>NW_006263303.1:17265818-17390489 GCF_000493195.1 Citrus x clementina | reverse complement strand
GATTCTTATTTAAGAATTTTATTGGAGTGTCTTTTGGAGCTTTAAATATTGATGTGGCTCTTTAAATAAGTAATAAAATCTTATTTGAAGAGCCTTTTGGTGATGCTCTAAGGTGCTGATTGATTTTTAGTTTGAAATGTGAATTTAATTTTTTTCAGACATTTGTTTATTTTAGGTTTTTTTTTTAACTTATCACTTATTGTCAGATAATTTTATCTGAATAGAAAAAGTAGAAAATTTTCACTTTTATCTGAAGTCTGAAGTTTAAATGAAAATTTTCAATTTCAAATCTCAAAAATACCTTTAACAATTTATGTATTTCCAACATTATATATAAACATTAATTTTTGTATTATTCTTGAAGTTATTTTTTTTAATTGCTTTAAATTTTGATTCACATGATAACATTAACAAAACTAAAATATTGAACAAATCAAATTATATCTATTGTGATGAATAAAAAATATAATTACAATATTGACTTTATAATAAAATTTGATGTTATCATTACATCTTTTATTAAAAAATTAAATTAAGATCAACAATGATAGTATCTTTTTTAATGCCACCAAACTAATTAATTTGTGAAAATTATAAATTATAAAGAACAAATATATGTATCACTTAAAAGGATATTTATGTTAAACTACTAGTTTTTAAGTTTTTTTTTTCTCTTCAGATGTTGAAAAAGAAAAAACAAACATGTCATTCAGACTTATTCAGACTTCAGATAAATTCAGATATATTCAGATTTCAGATAAAAAAACAATCGCAACCTAAGTCCTTAAATATGAAAAATATAAAAACTCAAGGGGTCACATGTTATTCCTGTTTGTGATTTTTGTCAAAAGTTGACCACGTCTGCTCTGTGGATTTTCATGTGATTTTCTTATTCTTATAATTAGATTTGCTGTTGTTGGGATTTCGTTTCAAGAATTAAGTTTGGGTAAATGGGTGATTAATGTGGTAGTTAGATTTGACATTGCTTTAATTGTGGAGTTGTTGCAATCAAAGGCTTTAAGTAAATTCCATTTTTATTTGTAGGTATATGTCATTTAAATTTCTTATCTATTTTACGTTTTTTTAATAACAACTTCTGTTCTAAAATTAAATGACTGAAAAAAGATGACAGAAAAAAGATGAATAAGTACAAATTAATCATTATCTATTAATCATAGTGTTTGGAATTTTAACTATAAAAAAAAATCAATCTATTTTTTCTTTTTTCTTTTTTCCTGAAAGGAATGTGTTTCATTCAGAAACTAATAATAACTAAATAAGACTGCATCGAATTCAAATACAATACAATATATAGAATAAGATTTAAGATTTAAACCTAAAATAATGTGGTATTTATGAACAAAATAAAAAATATATTTGCAAACACTATAAGTTTCTATGAACCAAAAGGAGAAAAAAAAAAGGGATTGCTAATTTTCCTCTACAGTAATCAACATATACCATTTACCCCCTTATTATTTTTATAATGGCAAAAAATTTCTTTGACAGTATAAATTTATAATATTATCCTTATTTTCAACTACTCCTTTATTTACATTTATTATAAATTAAATAAATTACATTAATAGAATCTAAATAAAAAAACTAAGTATTAAAAACAAGAAATATATGTTTTGATATGAGCAAAAAAATTAATAATAAATTTTTTTCTTGTAATTATTTATTTTGTGAACATTTTCTTATAATAAACATTTTGTAATATTTTAAAATTAAATGGAAAAAGTATAGGCAAAATATTTTATTATTTATCTTATAATAAATTTTTATTTGTCATTCAAGTTTTCTTATAATAATTTTTTATCATTTTATAATAATTTTCTTATATATTTATTATAAGAAAATTTTTACAAAATAAATAAGTACAAAAAAAAATTATTATTAATTTTTTTACTCATATCAAAACATATATTTTTTTAATGCTTAATTTTTTATTTATTTT
This sequence comes from Citrus x clementina, assembly GCF_000493195.1. Taxonomy (NCBI): domain Eukaryota; kingdom Viridiplantae; phylum Streptophyta; class Magnoliopsida; order Sapindales; family Rutaceae; genus Citrus; species Citrus x clementina. The sequence continues at coordinate 17,388,529 of NW_006263303.1, read as the reverse complement.
CTATTCATGAGATTTATTTAATTTATAATAAATATAAATAAAAGAGTAATTAAAAATAAAAGTAATATTATAAACTTATGCTGTCATGAAGATTTTTAGTCATTATAAAAATGAAAAGAGGAAAATTATATATATTAATTATTGTAGGGAAAAATTGACACCCTAAAAAAACAAATCTCAATAAATCTACACTTACAAAAGCGATGTTGTTTTCTTCGAAATTGGAATAATTTATTTTAGCGGCATGGGAAATGCCAACACCAACACATCATCAACAATTGGTCGTTCAAGGTTCCATGATTTATGTTGTTGAGGTATCAACCTGGGAAACAATTAAACAAATCAACTTTAATTTATACAATCCGATTTTTTTTCCCATTAAATATTGTATGAATGAAAATTAAACTCTAATTTTATTCATGGAAATGGGGAATCACAAAATTCTTGCATCACACTATCCTATACTTAACAATTGAATCGAAGTTAGTCAATTTGATGAAATTTGTTGATTCAAGGTAGATCCCATACGAATGGCTAGAAATTAAAAAAAATTAAATTAAATCTAAAGTAATATTAATATTATCAATTTTTCACTCAATGCTGGCTATTTTTCATTATCCTCCCCTCGATTAAATTCAATTTACACGTAAATGAATTTTATGTCCAAATTGGCGCTGACTCTTCCGCACCAAACATTTCTTTTGTTTGACTGTTACAGTCAAAGGGTAATTTCGTAAGTTACGGGAATCCTACCCGATAAAATGATTGAATCAATTGTAATAGTTGGGTTAGAGAGCCTTGTTGGGCCCAACTGAGAACTTCTGATTCCTCATAACCACCAACCCCACCCCCCCCCCCCCCCCAACCCCCCCCCGGCGCCCGCGTTGTTCTCATAAAACTGAACCACTATTTCAATTGCATTTAAGAACGCTTAAAAGTCGTGCTATTAGCACCCGTTTATTATTCTCATAAAACCCCACTTCTGTTTCGAACTTTCAATTACACGTAAGAACAAATAAAAATCTTATTAATCCAACTTATATTTTCTCTCTCTTCAAAGCATTTTACTCGCATAAGCATGCTTTTTATTTTTGTTTTTATTTTTTCTACAAACTATTTATATCAATCATCAATCCAATTTCTTAACTTTTTTAAATTTGTGGCTCTCGTCCATTCAATTGGTTTGCGCAAATTGAGAACAATCTTTTTTTTCCCTTTTTGCAGATTAGTTCTTTTTATTCTTAGAGATTGTTATTCTTGAATGATTGATTAGTTTGTTGAGAAATGTCAATCCTAGGCATGGTGCGATTCAGTGCTAAATCAAGCTGAATCAAATAAGTTTTTTTTTTTTAATTGAACATGAACCAAGTAAGAGAAAGAACCCAACCATTCGGTTCTAGTTTTGTTCATCGATTATATGGTTATAAGGCTATTGGGCCTATTTTGTGTTTTTCAATTTTCAAGCCGCTTCGTTTATATATTTTTTTCATAATTTTAAACATTTGGAGCAATTTTATCAACACATGTCTATCACAAACACTAACAATAAACCCAAAAAAAAAAAAAAATCAAATCCATTCACTACCTATTCCCATTATTCCTAGGGTGACTACCAAACCAAAAGAAACCAAAATTTCTTAGTTAAGTTCCAAGGCCAAAAATCGAAAAGGCCATAAATTGAGTAACCGATTGGTTTATGTTAGGTTTGACTAAAAACTAAACCAAACCAACAAACCGATCGGTTCTTTTAATTAAAATAAAAAAATGAGTAAGTAAAGAAACATAAAAAATAAAATTTCTATTTTCTAATGAGAAAAATCTCTTTTCATTCTTAGAGTTTTATGCAATAGCCAATTTCATCCCTATTTTTTAAACAATAACTCAAAACATCCTTTTATTAACCCACTATTAGTTAAATGTCATTTGTTAGTTATTCATTGAAGGTAAAAAGGATTTTTCATTAAAGAGAAAATTAGAAAAAATAAATAAATGTTGACATATAACTAAAAAAGATGTTTATCTAATCGCACTGAACAGGAAATACCGAAAAAAAATAAAAACTTATATTTTAAGCAATTATTTTGCACTTCTCTATATTTTGGCGGCATGGAAGTCCTAGATTGAAGTACAAAAAATAATCACAATTTTCATATTCGTATAAATATACTCTCTAATTACACTGTGAGCCGACTTGGGAGATAGTGGTTAGGACTTGGGGAGACAATAATGGTCAAAGAAGAGTGGTGGTAAAACTCAAAATAAAAATTGGTTGAAGATTAAGAAGATTTTCAGCACATGCAAGCACATAAAAATTGGTTGTATTTTTGAGTTTTTCTTCCAATAATTTAAAGATATTGTGCTAATTACAATTTTTTGCTTATGACAATTATTCAGTGGCTATATCAAACCACTTCATTGTTCATTTCATTTAAGAAAAAATTAATGAATTTTGCATATTTTGTAGTGTTATTTAGTTGTGTAAAAAAATTATTTTAATATAGTTTGTACCACTTTAATAAAAAAAAATCATATTTTGCCCTCAATGAATTACTAGTTAACGGCATTAAACTAACAGTGAATTAGCGGAATGATGTTTTGGGTTATGATTTAAAAATTATGGATGAAATGAGCTATTGCATGAAACTCTAGGGATGAAAATGACTTTTTCCCTTTTCTAATTTCTAAACCTAACTCGCGATTCTCTCTTTCTCTCTCTCTCTCTTCCCCCCCCCCCCTTCCATTTCCACTTTCACTCATGCTAACACTGACACACCCCAATCCCTATCTATCGCCATTAATTGTTTGCCATCCCTTCTACTGTTCGTCTCGTTGTTGTCATCTTCAACTTAGCCAGACACACAATTTTTATAGAACTTCTCACGACTATGATCATCTTCATCAGCGAAAAACCGATTGGATCTTTCAATTAAAACTAAAAAAATAAATGAGTAAAGAAACATAAAAACTAAAATTAATATTTTCTAATTTCTAAACCCTAACTCTCTACTTATTCTCTCTCACTCTCACTCTCACTCTCATTCATGCCAATGTTGATGCATTGCAATCCCCATCTACCACCGTCACTAGCTTGCCATCTCTTCCACTTTTCGTTTCATAGTCGTCATCTTCTACTCAGTCAGCCACACTATTTCATGTATCTTCTCGTGACTGTGATTGTATCCGTCACCTAAGCTCGTCGCCTCAGTCATTATCACTAATCGTTCCTGTTGAAGCCTCTCTCAGTCATTGTTGCCACGTCCGTGAAGATGAGTTGTGTTGAATTTATTTTCTTATTTATTGTTCTTTAGTTTTTTTTTCTTAATTATTTTTTTTGGTGTTGGGATTAGTAGATTAGGGTTTAATTTTTGTTGAATTGATGAATATAGTTTATTAGATGAAAAGCTTTCTTATGAACTTTTTTTATATATAATTTGTCTTCGATTAATGAATAAATTGTTAACATTTATGTATTCATAATGTTGATTTTGATTATAACAAACAAAATTAAGAATGATTCAGTTTTTAAAAGCTCAAATTATTTTTATACATTTTAAATAAATCATTATTTTCACATTTTAAAGGTTTTATATTTAATGGAAAAATGATTTTATGAAATTAGTTGTTTTTCAAGTTTATGGTTTAATTGAAAGAGTTTTGAAAACTTTGAAATCAACAAGTATTGCTTGAAATTTTGGAGAAGGATTTATTTGAAAAGTATTCATAGCATTTTGGGCCATATCATAATTTTCAAAAGTTTTAGGAATATTAAGCATTATTTAGAAATTCTGAAATTGGACCTATTTGTAAAATTTATAACGTTTTGGGTCATAGTACAGTTATATAAAGTTTTGGGATCAAACTGTTATTTTATAAAATAATTCACTGTAGCAGTTCACTGTAGAAAACGGCGATCCGACATCTTGATAACGGCTCGCCGACATCTAACAGAATTGAAGATTAGTCTCTAGACACTAACAGCGATCTGACATCTAGATAACGGTTAACCGACATTGCACATAATTGAAAGATTAGCCTCTGGACGCTAACGACGATCTGACATCTATAAAACGGCGATCCGACAATTTGAAAATTCAGCCCAACGGTCATATTGACCAGTCAAACGGCGATCCGACATCTAATTAGCGGCGATCTGACAGTGAGCAGAAAGTTCAATCCAATTCAAACAAGAAGAATTCCAACAATTATCATTGAGCTTTAAATCTTTGTATTCATCTCATTCATTCACACATTGAGCTTTCATTTGTGATCAAACACATTGTGTGAGAGAAATTCATTTGTAATCCTTTTTGTAAAATCAAGTTAAGAGATTGTAAGTGTTGAGATACACTTGGGTTTAGAGATTGAGGATAATCTATTATTGTGAAGGTACATTGACACCTTGGAAGTCAATTGTAAGCATTTGAAGCCTTGGAGGCTTGCTTAGTGAAATTCTCAAGCCCGGTGAGCTTGGAGGCGTGGACGTAGACGGGGATTGCCGAACCATGTAAAAATCATTGTGTTTGCTCTCTCTTCCCTTATCTTTTTATATTGTGATTTATTTATTTGTTATTGCTTTAAATTAGTTTTTTATTTGCATTGAGTTTTGTTTTAGAATTGATTAATTTTTAATATCTCAATTCACCCCCCTCTTAGGTTGCCTAGTTAGTATTGCATAAATGTGATTACATTTAGCTACTTCATTATCTTGGCTAACAAAGTCGTTATAGTTTGAGCTTGTGTTATTACTTAAAAATCTAAAATACTGAAAATTGTGTGTTGTTACATCTTGTGACTTCTTATCTTGAAAGCTTTAGTAGATTGATTCATTTAGTTTAGAAGCTTTGGCATTGATTCATTTAGTTTAAAAATAACTTTGACTGATTTTTCTTTTGTATTATGGTTGGCATAAAGATCTGAGCTGTAAAGGCTTGTTAAGTAACGACTTGACTGAGTCATGGGTGTGGTTACTAATACAAGCCCCTTTCAGTGATTCAGGTTTGGGAAGCGAGAAGAAGGCGAACATAGTATGGTTTACCCATGGGTAGCCGCTCGAGTTCTACAACTCTTGGCCTACTTTCACACTTACACTTTATATGTTGGTGTGGCTGTCGACTAACTTAGAGGGTGGGTGTATCTACGAGGAGGCTTTATAAACTTCGTGGCCTGGTCATTGTCGACCAAGCTACAGAGTATTGAAACATCTGTGCTCAATGAGAGTAAAGGATCTTTTTGATCAATAAAAAAGACAAGACAAATCTACTTCACTACGTTTCTATTAGCAAGCTTCTACTTTATTCTTATTTGCCCCACCCATCCGCTTTCTTCTAGTTGGGTGGGTTGGACCAGGAATAAGGAATAGTTGATATTTCGGCTTGGGGCGCATTTTATTTGGGAGTTTTTTGGATGTTAAATATTATTGGCCACAACAACACGTGTGAAAAATTGTCCCGCCTAAAATCAATGAGCTTGATGAAAATTTATCCAACAATATATTAATCATCGCATCATTAGCAGCGCAATTATCCATAATCACAATTGACACTTTCCTATCAATATTTTAATCCATCAAACAATCATACAAAACATTACATATCACTTCACCACTATGTGGAGTTGTCATATATATAAACCTAATAATACAAAAAAAACAAAGAATAATGTAATTGAAATCATTAAAATGCGTTAATATTGAAATAAACATAATATAAATATTAAGTGTTACCTTATAATGTGACTCTGTAGCACCTAGAAGTTGTCAATATAATGGGTCGTAATAACTATACAAACTTTTTTTTGTTACTATCTTTCCACATGTCCGTAGTAATTACAATTCTACTTTCACAAGCATCTAACAAATTTATTGTCTTCGACCTCTCAACATCATAAAGCTTCAAAACTTCATTCTTGATAGTGTTTCTACTTATTATATCAAGTGATGGTTAAACCAACTTCATCAAACCACGAAACCCTTGATATCCAACAAATGAAAATGTAAGCTCGTGTAAAATGATCATCCACCATATCACATTTTACTTCAGAACAACTCTCAACTATGACGGTTCTATCATTGTTCTTGGCAAGAGGCATTTGGCCAACATCCTTGAAATTCTTTCTTAAACAACTAGTAAAATGATTTTTTAAGTGTGTAGTCCCACTAGAATAATGTCTAGTCAATACTTTACTACAATAGTTGCAAACTGCTTGATACTCCCCATCTGCGTCTTTGTACCTCTTGAAATGATTCCATACATCAGAAATTAGCACACCACTACTAGATTGTGCTGATGTAGACCCTTCCGCTACACCTCCACTATCATTACCTCCTTTTTGTTCGACACCACGCGCATCGCCACGACCACGACCACGACCACGACCACTACTACTTTCTACCATCGATTCAACTTCAACAACATTGTCATTTTCAAGTTTGTGAACATCCTCCAATCTAACATCCGCATTATTAACGCTATTTGGAGAGAATGAAAAATTACTTTCTTGTTCCTCTTCGGCCATGTTCAACTAATCCTAAAACCTAATTAAAGTACTTCGTAAAATGAGTTAGCATACTGAAAAAAAAAATGAGATTAAGCATTTACATTATATTGAAACTTAATGCATTTAATTAAAATAATTAAACAAAACAACAAAGACAATTAATAAAAAATAAATTTAATTGAATCGGCAAGGAATTTTAAATTAAGCCAGCAACATTTTCAAGTTTAAATAGATTTATATTAGATTGAACTCATTAAATACAATCAAACAATTAACCATAATACCAAAATATTAACAAAAAAAAGCCATGAAATTAATAGGAAGAACATAAAATTAATAGAAACAAAAGAGCAAATTATAGGCAAGAACGATCCAATCAGGCAAGGATTGCACGGTGGTGATAAATGCTGCAACAGTGGCATGACGAGGCTCCAACATAGGTGAGGCTTAGATGACAGCAAGGCGTGTAGTGCATAGTGACAACAACGTGCTCAGGCGAGCTTTGACGCGAGGCTCGGGTGAGATTGCGAGGAAGACAACGACTGGTCGATAGCATTACAAACCCTTTGATTTTGGGCGTTAGGGATTTGAGGATTACCGGTTACAACTATTGGTGGTGAGCTACTTCGGTTTTGGGCATTGGCAACAACAACATGAGTAAGTGAGTGTGTGTGAAAGTTGAATGCAATATTGACTTAAGTTTAGGGATTAGATTTTTTTTATTTAAGTTAATATATTATATACATTTTTTAATTTAAAACAAAATTCATATGGATCCGGATATTTGTTTTTCGGATGCAAGTACATTTGAATCCATGCGAATTTTCATTTTCAGATCCGGATCCTTGTAGATGCGGGTCAGATTCGGATTTTATTTCCATCCATACATCCAACATTAAGGGCATGTCATTTCACAGCCACACATGCATCGTATCATGATACATAACTCCATTAGACTCTTGCTTGTCGAATCAGCATGAATGTTTTGAATAAAATCGTCACCGAAATGGATTCTATTATTGTATGTGAAAGCAAGTTCCTTGAGTTTCAAGTCATCAATGAATAAGGCAACTTGAGGTATATTTCTACCATTGGCATAAGTGTTTTGCTGGAATAGCCTCCATATGAAGTTTATGGCAGCTGTCATTATTTGCTACGTGTATTTGGCTCTGATCTCATTATCAAAGCGCATGGCGTCAGGAGTTGTGGTAGCCCAGTTGATGATTGAATTTAATCAAATATATTTTGTTAATATATCAATTTACTTATTTCAAGAATATAATAGTAATTATAAATTAAAAATAAATTTACTCTTAAAACAAACAGAACTTACTAGCAGAAAGGGAATATATGTCTATTTTGAAATGTTAAAATGCTTTATATTTCTTTACTTAAACGTTAGGGTCTCACGGTCCTTTCCCCTAAAAAAATCTTATACTCATTTAGATAAAGATATATAATATTATAATTATTTAAAAATTAAATATATTAATTTGATCTATTTCTCAACTTACTACTTAACTTTTTACTTGACTTATTTACCATTCGACTTGATTTTTTTCCACCTACTTAAATGTACCCGACTTGATACTTGAAAGTTAAGAATGAAGTTTGATAATTCTCAACTAGATATTCTTTTTTTTTTTTAAAGGAAAACAATTTCATTAAACAAAACGAATTACAAACTGTTTAATAACCACAAAGGTGGAACAAAATTCCACTCTTGGGAACCTGACATAGAACTTCCTGCCTCGCAACAGAGTGAGCAGCTAGATTCATAGACCAACGCACAAACGAGAATTACACTTCTCCTATAGATATAGCTAAAGCTTGACATTCGTCAATTATTAAACCAAAACCATTAGGCCCTGAAAACTCCTCAAATAAAGCTTGGAACACTTGTAAGCAATCCATCTATAGAATAATGCAAGGAAACTGCAATCCTTTAAGCCAACTAAGGGCCTCTTGGATGCCAAGAGCTTCAGCCTCCCTTACTCCAAAATTTCCAACCATACCAGCACATCTTGCTGCCAAGAAAACGCCCTCTGAGTTTTGAAGCACACAACCAAACTCAATCTTTCCCTGGGATGAAAAAATAGCAACAACTACATTACACTTAACCCAACCAAACTTTGGCTTCTCCCAACACATTGCCCCATGAACCAGTTTTTGAACATCAGCATCAACATAAAAATGTTGCTTCTTTGCTTCTTGCCACTGATAGAGAAGCTGCCCAGCAGAGTTAAGAACCTGATACACTAAACTAGCTTTATTATTCCATACTTTGTCATTACGATTAACCTAAATTCTCCAGCAAATCATCATGGCAACATGGCACTCTTCTTTACTGCATCGTGTAAAAATGTGATCAAGCCACTCTAAGAAAGAAGAGCAATGGCCAACAAAACCCACATAGGAAAAAAAACCAATAAGAGTTAGCAAAACAACACTTAAGCAAAGAATGTAGAACAGTTTCGTCAAAAGCATGGCACACAACACAAGTAGAGATAAGATTCACCCTTTTTCGAAATTAAATTAACTGCAGTAGGCAGTACATTTGTTGCTGCTTGCCTAACAAAATTCTTAACCTTACTCGGCACATTCAAGTTCTATAGTTTTCGCCACACACGTGTGAAAGAGCCAAGGGTAATAGAGTGAAATAACTTGTAACAGCTACGAACCGAATAACAGCCTCAAGGATCAGCTAGCTAATACCATACATCATTGTCTCAACGGGAACTAAGGGGAATTTGAAGAATCATCTCCTTGTCTCTTGTGTTGAACATATCCTAAACAATATCATAATCCTAGGCTTGTTGATTAGACACCATTAAACTACTAACAAGTGTTGTAGCAAGCTCTGCATTAAAATTAAAAGAAACAAAACCATCATTGAGATCGGGAAGCCATGGATCCTTACTAATGGAGATCGTATGCCTACATCCAACTTGCAGTCGACTCTCTTGAATCACCACATCCTTTGCAACCAAAATAGAGCGCCACACATAGTTAAGATTATGCCCCACAGAAGCTTGAAGGACAGAGGTTCGCAGATAGTAGCGAGCTTTAATAATCTTAGCTACAAGAGAATCAGGACAAGTTAACAATTTCCACAATTGTTTTCCTAGCATCGTTATATTGAATAAATGAAGTTGTTTAAAGCCAAGGCCACCGCACCCCTTTAGTTTGCATAGATTCTCCCATTTAAGCCAATTAATTCCTTTCCCTCCACTACGATTGCTACGCCACCAGAATGAATTCATCATCACTTCTAATTCTCTACACATATCCTTTGGCAGCAAATAAATACTCATAGCATAATTAGGCATAGTGAGGGCCATTGTCTTTAATAAAATCTCATTTCCAACCCGAGAGAGCATCCTCGTACTCCAACCCTGAAGCCTTTGCCAGAGCCTGTCCCGAATATGCCTGAAAACTTCTTTCTTTTTTCTGCCAATATATGATGGAAGACCAAGGTAGGCTCCATGATTAGTGGTCGTGTTAACCGCAATAACATCACATACCTGCCGAGTTACAGAGTCAAGCACATTAGCATTAAATGAAATTGAAGACTTATTGAAATTAACCTCTTGACTAGAGGCTCGACCATATACTGCCAGTAACTACTTGATTAAGGAAGGTTCATTGTTATTTGCCCTAAAGAAAAGGAAGCTATCATCGGCAAAGAACAAGTGAGACACCGATGGAGCACCTCTCGCAATTCTAACACCATGAAGCAAGCCATTCCTTTCTTGCCTTCGAATTAAAGAGCTTAATCCTTCTGCACAAATAATGAATAAATACGGAGATAATGGGTCTCCTTGACGAAGAACCCTACAAGGAACAATCGGACCAACTTCCTTCCCCTCCCGTAGCACACTATATCAGATAGTTGATACACGAAGCATAATTAACTCCACCCACTTGGCATCAAACCCCAACTTAAGCATCATAGCTTGAAGAAAATTTCACTCAATCTTGTCATACGCCTTAGACATATCAATTTTCAGAGCAGCTACACCATTTTTTCTTTGCCGCTTTCACTTTAAGAGGTGCATAATTTCAGCCGAAAATGATTATATTATCAGTGATAGCTCGACCTGGGACAAAAGCACTTTGAGAATCTAAAATAACCAAATCAAGAATTGATTTTATGCAGTTAGCTAACATTTTGGATATGATCTTATACAGAACATTGCATAAAGCAATCAAGAAATGATTCCACTCAACTGGATATTCTTTTTCGTAGGCATTTTTATCTTGTTAATTTCACCTTCTTGAGGTATATGCCCATATAAATTACAAAAAGTCCAGTTTACCCTTAAAGACACGTCAAGGAATTGATACGCTGCAGTTTGGTTACAGTGATACATTACCCCTGAACTCAGCTTATCCAAAACCCAGAAGATAAACCCACCAAGTCCCCAACATAAACACTTTGCCTATCTTCTACATTTTCTCCCTCACTGACTCTCATTTGATACGCTTATTAAATGATTCTGAAAAATGTCGAGAGGCTCCGACCGTTTTATGAAGAGCGTGAAGCAGTTCACGGACTTTCATTACAAGCAGTTCACGACTCGACACGGTCAGCAACTCATTGACATATTCGAGTTCCCAATTAAGCTCGTCTTGTCTCCTTTTACACTCGCTTTTGACATCGCTGGCTCCGCCCCTCGCGGCTTCGGTGTCCCCGAGCTCATCTCCAAGCTCTCTTATGTTTCTGTCTTCGTAAGCGCCTTCTCTTTCTCTAGCTTTTCTCGAAATTCAATCGATTCTCAGTGTGTTTATAGAAAGATAAAACAGTTTGTAATTGACAACTATTTATAGAATTTGTGAAATTTCATATTTAATGCCTTCAAAATTATTTTTTTTCTCTCTTCTCATTTGGATGGTTGCTAAATTATTGGGAACATTTTAAAATGAATTGTTGTTGTCTTTTTTTGGACGGGTATGAGTGCAGGCTGTTGCTGCAATTGGGACCTATGATATTGCATTTGAGCTGGGGAAGAAGGTGATTTGTCAGAGGTGCTTTTCGATATCTTCTTGAATTTTTTATTCTGGCGCTCTGTTATCATCGTTGATCGTTTTCTGTTTGTCATTTTAGTTTGTCTTCGCTTTAGTTCTTTCATCAAGATAGAATTTTCTGTATCAAGCTTTTCACAATTGAAGGGGAGTACATATATGCATTTTGTTTAAAGAATTACCTGGTTTCTTACAAGAACTTGGTCTAAAAAGTGCAGGCATTGTCGGACATGCAACGGATGGCAGGCATTGCGGTGTACCATGTGCCGAGGATCAGGTCAGGTGCAGTATCAAGTAAAAGGTTACACCTTGAGAAGGTAGAGACTGGTCTCCAATCAGTTTGATATTTTTAAGCATACTGGATTATTATTCTCTTCATCTAAGACAAAGATGGAAGGTTCAATAATTGGTTTGTGGGAGTCAGTTTAGCTAGAGAGTTTCAGTATGTTAACTTCTAAGCATGTGTATGATCACAGATTGGTTATTACTCTCATTTGTTCTCTTGAACCATTTTTTAGCGGACATGTTGCATATGATTTCTCATCCGCCTCTTAAGTATCTCTTAGAATTACTATAATTGGCTTTCTACTATGTCTTCGCTGATATAGTTTAATAGTGATGTAATATGACTTCTTGGTCACTATATCTACCACATTGTAGTTAAATCATGTAATTACTGGTTTCAACATTAGCATAGGAATCCCTAAGGTGTGAAGACTCTGCTTTGCCTCCTGTGATCTTTATCAGTTTCATGAATGCATGAGGATTCCATGCAGGTGTCCTTGAGGTCTGATTTCTTTTAGCTTGCAAATTGTGTAGGGTTTCGTGCGCTTAGAATCAGAAGCTAGTACTGTTGGTCTTATTGATTTATCATCTTAGTTATCTTATTATAAGTATGAAGTGTCAATCCAACCGTAGTAATTTGATGTTTATGGTAAATTTTCTTGTAGTGGGGAGAAGGCAACAGCAGAACACGTTGCAGATGCCATTGCTGACAATCGAGCTGAGTTGGTGCACCTTCCTTCAACAATTGATCTTAACACACCATTGCCATCTAAAGACTGCCCAACTTGTGATGGAACGGTGAGGCTGTTATTTCCTAGCACATGTGACTAAGTTAACAAGTTCTTCCCACCCTTCATTCATGTTTCTTGTCTCACAGATAGTTTGCTGCTTTGAATATATTCCCATGCAGCATTTTAGAAAGAGATATTTCAACCATATTATTATTTTGTTTGGGTCAAAAAGAATGAAAGTTATAGCCAAGAGACTGGACAGATATTTGACTTGTATTCTTTTTATTTTGATCTCTGATTGAAATAACTAAATGTGTTTGCAGGGCGTAATGGGCTGTCCTGAATGCAAAAACAAGCTACAAGTCACGATCTCTGCCGACGATGTGAGTTGTTCTATGAATTTTTTGATACTTCAATGTTATGATATGGTCTGTGGATACAAAAATGAGTTTTTTGTTTAATACATACATGCAGTGCCAGACATGGCAGCTTACAGAAATTTAGATACAGTACGTCTGTACTTCTATGTTTGTGCACTCATAAAGTTTCGTGTTTTGTTTGTTTAGAAGGATCATAGAAAATAAAACAACAATCAAGCTTGTGAGTATGTAGGAGTTCCATAACAAAGTTTACATAGTACCTCAAAATATTACCTATAATCTACGAAAAATGAATCTCATTATGCTGTAACCATCTACATAGATGTTGGAGAAGGTGGACACGCTTGATGTGTTACTAATTCTTTGACACGCCAAATATTCTACTGTAGAAATGTCCGACAAATTGTAGATATTTGTGACACTGCTAAAAGAGCTGTACTTAGTTACACTGATGTCTATTTGCTATAAATTTGAATTGATGCAGTTTTATCCTTGTTTTCTTTCTGCAGATCATGGAACCTCCATGGAAAGCCTACAATGTACTGAGAAAGATGGATTACCCGTATGAGGTCAGTATCATATCCGTTTCAAAAAAAATTTTATTGTTAGCAGTAGTTTTAAATCTTTCACTGTTATGAATATTTAAAAAGCCTTGTTGCTTCATATCTTGGATTCATGTACTAATGGAAGCTGCAGTTTGTAATTATCAAAATGATGGAGTCTCTTCTAATTCTTTTCAAATTTTCTTGTTCTTTGCAATATTCTAGTTTTGATTGGAAAACTTTTTGGTGATTTGATAATATTTGTACAGCTTCATCACACAACTTTGTTAATATTCACACTTTGGAAGTAATGTACAATTGAAGGACATATCTTGATTACTTAACAACAAATTGTAAAAATTTTAGAAATCATCGTAGTTATCAACATTGGGCAATCTTCTTTAAGTTCTTTGAAACATTCCAACATTGGACAATCCACTTTCAGTCCTCCAAAAGAATTTTTAAAGTTTGTAAAGACGTTGTTTGAGGCTTCCTTTTGTTGGTCCTCAATGGGCATTACCCTGACTGAAGAAATGCTCAAATTGTTCAGTGGAGCTCCATGTAGGAAAGGAATTACAGGATTTGGGAAAACGTTCAATTAGGGTTGTAACATTCTTTCGAATGGATATATATAGTTTGCTGTTATTCATGGGATAGTCATTCTTGAAGGTCAATTTTATTGTCTACTTTGTTGTTACTATATTCCTTTCCCGGTATGCAATGCTTTTTAAATCATCGTTCTTTTTATGTATAAATATGATTACTGTCTATAAATTCTTTTTACATAAAAATATAGCTAATGCAGATTTCAGAGTTAGTGCCTTAGAACAACATTTTGTTCTAATTCATACTATGTTTTTTGACTTTGTTTACTGTTTCAGCATATAGTTGAAAGCATGAGAGACCCCAGTATTGCAGCATTCTGGTTGATGACCTTTCCTCAAATTGTGGGTGGATTTGACTTTGATGATGAGGTCAAGCAGAAAATTTGGTGGCAATACAAGGTTCCAGAATGATTTTTTCTTTCTCCCCCTATTATTATTTGGTTACTATTTATTTTGCAATTTTCCATCCTCTCTCTCTTTCTCTGTCTCTCTGTCTCTTTCTCTCTCTACACCTTATGTACTATGGATTGCAAATTTATTTTTTCAAAGTCAAGATTCTGCCGCTGTTATAAAAAATGTCATTGCATGCATAAAATTTTATAAAATTGTTCATTTTCTTTAAGCGTTGTCTAATAAAAGGTTTTGGCTAGATTATTGATTTTGCTGTATACTTTAGAAATTAGAGTCTGACATCCCATATTCCATATTACCTGCTCAGTGTGTGGAAGTTTTGGTTAAAACCGTGTCTGTAAAAAAGCATGCTAAAACTTGGCACCAGTACTTAGCCTGAGCTTGAAAGCATAATGATAATGCTCTTTTTAATCCATGCATTAGCTGCACAGAGTCATTGACCTTTTATTTTCATCCCAACAGTAACTGGATATATGGTTCCAGCTAATTCTTGAACTTCCATTTATGAAATGCCACATGTTTTAATTCTTATTTATTTTACCTAAAGTTGTGGCTTCACCATTTTGCTTATTCCACGCAAGCTGAAAGAAGAACATAAAAATAATATGAACTCTCTAACAGTATGCTTAGAGCTGAACATCTCATATTCAGGCTAACAATTGAATTGATATTGTTATTATGGTTATTCAGTATTTTGATCTTTGAAATTACTGCTGCTAATGGTGGGTGATTGTATTTTTTTGGTCTTTGCATGGTTAGGAATCTATGAGGTACGATCAACTTCGTGAGTTGGTGGCCAAGAGAAGTCCCGGTTGGGAGCACTTGCAGGAAGTAAGATAATCTTCTTACTGCAAATATCTCTTCTTCCGAAATTCACTGACTCTTTCAGTTCACAAATGTGACTTTTCTACAAAAAAGAAAAAGTTGGCAGTCTGCTGTGTAATGTCCTGTAAAAGAATGATAATGATATGGTCATGGCCAATTGGATGTTTCCATGGGATGGATGTTGAAAAGCAATGTGGTTAATACTTGGATTCTGTGGGAAGTTGTGAAAGATTTCATTTACTTTATGTTATTTCTTATTTCTTTTCATACTTTCCAAGTACTTCCCAGTATTATATAAATTTGTCTTTATTAAACTATGTTTCCATCTAGTGTGTTCCCTTTTTGCAGAGATTCATATTGAATAAAAAGTTTAAGCACTTTAATTTAAATTTTTTTCTGTTTAAAACAAAAAGACTTCCGATGAATTTTCAAGTCCTGATTTATCTAACCAGTCCTTAAGTTCTGGTTTCAGTTTTGTTTCCTTTTCCTGAAGTTTTATCACATTTTGAATATTGACCTTAGTACTTACACATGATGAACTTGTGAGTTTGTGGGGATTACTTGACATGACAGAAACTCCCCCCTATGGCCTATCTCTTTCTAAAGGACACATGAATTATGCAATATTTTCATATTATTGAATAACTGAAATTCCATTCTTAATGCTCTAATTTTCCACCCCTTTTCTATTTCATTTCCAGAATCCCTTTCCAATTTTGATGTATCAAACATGATTGTACGAAGTTATTTGTTTATCCTGGAATGAATATGAAAGAGTGAAAAAGATTTCAATATTCAAGATGTTCTAATTGTCTGGATTTTATACTGTTTAGAAATGTAACTGATTTACCTTTTTCTATTTGGTGAGGATCATGATTAATGACATATATTGATATCTTTCAATCAGTTGATGACTCCATTGTTTGTCTGTGTGTATGTATGCAAACACTTTCTGTTCCTATTCCTATCTGTGTATTGATAATTGAACTTCTGCACAATGCAACCGGAAATCAACATAATGATTATAAAATAAATAATGAAAAAAACTAGAAGATAGATACTGACCCTCAAACGCTACGCTCCTTATGCTGACCTTCGAATGCTATGCTCCTCGGTCCACTCCACTACTGGGAAATGGCTCTCGCCAATCCTTCTCTTTGAGGATTCCAAGAGCAGGACTCTACCTACTTGTGCACTATTGCTCAAAGTCACTAATATGAAATCATTTATCATTTGCAGGCCTTGATCTCCATAGATCCTGTCCGTGCTAGGGAAGACCCTGTTATAGTGAAAAACATCCCTTACTACAAGGCCAAGAAGGCTCTAGAGACAGAAGTCATGAAGCTTGATCCTCCACTGCGGCCTGAAAACTGGGGTGTGCGTACCCTATATTGCTAATCTATACACTGTAGTTTAGATATCCAGTATTTGCTTGAATTTTTATTACATGTTGGTAGTGCTAAATAGAATTAAGGAAATATTATTGGAGCCAACTGTTGAGCACTTGCAGGACCTGGACCTTCCACTAAATGCCTCTTCTTGGAGTGAGGATGATCTCAAAGACCCAAAAAAGTTATATGAGAAGACTGTTCTTCTTAATGCTCAAAGAGAAATTGCTGATAAAATGTTGGATGCTCAGTGGGAAACTAAATGGCGGCAAGAAAAGGTTTGGAAAACTTAATGTTTATTCTCCCTGATTGAACGCTCAGTATATTATTTTCCTTTTTCCCTTTTGGGTGAGATTACGGCTTTGCTGACAAGATTTACTATGGCTTATAACATGATGGATTTTATAAAGACTTGACTGAAAAGCTTTCTGTTTATTTAAGAGATCAGATTTCAAATCTTTGTCAAAATCAGGGCAAAATTTTTTGCACATCTGTCTTTTTGGGTAACTATGATTTGTTAATCAAGAGAACCTAGAAAAGAAAAAGAAATGTTAAAAACTTTTTCTTTAATTTGATTGCTGCAGAAAGTTGATAAGCTTAGCCTTTTTTCTGATTATTTTGCTTTTCACACAGTTGCACTCAGTTATGCATTCATTCTTGTTCATAAGTTTGGCTGTTGTGAACTGAAAGAGGAAGAATCATGAAGCTTACCAGAAGATGGAATGACATTTAGAACTCATGCACGCATGTTACATGGCATATACAATCATACATATACATCGATTTGCATTTCCTAAATACTATCCTGCATTTTCTGTGGGCTAATTTGCAGTGTTGTCAATACGTTTTTGTTGCATTCTGAAGTAGGGTATGATTATTTTGTTATTATCAGTTGAATGAGATGTTGGAGGAGAAGGTGCGGCCATTCGTGCAGAACATTGACAACGCTGTCCTTTCTCGGCCTATTCTAATGCATCCACAGAATGAAAATAAGAATAAGAATCAGAAGGTTTCTCTGCCCTTCTTAGCAATTATATATATATATTTTTAAACTTTTAAGTTGGGGGTGGGTAAGCACTAAGCAGTATGGCAGGGTGTTACCTTGAATTGATTTGTCTCTTCTCAGCTGGGTGTAACTAGGAATTTTTAGATCTTGCTTTAATGTTTCGGAAAAATTACTACATGAAAAGTACACTTGCACTTTCATCTCCTTTCTATTTATGCATTCTTAAACAGTGCTTGCTTATATTTTGTTGCAGAAGGCTCGGCAAAAGAGATGGTGGTTCTTCTAGCTAGGCTATTTCAGCCAAGTTTTTCATACGGTCAGTGCCATGGCCATACTTCTATCTTTTCTGTATCATTTTTTGCCTCATGTTGTATAATTTGTAATCCGCGTGATAGTACTCTTCTCACTTGCAGAAAAGTATTTTTTGACGATGCAATGAGTGTCCTTTCTCTCTAGAGAATTTTAGCCTTCCAAGTTATTAATATTACTCGGTGTTCAATAATGCCCTGAGCCCTTATTTTTCACTTCCCGGCTGTCCAAAAAGGTTTGTTCCCCTGCGATATGCCGGGATTTATATCTAATACTTGTTTTGAGGATATTCATTTTTCTTCTAGTTCCAGAGCACTTGGAAATGCAGACTGTTAATGATGTACACTTGCAGAACTTTTTTCTTGTACGGTTTCATAAGTCTTTTGCGCACACTCAAGACGGCAAATGTTTGTTTTGGTCTTTGCATTCATTCAGTCACGCCATTGACTTAAAAAGGTGATGGACTGCCACCTCGAAATGTCCAAATCAAAGATGGAAAAATCAAAGCTGGAAATTGCAACCCCCTTCCCTTGCCGACACATACTGATGGACCGAAAATAACTCTTCCTGTCAAGCGACCATCCAGCTTCTTGTCTTGAAGATGAAAGCAAACGGCACTTTTTATTTATTGATTTGACCAAGGCATTCCCTGCTTGTCCTCCAAAACGACACTCCATGTACAAACGCAATGAATAGATCGACATCCCAATAAGTGTTAATTTCCTATTAGTCTAAATTTAAACATCTCAAATATATTTTTTAAACTTCTATACATTACACATGTTGCGAGAGCACATGCCTGATCGAGTCCTATCAAATAATCAAATTCAGGAGATTTTAACTACTTATTCTATCTCCAATAATTAATTAAAAAAAATTATTTGAAAATCACTCGACTTAGAGTCTGTTTAAGATTATTTTTGGAAAGTTTAAAATTGATTTTGAAAATCTAAAAGTAAATTTAATTTAGTAAACTCTTTTAGAAATCACTCTTGGTAAAATTATTTTATCCTATATGAGATTTTAAAAAATAGGGAATGAGTAGTTTTTGAAAAATTTAACTTTGAGAATTTATTGTATACTTAATACAATTTCATATATATCCTCAGGTATATTATAAAAATCTAAAATTATCTTATTAATTAAGAAATAAAATCATTAATAGTAAAAGATTATTGTTATAACCAATTATCTAGAGATAACAAAATAAACAAATAAAATTAATAACATAAAATATTTATTTTAGTTATTAATTGTTATATATACACAACACAAAAATATTTTATATACATGCTTATAAATGTCTAAGTAGATTTTATTCAATATTTTGTCGAATTCAGTTATTTATATTCTTACAACAGTTTAACAATAAGACTCGCAACACTTTTAAAATAAATTCTATTAAATATTTAATTGATTCCCTTCTAGTTAATTATTTTTAAAATACAAATAATGACAATTATTTTAAATATTATAATATTACCAAACTAGCCTTAATCCTGAAGCTTATTAGCTAAGTCAGTGAAATTTTTTTTTTGAATTCTGTTATACACAGATTGTTACTAATATTAAGCACTTGTTCAAATTCTTTAAACACTCTCTAATATTCGAGGGGTGTCTACTCTACTCACACTATAAGTAAGGAAGAGACTATCTTTACTCAATTAACTAATAATTAAGAGAGTACTGAAATTAATCTTTATAAAATTCTTATAGAAGCTCGAACCCTTATATTCACCATTATAAATGTAATGATTCTCCCATGGAAGTAAGACCGTTCAGGAAAAGTTAAACCTTCAAAATTGGATGATTGAATATGGTTAGGGCCCCATCAAAAAAAGAATACGGGTGGTGACAAAAAGACAACACGGGTGGATGATTGAATATGGTAAAGGCCCATTGGTTAGTTCAGGGAGAGTTTATATATATATATATATTTTTTTTGAACTGTAGTTCAGGGAAAAGTTAAGCCTTCAAAAAATGGATGGATGATTGAATATGGTTGGGGCCCCATCAAAAAAAGAATACGGGTGGGAACATTAACATAGGTGCGTTTGCATGTGATTATAAGCTCAGTTGGGGGAGTTGCAAGTAACAATCTAAGATTTTGTCCTGTGATTGACGTGGGAGGGGATTACGTGGAGAAACGAGTGATGGTAACATGTTTGGGACACCCTTTTTTGTCAATTTTGTACCCCACATACGTGGCTTTTTCTTATTTGGGTGTCGTTTTCGCCTTGTGACGAGCGAGTAAGGTGTCTCTACTCAATAGGAAAAAGTCTCACTTTTGAACAAGCGGTTCAAAAATTTTAATGGAGAGACAGATAATGAGATAAAGAAGAATATAAAAGATGATTGATCCTCCAAAATTCCATGTGAATTTGCTAAAAAGATAACATTAACTAAAGGTTTGCATACATTCGTGGGAACTCCACTTTGAAATTTTGAATGAAATATGTGGTGCATGATTATAAAGATTTATGTGAATGGAGGTAAATTAACCAAAAATAATTAGTCTAAGATTTATTTAATTTATGTCGTCAAATTTATAAGATGACTTGAGGTCGCTAAATACACACACACTCACACACACATCCGTATAAATAGATAGATTAGATGTTTTCAGGTGTGTCGGTGGCAATCATAAAACTCTGACTATAATACCTGACGATAAATAAAAGGCCAAAAAACTTGACGCACGATAAAATAATATAAACTCTTCATCTTTTATTATTAAAAAGGTTTAAACTTTAAACTAATGTTGTCTTTTTTAAAAAATAAAAAAAAAACCACAGCCGTTGCATTTAGAGTATTCGGGATAAGGGCCGCCCTCATTGTTTTTTTTGTCTTAAACATAGAATCAACGTTTAATATAAGGGGGGGGGGGGGGGGGGGGTGATTTTCTGCCCCCCCTTTTTGCCTATTTAAAAAAACCAAGGGTTCCTTTTTTTTTTTTTTACCCTCCCCTTTCGGCCAACGCATCAAATGTTGTTAAGTTGGAAGAATTGATCATAATGAGACAACGATAGGATGCTACGCATACCTTCTCTTTAATTTGATATTCTTGAACGTTCTGATATAGTTTATCATTTAAGGGTGTGTTTGGTATATATATTGTATATATTAATATTAATATATGTATTATATGTATTGTATCAGCATCATATTATAACAATACTGTACAATATTTAGTGCTACACTGTACTGTATTAATTTTTTTATGATTAACTTAAATTATATATTTACAAAATAATATTTATTAGTACCTAGAAAAATACAAAATCTAGAAGTCTTAAATTTTAGAAATTTAGCATTATTTTTTAGTTTAAATATTAAAAAATAATTTTTCTATAAAGATTGAAGTTTATAGCCTTATAATCGACAACATAACATTTATTTTTTGGTATTTTCTAAATATATAACATGTGAAATAAAGATCAAAGTAAATAATTTAATCAAATAATCTCTAAATAATATCATAACGTAATGATATTTTATATTATTATTTTATTAGTATTAATTTTAAATTAATATTATTTAAATTTATTCATATATAAATATTTTTATTAGTTATATTAATTTTTATATATTAATTACTATAATATAATTAAAAAATGTAATATCAAGTTATATTCTTATTTTTATATATTATTTAAGTACTTATTAATCAATTTTATATATTAATTATTATATAATTAAATAATACATTATTTAGTAATATTTTTAATATAATAAAAATTAAAATATGAATAATAATTTATTAATAATTATGATGTAAAAATAAAAGAAATAAAAATTAATATTATATTAAATTAAAAAATTATATTATTTATTATTATTAAAAAAAGAAAAAAAAATATTAGTATTAAATTAATATAAACAGTATTTTAATACCCTGTAATCTATGTACCAAACACACCCTAATTTCATAATCTTTTTATTGGAAAAATATTATAGGCCCCACCATCACGCATTGATAAAATTTGACTAAACATGCATTAAAAAGCACAAAAAAGATGGGGGGCTTCATCAATAAGCTTAATAGTTCTTGTTTTGATAATTGAAACTACAATCAAAAGTTTATCATCATCACCTTGCCCTTTTCTTTCTGTATCCTCCAATTATAGTTTGTTTACAAAAGGATTATAAAATGGACGAATATTCTCACTATAGCCAAGATATGTTTATTAATGCTTTTATTTTTATTTATTTATTCTTTATAATTTGACGTGTATAGAAGCATATTTATCACTTGCAAATATTACTATAATTATCAAGTAATATTCCAATATTTTAATTTGATTAAACTTTTGAGGAAAAAGATAAACAATTCAAGATTTTTACAAACAAACCCCTATAAAAATCCAAAACTTACAAATTTAAATCTATGTCGGTATGTCCAGATATCATCATCCACTGTGAATCTGTGATACTACAGACAGCAAATCAATTATTTTAAGAAAGCCCCATGTGTAAAATGCTCTTTTTTAGAATCTGTCTCGTTCCTATACCCAAAAAGAAAGAAAAAAAATTGGTAGCAAATCAATTGAAATAATCCTCACCCATTTATGCATTAAAATACTTAATAATGCTGCAAGCTGTCCTTTAAATTTTCCAACTCATAGTGTCTAGTATTATATACACTTCCTTAATGGTAAAGATATTCTAATTTTCTTATAACCCACTTTCCAATTAATATTCATTGCGCTATCTCTCTGTAATTATACATATTTTGTGTTTGAATTGATACATATTCATCATTGACTTCCATATGTAATGTGTTAGTCAACCATATGTCTTATACATAAGAATTATACTAAGACTTTTCAAGTAATATTTTGATCCCCAGAGTTGATGCGACAATCATTAATTAAATAATTAATTTTATAATTTATAAAATTACTTAATTTATATTCCATCTCATCACCCAAATGGGATGAATGTGACCACACTTACCATTGTAAAATTGAAATAATACTTTAAAAGTGTAATATCAGTCTCATTTGAGCTATAAATTATGAATCTCAACTAAATAATTATAGTATATAATGACAAGTCTAACTAGAAACAATAAAGTCAAATGAGGTCAAGTTATATCATGTGCACGATCACACACCTATCAACTATTTTGATGGATTGAAGCTGGAAAAAATTGACAAGAATTACCGGATAACCTTATCAAGAAGTGATCAAAATTTCATGCCTTAAGCAATTAAGATGATATATAATAGAAATCATATATCGAAAGAAATAATGTTTGGTTATGACAATGATATCCATAACTTTCAACATCCAATTTATATAAATCAATATTATTTTCAATAAAACAAACTCCGACCACATAAAAATTAAACTAACTTATTTCTCCGAAAATAATAAACAAACAAATCAATAATTCACAAACGAACCACAATAGGATCCAAAAATTACAAATTTAAACCTAAATCATATAATATCTCTAATTAGACCCCAACAAATATAATACCCGAAACCAAACCCAACACAAGAGAAACTCCCAACAACCCCAAACTCAAAGGAGTAGACACTGCTGATGACGTCTGCGACCCCGACGTCTGCGACCCCGACGGCGACGGCGGTGGCGTCCCACCAGCCGGATTACTTGAGTTCGACGGCGCCAATGATGGCGCATTACCAGGTGACGATGGAACCGCCGGCGGTGACGTGGAAGGGGAGGTTCCCGGCGGGGGAGATACTCCTGTTGGAGCATTAGCCGCAGGTGGCTGCGATGACGGTGACGTGGAGGGGGAAGTTCCCGGAGCCGGTGACAGCCCAGTTGGAGCATTAGCCGCAGGTGGTTGCGATGACGGTGACGTGGAGGGGGAAGTTCCCGGAGCCGGTGACAGCCCAGTTGGAGCATTAGCCGCAGGTGATTGGGATGATGATGGTGACGTAGAAGGTGAAGTTGCCGGCACCGGAGAGTACCCTTTTGGAGGATAAGGCGAAGGCGCATGAGATGATGGTGACGTGGAAGGTGAAGTCGCCGGCACTGGAGAGTATCCTTTTGGAGGATAAGGCGAAGACGTGGAAGGTGAAGTTGCCGGCGTCGGAGAGGACCCTTTAGGAGGATTAGCCGAAGGTGCATGAGATGTTGGTGAGGTGGAGGGGGAAGTCGCCGGCGGCTGTGTGGCCGGAGAAGGAGACTTAGGAGACGGGGCATGCGGTGGAGGTTTCGTGGTGGGGGGTCCAGTTGAGGGAGGGGGGGGCCTTTCATGCAAAACGACGACGATTAATTTCTGTCCCTTTTGGCAATGATCATGGTTTCCACTTATGAAATAGAAAGGACCCGAACGATCAAGCTTGAACTCTGAGTCACCCGAATCCAGTTTCAGCAAAGGCTTCTTCGTGTTGCAGCTGTCGTAATCATCTTTGTTCACTAACAACACCGAGTCTGATCCTTTCTTGTACTTGAAAACTGCCATAAATTAAAAAAAAAAAAAAATCGAAATCAGCATTCTTTCATTAGATCGTCACCCCCAAACACAGGTTAAGCAGTGATATTCAAACAGAAAATCCTCAAAGAACGCTGACAGAAACAGAGTAAACCTTAAGACTTACAGAGGGTATCATTGACGAGGAACCTGTTTCTCCCAGACCATTTGTTGTAATTTTCTCCAGGGTTTGTAACCCAGCCGTGTTTGCCACCCACGTTGAATTTGAGTGCGTGAGAGGAAGAGATGAAAAATGCAAAGAGAGCCAAGGAAAGGCAAAGAGATTTCTGAAACTCCATTGAACAGAAATGTGCTCTAGAATTGTGTGTTTTCTGTTTTTATATAGCGATGAAAGTGATATAGATATGTACGATGACCCAGAAGCTTCACAGAAAATCTGCCAATTGGAAGTTTTTATTGGTATTGCTTTTTTACTTGGAAGTAAAAGATTTTGGAGATTTGATTGGAGAAGGAAAATCAGAGATAAGAAGGAAAGTGAAGATAGAGGCAGTGGCGTTGATATATAAAGAGAGATTCAGATTACCGTTTGAATAGTAATAGCAATCAATCAATGAATCCCAAAACTTTATTAGAGTCGAGCCAGGTGAAGTTATTGTTTGTCTGCTTATTAGTCTACGCCTAGTATTTGGTCTTCTGTTTCTTTTTACAGGTGGCAAAATCAGAGAACGTGAACGTTGATCATGCAATTGAAATTAATGTAGTGTCAATTGTGGGGTAGATTGGAGCCTCCCATGTGTCTCTTCGCACAACCGTGTGATACACGTTTCAATTGTATCTTAAATTTGTTCATAATCATACGGTACGTATTTCACTCGAGCTATTAACTCTTAATATTTAGGGGCTTGGATGAGATGAAAAACTTCACTCACTAAGCACACACTTATCACAACTCCTTTCCTATTAGCACTAAAACTCATGTGATTGCACTCACAATTAGCCGAGCTAAATTTGGAGGCTAAAATGTTAATCTTTATGATCATCAATACATTTTAGTCGGCCAAAATTGATTATAAGACTTGTTCTTCCCGTTGAACTATTAATGCCTCTTTGTCCGTTGGTGTTGACTTCACAGTTATGCAAGATTGGACCAGCTCAAGTCGAAGGGCTCATATATCCAGTGCTTGGCCCCAGGAGTAGACAGATAGTCTGTTCATGGCCACCATTAGTCCTTTCACCATAAATAATTAAACCATGCTTTGGTGTAGGGAAAGTTTACTGAGTCTCATAGCCTTTGGGTTAAAATGAAGGATGACCCTCCAAGTTTTTATGACTTTCATCCTGAATTAAGTGGCTGTGGTTCTCTTACATAGAACACAGGAGTAGACGAATGGTACCTACTCTCATCTACTGTTTAGTAGAGTCTAGGATCAACGGGTGCGCTATGACATTCATGTACCTATCCATATCTACTGAAGTCATAACATGCATGCATGTGTGTGTGTGTATATAAAAATTGTCCGCTAATTTTGAAAATTCAACAACAAAAGTGTGGAAAAGGAAAAAAAGTGTAATCTGCAGGAAATGAATGAATATGGTCAAACAATCTTCAACCCTCGAGTAAAGGAATCCAAGAACTATAACAAGAGCCATAATTTTGAGTTTCTGTGTGTGTATTCAGCTACCTCTGTCACTACTCATATGAAATGTACATTATAGGTGGGAAAAGGGTGGTGTCGAGGGCTTGTGTGAACCAAATACCCCGCAAACAAACAACTTTTTTCACTCAAATGGAATTCACATGATGCACCAAGAATTCCCCACCCAGTTCATATGAATGAAATCAGCCATTCCCTCAAGAGAATGTGTAATATCATAAAATTAAAAAAAAAAGGGAAAACAAAAAGGTCTCTTCAAAAGTCATACTTTGTTCTCCCACTCATCAAGATGAGACACAGCATATCTGAAATGTCAGAAGAAGAACTGAAGAAGTTCCAAGACTCGAGCATTAGGCGTTTCCTTGATCCCTTGAAATGAACAACCTATACAATAATAAAATCAATATTTTAAAATAATGCACACTTGAAAACTTTTATGTGACAGCAAGAGGAAGTCATATGAAAAAAACAAAATATTTAAACTAAGCAATTGAATTTAGATATTCAAGCATACCTTAACATCCAAAGGCATTCCATGAAATTGGCCTGCACCCTCAGGTGGTGTCCAATTGTACGTAGCGCATGGTAGAAATAGCACAGAAGCTCCAATAATGTCTTCAACAAAGGGCTGTGCTTTGGTAAATCTCCTTGCATCAAAAGAAGGGTGCGATTTTACAACCCAGGCAAGAGCTAACTGGTCACCGAGCATTCTGGAGGCATTCATGTATTTGGAACTGTAAACCCTTAATACTTCCTCAAGAAATATCTTCGCCCTGAAATCAATTTCAGGTTGTAATTTTCTCAAGTGAATTTTATTGTCATTATTCATACAGCCTTTCATGCACCAGGAAATTGTGAAGGAAGGACCCCAAAAAAAAAAGAAGGAAATAGGAAAAAGACAAGATTGGTTCATGTATCTTATAATCTGTAACGAACTAATGGACCAATAACTCCAACCAATGACCCACAAAGATTTGCAAGATATAGATTTCAATTTCAAAGTCTCCGTAACGGACAATAGAAACATTTCAAACTTTTTTCCACCACCTAATTTTATTCTAGTAGAAAAAGCCTTGCACAGAAGGAGAAAATTAGGCACCTTGAAATCCCATCTGGGGTGCCCCTGACAGCAATAAATCCAGAATTCAGAGGTTGATCTTTATTGTTTCTGAAAGTCAGAGCCAGATGAAAGTTTTGGTAATCGTGAAATATATGTCCTAAGTCGTCAACCACGGCTATATCTGAGTCAGTGAAGACATAATGATTTATATGCCCTTGCCCCTGAGAATGCTCCCGAATTCTTCTTTCTAGAAAAGTCTGCATAAACAGAATAACATTGAAACATAAAATTCAAAACAGTGCCCTCATAGTTCAAGAAGCAAAATTCTTGACTAATTATTTTATCATTGCAATCTTAATCGTTAAGCAAAATAAGACAATTTTCAACGATATCTTCTGATATGAATAAGTAACTATTAACTCTTTGTGGCAAATGCAACTAGGGCATAGAATGTTCTTCTCGCAAGAAATGAGACCAAAAGCAAAATGAATTTATTTGTGAGTCTGCACAAGAGTTTGGTGAGGGGGCAAAAGAAAAACTACAATGAAGGATTGCTAGGGGGAAAATAAGTAGAAAGAACAAGAAAAAAAAAAAAAATCTTGAAAGGGAACATAAAATACAAATGAAAAGCTGGTAAGAAAGCTGCAGAAATATACATAGATAAATTAAGACATTATAGACAATTTCTGCAAATGATTTTTATTTCTCAGAAATATGAATGAAAAACAAAAACATTCTACCTATTTATCAGTGCGATTTGCTCTTACAATGTAAGACCTGATTCTTTGAAGCATCAATTTGTCTCGTGAATATTCACCATGAATGGGATATATGGTGACCCCTTTTCTGGGCATTGAGAGGTCTGAAGCTGGATCAGTCAGAATGAAAACATCACTCTTGGGCATTGTCACCTGCAATAATTTTATGTTTGAAGTCATGAATTAGTAAAATTTGAAAGCTGCAAACCATACAGGTCCATTAATAGATGAAATAGCTCTCAATTCTACTATGTTAGACAAAGGTAGTTATGACAATAAGTAAATGTAAATATAATTATCAATGATAAGAGTTCCCAAATACACCAACATAAAGATCGCTCTTAAGTTTTAGATGAGTCATCCCAAAGTTGCAACAATAGATGCTAAAAATAGTAAAGCTCAAAGTTAATATCTGAATTACCATGTAAAATCAATGAACGTTATTCTCAGATTTTTTTTTTTGGATAAGAAACATGAACTCTACCCCAGTTTCTGATGGATTTGTCAAAGACTTGCCTGAATAAAGTTAATGAAGACATTCAGTATCGCCATTGACCTCTCTGTCTTACCATATGAAGCATTTCCAACTGTAACCATGTTTGATGCTCTGCTATCTACATGAACATCAAGTGATGTGTTATAAATTGTGAAAACAGTGACAAAGGAAATGCTATTTCCAATGCTAGAGGCTTGGAAAGAGGTCTTGTTGAGAGCTTTTAATCCTGAGACAGAAAACATGGAATAAAACCTTCAGCATTAGTATTGGTAGTAAAACCACTTGACCCAAAAGCTTAAATTGGTAGGCAAGAGCCTGATAATTGTGTTAAAGACAAGTTTTGACAAGTACAATTAAAGAGGATGTTTCCATAGATTATGTCATATGACCACCAAATGAGTGAGAGTATAAATTACAATGTGAGATTTAAAAGGCCTTCACATCCAAAAATATGGAAACTTCTCAATAAATAAACTCTAAACATACACAATATGATCCAATTCATAATTTGAGCATTCACATACGTGTTTATTGGCGGAAAAAGGCTACGGAACTGCAGGGCCAGTTTCAATTGGGAGAAAAATACCATGGAGCTAATTAGCCAATCAATTTCAAATATGTTGAAACCACTATTTTCAAATTTAAAGTAGATGATCAACAGATAATAATGGATTAAGAAGGATTTCATTTTAGAAATCCAAAATAGAAATAGTAAGTCTATATTAGCAGGAAATACTAGCATATTATTTACAAGGACAATGAACCTACCTTGGCATTGCAAACGGTTAGGCAACCCTTGGCCAGCAGCTGGACCAAGAATCAGATGATCAAACTTCTGTCTATTTTTCCTGGGAAGATCTTCTACAACCGACTTTTCATGCAATTCCAGAACTGAAGATGGACACCAATCATTATTCAAGCAAAAATTCCCTTTATAAATAAATACAACATTGAAATGCTGTAAACGGAATAATTAGAAGTAGACCAAAACTATTACCTGATAACAGATAAGGGAGGAAGAAGACCAAAGGGAGAAAGAAAAGGAAACGGCGCCATCCACCACATGCTCTCATGCCTAAGCTTCCTTTCAATGGACCAACTGACTCAAAGATCATCTCCAGCACAAATTGAATTGAGAAAAAGCATAAAATGCACAGTATGTTTCCTTCGAGTGCCAACACTCTAGTACCTCTACAGCAAAACCAAATGAACAAAACTCTATAACATAATGCTCATATAAACCATCAAAGCTTAAAGAAGAACAAAACAGCAACTCAAATTAAGCTGAAAATCACGGAGGAATCTAATTCTACACCGATCCTACTGCTAATATATACATAATACCATTATCACAGACAAAATGCAGGTGAAGCAAGTGCAAGATCAAATTTTGCTTTCAATCGCATTATTATAGCTATTAAAAGTAAATACCCAGTTCATAAAAAGTAATTTTCTGGTTCTCAGTTTTATAAATTCGCGATACTCATGAGCAATTTCCTACAAAACTGAAAATTTAGATTGAATAATGCAAGAGCTCTAAAAGTTTAACTTGAATGAACAAAGTTCGGGCAAGAAAATACTCACCCAGATACAGGGGCAAAAAAAAAAACGTTGATGGCTACAGAAACTGTGCACTTGACAGTTGACACGAGATCTGGTTACGGCTACCGAGCTTCAAGCCTTCCATGATGGTTTTGATTAAATAAATACTCTTTGCTTGTGTTATTAATAATGTCATAGAAGCAGTATGAAACTATGAAACCTAATACAAAATGACAATGAAATGACGATATTAACCTTGATTCGTCTAACTACATGCTTGCTGATGGTAATGGGAAGGGGAGACTATTTGTCCTTATATCCTTCCGTTTCCATTGGAATTACACGAGAGAAAGGAATAGAAGTCTCTAAAGAGTACACAATTCCTGAATGACTATTATATCTTTAATTTTTTAACATAATTTAACTATATTAAAAAAATAATAATAATAAATATAAAATTACTTCACTATTAAACTAAGTCAATGCTGTCAATATTACAAGTCAATCTTTTAAGGCAAATGCTATGTTACAATTAATGTAACATACACACTCAACAACAACCACACAAATTGTGTGGGTCCATTATTTGTGTGGTTGTTGTTGAGTGTGTATGTTATATTAATTGTAACATAGGGGCTCCCATCTTTTAAACTTATCCCCAAAAAACAAAGCGTGATAATATTTCTTGCATTATCTGTTACAAAAATCACACAATTCAAATCATGACAAAATGACCTCCTCGATCTTCATTAAATAATAGTGGCAAGTTACGTCAAAGTCTTGATATTAAATAAAACCTATATTTTTTTTAATAAATATTATGATATTTGTTATTACACTCATATTTTAAAATTTAATTTAAATTTAAATATATTCACCAACAATTTCAAAAAATTAAAAATTAAAAATTAAAAATGATAAAGGAGAAATTGACAGGGGATGACATTCATCTAATTCCCATTTCTTTCTCGAATAAAATATTAGATATAAAATGGTCCATGCCCTTCCTCATATAAAATTATTCCCTCACTATCTTCGAATGACAAAAATCTCAGCCTTCCCTACTAATATATTTTAGTTTGACACTTTGACTTATTCGAAATGTCTATTTTCATTTTTTTTAAAAAAAAAATTAAGATCAATCAAACACATCTCAAATTCCATCAGATCATAATCCGGTTCTGAGAAACAATGAAAATTATGTGATCAAGTAACTTCAAATTTCTAAAACTTTCCCATAAAATCACAAAATAAATAAATATATTTTAAAATGATGCTATAGCTTGGGCCGCCGCCGGGCACCATATGAGGGGGTCAGGCTAGGGCTTTACAGAAATAGCCCAAGCCCGACGTAAGACTGGTGTTAAAAATTTTTAAAAAATTGTACCAATTTTTAATGTTTAATTATAATTAAACCAAGTGCCTTATTATAACTGATACAATATATTAGTGATAATGATACGATAACTGCAAAAATCTCATACGTTTCTATTATTTTGTTTCAACAAATACACATATGTATATGGAATCGCACAAATTTATTTCCATAATTTGTATAAATGATTAATATACTTTTCCATATAGTTTTACTTAAGACATTATTTGTTTCCATCAATACCTACGTTGATTTCATATAATGTATACACACACACAAATTTTTCTACTATTCGTTATACATGAATACATTTACTGCACTTAAAAATATTTCTAACTTTAATTGCCCTTAAAACTTATGTAAATATAATTTTAATAGGTAAAATCTTTATTAAAAGGATCAAATATCTTTTCTCAATAAAAATCGGGATCACCAGCCCGTCGCCACATGACGGACCTGAGTCGGAACTTGTAAACCGAGTTCCGCCCGGCTCATTGTCATTCCCAACAAGAATTAGTTTGTTCTTCAGGATGATTATTTTACTTTATTTTTTTTTGGCAATTTATTATGCATATGATGTATCATGTTCTCTACATACATACATACACATATCAATATCATTCTTTGATAATTTAGCACCCAAAAACACTTTTAAAAAATAAATTATTTAAAAATTTGATTCTCAAATAATTTATTTTTGTACTAAACATTAAAAGTTACTAGGATTAGCTTTGGAATATCACATTTAAAAAAAAAATCTGATATTAGAATCTGCAATACCATTTTTATCCTTATCTTAGAAACATATGTCCAAAAATACCCATGCACTAAATTACGTAATTTATTAATATTTAGAAATTTAATTTTTCAAAAACAACAAAATACCTAAGCCATCGCCGGTGCCAGCAATGTCTCTGTCACCATCATCAGCGTCTAGTGGAAGTATTCCTAGTGTGACACCACAAACCCTATTAGACTTCAAACTATCTTCCGTACACAATCTGTTATGCCGTCGTTAGCGGAGAAGAAATGATGGTGCCTCGTGTGTTCCTTAAATAAAATGGCTACTATAATGTTGCCATGAAAAGGAGACAAATAAAGGTAAGCTGCCTGCCACTATCATCTGATGGGTTGATAAACGCTAGTCAAGAATCAGGCGGGATTGTGCTCTTTACCACTGCCTTTGAGCGGTTGCCACACAGTTTTCATATACACTTGGGCAGTATGTGCTTCGCTACAAAGCCTTCGATACTGACTTAAGTTCCACTATTGAGTAGATCGCAAAATTAATTTGCGATCCAATGATACCTATAGTGAATGAACATGAACGATTACTGTCTCCGGTGTTGGCAATGGTGGTAAGGTTGGCAACAAAAAATATTTTGTAATTATTAGATGATGATGATAATAATAATAATATACTTATTTAATTAAAAAACAATTTTTATCTATTGCATATGTGCTTTATTTGTTGATAAAAGATGAGTTGTTATAATTTCAGTAATTATTTAATAATTAGTTTGAAATTTGAATAAAAATACCAGTTTCTTAACAAAATGTGGATATTTTAATCATTTTACATAGACACCTTATATTTAAGATCAATTTACCAAACATGTATAGCAAATTTATTGGGAAGTAATTATTTTGTAATCTAAATTTACCAAACAAGCAACCAAATTATTAGCAAAGTTGATTATTTCAAAATCTAGCCTAAAATAGATTATTTGGGAAGCAAAAGCAATCTCAAACATACCCTGACTTCCATATATTCATCCAAGAAGCAATGTTTATGGTTTAATATGTTCATTCTCCTTAGGAATGGTAATAAAATTTGGATTCGGCCTGCATCCGTAAGGATCCATAAAATATGGATCTGGAAAAATCCAAATTTATATTTTTGAAAATGCGGATCTGGATTTGAAAAACTAAAACCCGCACATATCTGAATATGAATCCAGATGCATTTGCATTTGGAAAACTGGATATCCAGATCCGGTTGGTTTTTGTTTTAAATTAAAATATATTAACTTAAATTTAAAAAAAAATCTAATCCCTAGCTGTCAGTGTCACTCGCTTCCTTCATTCAACTTTCATACACACACACTCACCTCACCAGCAGCCATAAGTCGTATCCCTCAAATCTCGCTCTCAACTGGTCGTTGTCTTCTATCGCCTTGCTTGATTTGTCGTTGAAGCCTTGTTGTCCAAGCCTTGCGGTACTCGTTGAAGAAGCCTCGCTATCGTTCAACCCTGGCCGTGTAAGCCTCGCCTGATTGGAATTAATTTGTCAGTAATTTTTTATATTTGACTTATGTTGTGATATTTTTATTTGTGGATTTATGTTGATGTTATATGTTATTTATGTTAAATTGTTAATTGTTGGATTATAATTAAATTTTATTTGATATTATTAATTAAACTGTTGAATTTTTAAATTATATTTTAAATTATTTAATTTTAAGTTTTTGCGGATCCGGATATCCGGAATATCTGTCCACATCCGGATATGAAAATTTTGCCAACCCTAATTCTTCTTCAGGTTTTATGTATAAATTAATAAGCTCCTCTCAAACTTAGGCCTTGCATTTTCTTTATCTTAGCACCTAAATCGCCCATCCAAATTAATTTACAATCTCTTCTTTAAGTCTTCTGATTCTTTTTTTTATTTAAATTAAATTTACTTTAGGTATTTTTAATAGCCCTAAAAGATACTATTACTTGTCATAGTGTAGCTAATAAATTTCATCCAGATATATTATCACACCATATAGCGTTAGTGTTTCTGTTCAATTAACTTTTATGCCATAAAATGTAATAGCCTGAATGAAATTCGCGTTTAGATACTCGTACTTTAGAATTTCTATTCAAGCATTGGTTCAAGATATAGTTTAACGAAGTGAGAGTGGAATTATTTAATGGTTTGTATAGATTTATTGGTTTAGATCTTCGATGGATTCATGTGTGGGTAGAAGCAAGTCTTCAGGCAAAGCAACTGCTAAGTTGATGAATAACAAAGTTTTACTAGAAAAGTCAATAGCCTCTTAGACCAAAAAAAAAAAAAAAAAAAAATTGCCGTAATTTTATGGTGCTGAACATTTCTTATGGGATCTTGTGAAGGAATATGCGGAAGAAAATGGATTGAATGTAATCCCATAAGCTAAAATATTATTCAATAATATTATATGATATTTTTAATTTTACATTATTATATTTTTTATATTTACATTATACTTTATTAGCAGATTTATAATTTAATATAACTAATAATAAATATTAAAAATATTAAATTTCTAAAATTTAAATATTTAATATTTAATATTTTTCTAAATATTAAATTTCTAAAATTTAAAATTTTTATATTTAATATATTTCTAAGTACTACTAAATATTATTTTTGAATATATAATTTAAATTAATCACAAAAAAATTAATACAATACAGTACAATACCAAATATTTTATAATTAAAAATTAATACAATATAGTGTAATACTAAATATTGTACATCATTATTATAATACAGTACTAATGCAATATAACATAATACAACACACCAACATTAAAATAATGCAATATAACATAATATAATACAATGTGTCAAACGCACCCTAAGTGTATAAATTTAGGTTCCTAGACCCTCGATTGTAATATATTTAAAGTTTTCTCAAAACTAAATAAATTCATCTAGGTAGAGAGAAGATGTCCATAATTTACAATTTGACTACCTTATGGGTGCGTTTGGCACACTGCATTGTATTATGCTGTATGCATTATTTTAATACTGGTGTATTGTATTATGCTGTATTGCATTAGCACTGTATTATAATAATGTTGTATAATGTTTGGTGCTACACTGTACTGTATTATTTTTTTAATTAATTTAAATTAAATATTATATTATATTAATGTTTTATATTATATTAATATATTTAAATTGCATTAATAGTTTATGTTATTATTTATATTATTATTAATTTTAAATTAATATTATTCAAATTTATTCAAATTTAAATATTTTTATTAGTTATAATAAGTTATAAATTTATTAATAAATTATAATGTAAAAATAAAAAAATACTATTATTGAATGATAAATTATTTATTTATTAATTTATATTAATAATTATAATGTAAAAGCAAATAAAATAAAAATATTATATTAAATTAAAAACTATATTTATTTATTATTTTAGTATTATAATAATAATAAAGCAAAAAGCAAAAGTTAAAAGCAAAAGCAAAACGAAAAAAAAAAAAGAAGCAAAGCTAATGCGTCAACCGACGCATTAGCCCCCCACCTTAATTCCTTGCAATTTTGTTCCAAACATGGGTTTGATATTATTTTAATGTAAATAATATTTTAATATCATATAATACAATGTACCAAACATGCCCTATATGGAACATTTCGGAAACAAAAACATAGTATACTGAACTTACTGAACTCTCTTATAGATAAAAAATTCTTTCAAGCATTATTTCATATGAATGAATAAATTGAAGTTTCAGCATCCAATAGGTCCACTTGAGATTAACACATATCTCTAAATTTCTAAATCCCCTAGTTAGGCATTTAATATGTAATGTGTTTTTATACGTTTTTGTTTCTTAGTTCACAAAGAAACTTGGTTAAACAAAAATAGACATTTCTATCTCTCTGTTTACAAGAATACTCAATTTAGTCCAACTTCTACACGATGCAATGAGTTCTAAGAGGTGATGGCTTGGCAGCAGAGGCCACAGGTTACGCCAATCCACAAACCCATTTCAAAACATGATAAAGCTAATAAAGTCATTGAATCGGAAGTGAAACAATTAGTGAAAGTTTGAAAAAGTAATTAGTTGATCTAACCTTAACATAAAGCTTCAACTTAAATGTAAGAACAGCTGAAAGTGGCATGCCAATTAAATAGAATGTTGCCAAATTAGCCAACGCATTTATGTGCTGCCATCTACATCCTCTTGGACCCATGTGTTGTGCAAATTTTATTGAACTCGTAAGTGCACAAATTTATTGTAGTATAGATTAATGGTGACGAGTGTCGATCCCACGAGGAGGTGGATTTTAATTGTGTGTAGAATTAATTTTGTATGAGGGTGGTTGGATTTGTGGTGAAAGTGATTTATATTATCTTAAAATTGAAATTGAAATGACGAGAATAAATTGAAGAGAATTCTATTGAAATGACATACTTGGATACCTAGATCCGTATCAACATGCACCATGGGCTAAATATTCCTTATTAATGTCAATTAAATCATGAGGGGGGAATCCACACCTCATGAAACACGCTCTGATCAATATGGTGCTAAAGTCTTATTGTGTCAAATAATAATAACATTATACTAGAGAGCCGGTGAAACCAGGGCGGTACTAGACAAGATTATTATTATTTGTCAATGAAAAGTCAAAACATTCACAAAAATTAGAGGAGAAGAGAAAATAAATTTACCAAATAAAGCCCATGAAAGAAAATTAGCCACTCATAATTGAACTAGGGGCAAAATGGAAATTTATTAAAATACATAGAAAATACAAGATAGAGAAGGAATTACATAAAATGAAGTCCAAAAATGGATTCAGAGATGCCAAATTATGGGGCAGGGGTCTCCTTTTTATAGATACACTGAGTAAATCATGACCATCAGATTAAAAATAGTTTGGACGCTCAGGATTGCGCCATGTCATCAGTCAACAGTATGCGTCAACAGTACGCGTGAACAGTACGCGATTTGACCACGCGGTGTGAACAGTGACACGGTTTGAACAGTAATGAAGTTTGGTTGAAAATAATCCCATGTGTTGCATGTACCGTACGCGCGTTTTTTTTAGTCCACTAATATGCTGCCACGTCACCATCAACAGTACATAAGAATTTTAGACCAACAGGATTATGACACCTCATCAGTCAATGCCATATCATCGGTCAATGCCACGTCATTGATCCGTCTATGTGAACAGTAACGTAGACAGTACTGTATATGTGAACAATGCCATTTTTCCTTTTATACTCCTCCTAAGGTTTTCGACCGTCCTGAGTTCAAAAGTGATGTCCGTTTTGCCGTTTGATCTCTCGTTTATTGTGAAATGACTATGATGCCCCTAAAATATACAAAATACTTAATTAAAATAAAATACACATAATTAAATTACAATAACCTTAAATACATAAAAGTAAGGGTTGTTAGTAAGACTTGAAATGTAAAATGAAGATTTTCTCCTTTATAAATATATATTTTCTAACACACACCCCCCCAACCATCTTATATTTAGTCCCTAGCAAATAAAGCGAAAACAAAATTCAAATCCAAAATGATTTTTTTTTTTAGAAATACGTTTTTATTCAATCAGATTAATGATAGCAATCAAATAAAAGTATAAGCATTATCTCCAGTCTAAAGAAACATCACACCCACATCAACTATCCACATGAATCAGCCCAGTAGACTTTGTCATAGCTACTTTCAAGAATGAGATGTCAAACCCCAAAATCTCACTGGAAATAGTGACACTCTCACAAAGAAATTAAACCTAATAAAAATAGTCACTACAATGAATGGTAATTGAGAGAGAAAAATAATAAAGAAGTGATATCACATGCTCTCAACAAGATGAAAGAAATATGCCCTCAGTTTAGAAATAATACGATCTCAAGTCAAATAAAAAATGCTAGTCAACCTAATTTATTTATTTATTATTATTATTTTTTTATGCACCACTACATCTTTTTAGCCCATATAACTAGCTTCTACTTCAGACTATAGTTCCCTAAAATCAAGAAAGATTTTTATTAGAACGTAACATAGGCTAGGGACATGGCTAATAAAGAAGGGAAATAAGGAAAACAAAGTGTATGTTTGAGAAAAATGTAGAGAATTTTTTTTTTTTGAAGTTGTAAGGTGGATTTCACCTATTATTGTTATTTTGATTTTTGAAACAACAATTTTTTTTCTTTTTTTCTTTTTTTTTGAAACAACAATATCAGAGCCACAGGAAGGATAGTGTAATATAGGATAGAGACTTCGTGATTAAAGACTTGTGTTTTAGTTGAACATTGTTTGTGTGGTGAGTGCTACCTCTGGGTGCCTTGGTAGCATTTGGTCGTAAGTCCCGATTTGGTTGAAGGGCAGTAAAACCAATTCTTAGCCTTGGATTGTAGCCATACCTACAGAACTAAAACTAGAATATAGGTTTTTACTCATGGATTCTCTACTCTGTAGAGCATCGTCTTTTTCTAGCTCCTCCTCTAGAAGAACTAGTGCTTCAAAGAATGTTATGAATTCAGAAGAATTCGTAATTGAAGACTTCAATAAAACAATTGATTGTTGGGAACTTCCTAAGGTTTCTAAAGAAATGATTTACAAAACAAAAAAGCTTGACTTTCTAAAAAATGATTATGTCATAAAAACTGAAGAACGTGACATAATCATTTCAAAGCCTTTTGAAACAATTCAATTATTTACAGAACATTCATTAAAGAAATTAAAAGAAAAGAATTTTAATTATGTTCACATCGGCTTAATACAAGTCGGCATAAAACCCCTTACTAAAGAATGTTTAAAGACTTCTATCCTTGCCGTCCTAAGAGATGGACGATTCATCTCTTTTGATGATTATTTACTAAGTAGTATAGAATCAAGCCTTTGTAAAGGACCAATATCTTTTAGCTGTTATCCAAATATAACAGTTTCCCTTAAAGATAAAAACATTCTGAAAAGCATGATTTTACAGATCAAAACCCATAATTACAACATGATTGAAGGATCTGTTCCGATTGCCCTAATTTTCAGAATATCTTACAAAGCCATGATATCTGCGTTTACCAATACAAAACATCTATATCAGTAAAAAAGAGATGAAACTCTTCTCTTGCAGACTGACTTGTCTAAAGCCAATACTGTTATTTCTAGACCAATTCAATGGAAGGATGTCAACCTCCTTGAAGAATGGATCTTAAAAGGAGCCACTAAACCAATGATTCCTAAACAACTTGAGCCAAATACAGAGTTACAAAATGTGACTTAGTATTCTGATAGTAAAGTCAAACTATCCTTTAGGAGATCTACATCATCTAGATTCTCTGATAAAGATTCATGCTCAAGTATTCCTTCATTAGAAAGGAAATTTTTAAAGATTCATTCCGTTATAAATCTCCCTTTCTAACCAGTAAAAAGCCAACCTAGGTTTTCCACATCGGATATACCTAGTTCTTCTATACATTCTGTTGACTATACTACTAGTGTTCCACATCCCATTTACACTAGCCGTCAACATGAACAAAGCCAGGAAGAGAAGGAACATTCTCCTTCAACTTCTCCTACATTTTCAGCTGTCACAAAAAATGTAATTAGTGTCATAGAAAAAGATTTTGAATTAAATAAAACTCTTCTTCACAATGATTTTTATTCTGACACTAATAAAGAAAAAAGACTTTGGTTTTTCAAACATTTCTTAAACCAAAGGAAAGAGATCCAACAA
The DNA here is from genome assembly GCF_000493195.1 of Citrus x clementina. Classification (NCBI taxonomy): domain Eukaryota; kingdom Viridiplantae; phylum Streptophyta; class Magnoliopsida; order Sapindales; family Rutaceae; genus Citrus; species Citrus x clementina. The sequence goes on along the minus strand of NW_006263303.1, from coordinate 17,348,750 downwards.
GTCTATTATGAATTTGTAAATTTACATAAAATTCATATATTATTTTTTGATTGGTTTGAGATGTATGCTTCGGATAACAAAATTACTTATCCTTTTAAAGAATCAAATCCCATTACTGTTAGGAAGAAAATCACTTAATGGAATCTTTCTGATAGTGATAGGATTATAGAATCTGAACATCCTCCATTTAGGAGTCTAACCATTGATCATGGTGAACCTCATGTTCAGATAAAAGCCTCACCCTATAAAATCCATAAACCAAATGATCCCGAGACAAATTTAGGCAGTATTATTCAACAGAATAATTTCTGTAATGCTAACCTAAATACATTAGGAAAACAGTTGACTAGGATAGAAAGCCAATTCCAGAAGTCAACCATAGCTGTTTCTCCTGTTACATCAAAATCAGATTCTGACAAAAAGCTTAAAGAGCCTATTTTCAAACCTTTTCAAGTTTCGAAAACTAGTCAAAAGCTTGTTCAAGAGTCAAAATCAGATTTTCCTAAAGCCATTAGAGACCAATTGGATAAAATAGAAGCTTCTTCCTCGTCTAGTAAGGTCCAAATAGCCCCTGATAGTGCCCAATCTAGTAAAATTTATGTACTAGAACAAGAGAAGATGTCTATAGCCTCTTTTGATATAGAAGCCTTTAATGAAGAACCTGTTTCTAAAGCCAATAAAATGCATTGTGAGTTAGCCCTACCTATTGTCAAGTCTCCACCTGACTTAGCCATAGACAATAGACCTAGCGCATTAAACTAATCACGATTTAATGCATCCTCTGTCTATGAGTGGAACATTGATGGGATGTCGGAATACAACATTCTAGGATTGTTACAACAAATGACCATGGCAGCAAATGCATATAAAACTCAGTCGGGAACTTCTGACAAAGCTATTGCAGAAATTCTCATTGCTGGTTTTACTTGTCAACTTAAAGGTTGGTGGGATCATCTTCTCACCAAACAACAATAATTAGATATCCTTAATTCAATTTAAACAGATGAGAATGGAGCCCCCATCTGTGACAAGTTCAATAGTCCAATTCAGGATGCAGTTGCTACCCTGATTATGACTATATCCCTTCATTTCATAGGTGATCCTTCACACCTTAGAGACAAGAATGCTGACTTACTACACAACCTGAGATGTAGGAAGTTTAGTGAATTCCAAAGCTACAAAACCACATTCTTTACCAGACTCTTCTTTAGGGATGATGCAAATCATATAACTTGGAAGGAAAAATTCCTTGCAGGTTTACCTACCTTATTAGGAGAAAGGTTAGGAATTCTATTAAAACCTTGTATGACAACCGTATTCCTTATGACGAACTCACCTATGGTGAATTAGTTAGCTTTATTAATAAGGAATGTTTAAAGATTTGTCAAGACTTGAAACTTCAGAAACGTCTAAAATGGGAGCTTAGACAATCTAAGTAAGAATTAAGCAGTTTCTGTAAGCAATTCAATTACGATCCCCTTAAAACTTCCACCTCTAAAGATTGTAATGGTAAGTGTTCTTCAAAACCTTACAAGAAACATTACAAATCAAAAGGTCATAAAAAACTCTTTCAAGATTTTAGAGAACGTTCTTATAAGAAACCTTTAAGGCCTTATAAGAAGCTCAACTTCTCTAAAAAGAAGGATTTTAAGGCTAAACAAAAAACCCCTTTTAACTACAAAGAAGCCACATGTTACAAATGTGGAAAGAAATGCCATATTGCAAAATTTTGCAGGATGAACAAAAAGCTCCATGAGCTTGGCCTTGACGAAGAAATACTTTCTAAAGTTGCCTCTTTACTTGTAGAGTCTTCCGACTCTGAGTCTTCCGACTCTGAGTCTTCCATGACAGGAGACAGTGACCCTCTATAAATTGATGAATTGATGGATTCTGATACTTCAGAATCAAGCAGTAGTGATTCTGACATAGAATTTCGTTTAAAGAAAATCAATGTATTGACTAAAGATCAAGAAACTTTTCTAGAATTAGTCAAACACATTTCTGACCCTACTCTTCAAAGAGAATACCTTGATAAACTTCTAAAAACCTCAGAAGTAGGTGATAAAACAGAAACTTCTAAAACCCCAATGATAAAAAAGAATACTTACGATCTAACTGAAATCTTGGATAAAAAGAAAACAAAGAAAACAATTCCCAATATCCAATACCTTCAAAGAGAAATAAAAGATATCAAACTCGAGATAAAAGAATTAAAAGAAAAACAAAATAATGATTCTAATACTATCCAACTCCTCTTACAAAGACAATTACAGGATTATTCTGATAAAGAATCAGAATCTGATGGTGATAACGGAGAATAAAGTCTCGAAAACATTGAATCTATACCCAATAATTTTCTGTTTGTTTTAAAACAAATCACCACAAGAAAGTACTTGATTAAAATTACCTTAATATTTTCTAAAGATTTTGAAATTGACACCATTGCCCTCTTTGACACTGGTGCTGATTTAAATTGGATTAAAGAAGATATTGTCCCGAGAAAGTTTCATGAGAAAACGAAGGAAAGACTTTCTGCCGCTAATAATTCAAAACTTAATGTCAAATCTAAAGTAGACGCCTCTATTCATAACAATGGTTTTGAATTTCAGACTTCTTTTATTCTTACAAATGACATACACCATACTGTCATTTTAGGAACCCCCTTTATCAATCTCATTACTCCATATACTGTCAATTATGATAGTATATCTTTTAAAGCAAAGAACAGAAAACTTATTTTTCCCTTCATTGAAAAGCCTAAAACTAGAAATTTGAATATTGTTAAAACTTGTTCTGTTTACCAGAACCAAATCAATGCCCTTCTCAAATCTAAACAAAATGACTTGGTTTGTTTAAAAAAGGATTTGAGTTTACAAAGAATTGAAAACCAATTACAAAATGATTTTATACAAAGAAAAATCTCTGATTTTAAAACCCTAATTGAGAAATAAATATGTGTTGATTTACCATCTGCCTTTTGGAACCGAAAACAACATTTGGTAGATTTGCCTTATGAAAATTCTTTTGATGAAAGACAAATACCTACTAAAGCCCGCCCTATCCAAATGAACATGGATTTAGAACAACACTGTAAAAGTGAAATCAAAGACTTAGAGTCAAAAGGACTCATTGTGAAATCTAGGTCTCCATGGTCTTGTGCCGCTTTCTATATCAATAAGAACTCTGAAATAGAAAGAGGAACACCTAGACTTGTAATAAATTACAAACCCCTAAATAAAGCATTAAAATGGATTAGGTATCCCATACCTAATAAAAAGGATTTACTCCAAAAACTGCATTATGCTTTCATATTTTCTAAGTTTGATATGAAATCAGGATTTTGGCAAATTCAAATTCATCTAAAAGACCGTTATAAAACTGCATTTACTGTTCCTTTTGGACAGTATGAATGGACTGTAATGCCATTCGGATTAAAGAATACACCATCAGAATTTTAGAGACCATTATGAATGATATTTATAATCCTTTCTCTGAATTTTGCATTGTCTATATTGATGATGTGTTGATCTTTTCTCAAACAATCGATCAACATTTCAAACATCTAAAGATGTTTTACCTTGCCACTAGAAAGGCTGGTTTAGCCATTTCTAGTTCTAAAGTTTCCTTGTTTCAAACAAGAATCAGGTTCCTTGGTTATTACATTTCCAAAGAAACCATTACACCTATTGAGCGATCTCTTGTATTTGCTAACAAATTTCCTGATAAAATCCTTGACAAAACTCAATTGCAGAGATTTTTAGGTAGTTTAAATTATGTTCTTGATTTTTGTCCTAATATCAATAGGATTTCAAAACCTTTGCATGATAGATTAAAGAAAAACCTTGTTGTGTGGACTGATGAACACACTAAAGTTGTTAAGCTCATAAAAAATTTTGTTCAAAATATTCCATGTTTATTTCTTGCTAATCCTGCGTTGCCTAAAATTGTTGAGACTGATGCTTTAGACTTAGGATATGGAGGAATATTAAAGCAAAAAGAGAATAATAAAGAATAAATAGTACAATATGTTTCTGCTCATTGGAATGAATGTCAAAGAAATTACTCTACTATTAAAAAAGAAATTCTTTCTATTGTTTTATGCATTTCTAAATTCCAAAGTGATTTGTTAAATAAAAAATTTTTACTTAGAATTGATTGCAAAACTGCAAAACATGTTTTAGAAAAGGATGTTCAAAACATTGCATCAAAATATATTTTTGCAATATGGCAAGCCATTTTAAGCGTTTTTTATTTTGACATTGAATTCATTAAAGGAGATACAAATTCTATCCCTGATTTTCTAACAAGAGAATTTCTTCAAAACAGATAATGCCGCCCAAACGAAGAGACATGGCAAAGGTATTCTTAAAGACCCTGAACCACAAACACTCTCTAAAGAAACCCAGACAACCCCTTCTAAGGACAGTTACTTTCTTTCTGCATGCCTATAAATTCATGATACTGTCAGAACATGAGCCCAATTCTAAGGCATTACTCTGAAGAACATGTAAAAGAATGGATGAGTTCCATTACAAAGTCCCCAGAGGTTATGCTCGCCTTACAAAATATTTTCCAAAATAAAACTCTTTCTCAAATTCCTAAGAAAGAAAAATCTGTTTCTAAAGCAACTTCAAAACCTTCTTCTTCTAAAGAAGTTATTTCTTGTGAAAGCTTCTCTTCACAAATTATTGTTTCTCAATCAAAGCTTTCACAAAAATCTTCGGATTGGATTAATAAAACCTATCATCAAATTGTTTTATCTATGGAAGATGGGTTTTATCACTCTGATCCATTTCAAGCCATTACAAAGATTTTCCCGAAAGGCTGGTTTTTCAAACCATGGGATTTGTCAAAACCCCAGTCTTTTTACCAAATCATTCTTGAGTTCACTGAGTCTGTAAAATTCAAACATTTTTTTCTTAGTGAGTCTCACCATGAGCCGGCTTACTCTACAGCCACCATCTTAAAAGTCTTGAGCCCAAAATAATGGGGTGATCAACTCCACAAACAAAAAACCTTTCCCGCCAATTTCCAAATGCGTTTAAATCATTGCCTATCTTTTTCTTACTGGGATTACCAGCAGGCTTGGTTTAACACATTTTTTATTCAAAACCCCAAAAAGACCCATTCTTGGTTATTTTTCTTTAACTCAAAAATAACCGTACAAAGCCTTCCAAATTGGTTCCAACAATGATGAAACTACTTTGGGCCGAGCCTAGACATCCTAACCCTAAATGCCATAAATTGTTTAAATCTTTTTAAAACCCATTATGTTCATTCTGAGTCTGAGAAGAGGTTTCTAAAATACTAACTAGGCAACCCAAGAGGGGGGGTGAATTGGGATATTAAAAATTATTCAATTCTAAAACAAAACTCAATGCAAATCCAAAACTAATTTAAAACAATAACAAATAAATCAATCACAATATAAAAGAGTAAGGGAAGAGAAAACAAACACAATGATTTTTATGTGGTTCGACAATCTCCGACTACGTCCACGCCTCCAAGCTTACCGGGCTTGATGATTTTATTAAGCTAGCCTCCCAAGGCTTCAAACGCTTACAATTAATTTCCAAGGTGTCAATGGACCTTTACAACAAGAGATCATCCCCAATCTCTTAACCCAAGTGTATCCCAACACTTACAATCTTTTAACTTGATTTTACAAAAAGGATTACAAATGAATCTCTCTCCCACAATGTGTTTGATCACAAATGAAAGCTCAATATGTGAATGAATGAGATGAATACAAGGATTTAAAGCTCAATGAAAGTTGTATTCTCAATATTTTGCTCAATGATGATTGTTGGAATTCTTCTTGTTTGAATTGGATTGAGCATATTTATAGTTGGAGCTGAAAAACTAGCCGTTATAGACTATCTGCTCGAAAATGGTTCATCGTTGACCATTAACGGTTAACCGTTTAGGCCGGTTAAAGTTACCGTTGGGCAAATTTTTAAATAAACGGTTTACCGTTTAGGATTACCCTTTCGCCGTTAAATTCCAGAGACCTACAAAACAAATTTAGTTTAACCGTTCTTACTAAACGGTTCAAGGTTAGCAACCTGGAAATAATCGGTTAACCGTTTTCAATAAACGGTTCACTATTATGTTCCAGAATCATCATTTTAACAATTCTTTGTAGAACATACTTTCTGGAAATTATCGGTTAGCCGTTTTAAATAAACAGTTAGCCGTTTGCTACAGTGATTGCTACAATGAAATTATTTTTTAAATTTATAGTTTGACCACAAAACTTTATAAAACTGTATTACGGCCCAAAACGTTATAAAATTTTATAAATAGGTCCAATTTCAGAATTTCTAAGTAATGCTTTGTTAATCCCAAAACTTTTTGAAATTATAGTATAGCCCAAAATGCTATGACACTTTTCAAATAAGTCATTCTCCAAAATTTCAAGCAATACTTGTTTATTTCAAAGTTTTCAAAATTCTTTCAATTAAACCATAAACTTTGAAAAACAACCAATTTCATAAAATCATTTTTTCATTAAATATGAAACATTTATAATGTGAAAATAATGATTTATTTAAAAAGAATAAAAACAATCAATTTCATAAAATCATTTTTCCATTAAATATAAAACATTTATAATGTAAAAATAATGATTTATTTAAAATGTATAAAAAATAATTTGAGCTTAAAAGATTTATCATTCTTAATCTTGTTTGTTATCATCAAAATCAACATTATGAAAACATATATGTTAACAATCTCCCCCTTTTTGATGATGACAAACATTTCATGTATTTAAATAATGATTCCACAAATTGCTCCCTCTAAATATAATCTTCTTTTACAATTTGCCAATTAGCTAAATTAACATATTTAAAGACATGGATTTTTCTCCACCTCATCATCAAAAAGAAAAACTTAATTGGCAAAGAAAAAAGTAGCAAATTTTTATAAATTTGAAAACATGTATTCTTCTCCCCCTTCATCATAAAAAAAAAAACATAAAGGAAAAGAATAAAGGTAGCAAATTTGTTACACATGATGTTTAAGTAGAAATTTTGAAAGAATCTCCTCATAACAACAATCATCACCTCAAATACAAATTTAGTAATATTACTCACAAATTATCATCATCATATAATCAAATACCAATTATCAAAACAATTACTCAAAATGCATATTATTCTCCTCCTTTTGATAACATCGAAATGATATATTATTTTGTCTCCCCCTTTGGACAACAAAAAAATTCAAAATGCATATTATCCAAAATCATATTATATGCTCTCCCTAAATATATGGCCAATTTAAAAATTTAACCGAAATGATTTTATCCAAAAATATATTATATTTGTCTCCTCCTTGAAAATGAACAAATTCTCAAATACACAACATGGTTAAAAACACTTCCATATAAGCTTAAACAAAAATAACCAACCAACAACTCCTTCAATTCATCAAGCAACGCACATATAATCATCAATTACCAAAATCATCAAGAAATCAAATCATTCCAAGTTTATGCCGAATTTTTGAAAATTCTTCTTCGCAAAGAGGTTTTGATTTATTTACCAAATTGGCATACATATTATCAAATATTCAAGCTCCATAATTATCAATCACATTTTATAAATAAAGACAACTAAACTCATCAAATATCTAATGTGACATTTCAATATAACAAAAAAAATCTCATATGCTTAAAATTCTCGAAGTATATGTATTTCTCCCTTTTTCGATATCATTTAAAACAAGTAAGACATATTCAACAATACATCGATAAAGTACAAAAAATGCATTCATTCACCAATCATAGATTGCATAAGATCAAAGCTTCATCAAATACAATGTAATCATCAATGCACATTCTTTATCATCAAAACTTAAGTAAAAACATAAGTACATAATGACAATATATAAATCATCAAAATCAACATATGCCAATATATAGATCATCAAAATCAACATAACTATTAAGAAAAACCATAATTATGAGTTAAAGAACGAGTGATCAAATCCGTTATTACAAATGCTCACATATATTTTTAAGTGATGATATAGTAGTTACACCTTGTGATGGATCTTTCAAAATTAAGTTCTTAAGGTGAGAAGAAATATACCTCCACTCTTTGGGAATGTATGAGAAAGTACCTTCATTTTACTCCGCATTTATTTCTTCATGTTGCTCCTTTTGATTTTCAAGTGGGGCATTCTTTTGGCTATCCTTTGATAATCTTCTTGTAACTTTTCATCTACATTATCATCAACCACAACTTTCTCCATAGAGGAAGAATTAGATTCATCAAATATAACATGTATAAATTCTTCCACAATCAAAGTTCTTTTGTTATACACTCTATAAGTTTTGCTTGTGATTGAATAGCCAAGAAAAATACCAACATCAAATTTTGGATCAAATTTGCCAAGATTATCTTTTGTATTCAAAATATGACATTTGCATCCAAAAATTTTGCAATAACTAATGTTGGGTTTTCTATATTTCCAAAGCTCATAGAGAGTATTATTGAGATGATGTCTAATCAATGTGATATACCGGTTAATCTTTTGAAAATATTTTTGAAATTTTGTAAGCTCTTAGACTTGTACTACACACACCATTTCATTTTTGGCCTTAAAAATTGATTAATTTTAAATCATTTTGAGATTTAAAACTTTTCAATAAGCCAATTAATACATGAGACATAAATGCATACAAGACCAAGCATATGAAATCGTATCAAACAATAATGTCAATTTTATAAATGAATGATGATATAACACAATTAATGGCATATGAATTCACACATATATAAGAGATGGACAATGATGATAGACAATTAAGAAGATGAAATCATAGACTATACAATCATCAAAATCAAACAAAGGCATCATGATAAATCACTCACTATTATACACAATGATAATTCCATCATGTAAACATACAAGCATACTTTCACAATTTCATTTATCATGATTCATTCAACAAAATTAATATGGCAAGAATTGTTACCAAAATAATTAAATCATCTTGCCTCATCTTTTTCTCCTAGATCATGCTCAAATGATTATCCTTACAAGCTTTCATCAAGCAACTTTTCCACCATTCCTTGATTGTGGTACCTACAAAACAAATTCAAGTTGTGTGCTTTGGTACCCAAATACTCTTGGGTCCTTGAACGTTAGATTTAGTTCCTTTTGGAACCCAAATACATTTTGCTCCATAATACGCATTTCTCTTAACTGGACATGTAAAACTCATATGACCATTTCCATTACAATAATGACAAATAATCTTATGATCACTTGTGGAGGTAGCCTTAATAAAATAATTCTTATAATATTTTTGTTTCAAATAAGGCTTATACCCAAGTCCTCCTTTCTCAAACACACATTTTTGAGTGCTTAGTAATTTTTCTAAGTTCTTTTGACCACTTGTGAATTTTAACACAATTTCGTTGAGTTCATTACTCTTTTTCTTAAGCACTTCATTTTCTTTCATTAATTCATCAACACGTGATTTCTCATGCTCATATGAAGTACTTTGTTTGCATTTAAATGATGCAATTCCATCATGCAACATTTTATTATCTAACTCTAGTCCTTTAATCTTTTCGTTTAATGAATTATTGCATTTTTGTAAAGCATCTTTTTCATTATTCAAGTCATCTACATATGATTCTAAATGCTCATGTGACGTGCTAGGTTTCTCATTTGATAATGCAACTCTATCATGCAATGTTTTATTCTCTAATTCTAGGCATGTAATCTTTGCACATAGAGATTCATTTTCATTTGTGAGCTTTACCATTTTCTTTTTAAGACATGCATTCTTTTTACCAATTTTTATCCAATTATCATGCAATTCTTTAAAAGCATCATATAATTCATCATAAGTAAAAAGATCATTTACCTCATCAAGTTCATCATCTGATTCATCTCCAATTGCCATGAGAGCTAGATTTGTCATTTCTTGATGCTCTTCATCATCACTTGTTTCCTCATCGCTATCATCCCATGTGGCTACCATTGCTTTCTTCTTGAGCTTGTTGAGAATAGGACATTCCGTTCTTATATGGCCAGGCTTCTGGCACTCATAATATTTGATTACTTCCTTCTTCTCCTTTCGGTTCTTGAGGTCTCTAAATTTTCTTTGCTCACCGGATTTCTTAAAAAGTTTTCTGAACCTCCTAGCCAGCATATCCATCTCCTCCTCATCCAGCTCGCTTTCCTCATCACTCTCATGTTTCGAGGCTTTGAGAGCAATGCTTTTCTTCTTCTCCTCATTGCCTCTTTCGGCTGCCATGTCTTCCTCATAAGAAATAAGAGAACCAATTAAATCCTCAATAGATAAGATATTCAAATCTTTAGCTTCCTCGATGACAGTCCTTTTTGGTCTCCATTCTTTAGGTAACGACCTAATGATTTTCTTAACTTTCTCGCTATTTGAAAAGGTCTTTCCTAGGGCTCCTAGAGTGTTCACTATGTCCGTAAATTTAGTATACATAGAATACACACTCTCATTTTGTTCCATTTGGAACAATTCATATTGCCGAGTGTACCTACTAATTTTAGACTCTTTCACTTGATTCGTGCCTTCATAAACAACTTCAAGTTTGTGCCAAATTTCATTAGCACTTTCACAACTAGACACTTTATGAAACTCTTTCTTATCAAGTGCACAAAACAAGGCATTCATGGCTTTGGAATTTAGAAAAGCTTTTCTCTTTTCCAATTCATTCCATTCCCGTGAAGGTTTTGGAATATCTTCCCCAACTTCGTTTTTAGGCAAAGGCATAAATGGACCATCACAAACAATTTCTCAAATTTCATAATCTAAAGCTTGTAAATAAATTCTCATCCTAGTTTTCCAATATGGGTAGTCATAATCAACTTTCACTTGATTCGTGCCTTCATAAACAACTTCAAGTTTGTGCCAAATTTCATTAGCACTTTCACAACTAGACACTTTATGAAACTCTTTCTTATCAAGTGCACAAAACAAGGCATTCGTGGCTTTGGAATTTAGAAAAGCTTTTCTCTTTTCCAATTCATTCCATTCCCGTGAAGGTTTTGGAATATCTTCCCCAACTTCGTTTTTAGGCAAAGGAATAAATAGACCATCACAAACAATTTCTCAAATTTCATAATCTAAAGCTTGTAAATAAATTCTCATCCTAGTTTTCTAATATGGGTAGTCATTACCGTCAAAGAACGATGGTCTAATTATGGATTGTCCTTCCCTAAAGGTTGAGTCATTATAGGTTGCCATGAATCTTTAACTTTAGACGGTTAAGTCTACACAAGAGCACCTCGCTCTGATACTAAATGAAATACTAACTAGGCAACCCAAGAGGGGGGTGAATTGGGATATTAAAAATTATTCAATTCTAAAACAAAACTCAATGCAAATCCAAAACTAATTTAAAGCAATAACAAATAAATCAATCACAATATAAAAGAGTAAGGGAATAGAAAACAAACACAATGATTTTTACGTGGTTCGACAATCCCCGCCTACGTTTACGCCTCCAAGCTCACCGGGCTTGAGGATTTCACTAAGCTAGCCTCCCAAGGCTTCAAATGCTTACAATTGACTTTCAAGGTGTCAATGGACCTTTACAACAAGAGATTATCCCCAATTTCTTAACCCAAGTGTATCCAAACACTTACAATCTTTTAACTTGATTTTACAAAAAGGATTACAAATGAATCTCTCTCGCACAATATGTTTGATCACAAATGAAAGCTCAATGTGTGAATGAATAAGATGAATACAAGGATTTAAAGCTCAATGAAAGTTGTATTCTCAATATTTTGCTCAATGATGATCGTTAGAATTCTTCTTGTTTGAATTGGATTGAGCATATTTATAGTTGGAGCTGAAAAATTAGCCGTTATAGACTGTCTGCTCGAAAACGGTTCATCGTTAACCATTAACGGTTAACCGTTTAGGCCGGTCAAAGTTACCGTTGGGCAAATTTTTAAATAAACGGTTTACCGTTTAGGATTACCCTTTTGCCGTTAAATTTCAGAGACCTGCAAAACAAATTTAGTTTAACCGTTCTTACTAAACAGTTTAAGGTTAGCAATATAAAAATAATCGGTTAACCGTTTTCAGTAAACGGTTCACCATTATGTTCCAGAATCATCATTTTAACAATTCTTTGTAGAACATATTTTCTGGAATTATCGGTTAGCCGTTTTAAATAAACGGTTAGCCGTTTGCTACAGTGAAATTATTTTCTAAATTTATAGTTTGACCCTAAAACTTTATAAAACTGTATTACGGCCCAAAACGTTATAAAATTTTACAAATAGGTCCAATTTCAGAATTTCTAAGTAATGCATTGTTAATCCCAAAACTTTTTGAAATTATAGTATAGCCCAAAATGCTATGACACTTTTCAAATAAGCTATTCTCCAAAATTTCAAGCAATACTTGTTTATTTCAAAGTTTTCAAAATTCTTTCAATTAAACCATAAACTTTGAAAAACAACCAATTTCATAAAATCATTTTTTCATTAAATATGAAACATTTATAATGTGAAAATAATGATTTATTTAAAAAGAATAAAAACAATCAATTTCATAAAATCATTTTTCCATTAAATATAAAACATTTATAATGTAAAAATAATGATTTATTTAAAATAGATAAAAAATAATTTGAACTTAAAAGATTTATCATTCTTAATTTTGTTTGTTATCATCAAAATCAACATTATGAAAACATATATATTAACAGTTTCCTCATTTTCTCTACTTCTATACAAATTTCTTTCTTCCTTGGGTCTAGATGTGGAACTTCAATTACCACTCTCAAGAAGCCCAACTTATTTTACAAAGAACCTTTAAAGTTAAATGGTGGTCTAAGTTTGATGAACAATCCAAACTGTCAGAAGCCACAATTCAAGCTTAGCTTTCCTCAAGAGGCCTCCTTACCCCAAGCATTCAAGAGGTTAAAGCCCAAAGCACATTCCTCGCTCAAAGAACAAAGGCCCAATCCCTTTTGGCCAATGCAAAGATTGAAGATGAATATTTTAAAGTAATGCAGTAGCTCCTTGCCAGTCCTTCTAGATCTGAACCGTCCGCTGCCAGTCCTTCTGATGAAGAGGAGGATGAAGATGAGTCGTTCATTTCCCTTGGAAATGATAACTAAGACGATTGCTTCGGGATCCTGCCCCCGATAAAGCATTGTAAATAAAATAATGTAAAAAAAAAAGGTAATTTTCCATTTCTTGTTTGTATTAATATACATTTCTTTTTTTATTTGTATTTCTTGAGATTTTGTCTTCCTTTACTCACTACCCTTTATGGGAAAAACTGTGAAGACATTTCTCTTCTCTACCAGCAAGTCAAAAGCTCATTCTGCTGTCTCCACATGAAAACCTTTTGACAAAGTTCAAGGACCCACTCACGTGAAGCTTTCCTAAAAGTCTACAAAGCAGAAGATGCCTCAAATGATGCTGTCTCCCACGTTCCAAAAGCACATACTACCTTTTGGCCCCATTCTCTACCAACGCATGTGAAGACCAGCTGTAGCATTTTCTTTTGTAAAGCAATTCTTGTATAAAAGAGTGAATGAAGACTGAGACTCATCACTTCTTTTACTCGGCACTTTTTTTAGATTTCTCTTTTCTCCTCTCTATCTTCTCTGGGGAAAAAATGAACTGAAGACATAGACGAAATTTTCCTGTCTTCTGATTTTTCCTTTTATCTCTTTCTGTAAAATAATTTCTGAAAGCTTTCGGATTCAAGCAACTCATGTAAGCATTTCTTGTAAGCATTTAAAGTTTCTTTAAAGAATTTGTAATTTATTTAAAGTTTTGAATGTATGTTTAAATTTTGCAATTTAAATTTATAAGCATTATTTAAACTGCTACATTCTTCTAAGGCACAGAGACCTGATCTCTCCCCTTAGTCGTATTTCTTTTCTCCCTCCATTCAATCAGAGTATTATTTCTGGGATCCAGATCTAATACTATCTATGAGCCTTTGCGTTGCTTAGGTTTGCCTAAAGATATTTAAAAGACTTAACTTTTTCTAGGTATATCAGCTGGAAACCCGAACGTGCGGAATATTGATCTGTTCTAAGCCAGATCTGGTTCCAAAGGCATTCTATGAACTGCATCGTTTTGGTAACAATGCCACGTACCAATTTTAAAATTATTAAGAACACTTTAACTGTAAATTGAAGTTTAATTTATGTATTTTGCTAATCACATCCATCCTTCGATCCGCTTTCCCTTCTGAGTAATTTGTCTTTAGAAGGGGTTGTCTGGGTTTCTTTAGAGAGTGTTTGTGGTTCAGGGTCTTTAAGAATACCTTTGCTCTTGTCTCTTCGTTTGGGCGGCATTATCTGTTTTGAAGAAATTCTCTGGTTAGAAAATCAGGGATAGAATTTGTATCTCCTTTAATGAATTCAATGTCAAAATAAAAAACGTATATATATATATAGCTTTTAGGGTTTTGAGAAACAAAGCAACGTAAGAGGAATTTTTATAAAGCCAAGCTTTTTAGCACTCTTACCTATTAAGAAATATATTTCATTTTTTCATAAGGTAATTAATAAATGGGTAAATCAAATAAATACAAATAAATAAAGAAAAATTAAAAAACCCTTAGAATTATTTGCCTAAAATACTTTTTTCTCTAAAATAGATATATAATAATAATAATAAAACAGAAAAATAACGGGTGTTACATTTGCTACTAATTTTATAGCAATTGGGCTTGCGCTCATTGGGTTTATCAATGCTTTTTGGGTCCTTGGGGTATTCCACCTAGTTTATCTAGTATTATTCATTTGGATGCACAGGAAGTCCCTCATGTTAGACAATAGTGTTGCGTATCTTTTTTGGTTTATTGCTGTGCTTACATGCCTCTATTATGTATTTTTCTTTGTGACTAAAGATTTTGATTCTTATCCCCCTCCTTATGTTTTCCTCCATTCTTTGATCTATACTATAGGTAAAGGTCCGGCCTAACCCCCAATCATGTTGGTGGTTTTAAAGAAAAGAAATTCTTTTCAACCTTTTCTGGCTCTAGGTCCAGATTTGTTGAAAGCTTGAGTTCCTAATCGTGAAGCCTCTTTAATCCTTAGCGAGGGTCGGCCTAACGGATCTGAGCCAGATTGGGCTCGGACCTTTTTTGTTGTCTCTAGTACTTTTCCTATATTGTGTTGCCCCAACAATAACAATTATTGAATGATTCTCTTCTCTTAATAATAATTAATGGCTTTCAACTTCCTCATTTCAAATTAGGGTTGGCACATACAAAACTAGTGCTTGTGTCCTATATTTAAACTTCGTTTGTTATAGTTTTTCAAATACAACTTCTATAAATAGAATTTTTATTAGCAGAGATTTTATAAATAAAGTTTTAGTAAAAAGAAATTATTTATTTGGTTGTCCATAAGAGTTTTTATTAAAAATTATAAAATTACTTAAATAGTTAAGGCTTGTTAAAGTAATGTTATGAAATGAATGAAATAAGATTATTAAACTAGTGAATGATATTTTCGAAATTTGAACATTTAAAAAAAAATTCAATTTGTACTCTTAAAAGTTAGAAGTAAAATACCGTGTACAATAACAAAAAAATAAAAAATAAAAATATAAAGAGCTTATTTAATTAAATAAATATTTATAATTATTTGATAAATTATACCAAATAGGCACTTAGCCACAAGATCAGCTTTAGTATACAATCGCAAAAAATAATTTCAAAGTGCTTCCACGTGTCTCTCTCCTTTTACACACGTTTTGCAAACAAATGATCAGAGCTTTAGAAGGTAACATCGATATGTTAGATTATTTTTTAATTAATCTAATATTTGGGGCCACACATGAAACAAATAAAATGTGTGCGCTATTATTTAGTTAGCCAATAATTAAATGATCTAATTAATATAATTAAATGGCTAAGGGTATAATTGTTATGGGTTAAATATATAGATACCAGAGTTTTAATTATCATTTTAATGAGGGGCTGAAGTGATAATAAACACATGAGAACTGTTAAACGGTTTTTATTAAAACCATCATTATTTTAAAAAGGAGGTTGTGGTGCCTAATCTCTCTTAACTCTTAGTAATTCTAAAAAACCTCTCAACAAGAATTCTTAATTAAAGAGAAGAGATTAGATTGGAAGACCATCACCAAAATCAAGAATTTTTTGTACAACAACAATGGATTCAGGTACGCTTCCGAAATTATAGTACTCAATAATTTTAATCTGAATTTTTATAAAGATTTAGGGAATAATAAGTGGTATCAGAACCTCATCCATGATTAAATTATTGAGTTGCAATTTTTGATTAATGGTTATATTCGAATGAAATTGTTTATCCTAACTTAGTTATTGGGAAAAGTTGAAATTGGTTTTGTTGGCCTCATGACGAAACGAAACTACTGGTGTTGCACACGTGAAATCATGTGCAAAGTTCAAGATTAAATTAAACCACTTAATTGTCTTAATTGCATATTTGTTTTTATTCTTGTGAACATTTAGATTTCCAAGTTCGGTGGTCAAGTATGCTACAATTTCGGTTTAATAGTGTTTTTAAATTAAACCACTTCAATTAAGATTTATTGGCCGTGATTTAAATGAAATAGATTTGATTGAGTTGGCAAGTTTCAGTTTTGATTTAATAATAATCATAAATTGCTTGGAGTTTAATTGGCCACGGTTTTGGTTTTAGTTTTAATGATAATATGTAATTCAAATCAAATAAATTAAATTTGAAGTGGCTTGTTTCAGTTTTGATATAATAATAATATCAGTTTACTTTGAATTTAAATTGGCCATGTTCTAATTTCGGCTTCGGTTTAATTATAATTTTAAATTAAATCAAATCAATAAAGATGCAGTGGCCATGTATGTCACGGTTTCGGGTTTAATAATGATTTCAAATTCAACCACATGAATTGAGTTTTTTATTTCTTTCCGTGGCCATGTTTTAAGTGCATTATAATTGGTTTCAAACTGGGCAAATATATAATATGCTAATGAAATCAAATCAATTTAATTTGTACATTTCCGGTTTTATAATTTTAAAATTAAAATGCTTCGTAACATTTATGTTAATTATTGGTATAACATTGAAAATATACTAATTAAAGCAGGAAGTCACTAAAGTAATGTCTCTTGTGTAGATTAGTTTATTTGGGATGTTAGATGTTTGTGTTTGTGTAATTCCTGCGGATGTTAATCGACCCAAAGGAAGGTTAATATTTGGCCTAATTGCACACACACTTGTGATGGTAAATTTGTGACGATTATTAGGATAATTTAATGTGAGTAATGTAATAATCCAAACATAGATTCATTATTTGACATAACTTATTGTCAAAATTTGATCATTGCAACAAGAGTACCATTTACAGTTAGTATTATAATCCAAAGACTTGTTACTAATGTTGTGCTAGGTATCTTGAATTGTTATAATTTGCTTTTAAATTTTTAAAGATTATTAATTGAGATGTTTAATGTTACCATTATTTATTTATTTATATTTTATTTATTTTTGTTCTCTATTCAGCTTTTTTGTCTGCTGCTTCTATATATGCAAATATGAATAGTGTCTCGGTTCTAAATTGGACTAATTTTAAGAACTGGAGAGAGAATATAATGATTCTCTTAGGCTGCATGGATCTAGATTTATCATTCAGATACCCTAAGCCGAACGAACTCACTGATAATAGTACATCTGAGGATGTATTGTACTATGAGAAGTGTGATCAATCTAACAGGATGAGTCTTATGATCATGAAGCGCAGTGTTCCAGACGTATTTAGGAGTGTTCTAACCGATGAGGTTACAAGTGCTAGTAAGTTTCTTGCCGAAATTCAGAAATGTTTTACAAAAAATGCTTAGGCTGAAACAAGTACACATTTAGCGAGCTTGATTTCAATGAAGTATAAAGGCAAGGGAAACATTCGGGAGTACATCATGGAGATGTCTCATCTTGCTTCTAAGCTTAAGGCATTAGGGCTCGACCTATCTGATGATTTGGTTGTGCATTTGGTCCTTATCTCTTTCTCAGCACAATTTAATCAGTTCAAAGTCAGTTACAACTATCAGAAAGAGAAGTGGAATCTCAATGAACTGATTTCCTTTTGTGTGCAAGAAGAATAGAGATTGAAGCAAGAGAAAACCGAATATGCACATGTGGTAAGCACTTCTAAAGATAAGGGCAAAAGAAAGAAAAAGGGTAAAGCTGCTACTTCTAAGGGTCCAGATCCAAAGAAACCAAAGGCCGAGCATGGTTGTTTCTTCTGCGGCAAGCTTGGACATGTAAAGAAGGAATGTAAAAAATATTACGCACGGCGCATAAAGAAAGGTACATTTCTTACTTTGGTTTGTTCTGAAACTAATTTAGCTTCAGTGCCAAGAAACACATGGTGGATAAATTCGGGTGCTACTACTTACATTTGTGTTTCACTACAGGGTTGCTTGAGCTACCGGCCGCCAAGTGATGCTAAAAAATGCATTTATGTAGGAGATGGCAAGATGGTAGAAGTTGAAACAATTGGGCATTTTAGATTACTTATGAAAACTGGTTGTTATTTGGATTTGTTAGATACTTTTGTTGTTCAGTCTTTTACACGGAATTTGATTTCAGTTTCGGTTTTGGACAAATCTGGTTATTCTTATTCATTTGTAAACATACAATTTAGTTTATCTATCAATTCTAATGTTATTAGAACCAGTTTGCTTAATGCTAATGACAATCTATATTTTCTAGAAACTGTTTTAAGTTATAATGAAAACATGCATTTTAGTTCCAGAGGTACAAAGCGTAAATTAAAGAAAGAAAATTTGGCCTCATTATGGCACAAACACTTAGGTCAAATCTCTAAAGTTAGAATTGAGCGATTAGTATTTGATGGGATTTTAAGATCTCTTGATTTTATAGACCTTGATGTTTGTATTGAGTGTATCAAGGGAAAACAAACCAAAAGTAAAAAATTAGGTGCCTACAAAACTTCAAGCATCTTAGAATTAATTCATACAGACATATGTAGACCATTCCCCACGGCAACTTAGAATGATCAACAATATTTCATTATCTTCATAGACGACTATTCGAGATATGGCTATATATTCCTGATTCATGAAAATCACAGTCTTTGGATGTGTTCAAAACGTTTAAAGCCGAAGTTGAGTTACAACTCAACAAAAGGATTAAAAGTGTCAGGTCTGACCGTGGTGGTGAATACTACGGTAGATATGATAGTTCAGGTGAACAACGTCCAGAACCGTTTGCTAAATACCTAGAAGAATGTGGAATTGTCCCTCAATATACCATGCCAGGATCGCCTAGCATGAATGGTGTATCTGAGAGACGAAACTGAACTCTTAAGGATATGGTGATGAGTATGATTGATCATTCTACTTTACCAAAATGACTCTAGGGTAAAGCACTCAAAACAACAGCTTATATTTTAAATCAAGTGCTAACTAAAGCGACTGCTAAAACGCCATATGAGCTTTGGATAGGTCAAAAGCCTAGTCTAAAGCATTTACATATTTGGGGATGTCCAGTTGAAGCGAGGCCTTATAGGCCTCATGAAAAGAAATTGGACTCCAAAACTGTAAGCAACTACTTTGTTGGCATTGCGGAGCGATCATGGGGGTTTAAGTTTTATGATCCTAGTGCACAGTTAATTTTTTAGACGGGAACTGCAGTATTTTTTGAAGATGTTGAGTTTGGGGAGAGAAATCCAGTGAGGACAATTGTCTTTGAAGAGGAAGAGAGATCCACTGTTGCTTTTAACAATGTACATGTTTCAATACTTGTCATTGAGCAAGAAGTAAATTTGGATCCTCAATCATCAGATAATATTATTCAACCCCTCATTCAAAATGAGATAATTGTTCATGAGAATCAAACTCAACAACCTCAAGAGCCTGTGCAATTAAGACGATCCATGAGAGAAATGAGAAATGCAATTCCAAATGATTACATAGTATTTCTTCAGGAATATGAGGATAAAACTAGAGTGATGGAAGACGATCCAATCAATTTCCATCAAGCTATGCAAGGTTCCAACTATCACAAATGGATTGAAGCCATGAATGAAGAGTACAAGTCGATGCAAGAAAATAAAGTTTGGGAACTTGTCGCATTACCTTCTTGCGAAGCCCATTAGTTGTAAATGGATATTTAAAACCAAAAGGGATTCAAATGGTATCTGGAGTGATATAAAGCACGTCTTATAGCTAAAGGCTTTACTCAAAAGGAAGGAATTGACTATAAAGAGACTTTCTCTCCGGTTTCTACGAAAGACTCTTTTAGGACAATTATGGCAATTATTGCACATTTTGATCTTGAGTTATATCAGATGGATATTAAGACAACATTCCTTAATGGTGACATTGATGAAACAATTTATATGGTACAACTAGAAAACTTTGTGTTAGGAGATCCAAAGAATATGGTTTGTAAGTTAACCAAATCCATATATAGGCTCAAACAAGCTTCTCGTCAGTGGTACTTTAAGTTTCATCAAATAATTATCTCATATGATTTTGAGGCAAATGTTATCAATGAATGTGTGTATCACAAGTTCAGTGAGAGTAAACATATATTCCTGATTTTATATGTTGATGACATATTGCTTGCCACAAATGATATAGGCATACTACACGACACTAAGAGTTTTCTATCAAAACATTTTGAGATGAAATATCTTGGTGATGCCTCATTTGTTTTAGGAATCAAGATACATCATGATCGTTCTCGAGGTATTCTGGAATTATCACAAAGGAACTCTATCGATAAATTTTTGAAGAGGTTTGACATGCAAAACAGTAAACCAAGTGACACTCCTGTCGTCAAAAGAGATAAATTCAACCTTAGTCAATGCCCTAAGACCAATCTTGAAATCAAGGAAATGCAAAAGATTCCTTATTCTTCAGCTATAGGGAGTCTTATGTATGCTCAAATATGTACGCGTCCAGATATTACGTTCATAGTTGACATGTTAGGTAGATATTTGAGCAATCCTGGCATGGATCATTGGAAAGCAACCAAGCAAGTTATGAGGTACTTACAGAGGACAAAAATGTACATGCTCACATACAGGAGATCGGATCAATTAGAGATCATTGGATATTCTGACTCTGATTTTGCTAGATGCAAAGACAGTAGAAGATCCACTTCAAGCTATATTTACCCATTGGCTGGTGGAGCAATTTCTTGGAGATCTGCCAAGCAGACACTCATAGCTTCATCGACTATGGCAGCAGAGTTTGTAGCATGTTATGACACATCCAATCAAGGAATATGGCTGTGTAATTTTGTCATTGGACTACGCATTCTAGAGGGTGTAGAAAGACCACTCAAGATAAATTGTGACAATAAGTCAGCATTTTTATATTCTAACAACAACAGGAGCTCTACAAAGTCAAAACATATTGAAATCAAGTTCCTTGTTGTGAAGGAAAGAGTGCAAGTGGAAAAATATCTATAGAGCATATTGGGACAAACTCCATGATAGCGGATCCGCTCACTAAAGGATTGCCACCTAAAGTCTTTCATGGTTGTGATTTTACTTGAGAATATTTAGATTTATTGAGAGTTTGTATTATTTACTATGTGTGACTTTTGGATTTTAATTATATAATTCAGATTATTTTCTGTAGAAATAAAGTATTTCAGTTCTTTACACTCTGTTAGGATAATTTAAGTTTCGATCTCAATAAAGTAAAGTAGGACCATTTGGAAATAGACATGTTTAGATCACATTCCATGTAATTTCCATGCTATATATCCACAATCGATCTATGTCATTTAACTGTATTGATATATGTGACTATGGATGGGTTGAGTTATGACTAATGTAACAAAGGCCGCTATGATCCTATATTGATATGGTTAATGGAGGAGATTGCCCAGATATACTCTAAGGACATAATACCAATTTTATGAGCTTATTAAGTTAAACACATTTGGTTTTCATTTGTGGCCCAGTGGGAGATTGTTAGATTATTTTTTAATTAATCTAATATTTGGGGCCACACATGAAACAAATAAAATGTGTGTGCTATTATTTAGTTAGCCAATAATTCAGTGATCTAATTAATATAATTAAACGGCTAAGGGTATAATTGTTGTGGGTTAAATGCATAGATACTAGAGTTTTAATTATCACTTTAATGAGGGGCTGAAGTGATAATAAACACATGAGAACTGTTAACGGTTTTTATTAAAACTTTCAGTTATGTTATTTTAAAAAGGAGTTTATGGTCCCCAATCTCTCTTAATTCTTAATAATTCTAAAAAACCTCTCAACAAAAATTCTTAATCAAAGAGAAGAGATTAGATTAGAAGACCATCACTAAAATAAAGAAATCTTTGTACAACAACAATGGATTCAGGTACGCTTCTGAAATTATAGTACTCAATAATTTTAATAACACCATCTTAATTTCCTTGAACCTTTTTTTTTTTATATAGGTTTAGTTGTTATTTATTTATTTATTCACTGCGAGCGAACTTTAATTTTCTCTAGCCACCCTCAAAATGCATAGTTTTAAATTTCAATCACATTCTATATTCAGATCGTGTTTCATCTCCACGTACAATGCCAGGACAATTCTGACATTTCGATACGCAAACAAATGATTTTATCATAATCTAATCGTTGCATGAAAAAAATGAACTGTGAACCACTCATTGTAATATTTTAAGAATACTTCAAATGACTTCTTAGTCAAGTGGCCGAGTGGATTTCATTATCACAAGAATTATGTACCTTGGCTGGGATAAATATTAATTTGGTCGATTTGAAAGTGGTAATAATTTGAGTTAAACACGTAATGTCTTCAGTCAACACGTCCGTTTATTATTCGTTTTAAAAATTTTAAATACCAATCCAATTCCTTTATTAATCATATCATTATGGTCGTAGTCGTCATCATCATCATTGTGGTCATCATTATATATATTTATACACACACCCCTTTTACTTCCAGAAATGATAACACGTATCTCTTTTTTTTTTATTACATCCTTTAATTATAATCAAATCTTTTATAATAAATATAAATAAAAGACTACGATAAAAATAATAAATAAAATAGCATAGAAGTATAAATAAACCATTATAAACATAATTAATAAAAATAACATTATATGTCATGTAAATTATTTTTAATATTAAGTTATTACTAGTATATCCTAACTGATTTTGTTAATACTATAGTTCATTAATTCAGAACTTAAAAAATCTAACAAAATATATAGATTGAGACATCATATGCTTCACGAAATAAATCAACCAAAATATAATTCAGAGCTGATTAATTGAATAATTATTCACGTAATAAATATATTCAGAAGTTGGAAATTCTAAATTTAAACTCAATTAGGGATTATGAAACGAGTGTCCAGAACTCAACCCTTTATAATCATGTCATTTTTATTTGAGTAATATAACAAAGTTACATTAGTTTGCGCAAAATAAATTTTTATTAAGAACTTGTTGCTCGATCATTACTCTTCTTGTTTTCAATAAAACCTTGTATTTTGAATAGGGTAATTGGACTATGTAAAAATTGTTGTTGTTTTTTCTTAGGAATTAGTATTTAAACTGCATATAATTATTAAATATTATATATACTCATTAAATTTTAACAGTAATAATAATCTTACAGTTGAGATACAAATTTTTTATCCCAACTGATTTGGCAAATGATGTAACAATATCTATCTCATAGAATCATGAGATATAGAGTACTAAAAAATGCATTGTCTAAATAAATATCCCCGAACGTCAAAAGATATGTTATTACACTATGAAATTATAAGTCAACACTTTTTTTAATGGACAAACTTAATAGACACAGTCTAATACATAATATGGTAAGAAAATTGATTTTATTTTTTTAATATTTGGCAATAGTACAGTACTACTTGATAACATGATAAATGCCACCAAGCATGCACAAATTAATGCACTGGTGTGTATTAGAATACTGCCGCCTTAACTAATTCTAGGAGACTCTTTTTTATAAGAAAGTAAACCTTTCATTTAATCACAACGCATCAAATGCATTTTAAGCCTTTGTTGGTATTGTTTCTAACTAGATAGCATTTGTATTTCTTCCTAAAGCAAATTTGGCTAAGAAATAGGCATAAGCATCAAAGTGTCTAGGAGCATATTGGACTGTAACTTTTTGGAAATCTCTTCTTTGTTTTCATATCTTTGAAATTGTCCAACAAATTTATGTTCTACTGCCCTTTGTATTGGTAACTAGCTCAACCACTTCTAAGCAATCTGTCTCTATGCTCAGTAAAGTTAAGACTGCTTTTGCCACTTGAAGTCCCCACTGTATAGCTTCAGCTTCTGCAAAGCTAATGTTTCCCCTTAGATGAGCCTGATTGATACCAGCAGCTGTCACCTTGCCATTTGAGTCTCTTATCACAACTCTCAACCTTATCATTTGATCGTTGCTGCTAATGACTGCATCAACATTGATTTTGAATACATTTTCAGGGGTAGGAGTCCACTTTGCAGCTTCTCATTTATGTGTTATCAATGTGTGATATCTTATTTTTCTTACTCTTTGATAGGCTTCCAAAATTGATTTTGCCTTAGTTGCCGAGATACTTGGGTCTATTATCTTTCCTTAAAAAAAAAATTTGTTTCTTGAATACCACACAACCTACCAATATGCTACCATGAGTTCAAAATCAGCTTAATTTCCTTTTAATTTTTTCCCATTTCTTGAATAATGCTGAGAATGTCCTGAGATTGAACATTAAAGATTTAAACTATGAAAGGAGCTTGAATCCAGATCTTTTTTGCTCTCCTTTACAATCCAAAAGAGCATGACTTATGGTTTCCACACTCCTTCTACATCTTTGACATGTTGGCTCTTGCAAAATCTTTCTTTTCCATAGATTTTCATCAGATGGTAGTAGGGTTTTTGTTACCCTCCACATGAAAATCTTGATCTTTCTAGGTAGGTCAAGAGACCATAATGGATTCCATTGTTTTGAGTTATTTTCTAAGCTGTTGGTAGCATTTGGAAGCTTGATTTTAAGTGCTAGTTGGTACCCACTTTTCATTAAGTGTTCTCTCCTTTTATCAAAATGCCACAACACTTCATCTTCTGATTGTTTGTTTGGTGATGGAAGCTTGAGAATTACTTCTGTATGTTCATGCATGAATGGTTTAGCTTGTCCTCATCCCATTGATTTTCAAAATTGATTAGATCTGCCACAAAAGTATCTACAGATAAAGTTGGTGGAGATATTGGTTTGAATGTGTCTGGCCTTGGTAAACAATTATCCTTACACACTAAAATCTTTTTTCCATTTCCTATAAGCCATTTAATTCTTTTCTTGATCAGTTATCTATCCTATAGAATGCTTTCTCCATATAAAAGATGGATTGGAGCTTGCATTTGCACTCAAGAAATTAGAGTTTCCATAGTATCTTGCCCGCAATGCTTTAGATACTAGAGAGTTGGGAAACTGATAGAAACTTCATCTTTGCTTGGGCACCAAAGCTTGATTGAAGCTAGTAAAATCTCTAAACCCCAATCCTCCTCCGCTTTTTGTATGGCTGAGCTTGTCCCATCTTATTCAGTGAATGTCATTGCCATGTTTATTTTGATTCCTACCAAAACTTTGCTATAGCCCTTTAGATGTCATCACATAAACCCCTTGGAAGTTTGAAACACTCATTGTGTATACTAGTATTGCTTGGGCTAATTTAGGATTGCAACAATTGATTAAATAAGTTGTTTTTACAGTTTTGGATAAAAGTTTGTTTAGTCTCCATATTATGAAATTAGTGTTTGTTTAGTCCATATATTTTTGAAATAGCTCAAAACATCCCAACCATTAAACTATTGACATCCCTACTGTTATTATTTTTTTTTCCTTCCTTTTACAATATTACCTTCTTATAGTAATTTTTTTGGGACACTAATATGAGAAAAATTAAAGTACCAATTTAGCACCCAAAAAATTAAAAACATACATATTAATTTTTGTGGAAGCTCACATATGTCTAAAAAAATTAAATTACCAGTTTTTCAGAAATTAATAAAAAATAATATATTAACTTCTCAACAGAGTGTTCCACAAAAATTAATTTATATTCCTTTTGTTTCTATTTTATTTTTTGGGGTTAAGTTGGTAATTTTTTTTTATTAATGTCCAAAAAAAGAAACATAATTGGAAGAGGATAATATTATAAAAGTAATTCAAAATGAATAAAAAGTAATGACAGGGATGTCAATAATTTAATAATAAGAATATTTTGAGGTATTTTTTAAAATACATAAATTATACGGGCACTAACCTCAAAATATAATAAATAAAAGAAATTTTACCCTACAATTATGCTATATGAATGAAATAAAGTGTTGATATAAAGTGTGATTGAAAAAGCAACTTAGTATTTGATATATTTTGTTGTTAAAGTTATTGTGAGTTTGAAAAGAAAAATACATATTTTCAATAAATTTTATCACGAAAATAATATTTTATTATATAATGGCCAAAAAGACAAAATTTATTTTTATTTATATATTGAGATTTATAAACAAATGAACATGTACAATAATCATTTTATTAAAATATTAAAGTTATAGTATGAATTTAAAAAAGATGTGGCGGTTTATTTAGTAAGTTATAAATAACATCTCCTACGTGCTTTTAAGAATCACTGTCAAAATAAAAAAATTTGTAGAATATTTTTACCAAAACTTATCAAATAAGCAGTTTATGACATTTCAACCTTAATCCGAAACGTAACTTAATTATTGCTTATCATACAATTAAAAGGTTATAGTATTGAAGAAAAAAATAGGGCATGAGCTCCGAAAATATTGGAAGGGACGAAAACTTAGGGCTAGGGTTTGAGAACTCTAACCCGCCACCACTGCAAGAGGACAGGACGACTAAGAAGGCCCGGTTTCGAGCTGAGGGAACTGATGCTGATAATCCTCATAAACCCTCTTGGAGAGATAAGGCTATGGAGGCAGTAACGGTGATGGCAGGTCAGCCAGGAAGTGCAGAGGAAGATTGGGATATTGAAGATGAAGATGTGGTTGAGAGAATAGAGGAAGGGATTCCTGCGATATATTTCTCTAACAGGGTACAAGAGAAACTGCAGCAGCCATGGCGTTATTCTATAATAGTCAAATTGTTGGGACGACAGATAGGCTATAGGGTTTTATGCAATAGATTGGAGATCCTATGGCGGTCGATGGTAGCTGGCTTCTCCATCATTGATCTAGAAAATAATTATTTTTTGGTCAAGTTTCAAACTGCTATTGATGCAGAACGTGCCCTAACTGAAGGACCATGGACTGTTATGGGTAGAAATCTTTTTGTTCAACCTTGGACGCCGAATTTTGATTGCTTCTCTAATGAGCTAACATCGACTGTGGTATGGGTACGACTGCCCGGCATGGCAATCCAATATTATGATAAACGCAGCTTGCGACGACTCGGCAGTAAAATTGGAGACGTTATTAAAATTGACTATAATACAGAGGACTCGAAGAGAGGGAAATTTGCAAGGCTGGCGGTAAGGGTTTCACTTGTGAAACCTTTAGTCTCGCAAATTAAGGTGAATGGGCAAATCCAACTGGTGGAGTATGAGGGACTCCCTATGATATGTTTCTCTTGTGGAAAATATGGACATTTTACGGAGGATTGTGAGGAGAAGAATCTGAAGGAGACTGGTACAGCTAAGACAGTGGCAAATAACGCACCAGTGGTGGCCAACGAGAAGAATATTAGAGTAGCTGAAACGGGAGTGAGCAAGTTTGGTCCTTGGATGGTTGTATCACGCAAAGGCAAACCAAGAAATTATGCTGGCAAGACTTTTGCTCATGGCACGGATGAGGAGCAGTCGATTGTACATCAAAGTAATTCTCGCTTTGCAGTGCTTGCATCGCAAGATAAAGGGGACAATGAGAATGAACATGTGGCTACGGACTCTCAGGGACAAGAGATCAGCCATGCAGACCCGAAACAGCCACGTAAGAATTATGTCCTGCAACCTCATGCATCTGAATTCAAACGCAGACACTCCACAAGAATTCCATCAAAGTTTACAGACAAGGGCAAGTATCCTATTGCAGCCAAAGACACCAGAAACAGTAAGCTAGCCATGCATCCCAAAACCGACACACAAAACCATGTGGTGAATCCCAATGTGGCTGCTACGTCAGCCATGCCACTCGATACCCAAACCAGCCCCATGATGATCCCTCAGCATGCACCTACAACCCTTGACCCTCTAAGGCATACGACAATTATCTTCCATAACCCAAACAATAAGCCTATAGATACTCATGAGCTGGATGATGCCGTAATACAAATGAACCGGGGGACTAAGGGTCGTTCCCTACCTTGCTTGGGAGACCCTCCAGATTTACATAGTGGTGATATGGATCTTGAAATGGAGGCTGATCCGAATTATGTGGAGGATGAGGAGGATGAAGATACAACAGAGGGTGAGGACTCCTTTGTGGAGGATACGCCAATGAGTAAGGAGGATAAGATCCATGGATCCAGCCAGTAAGGAAGCTCTAACCAGTTATTCTTTTATTATGGTTATGTCAATTTCAGTTATGTTTTGGAACGTTCAAGGGGCGGGAGCCTCAGATTTTAGACTTTCTTTTGCTGTAATTATTCAATGCTATAATCCGTCTATGGTGGTAATTTTGGAACCAAGAATTAGTGGCCAAAAAGCTGACAATTTCATTCGGGGCTGTGGTTTTGAGAGATCCCACAGGATAGAGGCGGTGGGTTTTTCTGGAGGAATTTGGCTTTTATGGAAGGATTTTATCACAGTCGAGGTAGCCTTAAACCATAGGCAGTTTGTTCATTTCAAGATTGTTTCTAGCAATGGATTGGAGAGTTGGGTCACGGCAGTGTATGCTAGCCCTATTCCAACAGTCCGGCGGGATTTATGGTATCACCTTGCAAGTATTGCTTCCCAAATGTCGGATCCGTGGTTGGTGGGTGGAGACTTCAATGCTATCTTATACGCACATGAGAAGAAAGGGGGCTCAAACCGAATAAGTGGCACTTGCAATTTATTTAATCATTGGTTTCATTCTTGTAGGATGCTTGATCTAAAGTTCTCCGGCCCTCGCTTTACTTGGTCTAGGGGAAACCTTTCTAAACGACTGGACAGAGCGGTTTGCAATGATGGATGGCTCATAAAACATGCAAATAGTAGTGTCATGCATCTTCCAAAAATTGATTCCGATCATCGGCCTATTCTAGTCAAGTTCCAAAACATGGATTCCAAGCATGGGGGCCCGAGGCCATTTAGATTTTTGGCTGCATGGCTCACGGATGAGAGATTTGGGAGTTTTGTGAATGATAGCTGGAATAAGGGAGTGAATTTTCTTGAGGCGGTGGCCGATTTTACTCAACAAACAAGGCGGTGGAATAAGGAAAGTTTTGGAAATATCATTTATCGGAAGCGGAAATTGTTGGCTAGAATAGGTGGGATCCAACGAATTTTGGAAACCAAGCCTAACCATAGCCTTACTAGACTTGAAGTTAAGCTTCAGAAGGAGCTCGAAGAGGTTCTCACTCAGGAAGAATTATTGTGGCTTCAGAAATCCAGGAGAGATTAGACTTTGTATGGTGACCGCAACACTACTTATTTCCATCAAAAAACGCTAACTAGGCGTCGCCAGAATCGGATTACTGCAATTCAAAATGATACTGGGCAGTGGATACACGATGTCGAGATCATTAAGCAACGTGCAGTCAATTTCTTTTCGGAATTGTACACGCCTGAACAAGGGGTGCATAGACCATATAATGTCAGGGGGTGTTTCCCTGATTTGTCAGATGATATCTGTTTAAGTTTGATGTCTGCGGTAACAGATGAGGAAATCAGACGGACTATTTTCAGTATGAGTCCTTTTAAAGCTCCTGGAGTTGATGGCTTTCATGCTGGTTTTTACCAAGCGCAATGGAATACAGTTGGTATGTCTTTGAGTTCTTTAATCAAAAATATTTTTAATTCTAATCATATCCCTGCAGAGATCAACAGAACTTTGCTGGTGCTCATTCCCAAAGTGGATCATCCAACAAATCTTAAGATGTTTCGGCCGATCAGCCTCTGCACAGTTCTGTATAAAACGGTGACGAAAATTATTGCAAATAGGCTACAGGCTTTTCTTCCAGATCTCATTGGACCTCAACAAACCAGTTTTGTGCCGAGTCGGCATATTACAGAAAATGTTATTATTGCTCAAGAGGTAATCCATACAATGAAGAAAAAGGTGGGGGGTAAAAGAATGATGGCGGTTAAAGTGGACTTAGAAAAGGCTTATGACCGGTTGAGTTGGCGTTTTGTTCAGGAAACTTTACAGGAAGTTGGGCTACCGGAGCGATTTATTCACCTCATAATGGAGTGTTTGTCCACAGCCCAAATGAATGTTTTGTGGAATGGGGAAATGACTGAAGATTTTCGGCCAGGGAGAGGAATTCGACAAGGAGACCCTCTTTCGCCTTATATTTTTGTGCTTTGTATTGAAAGATTAAGTCATGGGATTATCCAGGCGGTTAATCAAGGTAGATGGAAACCCATTCGACTGACTCGAACTGGCACTCCTCTAAGTCATTTATTTTTTGCGGATGATCTGCTTCTCTTTTTGGAAGCAAGTTACGGCCAAGTTGATGTATTGAATGAAGTGGTGGAGAATTTCTGTAGGAGTTCGGGCGCTAGAGTTAGTAATCAAAAGACCCAAGTCTTCTTCTCCAAAAATGTCCCGGTCACTTTAGCCAGTGGAATTGGCAAGGCTTTGGGCTTCTCGGTTACTAATAATTTGGGAAGATATCTTGGCATGCCTCTGCTACACGATCGGGTTTCTAAGAAAACGTATCAGAGTATCATTGACAAAATTGATCAGCGGCTATCAGGATGGGCAGCAAAGCAATTGTCTCTGGCAGGGAGAGTTACTCTCACTCAATCGGTGCTTCAGGCAATCCCGATTTACGCTATGCAAACCACATACCTCTCATCTAGTGTCAGAGGTAAAATTGATCAATTATGTAGAAGATTCATTTGGAGTGGGGCTGATTCTCAACGCAAGTTAAGTCTGATTAGCTGGGATAACATTTGTAGGCCTAAAAGCAATGGAGGTCTCGGTTTCAAGGATATGGAACTTATGAACAAAGCCTTACTAATGAAAGTGGCTTGGAATTTATTCATAAAGCCTAGCAAGCTGTGCTCCCAGGTTTTAATTTCTAAATATGCTGCGCCTTGTGACATGAGTACTACTGATATTTCATTAAAAAATGGTTCCTATTTATGGCGCTCTATGGGTAAGATTTGGAAAGACTTCCAGAAGGGTTTGCGGTGGAGTATTGGAAGTGGCCAACGGGTGAAGTTTTGGGATGATATTTGGGCTACGAATGGTGATCCCTTAATTAACTATACGGTGGCTCCAATTCCGGATAGCATGCGAAATATGTTGGTGGCGGATTGTGTGGATCAAAATGGGAATTGGTTGTGGAACAAATTCAACTCTTTTTTGAATAACCATGCTGTTTTAAGGATTGCTTCCATGGCTCCTCCGTCGGCAATGAGAGGCGAGGATAGGATGTATTGGGGTGCATCAAATACTGGAAATTTTACTGTCCAATCAGCCTACCAAGTGCTTACGAATTTTTGCCCTGCTGAAGACTGTCATGACTGGCAGCATGTGTGGAAATGGAAGGGGCCTCAAAGCGTAAGAATTTTTCTTTGGTTATTATGCCATGATCGTTTGAAGACGGGATGTGAGCTTGCTAGAAGGCATCTGGACGTCGAGGCTGTATGTGGGAGGTGCCATGCAGACGTTGAGAATTCTTTGCATGCAATTCGAGATTGTGATTATTCGAGAGGTGTTTGGCGGAAGCTTGTTCCAGCGCTTAGACAACATGACTTCTTTAGTTATCCTCTTCGGCAATGGATCATGACAAATCTTAGGAGAAGAGTCTGTGATATGGGGAGTTTATTTTGGCCGATTATGTTTGGTATTGCGGCTTGGAGAATTTGGCATTGGAGGAATCAGGTGATTTTCAACAACAAGAGCTGGAATGGTGATTTGATAGTCCGGGATATTAAGGCAAGGGCTGAGAGTATTTGTTCTACTCTTTCAAGCGTAGGCTATCGAAGAAATGAAAGGATTCAGAAATGGATTCACTGGGCTCCTCCACCATGGCCTTTCTTGTGCTTAAATACGGATGGTGCAAGGAAAGGAAATGGAGAGGCGAGTGCAGGTGGGCTGCTGCGGGACTGTCATGGTAATTTTATTCATGGCTTTAGCGCACATCTTGGAGTTTGTTCAGTTCTAAAGGCTGAGCTTTGGGGTGTCTTGCATGGGCTAAGAATGGCATGGGATCTTGGCTATAGACATATCCAAGTTGGAGTAGACAACTGTAGTGTGGTGCAAATTATAAAGGAAAATAATGCCCATGTCAACGAAACTTCGAATATAATCGAGATAATTAGAGAACTCATGAGGAGGGATTGGAGGATTCGAATTGGTCATATCTACCGCGAAGCAAACTCGGCAGCTGATTTCCTTTCTACGCATGCTCTGAGTTTACCTGTTGGAGTACATTTTCTTCGTTCTGCACCTTTAGGGTTGAGATCTATTTTATATTCGGATATGTATGGGGTGGCACACCCCCGGTTTGTGCCCCTCTAGCTCTTCTCTTTTAGAGCCCTTTGTTTATAAAAAAAAAAAAAAAGGTTATAGTATTGATATCATTAGATAATATTTTGCTGTATATATACTCTTCTGCAGACCGCCTCCACGTTCTTTCGCCATCAAAGAATAACAACACACAAGAGTTTGACTCTTCTAACTCTTCTAAGCATTTGGCTAAACGATGTCGGCAAACACCGATTTAGACAATACGACGTCGCCTTTGTTAGAGGCTGGTGGTGATGATGATCACGGAGAAGAAGAAGCAACCAGCAGCAGGAGACGGTGGTGGAAACGAGTTTTGGACTTGCAAGAGGCCAAGAATCAAGTGGTGTTTTCGCTACCCATGATTCTTGCTAATGTTTTTTATTATGCAATTCCTTTGGTTTCTGTCATGTCTGCTGGCCACCTTGGCCAGCTTGAGCTTGCTGGTGCCACACTTGCCAACTCTTGGGCCACCGTCACAGGATTCGCTTTCATGGTAACCACACTTTCTCTTTATATCTTTTGAATCTGCCGCTGATAGCTCATCAAGCTTCTACAGATTAATACAACAAATTAAATCATTAGAAAGAGTATTTTTATGCCAGAAATCTATCTGATCAGCTGCGTGCAGACATATTATTGTTCGCGTGATTAGCTACATGTCATTTATTTCATTGACTGGTGTCTCAAAGTTCTGGACAAATGAAATCGTGACATGTGGCCTGTCGAGTGCTTAATTTTTTTTTCTTTTAATAAAGTGCTTATATTATTTGTTGTTAATTACAATGGAGATTATTTTACCCCCAAAAAAAAAAAATTGTGATGGAATATGATTGTTTCGAGCATTTGAAGTAATGTGCAGGAGGGATATTTATAAACTAAATTAATCGTGCATAAAATGAAAAGAGTAAGTTGATAATAATGCTCAGGTCCAGACGTCTAAAATCCAGACTTGAAATAGAATCAGAGTGTAACTACAGCACCATTGATTTAGTTCAAATCCAGAAATCCAGACCTGAGGATGACTCATTGATCTAATTTAAAGTTTTAAACTTAAGCAATCACAAAAAATACAATTTGTATGGCACATGATCATTGACCAAAACCAACACGAGTGATTTTGGGGAGAAATTCTTGCTGTTGAAAATCCCTTAGATGAAGCTTGAACTTCTACTAAGTTTGCCCCCAGGGATTGTGCTGGTTTTAATGAAGATTGAATGCTTGATTGATTGTGCATTTGTGCTGG
Organism: Citrus x clementina; assembly: GCF_000493195.1. Taxonomy (NCBI): domain Eukaryota; kingdom Viridiplantae; phylum Streptophyta; class Magnoliopsida; order Sapindales; family Rutaceae; genus Citrus; species Citrus x clementina. The sequence goes on along the minus strand of NW_006263303.1, from coordinate 17,314,842 downwards.
TTAACAGGGTCTTAATTTTTTTTTTTTTCCGCAAGATGGGACAAATGACTTGTTTTTCTGAGAACTGAAATAAGTGTGTGACTAGATTCTGTTTGGACTCAATTTTCGCCGGGCTCTTTTCTTGAACTTGAACATTTTCATCTCTGTTCTTGTCCAAAGATAGGATTAAGTGGAGCACTTGAAACACTTTGCGGTCAAGGATTTGGTGCAAAACATTACAGGATGTTGGGAATATATCTGCAAGCATCTTGGATTACATCATTATTTTTCTCAATCATCATATCTTTCTTGTGGATCTACACAGAACCAATACTTATTTTACTTCATCAAGATCCCAGCATATCAAAACAAGCAGCTCTCTACATGAAGTATCTCATTCCCGGTCTAGTTGCATACGGGGTTATACAGAACATCCTAAGGTTTCTTCAGACACAATCCATAGTCATTCCATTGGTCTTCTTCTCAGCTCTCCCAATGGCAATTCATTTTGGCATTGCATATGTTTTTGTATATTTGACATCCCTTGGTTTTAAGGGAGCTTCACTAGCAGCTTCAGTTTCGTTATGGATATCGATGCTTATGCTGGTAACTTATGTCCTTTGTGCAAAGAAGTTTGAGCATACGTGGGAAGGATTTTCTTTTGAATCATTCAGTTTCATCCTCACCATCTTAAAACTAGCCCTGCCCTCTGCAGCAATGGTATGGTAAGTCCCAAGTGTAACCGAATTTTCAGTCATCATAGCATTTTAAATCTTGCGACTCATTTTTGTTTCATACTTTTTCAGCCTCGAGTACTGGGCTTTTGAGATTCTAGTGTTCCTAGCAGGATTGATGCCTAACTCAGAACTGACTACTTCATTGATCGCAATGTGGTAAGTTTATTGTTCTTTTTGATAATATTTATCCTAAATTGCTTCAGCCTTGACTTGAGTTTCTTTCTTTTCTGATTGAATGATCTCACAGTGTAAATACCGAATCTGTTGCCTACATGATTACTTATGGTCTTAGTGCTGCTGCAAGGTCAGTACTATATGTGTATAACTTCTAGTTCTTCAGTTTATGCATTTTTTGTTCGGGAAACTGAAAAACCTTTAACTCTTCACAGCACAAGGGTGTCAAATGAATTGGGAGCAGGGAATCCCGACCAAGCCAAGAATGCCATGGCCGTGACTGTCAAGCTCTCTGTACTGCTTGCACTCGTGGTTGTTTTGGCTCTAGGTTTTGGTCATAACATCTGGGCTGGCTTCTTTAGTAACAGCCCTGAAATCATAAAGGAGTTTGCCTCTTTAACACCACTTCTTGCTATCTCAATAACGCTTGATTCTGTCCAAGGCGTCTTATCAGGTTAGTGACATCAAATTTTTTCTATGGAAATGCTAACTTATGTGCTTATATATTTATATATATATAGTCATACTCAGGTCCAGAAGTTCGGATTTGTAAACTCCGGATTTGAACTAGCTGTACAACTCTGATTCTAGTTCAAATCCGAATTTTATAAAATTTCGGATGTCTGAAGCTGAGCACCATTATATGTAGATGCTGACGCAAGTGAGCTAATGGCGCAGGGGTGGCAAGAGGATGTGGTTGGCAGCACTTGGCTGTGTGGGCTAATTTGGCAACATTCTATTTCATTGGCATGCCAATTGCAGCAATTTTTGGATTTAAGTTGAGTCTATATGTTAAGGTGAGGCAAACATATATTTGAAAAAAAAAATAATTAAAAAAAAAAAAACTTCCACTTTTCAATTTAATCGTTCATATGCTATGCCCTTTCTTTGGATCAGGGTTTGTGGATCGGCTTAATATGCGGCCTTTTCTGCCAAGCCAGCTCCCTCTTGTTGATTACATTGCGCCGTAAGTGGACTAAAGTGGACATGACATGAACAGAGGAAATGAATCCCCTGTTTTTAGTTTAACCAAATACAATAACAAAGGATTATGGTGATTAGAAATGTTTAAAAAATTTTCAAAATATACCTTAATGTGATTTATACTTTAATTTTCACCTTGGAGCTATGGTCTTTTGAGTATCTTGTGCTCAATTAGTTAATCACTTTAGTTATTAAAAATGGAGACTCTGTACCATTCATTTTGTTCTCCTATTGCCCCATAATTTCAACATATTTGTGTTGTTTTAACCCTGAAAATTAAAGTAAATAGCTATTTTCATGCTTGAATATCACATGCCACTAGAATTCTTTAATTTGAGCATCCATGATTTTAAATTGCTTTTAATATAAGTGAGGCAGCTGCGCTTCCTTTTTTTTTGGTCTTATCCACGAGGTATCCTGGGAAGGGCCCCAACTGTGGGAGGCACCTTTAAGCCCGTACCACAACCCAGACTAGAAGTCCCCGCTCGAACCGGGAGGCACAGGTTCTCCCAACAAAGGCGACTTCCCTGCGACTCGAACTGGGGAGCAAACCCAGTCAAGCCACTTAAGGAGACTCCATTGCCAGTGGAGCCAACACTTTGTTGGTGGCAGCTGCGCTTCCATTAGACTATGAATCTGATAAGGAAAAATAGTTAACAGGGAGAAGGAAGAAAGATTTTTTGTGACACCCACCAGACCATTGTTGCATATGACAGCGGTGCTAGTTCTAAGCTGGTGCTTAGGAAACTGCATGATCTTGCAATTATATACTCCCTTTAGTAGTTATTTGTGAGAGCCACTTAGGAGACGAAGAAGGATAAGAGAAGTAGATTGTTGGGGGGTGCATGTGTTTCTTAAAAGTCTAGAAAAAAAATTGAGAAAAAAAGTGGGGGTTTGCTAATTTCTCTACTACTGTAATTAATATATACCATTTATCATCTTACTGTTTTTATAATAGTGAATAATCTCTCTGATAGTATAAGTTTATAATAATATCTTTATTTTCAAATACATTTTTATTTATATTTATTATAGATTAAATAAATTATATAAATGGAAGTTAAAATTAAAAATTAAGTATTACAAATAAGAAATATATGTTTTGATATGAAGAAAAAAAATTAATAATAAAGCTTTTTCTTGTTCTTTTTTATTTTTGTAAACACTTTCTTATAATAAATATTTTATAATATTTAAAATTAAATCTAAAAAGTATAAAAAATTATTTTATTATTAATTTTTTTTCATCAAAACATATATTTCTTATTTTTAATACTTATTTTTTTATTTTAATTTTCATTCATGTGATTTATTTTATCTATAATAAAATTTAAAAAATACATTTGAAAATAAGAATAATATTATAAATTTATACTGTCAGGGGATTATTGATTATTATAAAAATAATAGGAGATAAATGATATATATTAATTACATTAAAGAAAAAATTGGCAATCTCCAAAGCCTTTTATGGGTCTGTTTGTGGGGGTATAAAAAGTTAAGAAACAAACAAAGAAGAAAAGAAAGAACGTGGGAGAGAAAATTAGAGCTGTAGGGTAGAGGGAATAATTGAAAAAAAAAAGTCAAGGGGGGCACAAGAAAAAACAAAGAAGACAAGAAAGGAAGTGGGAGAGAAAATTAAAGTTGTGGGGGTAGTGGGAATAATTGTAAAAATAAACTTGAGTGAATTAAAAAATAAATAAATAAATAAACTTTAGTAAACGTAAGCGCACCCAAGAGACGAGACTTATTTTTAGTAGAGAGTGTGTTTATGAATGGTCATGGGTGCGTGGAGTTAGTAAAGATGATCAGTGTGCTCAACTTTCAGCACCAATGAGTGGATAAATATCAATTTACTCCAATTGACGCCCATTATTTCCCCTTATCTTTTCAACAAAAATGGAATAGATTAAAGTTTTCAAATGTTTGAGTGATAATTAAATATTATCATCATTATCATTATTTATGTAGCTCTTCCAATGATAAGTTAAAACCAGTGGCATTAAATGTAGTCGCATTCTTTCCAGCATAAAGTTTATGAATTGAACAAAATGCACAACCTTTCCGGTCTCAATATCAATATGGTTAAATTGAAAGTGGAACTTCTTTTTCTCTGCTCACAGCTATGTCGACTTTAGTGAATTTTCTTCGCAACACAATCAGAAAGAGGGAGCTGGCTTGGGCTGCGAGGCCGCAGATTAAGCCAATCCACAAACCCTGTAACAGAAAAAAGAAACTAGCGTGCTGAGAGTATCGAGTGATGAACAAGCTACTGCAACCACAATCCATTTTGTCTCACCTTCGCATGAAGATTCAACTTAAATCCAAAAAGTAATGCAAGCGGCATGCCAATGAAATAGAATGTTGCCAAATTAACCCACACAGCCAAATGTTGCCAACCACATCCTCTTGCCACTCCTGCAAAATTACCATACTTGCGTCACAAATCAAAGTTAATTTATACATGTGTGCTGTGTGTAGATAAGTGACTTCAGAAAAATTTTATGTGAAAAACCTGACAAGATGCACTGCAGAGTATCAAATGTTATTGAGATTACAAGAAAGGGTGTCATTGAGGCAAATTCCTGTACTAGTTCTTGGCTGTCAGCGAAGAAGCCAGCCCAAATATTATGACCAAAAGTAAGAGCCAAATCAATTATAAGAGCGAGGAGGACAACAAGCTTGAGAGTCACAGCCATGGCATTCTTAGCTCGATCGATCATTCCTGCTCCCAATTCATTCGACACCTTGTGCTGTCAGAAAGCATGAGTTTTTCTGGTTTTGAACACAAAAATTGTAGAAACCACACAACGTGGACTAGGAGTTACATATGCTACACTAACCTTGCAGCAGCACTGAGACCATAACTGAAGTTAAAGGTAATTACGTGTGTATTCACACTGAAGATCATGAGACCAAAAATAAAAAAGATTGAACTATCAAAGTCGTCAAAATGATCAGTCTAAGGATAAATAACATCAAAAGAAATTAATGTACAAGAAAAAAAAACTGATAATAACAAAAGGCTGAAGCTTAATTACCACATTGCGATCAATGAAGTAGACCGTTCTGAGTTTGGCATCACCCCGGCTAAGAACACAAGGATATCAAAAGACCAGCACTCCAAGCTGAAAAAATACAAATAATATATGCTAACAAGGTCATGATATTGTATTGAATTCAATTGGGTCACTCCCGCGTTGCTCCAAATTATCAATTTGCAAGATTTTAACCCTGTAGATTAAAGTAATAATTATTTGCAAGCAGGAGTATCAGATACCACTAACTATTTTCTCAGGCAACTGTTATCTTTTTAAGCCTATAGTCTTCAATTGAGGACTAACTAATTTTTTTAAAAGTCCAGAGTTTTAACTTCCCTGTCATCAATAAGCAGTTTGCATATCACACTCTTTTTTTCCAAACATTGTAGACCATCCGTGATTGTATTTGTTTCTAACCAAATGAAGCTGTACCTACGATCAAGAAAAGTAATGACACTTACCAAACCATTGCTGCAGATGACAGGGCTACTTTCAAGTTGGTGAGAAAGACACTGAATGATTCAAAAGAAAGTCCCTCCCACGTACGTTTAGTTTTCTTTGAACAATGGATATAAATTGCTAGCAAAAGTGTCGAGATCCACAACGAAATTGAACATGCTAGTGGAGCTCCACTGAAACCAAGGGATGTCCAATGAACTAAAGAATATGCAATGCCAAAATGGATTGCCAATGGGAGAGCTGAGCAGAAGACCAATGGCATGACAATGGATTGTGTCTGCAGAAACCTTAGAAAGTTCTGTATAAACCCGAATGCAAATAGACCCGGAATGAGATACTTCATGTAGAGACCTGCTTGTTCTGAAATATTCGGAGCTTGATGAAGTAAAATAAGTATAGGTTCTGTGTAGAACCACAGGAAAGATATGATAATTGAGAAGAAGCAAGATATGATACAAGATGTTTGCAAGTATATTCCCAACACCCTGTATTGTTTTGCGCCAACTCCTTGACCACAGAGTGTTTCAAGTGCTCCACTTAGTCCTTGCTGTTAGGAGAACGGAGAATGAAGAAAATGAATCAACCACATATTGAAAATTAAAAATTGAACCACGCACGCGCTGACTTAGCCGTTTCAAAAGATTGATTGGATTTGGATAGTGCTAACTACTAAGTGGTGCTGAACTTTTTGTAATCTTCTATCACACGTGTACATTAAGGTATACTCGGGCAATCGCAGTTATAAAATCTCAGCATAAAGATCAGCTCTCAGCTCAGCGCAGCACCGAATACAAATTCAAATTAATTGTATATTATAATCTAAACTACTTAAAAAATTGAAGCTTTCTGTATAATACGATGATGTTAATAAGATATTGAATGCTTACAGTGAAATCAAATCCTGTGACACAGGCCCAAGAGTTGGCAAGAGTTGCACCAGCAAGCTCAAGGTCACCAAGGTGACCAGCAAATATGACAGAAACCAAAGGGATCGCATAATAGGAAACATTAGCAACAATCATTGGCAGCGAAAAGAGTACTTGATTCTTGGCCTCTTCCACGTCCAAAACTTCTTTCCAATTCCGCCACCACCTCCTTTCTTCTTCTCCAAGATTATAATTATTAATATTATCACCGGTTCCTAACAGTGGCTTAGTGTGATTATCTGAACTTCGATTCCCCAACATTTTTCTTCTGTTTTTTAATTTGTTTTCTTCTCTTCTCAGAGATTTTCTTCTTTCTTCTTTACTTTTATGGTCTTGTTTAACACGTGGGTCAATACAAATAAGAGTGGGGCTGAGTACGAACACTTTTCGCAGTGGAACGTTTGCGGCACCTAAAGACTAAGGTATCAGTGCAGCAGCCAGGATATCGATGCCAATAGTTTATATGTGGGAAAAGGTCATCTCCCTTAAAATTTGAAAAAATAATCATCAACATCCTCATATTTTTTGAAACAGACACCAAAATTTTTTTTGACCGTATATCCCAAAAAATAGATTCTAATATTTTTTAATAAATAAAAATATAATATTAAAATAAATATAATGATATATACATTTTAAAATAATTTAATATTTAAGAAATATTTTATAATTTATTAAATTTATTTTATTTTATTTCAAATAAAATATAATATAAATGGAATCATAATATTAAAATAAATGTATTAAAATTTAAATTATTTTGAATGTTATGTAAAATAATAATTTTAACATTATTAGTATGTCATTTTTTTTCAATTGTAGAATGTATTTAATGCAAATGTTCATTTCAAATCTCTACAATAAATTAAAAAATTAAAATAAATACAATAATTTAGATATCTAAATTTATTAAAATATTTTAATATTATTAATCTACTACATAGATTACATTATTTATATAATATTTGTATTTATTAAAAATTTTGAAGCCATTTTTTTGGGGATAATAGATGAAAAGGGTATAATGGTTAAGATGGGATATTAGTTTCCATTTTTTATAACTTAAGGATGTTGTGATCATTTTCTAAAACTTTGAGGATGTACGTGTCATTTTTCCCTTTACTATGTTGCCACTGTACGTTACAACAGCTTTTGTTTTTTTTCACTTCATTGAGACCCTTACACTCTATTTTTTTATAATTTATTCATAAGAATTATGACACATTCGGCTTACTTATACCATCAAAACTCAATTTATCTCCTTATACTCTTTTTCATTTACTATTTTTTTGTAAGTATTAAAAGAGTTTCTGTTTACAACCATGACACATTAATAATCATAACACACTAAGGGCGTGTTTGGTATTCCGCACAACATAGTATTAAAACACTGTTTTGTATTAACTTAATACTAACTCATGTTTGGCGTTAAATTCAACTGGTGTGGTATTGCATTAACTTGGGAAACTAATGCGGTCAAGTTCGCATAAACCAAACCTGAGGGGGGGTTCGGGTTTACGCCGCATCGTATTAGAGCAAATTAAGAAAATAAAATTGAGAAAATTTTACAGCATGTTCGCGATGAAATTCATATCACCCAATCTAGCACCACCAAATCGACTTGGCAATCATCGTTCGACGCCATCACCGATACTTTTACAGTGCCGCGCGACACCATAGGCATTGCTCCATGAAGACGCCTTCACTGTGGAGAAGATAAAGCCCAGAGAAGAAGAAGAAAGAAGGAGAAAAAGAGGAAAAGAGGAAAAGAAAAAGGAAAAACAAATTGAAGAACAAAAAGAAAATAGAAGAAAAGGAGAAAAAAAAAAGAAAATGAAATGAAGACGAAGATAAAGCCGAGAGAAGAAGAAGAAAGAAGAAAAAGAGGAAAAGAAAAAAAGGAAAACAAATTGAAGAAGACAAAGAAAATAGAAGAAAAGGAGGAAAAAAAGAAAATGAAATGAAGACGAAGAAAGAGAAAAAGAGAACAAAAATGAACAAAGAAGAAAAAGATATGGAGAAGACAAAGGGAGGAGAGAGAGGAAATTAAAATAAATAAATAAATAAAATATTTTTTTTACTAAATAGGTTATATATTTATGAATTCTTGAAAAAATAAATTTTTTATCATTGTAAATCTTAGAATTTGTTAGTTTTACATAAAGAATTATGATTCTTTTATTTAAACAAAAAAATTGATGTAAAAATTCTTAAATTTAACGCTTCTATATTTAGTATTTTTCTAAGTACTAGTAGATATTATTTTCTAAATATATAATTAAAATTAATCACCAAAAGAAATTAATACAGTACAGTGCAACACCAAATATAGTATAACTAAAAATTAATACAGTACGATGTAGCACCAAACATTGTACAATATTATTATAATACAGTATTAATGCAATACAGCATAATACAATACACCAGCATTAAAATAATACAATACAACATAATACAATACGTGTACCAAACGCACCCTAATATTAATAAAAAGATAAAAAAATTCTTAAATTAGTACTAAAAAAAACGTTTTCCTCTCTTAAGGAATTACGATATCACATCTTCCATAACTTCTCATCAGCAAAATTTTCAAGGATATGACCATTCATCTTCTTTATAATATCATCTCATAATAATTAGTATTTTCACGATAAAAGAAATAACAAAAAAAAAACAAATTCCCTTTGAATCCATCCTTCTACACTAGCATTTTCTCTTTATCAACAACCTTTATCAACAATTGAAGCCACCATTAGACTCATCACAGAGAGAGAGTGAGAGAGAGGAAGAAGAAACGGAAAAAAAATATATGAAACGTTTACAATTTTAAAGTACATTTACTAAATAGGAATCGAAATGAACTAGAATCAAAATGAGTTAGAATCAGAATGGGTTGGAATTGACATGAAGAATTGGAATCAGAATAAGATATTTACTTAAACTACACGAATCGTAATTAGAATGAGTTGTATTGTCATTGATGTGTTTACTTTGTTTTAGAATCAACATCGGAATAAATTAAATTGTAACAAATTTGTTATAAAATCCTTAATAAATTATTATCATAATTGTTATTTTGCATTTTAATTAGGGGTGGGCAAATTACCAGACTCGAAAAATTTCAGGTTCGGATCGGATTGGGTTATAAAGAAAACCCGATCAGGTTGTTAGAAAAAAAAAAAAAAACCTAAATCTAAAGCACACAGCCACACACACAAATCATAAATTCTCATTTTCACAACACACAAACACTCACAACCCTCCTCAATCCCCAATCTCATTACACAATCCCCAATCTCACTACACAAAACACATGCGTAGTCACCCCCAATGGTGTTGGCCCAACGCCAAGTTGCCAATGGAGGCCGCCACACAAGTCACAGTCTCACCCGCGTCTCCATGCTCGATTCGTTGCGTGTCCGTCGGTTTGCTGCTACGCGTCTATCAGTCTGCTGCTGTGCGTCCGTGGGCACCTATCTGCTGCAAGTGCCACTGATCTGCAGCAAGTGCCACCGATCTGCTGCAAGTACCATCGATATACTACAAGGTGCTACCAATCTGCATTTTGCCGCTCCAACCTTCAACCCGATACCTGACCCGAGTTTATCCCCTTTGAAACTTTGAGTTTTCACTTTTGAAGCTTTTTTTGAAGCTTTTTTTTTAAGCTTTAAATTGATGATATATATGGTTAATTTAAACAATTAATATTTAGTATTTAATTGTTGCAATTATGTGTTTTTACATGTTAGTAACAAAATCAAGAAAATTGGCCAACCCGAAACCGATCCTACCCGAATTTACAACCTCACCCAATCTGATCTGAATATAAATCTAATCAAATCGGATCAGGTTGTAAGTTTGGATTGTATTCGGATTAGTTTTTGTCAAACCTGAATGACTCAAAATCCGATCGGGTTGATCTGAACCCGACTCGAACCCGATTTTGCCCACCCCTAAATTTAATTACCATGATTATTATTATTGTTCAAAAATTATTTATTATTAATAATTATTGTTAATTACTATTATTAACAATTTAACTCAAAATTATTATTAATTATTGTTAATATATTAATTAATTATAATATTTTTTATTGTTAATAATAATAATAATCCAGTAAAAAATAACAGTAATAATCAAAATCATCATAATCAACGGCAACAACAAATCGGAATTGATGGCGGCATCATCATCAATGGTGTCGACATCATTATCATCATCATGAAGATGGCTGGTTATGAGATAGTGGTGAGATTGTTACTGCAATGGGCCAAATAACGGACGGTGAAGATCACGACGACAAGCGAACTAGATCCCGATCCCGATCCCGATCCCGATCTCAATGTTGTGCTTCCTCTTAGCTACAACTGGAAAATCTTCCTCTTGGTTCTGATGGAGGCTTCAAGGGTTTACAATGTTGGTTGTGCCTGCTGTTTGTTTTTTTTTTCAAATTTGCTATATATATATTTTTAATTAAATGGAGGGTATTTGGGAATTTAAAAAATTGTGAGGGAGCGAATTTGATACTCTAAGAGTTTCAATCAAATAAAACAGAGAGTAAGGAGCTCAACGAAATTTACAATTACTAAGTCAGAAAAGACAAAAGCTGTCTAACCTACAAGTGGCAACATAGGAGACCCCGAATAATATTAATTAATGGCAGACTTTTATTACTTGGCATCAAACAAGGGGGTCACTTAATGTTTAATGGCATAATAAATAAATAAATGTCGTTAAATTAATTTTTTTATGGCGCAAATCATTTTGCCGTTAATTGTAATATTATACTGGCATGGATGTATTCGCCGTTGATTTGTAAATATACTAGGACATTTGAAATATGCCGTAAAAAAAAATTATAAACCAATAAAAGAAAATCATCACCCTTTCAATCCTTAGCCACCCCTTTCTTTCTCTTTTATTTTTCTTAATTGATTTCTTCACGATTAGGAATTAGGGGCTGCCACTATCCAGTTTATATCCTAATCAATCTCCTAGCTCGTCTTCTCTCTTGCTCTGCTCCATTAATATTTACTTGCAGTGATTTTTTCTTCTTTCAATTTTATAATCGCATACCTTGTACTGATTTAATCAACGTGGTTCACGTATGTGTTTTGATTTATTATACTTTCTATTGTTTAATTTTTTTAATGGTTTATTTTATTTTTAGGTTGTTTGTGTCATCGAAATCTACTTAGGGTTTAGTTTGCATGTTAGTTTCAATCTACTTAGGGTTTGTTTTGTTGAAACTAGTAGATTTAGATTTGTTATTTTTTTTTTTTTTTTGGTTTAGATATTCAAGAAAGGTATAAAATTTGGTTCTATCAATTACATTAGATGAAATCAATGTGGGTATTACTTCAGTTTGAATCTTTTGATCCTTAATCAATTTATTTTGTTTGACCTGTTTGTTAAAAATTATTTTATATTGTTAATCTTACATAAGTTTTCATATTAAAAAAATAATCTTGTATTGGTTTCACTTTGTTTTATTTTGTAAGAGCTAGCTCTTGAATTTGATAGTGGCTACTTGGTATTTTTAATCTTTAATTGCTCCTTTTGGCTACTTGGTATATGTTGTCAATTTATATCAAAATAATTAACCTCTCTCTTTTTGTATGTTGTTAAACAACAAGGTGAATGATGTTAGATATTAATCGACTTTTGAGTTTAAAAATTTTTCAAGTTGCAATAAAGTGAATGATATTTTTGCAGGCAATAGACAACTCTCCCCAATGGTGAGTATCTAATTTTAACAGTGTGATTACAAGTTGCTTAAAATATCTCCACGTAGTAGAAACTTTTTATTTTTATTTTATATGTTTTTAATAATATGCAAACTTGTCTTCTACAATTGGATTCATTAGATGCTGAGCGAATAAAGTAAGAAAGTTGGTCTCATTGTAAGTGTAGCTTCAAAATGACACTTTGATTGCCCTGTTCCATTAAACTGAGTGGTAATACTTTTACTTAACTATTTAACGTAGCTATTGGATGTTTATATATGATCAAGCATTTATAATTTTCTTATCAACAAGTTTACGATAATTTTATTTTTTCTTCAGAATCTTAATTAGGCTAGAAAATTTTGGTATGGTAACTCTCAAGAAGCATAGACTCATAGTGCCAATGAAATACTTTCTTCACTGAGTAACATGTTTAAAATTGTTTTTTTTTTCTTTTTTTGTTTCCATATACCTTCTCTCTTAATTCGATGTTTATATTAGACAAATCCTCCTGAATTTTGCTTCAATGATGATTTTGCTTTCGTTTTCAGGGATTTTAGAACTGTATAAAAGGATCATTATTGGTGGCAAAGAAATTTTTATTCAAGGAGGGAAAAGAACTGTTTTTTTTTTCTTAATTTGTTTTAATATTTCTGTCCCACTTTTATACTTTACGTTATGTCAACTCCATTGAATTCACATGTTAGTTGTCTATTGACAATTTGCTAATGTATAATTTTTAGTTTGATGTAATCATTTTTATTTTTTATTTTAACATTATTAAATTTGTGATGTATAAAAAGAATTAAGATTTCTTATTAAAAATTAAATAAAATAATTAGTGGCAATTTTGCTCTACCATGAACTAATATTATTACGTAATTATCTCCAACTTTCAATGGCAATAAACAAATATGGTCTTTAATACCTACAGCATATTGGTAAACGCAGTTAAAATTTTTAACTAAAAGTATAATTTTGGTTACATTAGTGAAATAGTTATTGCCGTCTAAATGATAATTAACGACCTATAATTTATGCCGTCATTTACTTTTAACAGTAAATTTGACAGCATGTAATGTATGCCGTGAAAAGTTACTTACTTTCCACGCCTTATGAATCAATAACATATAAATTTACGCCGTCTTAACTTTTAACGGCACATTTGCAACGCAGTTGAAAGTCTTTTTTGTTTTAGTGGTTATTTGTATCTAAAATTATTTTTTTAATATTATATTACTTTGAATACTCTATTACTTTAAATACTACTTTTAACACTCGTCTATTAAATTTTTATTCCGTGCACTCGTTAAAATACTAAAAATTCCCTTTGTTCAACTGTTTAAATTAATAATCTATATTCATGCTACATACTTAGAAAACTATTCAATATACCCAAACAAAATTCTTAAAAATTTACATAGATACTTGCAACACTAAAATCAAGCCAAATTTTGTATATGTACCTTTTTTACTCAGTTTTCAAGTTATTTTTTCAAAAAGTCTTTTAACTTCTACCAAATTCGGAGTTTAGGCATTATATGAAAAAAATTGGCATCGCTGCTGCTGTTCTTGACAAAGACAACACTGCTGCAGCTCTCGACGTGTGATGATGCTGCTTTTCTCGGTGCGCCCAAGTCTTCCTATGCACCACAAGATGACGATGACGCTAATGTCGTTGCCTGGTTCAGTCATGTGAATTTATTACATACTAAACATTTTTAGCTTAAAATTATTATTGGTCAGGGTTATTTTTACATACCTCCCCTGAGGTTTCACCTAATTTCAGTTTAATAGAAAGTATCTCTGTATTTTTACTCCCCTCCCCTGCAATTAGTATTTCCGTCAGTTGACTGTTAGTGGACTAACAAGAGGATGAAAATACCCTTTAAAAGCTGACAGGTACAATTTCCCAGCAAAGTTGACAGTGCAAGCATATTCAAAAGCTATTCAAAAGCCGAAAATATTGAAATCAAACATAAATTTCTCGGTGCTTAGAAGTTGGAGATTTGGGGTCAAAAAAATTTTCTTTCTTCTCCATTGCACAGGAGAATAGGAGTGCAGAAGCCATGGAATAAAATTAAATCAATTAATATAAAAATTAATTTTTCTACAAATTCAACATACATTAAAACCCATTAATCTTTTACTACAAACATCCACAACATGACAACACCAATTTTTCTAATCATTCGGACATGATTACAAGTGAATTTTGAGTACAAACACCCACACCATATTTTCTTTGACTTTTGCCCAGCCATTTATATAGAGAGAAAAAAAGAAAAAGAAAAGAGAGAAGCTCACAAGGAGAGAGAGGAAAAAGAATCGGATCCAACCCGACCTGCGACCGTGATCCGGTCGGATCTCCCATTTCGGGCCACCGTTTCAGTCGAGCTTGGTACCGATCGGAAGCCCTTGAGTCGCTGGTCATCTCCATGCCGTCTTTGCCGTCGGAAAGTGTCCAGAAAGCCACCGATCGAAGCCGCGGAAACGCCTCCTCGATTGGCCACGGACTGCGCTTGTCGGGAGTCTTCTATTAGCATCTTCTCGGCTCACGAGGAGAGAGGAAAAACGCAGCCTCGACTGGTATTGGAGCTGTGAAAAGCCGCGGAAACTCGCCCCTCAGCAGTCTTCTATTAGCATTGAAGCTTGTCTTCTTCATGGGTAAGTTCAAAATGGTGATGATTCTTGATCCTCAAACTCAATAACACTCGCTTGTTTTCACACTTAAGCTGCTGAGGGGTGAATGTTTGTGTGAATGATGAGATTTTCGTAAGATTTACATTTTCGTGAAGCGATTTTTCTTTTGGGTAATGAAATGGACAGATGCAATGGTATTTCTCACTTACCAATGCCACTACAGCTAACTTTTTAAGTTTTTTAAAATTTAAATGCGCTTTTACAAATGTAACCTTATATACTGATATTATACTGACAGAAATACTAACAGCAGAGGAGGGATGTAAAAATACAGAGATATTTTCTATTAAACTGAAATTAAGTGAAGTATCAGGAGAGGTATGTAAAAATAACCCTTATTGGTCACGACAATATTAAACAAAATTTCTGTCACGTGAATCCATAATTGTGGGGGAGCACGTTCTTGCTGCAGCTGGACCACCCGATAAATGCAAAAAGCAGAGTTACAAAAGCTTTGGTGCTGGCTGACATATCGACAAGGATTGCATATCACCTCTCAAAAGCACTATAAGGGAAGGAAACATGGCTTTAACTCCACGTGGAATCCACTGGTCAAAGATAGGATTAACTACCCCCAATCTGCCTATATCTCACAAATGCCGCCCAAGATAATTCTAGTGATGAAGAAGAGTTTATGGCCTTTTCTCCTAGCTCCAGCCTCCATGCAACATGAACTTACTGGTGAGAACTCTATCGTAGAAAATATAAGGCCAGAAAAGAGAAATTTTCTCGAAAGTTGGTTAGAAAATTTTAAATAATTTCTTCTGTTTTGAAGGGATTAGGATTTTCTTCTTATTTTTTTTTCTTTCATTACCTTCATAAGCTAGTGAAAAATAAACTTAATTATAAATAAAGTGAAAAATAAATACAAAACTTAATTTCAATCACTAATAAAATAATAATATGAGGTGGGGGCTGGGGCGGATGCAGTGCAGGACCACTGGGGGCTCAAGCCCCCACTGAAATTTTTTTTTTGTTTAAAAGAAAATTTAAAATTTAAAATTTAAAATAATCCCTGTAAAAATTATTAGATAATCTCATTCTTTAAAATTTAAACTATTATTTTAATAATTATAAAGTAATAATTTTACTTAAAAAAATAAAACCCACAACCCAAAATATTAATAATCCCAAAACTGAACCGTGATTGCCAAACTTGTAATTAGGGATTGTCTTGAAGAAAAGAGGAAGTTGCAGGCATCAGTTCTGTTCTTTATTCTCATAATCGCAGTGAGAATAAACATGTTCTTTTCGATTTTTTTTTCAAATTAAGTTAAGAATTTCGTATTTTATTTTTTGTTCACATGTCAACACATCTCTATATAAATTGTAATTGTTCAAGTGACTAATTCTAATCTTTACAATTTCTTTTTTTAGTGATTTTGTTTACAACTATTAGTAAATTAATTTTTTCAATTGTAATTAATTTATTTTTACATAAGTACTCATATATATAATTTTGAGCAATGAAATTTGTGAAGAATGAACTTCGGAATCGGATAGGAGATGAATAGATGAATGATAATTTGATTGTTTGTGTAGAAAAAAGATGGATTTAATAGTATTGATATTGAGTCTATTGCACAATATTTTCAGAATATGAAATCGCGTAGAGAACAATAGTAAGTGGGTTACCAAAAATTTTATATATTTAAGTTTCAATTTTTACATTTTGCTGTTATTTAATTTAACCCCCGGTAAATTATTTTTTTAAATCCGCCAGGGTGGGGGAAGGACAAAGAGAGTATCCCTTGTCCATTTTGAGGAAGTCTCCAACTTAAGATGAATTTGAAATTGGAACTTCACATAAACGAAGGGGCAAAAAAGGCCTTTGTAATTTTTTTTTTTTGGGTAAAAGAAACGAGCCTATCAAAAGGCTTAACAAAAGGAGGGAACCTATTCCCTATGCAAACACTATGAAGCCAAGCTTCAATACAATTAGGAGGACTACTAAGAATGCGAAGGCCAATAGGTAGTGACAGAGTGTAATTCACAAGGAAATAGAGCCTATTCCCTATACAAACACTAGAAGCCAAGCTTCAACACAGTCAGGAGAAATGCTAAGAATGTGGAGACCAATAGGCAGTGACAAAGCGTAATTCACAAGGAAATCAGCTCAAAATTCGCCTCACGATTACCGTGACGCAGCAAGACATGCCAGTTACGAGATAAAAGCTTTAGGATGCCGCTAATAAGAGGAGAAGAAGCATTATGACAACATCTTTGGTCTGCAATAATTGAATAACACACATGCTGTCAACTTCAGCTTGAAGCACCCAAGTACCCTTATTCCAAGCTAAAGTAAGGCCCTGATAAAGACCCAAAGTTCAGCAATTGTGATTTAGAACATATCCCAATGTTTATGCTAAAGCCTTCTATCCATTCACCAACAGTGTTCCTGATTAAACCACCGGCAGATGCTACCCCTGAATACTTCCTCACTCCATCCGTGTTCAACTTAAAGAAAGGCCAAGTTGGAGGCACCCAACCAAAATATTTCTCCATTCTACTATTGTGCTTGACCTCAAAGGTAATAGTCCGTCTATGGATCACTTCTGCTCTAGACATGATGTCCATACGCATGGAATCAATGCTGACGGAGGCTCTTTCATACATCAGTTTTTTTTAACCAAAACCAAATTCTCTAAATGGCCACCCCAAAAATGCACGACCATGCATAGTTACCATCCCAATGGCTATTATTCTTCAAATTCAACATAATCCAATCACGAAAAGGTAGATTAAAGAAGTTATCGTGAGCATTACAAGGCCCAAGCAACCTCCAAATTCTCCTTGCCACAATACAATCACGTAACACATTAACTGCATCTTCGACATAACCATTACAGTGAGGACAGGCAACATCTGAAATTATATGACGTCGGAAAACCTCAGCTTTGCATTTTAATCTCCACTGAACAGCAAGCCAAAGAAAAGTTCTAATTCTCTGGGGTCCCCTCCATTTCCAGATGAGGTTCCAGTTAGAGTCCTGGCCATTAAGGAAGTTTCGGTGAAGATGTTTATAAGCTGATTTAACCATGAAAGTACCCGAGTTTGAGAAGGCCCAATAGAATTGATCACACGTGCAGCAAGGATTAGGAGGCTTAATCGCCACAATCTTCAACTATGAAAAGAGGTAAGCTGGCACCGCCCTTCTAGATGGGGTGCTAGTCATTGTCAACATTCAAAGATTTGAATGTTGACATTCAAATCTTTGAATGAAGAAAAGAAGCAAACAACTTTGACAATGAAAAAGGAAAAGAAAGAGTTGAAGAAGATAATGGCGGTGGGAAATATAATAGTATTTTAATAGCCAATTTTGGCTATAAAAAGGGGTGCCGCTCATTTGGTTCGTGCATCCAGTTTTGTGAAGAAACAAAGTTTAGAGCTTGAGTAATTTTAAGGAATTAAAATTATAAAGTTCTTGTGGGTGAGAGAAAATTATTTCTGAGAGTGTGGTTGTAATAATTTTTCACATAGTGAATATTTTGTCTCTAGTTGTCTTTTTGACAACGACCATGGTTTTTTCTTCAGATTTGGAGTTTTTCACGTAAATCTTGTGTTGTGTGATTGGTATATTCTCTATTTAATTTTTCTTATTAATTTGTTGCTTGATAAATTGCTTGGAGAGATCTTGGGAGGAAGCTCAATTTCCTAATAGTGGTATCAGAGCCATTGATTGAAGTTTTGGTGTCGGGGCACTGTTCATGTATACGGTACTATTCACGTGAAGCAGTGAGAGCCAAGCCAAACAAGCTGTGGTGAAGAGTAAAAGCTGATCTGCAAAGCAAATATGTCAGGATTGAAATTTTCAAGTCCGGTGAAATTTGAAATAGAAAAATTCGATGGGAGAATTAACTTTGGCTTGTGGCAAGTTCAAGTCAAAGATGTGTTGATTCAATCTGGGTTACATAAGGCATTGAAGGAGAAGCCATCCCCTGCTTCTAGTAGTGGCTCTGGAAAAGCTAGTATAAGTGATGAAGATTGAGAAGAATTAGATGATAGAGCTGCAAGTGCCATACGACTGTGTCTAGCAAAGAATGTTCTTGCAAATGTAGGCGAAAGAACTTTGGGAGAAGCTAGAAAAGTTGTATCAGACAAAGAGCATCTCAAATTGATTGTACCTGAAGGAGCGATTTCACACATTGCGAATGACTGAAGGTACAAAAATTTTTGATCACCTTAGTGTTCTCAATGGTATTATGTCAGAACTAGAAGCCATTGGAGTTAAAATTGAAGATGAGGACAAGGCGCTTAGTAATCTATGGTCACTTCCAACTTCCTACAAACACCTGTTACCTACTTTGATGTACGGGAAGGAGACAATATATCTTGAAGAAGTTACTAGTACTTTACTCTCAGAAGAAAGAAGACTGAGTGGTGAAAGTACTGAAACTACAGATGTCTCGGCTTTGGTAGTTGTAAGGAATTTGAAGAAAGATAAATCTAAGAAGAAAGAAGTCTGCTGGGGGTGTGGACAATCAGGGCACTTAAAAAGAGATTGTCATGGTAGAAATGGAGCAGGATCGGCTAGTGGCTCCAAATCAGATACTGATAGTATTGCTAGTGGTAAGTCTCTCATCATCGTGGGAGACGATGGTCCCTTGTAAAATGGATGATGATGACATCCTCATGGTATACTGCTGGTACCATGAAAGGGGATATGTTACTACTAGCGGGTCCACAAGATTTACACACAAGGTATGGTTGGTATTGATGTAGGGTGTGTGGTGGAATTTATGTTGATGGCTGACAAGCTTCCAAGAAGGCCAACATGGAAGTTGCACCATAAATTTCAGCAGGATATTTCGACATGTGCCGATGTAAAATTCTTAGAATTGGTAATTAATTCTAAGTGGTATACTCTTTATGGTGGAGTATGATAATTCTCTATGGTGAGGATTATGACTAAGGTGAAAATAGTAAACTCGGTGTGAAGATTGATTGGTTCTCAATCAAATCTCCAAGTGGGAGAATGTGAAAAGAGGTAAGCTGGCACCGCCCTTCTAGATGGGGTGCCAGCCATTGTCAACTTTCAAAGATTTGAATGTTGACATTCAAATCTTTGAATGAAGAAAAGAAGCAAACAACTTTGACAAGGATGAAGAAAAAGGAAGAGTTGAAGAAGATAATGGCGGTGGAAAATATAATAGTATTTTAATAGCCAATTTTGGATATAAAAAGGGGTGCTGCTCATTTGGTTCGTGCATCTAGTTTTGTGAAGAAACAAAGTTTAGAGCTTGAGTAATTTTAAGGAATTAAAATTATAAAGTTCTTGTGGGTGAGAGAAAATTATTTCTGAAAGTGTGGTTGTAATAATTTTTCACATAGTGAATATTTTTTCTCTAGTTGTCTTTTTGACAACGGCCGTGGTTTTTTCTCCGAATTTAAAGTTTTTCACGTCAATCTTGTGTTGTGTGATTGGTATATCCTCCATTTAATTTTTCTTATTAATTTGTTACTTGATAAAGAGATCTTGGGAGGAAGCTCAATTTCCTAACATCAACAACACATGATTCGGAAGAAGATGGCAAAATAAGTTTCAATTCCACGATCCACTAGGCATGATAAAATCAACAACGGAACTGCTAACTTAGTCCTCAAGAATCTGAGTAATTGAGAGGCCATAGAGTGGCACATCAAGAGCCCAGATATTCCATCAAAAGCTAACTTTCAAACCATTCCCCACATTCCACCGCATGCCACAAACAACGTAATGCCAAATCTTCCCAAGAGCCTTCCAGACATAAGAGCCATATCTCGTGGGAAGAGTCAAAGTTAGGGAATGAGGATCGAAACCATATTTAGAACAGACCACTCGAACCCAAAAATTGTTTGGAGAAGTCAAAATACCCAACCAGCTTCATTAACTGTGCATCATTCATTAGCTGCAAGTCTTTAAAGCCCAGATTCGCACATTCTTTCGGCTGACATAAATTGGCCCCATTGACAAGGTGAAGCTTCTTAGACTCAGATGCGCCGCACCAAATAAACTTCCGACAAACGTTTTCAATCTTGTTGTTAATATTAGTCGGCAATCTTGTAGGTTGCATGGAATAGATGGGTAAGGCTTGAATCATAGACTGAGTGAGAGTAATTCTACCAGCAAGAAACAACAACTTGGCACTCCAACCACTAAGGCAATTTTCAACTCTTTCCAAAATGCCCTGATATGTAGCTTTATTAACACAAGAGTGGAGGATTGGCATCCCCAAGTATTTTCCTAAGTCTTTTGTGATCGAGAAGTGTCGGACCAATTCTGTTCACATCAGCAGGCTTCACATTATAAGAAAAAAAAAACTGAGTTTTTTTATTGTTGACATTCTCATCCGAAATATCACAAAAACTGTAAAGGACTTCATGGATCACCGTTGCTTGGTCACAAGAGGCTTCAGCAAAAAGAAGGAGATCATCCAAAAAAGAAGAGATGGGTGATGGGAATACCTCAGCGAGAAAGGTGAATGGGCTTCCAACTACTGCTTTGGACCGTACGGTTAATCCCGGTAATTGCCTTTCAATACAGAGAACAAAAATATAAGGCGAAAAAAGGTCATCCTGCCTAATTCCTCTGGAAGTAGATCGACCAGTCCATAAAATTTGCATTGTAACTAATGAGATACAATACATAATAAAACAAATTCAGCCAGCAGGTAACCTAACTTCACAAAGGGTCTCACGGATGAAACTCCAACTGAGGCGATCATAAGCTTTCTCAAGGTCAACCTTAATAAGTATTTGGCCACGCTCACCTTTCTTTCGCAGCATATTGTGAATGATTTCCTGAGCAATAATAATATTTTCAGTGATGGTTTTCAGCCTATTTGAAGCTATTTTAGTAATTGTTTTATAGATCATAGAGCATAGGCTAATCGGTCTATACATTCTGAGGCTGCTTGGCTGATCATTTTTGGGAATTAAGACAATCAAGGTCTTGTTTATTGCATGAGGAACTCCAGTGTCGTTGAAAACATTTTTCACCAAATTACAAACTGATGCGCCAACTATATGCCACTGGGAGCGATAAAAAAATGCGTGAAGACCATCAATTCTAAGAGCTTTAAAAGGCTGCATGATAAAATGGCTTCTTTTATCTCCCAATCAACAAGAATTGCATTTAATCTCTCCATTTTTAAGCATCAACGGTTGGAAAATCCCCCACAATCGGATAACTTTTATGAAGATCTTTATCCTTGGTATACAGCCTCTTGAAGGAGGACATTGCATAGGTTCTAATTTGAGGTTCGTCATAAATCCAATTCCTGTTGTCATCTTTAAGCTCCATTTGGTATAATTTTTCAAATAGAGTTTATTTAAGTAGATTTTTTTATTAGTAGAATTTTTATAAATAGAACTTTTACCAAAAAAAGAAATTTTTTGTTGTTTGGTTGTCAATAAGAGTTTTTATTAAAAATTTATGAAATTACTTTAATAGACAAGTTTTTTAAAGTTATATTGTGAAAAGAATAAAATAAGATTATCAAATAAGTCAAAGATATTTAAGATATTTTAACATTTAAAAAAAACTTTTCAACATTTACTCTAAAAAATCCAAAATTTAAGGTTTTGCTAGTAGAGGAAAAATAGTTTATTTAATTTTCAAAAGCTCTATTAGAAAAATAACAAAAATTATTATAAGAGTTTATTGAATTAAACGAGCATTTATGGCCATTAAATAAGTCATATCAAATATGCACTTAATCATATCAGTTTTGTTCCTCCTCATTCTTTCTTCTCCGACGATCATCTTGCAACATCATTAAGGTCATGCAAAAGAAGTTTTCTAATAGAGTGGACAGGGCTGGCATAGACGGTTGTAACCCAAGAAACATTTGTCAGAATCATTAGTAACGAAAACGAGCTTGATCCTTGGCCTCTTCCACGTCCAAAACTTTCTTCCACTTCTACCACCACCTCCTTTCTTCTTCTTCTTCTTCTTCTTCTTCTTCTTCTTCTTCATTATCACTGCGTGTGGTTGAGCAATTACTAAGATTCTGGTGACTGCGACTTCTGGAGAAATATAAATGTGATAAACAAATGCAAAGAAAATAAGACACAATAATTTATGTGGTTTGACGTAAATCCTACGTCCACGAGAAAAAAAACTGGAAGATAATTTTACTAACAAATGAGAATTTACAAAAGTGGGAAAAATTATCAAAACCCAATAACCTAATACACCCAATTGGATCCTCACTAGAACACACAAGTAAAAACTCTCTCAAATTTTGCACATCGCTTCACTTGTAATTGCTCTCAACACAAAATGGGATGATCAAGCTCTAACCTCCCCAATCTATTTATAGGCATTGCTCACCTACCATTGCATTCAATTTGGCCAATTTGTCAAATTGGCAAATTGAATTTTGAAACAAAAAAATCAACTTTGATGGCCATTGAATTTGGTGCCCACAAAGCAAAGTTTGATTTTTGTTGTTTGATTTTTAAACAATTCTCCATCTCGGTGAAAATTTTATAAATCTGAGCCAACTATCAACAAACTATCATTTAGTTTCTGTCTTCTCCGATTGCTTTCAAACTTGTAGGATATTGATCAAGTTTAGACAATGCTCAAATTTGATCGCTGTCACCACCTTGGTCAATATATCTGCGGGATTCTCTGCAGTCTTACTTTTGTGAAGAAGAATCCTCCCCTCATTAACAATTTCCCGCACAAAGTGAAATTGTACATCAATATGCTTCATATGTGCATGATAAACATGGTTCTTTATAAAGTGAATAGCATTTTGACTATCGCAATATACATTAACGTGATCTTGTATCAATCCCAAATTTTCAAGCAAACCTTGTAACCAAATAGTCTCTTTAACAGCCTATGTAATTGTCATGTACTCAGCCATTGTGGTCGACAATGCAACTGTAGACTGTAGTATAGACTTCCAACTAATTGGTCCTCTAGCAAAAGTAAATATATATCTGGTGGATGATCTTCGTTTATCCAAATCACCAGCATAATCAGAATCAACGTACCGGCTCACACATTGACCAAGTGTATCATTGTTGGTTATTTTTATAAGCAATTACTACCAATGCCAATGTGCAAGTATACACAACAAGTAATAAAGTGATGAATATTCAAGATCGTCTCCACAGGGATTGATGTTACTCGAAATGCTGTAGCAATCATAATAGTGCAAATCAACTTAAGGCCGAAGTCAACAATCATAAATTAAGTTCTATCGTAATTGATGTTTGTGAGAGAATTAAATAAAACAATACCGTAATGAAATACTAGATAAAATGTGTTTAAAATTCAATTGAGATTATGGTAGTTGAATGATCAAACTCTCTTTATGGGCCGACTGTTTTTATCAAGTTAGCACCAGTTGTTACGACAAGTGTTGCAGCACTGGGCAGAATTAATCTGCATCCTCAGCTATCGCATATTGAAAGTCTCATACCCTTAAATCTATTAACAATGACCAGTTGCTAATCTACTTATGGTATGACATTATGATCTTTAGTCTCTCCACCCTATAAGGTGAACACCTATGTCTAGTGTGTCACAAATCTTAACTTCAAGTATTACCCATATGGGATTCAAGATAACTTAATCCAGGAAACTTAACTTAAGATCAAGTAATACTCTAATAATATCCGCTAAGACATGTCCTTTTACTGCTCTATCTTAACTGAAACTATTAAATGGGTGGTCAACCGAAATAATAGTTATATTCATAAAAGCTAATAGAGTAAAATGCTACAGCAATGACATAACAACACATTAGAGAGTGTTGTTTCGGCAACATTGAAGAATCGTGCAAAATTATTTGGATTTGTCTTTCACCGTGCTCACCTTATAATTATCTTCTTCCTTTAATTGTTTTGATGTATCCCGTGATCCATATATTTGTGTTTATTTTTCTCATTCAGAATATGAACTAGACTTGTTTGTAGTTGAGTGACAAACAATCCAATGGGTTCTTGACTGTTCTTATGTGTTGTTATGTCGTTGCTGTAGCATTTTACTCTATTAGCTTTTATGAATATAACTGTTATTTCAGTTGACCACCTATTTAATAGTCTTGGTTAAGATAGAGCAGCAAAAAGGCATGTCTTAACGAATATTATTAGAGTAGTACTTGATCTTAAGTTAAGTTTCCTGGATTAAGTTATCTTGAATCCCATAAGGGCAATACTTGAAGTTAAGATTTGTGACACACTAGACATAGGTGTTCACCTTGTAGGGTGAAGAGACTAAAGATCATAATGCCATACCATAAGTAGATTAGCAACTGGTCATTGTCAATAAATTTAAGGGTATGAGACTTCCAATATGCGATAGTTGAGGATGCAGATTAATTCTGCCCAGTGCTGCAACACTTGCTGTAACAACTGGTGCTAACTTGATGAAAAACAGTCAGCCCATAAGGAGAGTTTGATCATTCAACTACCATAATCTCAATTGAATCTTAGACACATTTTATCTAGTATTTCATTACGGTATTGTTTTATTTAATTCTCTCACAAACATTAATTACGATAGAACTTAATTTACGATTGTTGGCTTTGGCTTTAAGTTGATTTGCACTATTGTGATTGCTATAACATTTCGAGTAACCTCAATCCTCGTGGAGACGATTGTTGTTCAAATTTTAATGTACTCGCAAGCGCACGAATCTATTGTAGTGTAGATCAATGGTGACGAGTGTCGATCCCACGAGGAGGTGGATTTTAATTATATGTAGAATTAATTTTGTAAATGGGTGGTTGGATTTGTGGTGAAAATGATTTGGATTATACTAAAATTGGAATTGAAATGACAAGAATAAATTCTAAAATTGGAATTGAAATGGCGAAAATAAATTGAAGAGAAATATATTGAGATGACGTACTTGGGTATCTGGATCCGTATCAACATGCATCATGGGCTAAATAATCCGTATTAATGCCAATTAAATCATGAGGGGGGAATCCACACCTCATGAACCACGCTCTAATCAATATGGTGCTAAGGGCTTATCGTGCCAAATAATAATAACATTGTACTAGAGGGCCGATAAAACTAAGGCGTTACTAGACAAGATTAGTATTATTTGTCGACGAGAGGTCAAAACATCCACAAAAACTAGAGGGGAGGAGAAATAAATTTACCAAATTAAGCCCATGACACATGTTGAGACTTCACCTTCAACCCAAGCTTGAAAGAAAATTAGCCACTCATAATTGAACTAGGGGCAAAATGGAAATTTATTAAAATACGAAGAAAATACAAGATGGAGAGGGAATTACAGAAAACAGAGTCCAAAAATGGATTCAGAGGTATCAAATTAGGGGGGAGAGGCCCCCTTTTTATAGATACATGGAGTAAATCATGGCCATCGGATTAAAAACAATTTGGACACTCAGGATTGCGCCACGTCATCAGTCAACAGTACGCGGTTTGACCACGCGGATGAACAGTAACACGGTTTGACCCGGATGAATAGTAACGCGGTTTGACCTGGATGAAGAGTAACGCGGTTTGGTTGAAAATAATCCTGTGTGATGCATGTACCGTATGCGAGATTTTTCGTCCACTGATATGCTGCCACGTCACCATCAACAGTACATAAGAATTTTAGCCCAACAGGATCGTGACACCTCATCAGTCAATGCCACATCATTAGTCAATGCCACGTCATCATCCGTCTATGTGAACAGTGTCGTGAACAGTAACGTATACAGTATCGTACACGTGAATAGTACCGTACATGTGAACAGTGCTATTTTTCCTTTTATGCTCCTCCTAAGGTTTTTGACCGTCCTGAGTTCAAAAGTGATGTCCATTTTGCCATCTGATCTCTCATTTATTATGAAATGACTATGATGCTCCTAAAATACATAAAATACTTAATTAAAATAAAACAAATAGAATTAAATCAAAAGAAGGTTAAATTCATAAAAGTAAAGGTGTTAGTAAGACTTGAAATGTAAAATGACGGTTTTCTCCTTTATAAATACGCATTTTCTAACACTCAACAACGATCTTGAATATTCATCACTTTATTACTTGTTGTGTATACTATGGCGAAGAACATGACTTTGATAATTGTCTTGGAAATCCAGCTTCAGTAAACTATGTGAGTAATTTCAATCGACAGCCTCAGAACAACCCATATTCAAATACTTACAACCCTGGCTGGAAACAACATCCAAATTTCTCATGGAGTAGTCAGAATCGAAATGCTCCAGCAATAAATGGACAAAATATAAATACACAGCCACCTAGTTTTCATCAGCAGAGTCAAGGGCAAAAGCATATCAGTCAGGATTCAATCACTTCATTGGAAGCACTGATTAAGGAATACATTACAAAGAATGAAGCAATTGTGCAGAGTCAAGCTGTATCCTTGAGAAACTTGGAAAACCAAAACGGACAACTTACCACAGCAATGAGCAGCAGAACTCAAGAAAGTTTACCTAGCAACACAGAAGGCCTTAAGAGAGAGGGCAAAGAACATTGCAAAGTAATTAATTTGAGATCTGGAAATAATGTTGATATCCCAATTGATGTGACCAAAAATGGGATGGAATTCAATTCAGCACAAAAACCACCTCAAAATGGAGGCATGTTACAACAAGCCTCCCATCAAGACACTAGTTACATGGGCCAAGCTACAACAACTGTAGAAGAAATTCAACCAGAACATGCTGAAAAGGAAGTTGCAACACCAGTAACCACAACCTACACCAAACTAAACAAACAGAGTTTGATACCTCCTGAAGCTACACAGCAGTTTAGACATCCACCACCTTTCCCACAAAGGTTCTAGAACCAAAAACAAGACAAATAGTTCAGTAAATTTCTAGAAGTGATAAAACAATTACAAATAAATATACCTTTTGTGGAAGCATTGGAGCAAATGCCAAATTATGTGAAATTTCTAAAAGACATCTTGGCAAAAACGAGAAGGCTGGGAGAGTTTAAAACTGTTGCTTTAACACTGGAGAGCAATCAAATGCTCCAAAGTAAGATTCTTACAAAAGTTAAAGATCCAGGAAGTTTTACAATACCCTACTCTATAGGAACTAGGTATGCTAGCAGAGCACTTTGTGACTTGGGAGCTAGTATTAATTTGATGCCATTATCTATATTTAAGCAGCTGGGAGTAGGGGAATGCAGACCAACAACAGTCAATCTGCAATTAGCTGACAGATCTCATGCATACCCTGAAGGAAAAATAGAGGATTAACTGGTGAAGGTTGACAAATTCATCTTCCCAGTAGATTTCATTGTACTGGACTTTGAAGCTGATAAAGAGGTACCCATTATACTTGGAAGACCTTTTCTAGCAACTGGAAAGACTCTGATAGATGTGTAGAAAAGAGAGCTCACCATGAGAGTAAATGATCAGCAAGTCACATTTAATGTACTAGAGGCTATGATGAACCATGATGAAGTAGAAGATTGCAAGTTCCTAAGTGTAGTGGATTTTATTGTAGCAGACAGAATGGACAGATGCTGCAGTAATGAACTCAACAAAGTCACTACCTTTGAGGATGTAGAAGAGGAAGATATTGCAGCAAATCAGATAGATTGGATGGAAGAAAAGCTATCTGATAAGTACAACAGATTTATTGAACACCTGAATCTTTTAGACAAGGAAGTAAAAACAACTTTACCATCTATTGAATCACCTCCTAGTCTTGAATTAAAATTGTTACCTTCACATTTGAAGTATGTTTATCTTGGTCAAAACAACACACTCCCTGTAATCATTTCTTATACTTTGGATGCAGGTTACGAACAGAGTCTAGTAGAGTTGCTTGGAAAATACAGAAGAGCAATTGGATGAACTATGGCAAACATCAAGGGGATAAGCCCATCAATATGCATGCATAAAATCCTGTTAGAAGATTTCTACAGCAATTTGGTGGAGCACCAGAGAAGGTTGAACCATATTATGAAAGAAGTGGTGAAGAAAGAAATCATCAAATGATTGGATGCTGGAATTATATATCCAATATCAAACAGTTCATGGGTGAGCCTAGTTCAATGTGTTCCAAAGAAGAGAGGGATAACAGTGATAGCTAATGAGAGGGATGAACTTATTCCTACATGGACAGTGACTGGATGGAGAGTCTGTATGGATTACAGAAAGCTCAACAAAGCTACAAGGAAAGATCACTTTCCCCTCCCATTCATAGATCAGATATTGGACAGACTTGCTGGAAAATAACAATATTATTTCCTAGATGGGTATTCAGGCTACAACCAGATTACTATAGTTCTAGAGGATCAGGAACAGACTACATTTACTTGTCCTTATGGAACATTTGCCTTCAAAAGAATGCCCTTTAGGTTATGCAATGCTTCAGCAACTTTTCAAAGATGCATGATGTCTATTTTTTCTAATATGGTATAGTAGACTTTAGAAGCTTTCATGGATGACTTCTTAGTTTTTGGAGAAACATACAATGATTGTTTACACAACTTGGAAGAAATTCTTAAAAGATGTGAGATGACCAACTTAGTACTCAATTGGGAAAAGTGTCATTTCATGGTGCAAGGAGGAATAGTGTTAGGACATAAGGTATTCAAGAATGGCATTGAGGTAGACAAAGCCAAGATAGAAGTAATAGATAAACTGCCACCTCCAGCTCCAGTAAAGGGTATTAAAAGTTTTTTGGGTCATGCTGGATTTTATAGAAGATTTATTAAAGATTTCTCCAAGGTAGCTAAACCACTATACTCATTGCTGGAATATGACAAACCTTTTCACTTTGACAAAGATTGCCTTCAAGCATTTGGAGAATTAAAGAAAGCATTGATAACTGCTTCAGTAGTTATATCTCCAGATTGGACTTTACCATTTGAACTGATGTGTGATGCTAGTGATCACTCTGTGGGAGCAGTATTAGGGTAAAGAAATGATAAGATTTTTCACTCTATATACTATGTAAGCAAAACTCTTACTCAAACTCAGATCAATTACACCACTACAGAAAAAGAGTTGCTAGCAATAGTATTTGCTTTTGACAAATTCAGTACTTACTTGGTGGGTACTAAAGTGATTGTTTACACAGACCATGCAGCCATCAAATACTTAATCTCAAAGAAGGATGTCAAACCAAAATTAATCAGATGGATCTTATTGCTTCAAGAATTTGATCTAGAAATTAAAGATAGAAAGGGGACTGAGAATCAAGTAGCAGACCACTTGTCACAGCTGGAAGCAGACACTAGTACATTGAGAAGAAGAGACATCACTGAAACGTTTCCTGATGAACAGTTGTTGGCAATACAGCAAGCATAGATATTGCGGCAGTCAGTATCCCCATGGTATGCAGATTTTGCTAACTACTTAGTAAGTGGGATGCTACCACGTGAGCTGAAGTTTCAAGAGAAAAAGAAATTTCTTCATGATGTTAGAAGCTATCAGTAGGATGATCCACATTTATATAAGTTATACTCAGATCAAGTAATACGAAGATGTGCTTCCGAAGGAGAAATACAACAAATACTAAAGTCATGCCATGTTGCAGCATATGGAGAACACTTTGGTGGTCACAGAACAGCTGCTAAAGTTCTGCAATCAGGTTATTACTAGCCTACTATTTTTAAAGATGCTTATGAATTTGTTAAATGTTGTGACATGTGTCAAAGAACAGGAAACATAACTAAAAGACATGAAATGTCATTGACCAACATTCTAGAAGTGGAAGTTTTTTATGTCTGGGGAATAGATTTCATAGGACCTTTTCCATCATCCTTTGGGAACTTATATATCTTTGTTACTGTGGATTATGTCTCCAAGTGGGTAGAAGCTGCAGTATTACCTACCAATGATGCTAAAACAGTAGTGGCTTTTCTTCAGAAAAATATTTTTTCCAGGTTTGACACTCCTAGAGCAATTATTAGTGATGAGGGTACACATTTTTACAATAAAGTCTTTGCTGCACCTATGGTGAAATATGGAGTCAGACACAAGGTAGTAACAACATATCACCCACAATCTAATGGTCAGGCTGAAATGTCCAACAGAGAAATTAAAATATCTTAGAAAAAGTGGTGAACCTAACGAGGAAGGATTGGTTTTTACAGTTACATGACTCTCTATGGGCCTACAGAACAGCATACAAAACTCCACTCGGCATGTCTCCTTACCGAATTGTTTATGGAAAGGCTTGTCATTTGCCACTATAGCTAGAGCATAAAGCACACTGGGCACTGAAGAAATTAAATTGAGATATTCATGCTGTAGCAGAACAAAGAAAGCTTCAACTTTGTGAGCTAGATGAATTACAACTATTTTCATATGAAAATGCAAGAATCTATAAAGAGAGGAAAAAACACTGGCACGACAAGCATATTGAATATAGGCAATTCAACCCTAGTCAATTAGTGTTGCTCCACAATACAAAACTAAGATTATTTCCGGGAAAGCTCAAGTTACGATGGTTTGGCTCGTTTAAGCTGTTAAAATTTTATCTTCATGGAGTTGTTGATCTTCTAGATGAACAAACAGGTCAAGAATTCAAAATTAATGGACACAGGGTTAAGCATTACATACATCCAGCGGCAGATTGTTCAAAGGAGGTGTTACTCCTTAAAGAACCTAGCTATTGAACAATAAAAGAAGGTCAGGCTGAAGGACCTTAAATCAAGCGCTCCATGGGAGGCAGCCCATTGTGGAGACAGCCACCTCAAACCAAATTTGATCTCCTTTGGTTTTGTTGACAGCTCTCCCTCTTTACCATTTTATTTAATTTTGTTCTTCCATTCTAGCTATTTAGTTTTATCCTTTCACATTATTGCATTCTTTACTTTTGCTATCATTTGATCTCTTTATTCTTAATTAATTTTAGAATTAATTTTAGTTTATGGGAAGTATGTGTGACAATTGAATTCCATATTGACAAGTGAGGTTGTATGGTGGCAAAGTGCAGAGGTGAGCCACGTGTCAGAGGGCTTTAGTGTGGAGTATGTAACCGTTGCTAGAGTAAGCGCATGGGTGCTGCAGCAGCAACCAATT
Organism: Citrus x clementina; assembly: GCF_000493195.1. Lineage (NCBI taxonomy): Eukaryota > Viridiplantae > Streptophyta > Magnoliopsida > Sapindales > Rutaceae > Citrus > Citrus x clementina. Next base: position 17,283,133 of record NW_006263303.1, on the reverse strand, counting down.
TTACCGTTACAGTAAATTAAAAGATGGAGCCTCTCACTAACCGTTGGAGATAAATCATAACAGATGGAGGCATGGATTTGGATAGAAATTGCGAAAAAATCTTCGAAACTAATGCCTTAATTTCACTGGCCTATGCTTTCGGGATATACACATTAAATTAAAAATATTTTCTTCCCTCATTTATCTTTAGTTACCGGATTTATCTTCACTTAAAGTCCACTATAAAATGGAGTCACTGTGCTTAGTGATCTACGGTACTATTCCTCATCTCCTTTGCAAAGTACAACTCTCATAATTCCTAACCTCTTCTTCTCATTTTACTCTCAGGGACATTAGCCTCAATTTGCTACTGCTACAGTAATGCCGAGGTATAAGAAAAAAGCCAGCCGCCTCAAAGATCCGTCACGCTTCCAGAGTTACCACGCCGAAAAAAAATATGAAAATTTCATAGAGCCGCTTAAAATTCTGGAAGAAAAAGGGTTTCAATTTCCAGAACGACTCACCAGAATTGTGCAAACAATACACAATACTGCCGCAAAGCAAGGATGGTTAGAGCTTTGCAACCACCCTCGAGATCCTGTGCTACCAGTAGTCAAAGAATTTTACGCCAATTTGGTAAGCTCTGATCAGCATAATATTTGGGTAAGAAATATACTTGTTCTATTAGACTCCCGTGTTATAAATATTTTTTATAATTTACATGCTGAAATTAATTGTGAGTATGCCAAGTTGCTTGATAAATTGACCCCAAAAAAATGTAACACCATTTTCACAACTCTTACAATCGAAGGGGCATCATGGGCTAACGAGGAAGGGCGTGTAGTTAATAGAATAGATTTAAAACCTATTGCTAAGGTGTGGGTGAAATTTCTGAAATCTAGGCTTATGCCAACCAGTCACACTACTACGGTTTCACAAGAGAGGTTGGTCTTGTTATATGTCATTGTTCGAGGACTTCCTAAGATGTGGGTAGCATCATCGCAAAATAAATCTGGGATTGTGCAGTTAAGACTCACTGAACTGCTGTCTTGCTATTTCCTTCACTCATCACCAGCATTTGTGTAGTTTTCGGTGTTCATCTTGACGCAAGAGATGACCATATCAGGAATGATGGTGCCTTTACGGCACGGACCATTGAGAGAGTTGTTGGTGAGAGTGCTGGAACAACAACTGAACCAGTTGTTGTAACAGGAGTAAGACGAGTTATTGGTTTAGAACAGACAATCCAGGCACTCAACACTAGTATAACTCAATGTGTTGAAGCTCAATAGAGGGAAAACGATCGGTTTTGGAGTTATCTACAGCACCTGGACAACCAACTGCACTAATTTGCTCTGTACATGAAACGCACTCACCGAAACTTCCCTAATTCATTGTTCGAGCAGTACAATTTTGACACCAACACCACAGGTGCTCCAGCAGAAGCCAGTGAAGAAGCCACTGCCACAAATGAACCAGAAGAAGCGGCTGCAGCCGAACCACAAGCAAAGGTAGAATCAAAAGATGCTGAACTATCTGATCAATCTGAATAAGAATGTGACAAGTCTAAGACTGATAGCTCACCCACAGAGGCAGATGACAACTCTGAGAAAGAACGTGAGGAACCTTCCATCCCAACTCAGTCCAAAACCAAGAAAAGGCACATTATTCAAGAAGAGGATGAGGAAGACCCAGAAGAGGAACCGTCCATTCCAGTCCTTGTGGACAAGGGTAAAGCAAAAATGGAAACACCTCCAGCCTCTGAAGATGAAATGGAGTAAGTTGATGCCGAACTAGCTGCTGCAGCAACCAGAGTTACGCTTACACCTGCAGCAGCCAAGCAGCTACTTGATATCATTGCTACCATCACAGCTGAAGGCCAGACAGCTAATGCATCAACTCCAATTCCTCCACAGCAAACTCCTAGCCAGCCTGTTCGTACCAGTCCGTGACAATCCAGTAAAAGAAAAGATAGTACGTCTAAAGGCACTGCTACAAAAACCTCACCACAACCAAAACGGACCGAATCAGTGACAAGCACACTAGCTACCCCAGCCACAACTCCTCTCACCAACCCCGTGCAGAAAAAGACAAAGACATTGCCAGCTACTTCCCCACAAACTTCACCAAAGGATAAGCTGCACAGTGCATCCAAGAAGCACTGATAACATCCCCTCATGTGCTGATGTCCCCACCACAGGGAGTATTCTTTCCTTGCTAGTTCATTTAATTCATCATAAAAAAAAATTCTTTCCTTCTTTTTATCAATTCGTGTGGTATTTTCTAAGGTCTTTCATATCCTTGTCAATTCATGTACCTTCGTTATGTATGCTTGTAAGGACATAGCAAATCTCAAGTTTGGGGGGGTTATATTTCCGAATGCATGTGTTTATGTTTGTGTTGTGTGAAGTGAAATGCAAGTAACGCAACCCAAGAGGGGGGTGAATTGGGTTTTTAAAAATAATGCAATACGATTCGCACAATAAATCAATCTAACGCCTTAATGAAATAGAGAACAATAAATTCAAGCAAGCGTAAAAATAAAAAGAGCAAGGGAAGAGAAAAACAAACACGCGGATTTTTACGTGGTTCGGCAATCCCCGCCTACGTCCACGCCTCCAAGCCAACCGAGCTCGAGGATTTCACTATCTAAGCCTCCCAAGGCTTCAAGTTTTTACAATTGACTTCCAAGGTGTCAATGAACCTTTACAACCAAGAGATTATCTCCCCAATCTCTTCACCCCAAGTGTTTCCCACACTTAAACACTCACAATTTGGTAAGGAATGAAAATTACAACAAAAACTCTCTTTAAGAGTTGATATGCAACTAATAGCTCAACAATGATTCAATCAATAATGATTTGCGTTTTGGAAGCTCAATATATGTTGTATGATCTTATATTTGCATGTATTGATGCTTAAAATGAAGTTTGAGTTGAGTTTTTATAGTGGAAGCCCAAAAACTAGCCGTTATAGGCAAATTCCAGCGCTCAAGCGGTTAGCCGCTTGATTTATCCGGCTAGCCGCTCAGGAACAGTAATATCACCGTTATTTTTGAATTTGCTACAGTAACACTGTTCATTGAAATTACACTTTAGCCCAAAACTTTCTATAATTATACTATGGCCCAAAACGTCAGAAAACTTTACAAATAGGTCCAATTTCAGAACTTCCCAAAAATAATTTTCTTTCCCAAACTTCCTAAAATTATGATATGGCCCCAAAGATTTTATTGTTTCGCACAAAGGTCCTTTTCAACATAATACCCATATTTTTCAAAGTTCTCAAAACCTTTCACTTTAGTTCAAAATATTCATAAATTATAGTATGGCCCAAAACATTTAAAATATTTGTAAAAACATCCAACTCCGAAATTTGATACTTATTAAAATCAAAGATTTCAAATCTTAACATTTAAGTCCAATTTTACTCAAATCCACAAAATACTTTACTTTATAAAAATAAAATATTTTAGTTTATGAAAAGTATTTAATTAAATTAATCTCTTGAGCTTCTCAAATGCTAAATCATGCATCAATTAAATCATACCGGCTTTACAAGAATTTGTCGCAATAATTCGTCCGTTGAGCTCTAAGCTTTATTCTTGATTTCGCCGTTGTCCGTTGAGTGTCTTCAATCTTGATTTCACTTGATTTACTTGCATAAATATTATCCTTAAAAAAAAAAGTGTAAATGTGAAATACAATATTTATTATTGTTACTTAAGACACATGTTTGTTATCATCAAAATTACATTATGTGTAGCCCTTTAGGCTAACATGAAGCTCTATTATCTAATATTAGTGTATGGATTTGAAAATCTAATGAAGATAAATTGAGTGTTATTCAGTATTTATGAGAATGCCAAGTAGAGATAATTATAGATGGAAGTGAAATTCTGTCCCGACACTTACACTTTAGTTGAATTGTATGAGACTACTTGAGCAGAGCCAAAAGAATAGAAAAGATCTTAAGTTTGGGGGGAGAAGCAAGTTTGATTGTCTATGATATCTATGAAATAAACTATGTTCCAATGGCTCAAGTTGCTGAGTAACCAGATCTGAGTATGTACCCCATATGCAGAATTGTGTTCAAAGATATCGAGAGTTATGAGCAATGTTGTAGCATATATATATATAAAGAAAAGAAAAAGAAGTCCTCTATCTAAGGCGTTGAGTAGACAGGTCTGTTCATGAGCCCCATGTTCAGCCTTGAGTAAAAGATATCTCTAGATAAGATTATATTATAGATATTGCTGCAGCAACTCTGATCTGGGCATGGTTTGAGTAATTGGGTGTCATCATTACAATTGATTGACATTCACATGAAAGATAAATGTTACAGTGAAGAGGTTAAATACTCTTCAATTTATCAATCTTAAAATCATCACAGTTTGAGTATGTGAAATTTATGCGACCTCATTTATGAATGAAGTGTTATCACTGCTGAAATTCATGCAGTCCCTTGGTGATGTTATAGCATCTCTGGAATTCAATCAAAAGAGCACACACACACTATGGACAAAAAGAAGCTTAAGTCTAGAACTGATTTACTATGGTCATTTTGCATGATTGGGATTGTGATCTGAAGGTGCAATAATCCTTGCAAATTTGATAAAAGAGCTAAAGTTGTGTGCATGATTGTTTGCGTGAAGTGTTAGTATGTGTCATTACTTGAGGGCAAGTAATGGTTTAAGTTTGGGGGTGTAATAACTCTAGGAAATGAGAGTTATTACATCGTTTCTAGACTTAAATCAAGGTCACTAAAAGAGCAAATAAGGTGTTTTATTACATTTTGGTTATATTTTGTATAAACATTCATTTTAGTTGGGTCTTAATAAGTTTTGCTTAAATCAAAGTAATTTGTGTTAAAAACAAGTGCATAATTGTAGGTTTTCAGAAAGTCTTCATTCACGAGGGGATGTTGAGACATTAGATGAGCAAGAAGAGGAAAGAAGATGGCCACAAAAGAAGTAAAGCACAATCAGGAATAGTGCAGTGTGGTTGCGAATTTTAGAGCAACCTGTACTGTAGCAATCTGGGAGCAATGCGGGAGAAAACTTAGGTGCGGGTCAGCCACAGAATCGCAATCTGCATGTTTCTTAATTTAACGGATGCACGTTCATGGGCTTTTGTTTACCCTAATTTGCAATATAAAAGGGAGGCGTGCACGACATAGAAAGGCAGCAATGAAATTATCATTAGAATAATTACAAAGAAAAAAAGAAGAAGATCAGAATTGGAGAGTGTTGTTTCGGCAACATTGAAGAATCGTACAGAATTATTTGGATTTGTCTTTCACCGTGCTCAACTTATAATTATCTTATTCCTTTAATTGTTTTGATGTATCTCGTGATCCATATATTTATGTTTATTTTTCTCATTCAGAATATGAACTAGACTTGTTTGTAGTTGAATGATAAACAATTCAATGGGTTCTTGACTGTTCTTATGTGTTGTTATGTCGTTGCTGTAGCATTTTACTCTATTAGCTTTTCTGAATATAACTGTTATTTCGGTTGACCACCTATTTAATAGTTTCAGTTAAGATAGAGCAGCAAAAGGGCATGTCTTAGTGGATATTATTATAGTATTACTTGATCTTAAGTTAAGTTTCCTGAATTAAATTATCTTGAATCTCATAAGGGCAATACTTGAAGTTAAGATTTGTGACACACTAGACATATGTGTTCACCTTGTAAGGTGGAGAGACTAAAGATCATAATGACATACCATAAGTAGATTAGCAACTGGTAATTGTTAATAGATTTAAGGGTATGAGACTTCCAATATACGATAGCTGAGGATGCAGATTAATTCTGCCCAGTGCTACAGCACTTGCCGTAACAACTGGTACTAACTTGATGAAAAACATTCAACCCATAAAGAGAGTTTGACCATTCAACTGCCATAATCTCAATTGAATCTTAGACACATTTTATCTAGTATTTCATTACGGTATTATTTTATTTAATTCTCTCACAAACATCAATTACGATAGAACTTAATTTATGATTGTTGATTTCGGCCTTAAGTTGATTTGCACTATTATAATTGCTATAGTATTTCGAGTAACATCAATCCCTGTGGAGACGATCTTAAATACTCATTACTTTATTACTTGTTATGTATACTTGCACATTGGTATTAGTAGTAATTGCTTATAAAAATAACCAACAACTACCAATAATAATAATTACAATATCAACTTGTTAGAGTGGAGAAAAATGGGCAGCAGCTCAGGTTTTGGCTATGGATTTGTTGTCCAAACATGGGGGAGTTATTTCAATCTCTCCAACCATATTAAACACAATTAAAATACCAACGAAACTTTTAAGATTATTTTGAATTTTTAATAGATCCCATTAATTATGGGATTTGCCCTTTTCTCTTCTTCTCCCGTCCCTTTCGTCTCCCATCCTTTTCAATAATAATTCAATCTCTCCTTTTGAGATAATATATGTGATTAGCCATTGATTCAAATTAAGCATAGTATGCCTGCAACACACTTGATTATGTTCACTTAAAATATTGTACTAATTGTGCGTTTACTCTCTAAATTAGAGAATCAAAATCGAAATGAAAATGATTGATATTGTTTTATCTTATAAAAAAAATGTTCAATTTTATTTTCCATCCAAATGGTGAGTTTATTTTAATGATGATATGCAATTTTATCACTCGATTTTGCAAGACTACTCAATAATAATAATAATTACAATATCAACTTGTTAGAGTGGAGAGAAATAGGTAGTAGCTCAAGTTTTGGTTATGGAAATGTCGGAACATGGGGAGTTATTTCGACCTCGTCTACCATATCAAACACACTAACACACCAACCAAACTTTTAAGATTATTTTAGGTTTTTAATAGAATTTATTTATGGTGTGTTTACTTATGAGGAATAAGAATGGGAATCAAGGAATGAAAATGAATGATGTGTTTATTTGCTTAAATAAGAGGTGTAATGTAAATCATAATGGTGGTCCTTATCTAAAACTGAGAATAATTACTAGAGTTCTTATTGTCATGAGAGAGGTGGGAGTAGCGTTCGCAATGGGACGAGATGGGACGTATATGCAAATGAGATAAAAAAAAAAATTCACTCTTGTCCCTTTATTTCTTTTGGGACAAAAATTTGTCCTAATCTTGTCTCGTTAAATATCTGTTTCATCCCATTATCCTGAATAGTCCCAAATGTAAATAAATAAATTCTGATTTTTTTTCTTTTAAGGACCATCATAATTTAATACAGTAAAATCTTGTATAAATACAAAGTAAAATAATCAAATAATAGTTTTATTTTAACTAAATGCATGTTTGAATATAATTTTATGCTAAAATTTTTTAATTATCTATTTGCTTCCATTGCACATTGATATTAAGACTTACGCTTCAAAAACTATTGATTTGGACAGTAACCAACTTCAATCATGTTAAAATATTCAATAATTCAATGTATTAATGATGAAAAATACATAGTTTTTTCATACATTGTTAAGGTACACATTATTAAACTTTTTTTATTAATAAAATAATTTATTATAAATTTTCAAGTGTTTAATGAATAAATATAAGTATTTATAGTATTTATAAGTGTAAATATGTCAAAACTCAAAATATCATATTAAAAAATTTTTTCTTTTGGAAAAAAATTTAACAATTATATTAATATTGGAAAAAGAAAAACAAACATATCATTTAGATATATGCATTCAAATCTATTATTTATGCCAAATTTAGACCCATTTAAATTTCAAACAAAAAAAAGCACATAATTATGAAATAAAAGTTAATGATATTTAAAGAGTATAATTTTAAAGTTTATGAAAAAAAAATTAGACAAATAAGGAAAATACCTTTTAAATCCATGTGGTTTGAACAAATTGCTCAATTATTCCTTGTGTCTTAAAACCCAAAAGGTCTTATTTTGTTGTAATTTGTAAATCACTTTATGTTTCTACTTGATTATCATCTATTTTGCAATTGTTGCATGTCAAATTTGTTTGAAGTTTGAGTTTTTTTTTTTTGAATGAATGCTCATAAAATGAAAATAAGAAATATTATTTTACTATTGAAGAGTTAAATTCATCAACTATGAGACAAAAATAGCATTTATTATATTTTTTAGAAATACATGAACTAGTTCGATAAATTCTCCATTTGGATGATTTGAATCTTGCAAATTAATTTGTAGATGCCATCTAGTTGAAATGATAAAATCTCATATGTGAAAAATTTATTAATAATTATTACTATTTATTATTATCATTGTCATCATCATCATCATCCTTATTAGTAGCAATAATAATAAGTATTAATTATAATGATTAAAAATAATAATAAATAATTATTTTTAATAATAATAATAATAATAATCACAATATACAATAAATAATGACAATAATCAACTAAAATCAGTTTAGTAACTTACAAGTTCTGATTCCAGCCCAGCTTACTAATTAATAAACACACCATAGTTTCATAATGGCCCTTTCCTCTCCTTCTCCTGTCCTTTTCAATAATAATTTAATCTATCCTTTTGAGATAAAAATTTAAATATGTATTATTTTAATATATTTTACTATCTTAAGTTTTTCAACTCAAGAAATTAGCTACATTCATTGACTCAAATTAAGCATGAGATGAGTGCGATTGCGCACACTTGATTATGTTAACCCAAAATTTTATATTAAGACTATTGTCATAAGATACAACATTTTATGAGAAGTAAGCAAGAAGTGCAAGGTTTGCTTAATTTGGAGACCGCGCGCATCCTTTTTTTTTTTAATAAATAGTATGTATTTTTTTAATTCTCCACTTGGACTCATTTGATATTGAATTGTTATAAAATAAAAAGTATAACAATTTGTTTGTCTTTTGTTTGAGGTCTAAATTTTAATTATTTTTTAGTTTTTAGAGATTTTAGTTTGTTTTTTTTTTATAACTTATGTATGATTATAAAATGTTCTGATGAAAAAAGTTAAATAATCCTATTTTTAATTCAATGGTAAAACATCTAAATAGAATTTAATTTTTTTATTAATACCTCTATTAAATAAATTAATTTTCTATTATATAAATAATCCTTGTATTATTTTCTTTTATTTATCAGCTTTCTTTTTCTTTGCTTAGTGCATATTCAACTATCAATTTTTTTTTAAACGTGAACAAGAGTTTTAAATATAATATTACTTTAGGTGAGTGTATTTTATAATAAATCCAACTCTCTGTATTTATAATTACTAGTTTTAGAATAGATTCTGAATATATTAATTAAAATATTAAACAATTCTTATTTGGCATATGTAATTAGTAAGAAAACACATATAATATACTAAAATAACTGTAGTGATTGAATTTGCTCTTTTAATATGCAAGACAAAATCACTTCCCAGGACTTTTGATAAAGAACTACCCAACATACACGAATTGAAGAATGAATCCAGAAAAGAACCAACGTAACACAAGAACTAAGAGAACAACAAAGAAAAAAAACAAACACAGACAACACAAGAATTAATTATGTGGTTCAGTTGCACCAAATGGCACAACCTACATCCATGGGAGAAGCTTTCTGCAAAGTTTTAATTACTTAACAATGGAGGACCCCAATTTACAGAGATTGTTTATAAGATATCAGAGAACTCTTATCACACATCCCCTGATCTCTCTCTCTCTCTCTCTCTTAATACGGTTACACACGCTAAACGCTCAATTGTTACACCAGTCTGTTCTTAAAGCTAACAGAGCAACCACCCAGCTAAACCCAAAACGAACAGCCTGATTACACGTAGCATAGCAAACTTAACGAACTGAATCAAGTTGCTTCACACGGCTGTCACGTGCATCACTTAAAAGCCTTTTCTTTAAACAATACAATTGAACTGTCATTTCACGCTCTAAACATAAGTGACCACACACGTGCTTTTCCCGTGAGTTTTAAGTGCTCTTATATTTGCCAAAACGCCACCGTTTTAGAGCTGATGAGTTTGATTCACCAACAAACCTCACAATTCTCCACCTTGAATCAATACTCATTTGCATGCTCCTTCTCCAACATTAAGTATTGTTAGACAACACCTAATTCAACTAAGTCCAAGCTTAGCTCAAACTTAGCTACAGGAACAGTCTTTGTAAGTATATCTGCAGGGTTTTCATTAGTATGGCTTTTGACCATTTTGACATCACCCTTTGAGATTTCATGCCTTATGAAATGTAGCTTGATGTCTATATGTTTTGTTTTTTCATGATGTGCTGGATTTTTGCAAAGATGAATAGCACTGGAACTGTCACAGAAAATTGAAATTGTTCTCTGCATTTTTCCCAACTCATATATTAACCCTATAATCCATAAGGTTTCTTTAACATCTTCTATTGCAGCTGTATATTCAGCTTCTGTAGTAGAGAGTGCCACCACATGTTGTAATGTAGATTTCCAGTTAACCACACATCTATTCAGCATAAACACATATCCAGTCAGTGACCTTCTTCTGTCTAGATCTCCAGCATAATCTGAATCCACATAACCCAACAAGCCATCTTCCTTTCCCCTGTCTCTTCCATACACCATTTCATTCTTCAAGGTTCTATTAAGGTACCTCATCACCCACTTCACAACCTTCCAATGTTCCCTTCCAGGTGAGGCCATATACGTATTTACCGTACTGACAGCATGTGCTATGTCAAGTCTAGTTAAGACTATGGTATACATCAAGCACCCTACTGCATTTGCATAGGGGATTGACACCATCTCTTATTTTTCTTCTTCAGTAGATGGACACTGAGAGCTGCTGAGTTTGAAATGGGAAGCCAAAGGTGTCTGAACAGGTTTTGAATCAGTCATTCCATAAGTTGTCAGCACCTTCTTCAAGTAACTTTCTTGTGATAGATATAGCAATCCACTCTTCATGTTCTTTCTGATTTCTACTCCTAGAATTTTCTTAGCCTGCCTCAGATCATTCATTTCAAATTCTGAGTTAAGTAGCAATTTTAATTCTTCAATTACTCGTCTATCCTTGCTTGCCAGTAATATGTCATCTATATATAACAGTAGATACACATATACACTTCCATTTATCATTTTGAAATAAACACAACAATCATAGTTGCACCTTATAAACCCATTAAATACCATGAACTCATAAAACCTGAGGTACCATTGCCTAAGGGATTGCTTCAGCCTATAGAGTGATTTCTTTAACAAGCAAACACAATCCATTTTCTTAAGGTCTTCTTCAGGTTGACTCATGAATATCTTTTCTTGTAGCCTCCCATGCAAGAATATAGTCTTGACATCGAGTTGATCAAGCTCTATGTCTTCAACTGCTGTTAAGGCTAAGATCACCCTTATTGAAGCATGTCTAACCACTGGAGAGAATACCTCCTTAAAGTCAACTTCTTCCCTCTAAGTATACCCATTTGCTACAAGTCTTACTTTAAACCTCCTTGGTTCTACCTGAGTTAAACATTCCTTAACCTTGTAGATCCATTTGCATCCAACCACTCTTCTGTTCACTGGCTTCTTAACAAATTCCCAAGTTTTATTTTTGTTTAAAAAAGCAATTTCATCATCCATTGCTGCCAACCATTCCTTTTTATTTGAGCTCTGTAATGCCTCTTTAAAGGTCTTTGGTTCTTCATCTGCTGCAACTGGAGCAAAGGCAATTAGGTCTGCATAACCAAACCTTTTTGTTAGTTTGATTTGCCTTTTCTTTTTGTCTCTGGTAAGTTGATAATCTGATTCCTGAGGATTTAATTCTGTCTCCACATGTTGCTGAGGTGCTTGTGCTTTACCTGAATCACCTTCAACATCTTCAAAACTTGTTGCTTCTTCTGTGTTCCTCTGATCAAGTTGCTCCACCTCAAATTCCAACATCTCAAGAGGCTTTGGGTTTGGGTTAGTAACTTCAACTAGTTGAGTTTTGTTTACCAACTCATATTCATTGAAGATTACATCCCTGCTGATTATACACTTTGGGGGATTCAAATCAGTGCACTGGATCTTGTAACCCTTCACCCCTTCTAGATACCCCACAAAAACTCCTTTCAATGCCCTTGGTGCAAGCTTTCCCTGTCTTACATGAGCATAGGCTGAACAACCAATTGCTCTTATGCCTTCATAGCTTGCTGGTTTACCATGCCACATTTCAAAAAGTGTCTTAAAGTCCAGTACTGAAGAGGGACTGAGATTTACTAAATAACTGACTGTCATCAGTACATTTGCCCACAAGGACTTAGGAAGCTTGGACTGAATAAGCATGCATCATACTTTCTCCATAAGTGTCCTATTCATCCTCTCTGCTAACTCATTTTGTTGGGGCATAAACTTTACTCTCATGTGCCTTATTATGCCCTCATTTGCACAATAACTCTCAAACTGTTGATTGTAAAATTCCAACCCATTATCTGTCCTCAGTTTCTTAACTTTCTTACTAGTTTGATTCTCAACCAGGCTCTTCCATTCTTTAAAATTTTCAAACACCTGATACTTATGTTTCAGAGCATAAGTCCAGACCTTTTTTGAAAAATCATCAATGAAATATACAAAGTATTTGTTCCCCCCCAGAGATAACTCCTAAGCTTATCCCCAAAGGTCTGAGTGTATATAGTCTAGGAAATTTTTTGACTTCTTGTTTGATCTCTTAAAGCTGCTCTTGAAGATTTGTCGAGACGACACTAGTCTTCGACTGAAGAGACCTAGATTTCTGATTTTTTCTTTGACTTGATACGACCTTGCTTCTCTGACTCCTTTTAGACCTCTTCTCACTAGATATAAACCGAGCCTGAAGGTGCCATAGACCTGGTGTTATCAGTTTTGATACTTCCAGAGAGAACCTGATTCACCAGCTATAACCTTACTATCTAGGACATACACTTCATTCTTCCTATTCTTTTTAAGACAGTTTTAGAGCCATTTATTACCCTTAGATCACCATATTGAAGCCTTATGTTATACCCCATTTGATCAAACTTTCCCAAGGAGATAAGGTTCCTTTTAAGGTCAGGCACATGCCTTACCTGTTTAATCATCAACAGAGTTCTATCTTGTAACCTAAGCTTAACAGAACCGATACCAATGACTCCACACATGGCATTATTCCCCATCATTACCCTACCTCCATCAAATTCATGGTATTCAGTAAAGTAATCCTTAAAATGGCTCATATGAAAAGTGTATCCAGAGTCCAAGATCCATCTACCTTTTTAGCTGCAATCAGTTGCTACACGCACAGCTGCTAACTCATATCCTTCCTCTTCCACTATGGTTGCATTTCCACTATAATTCTTCAAGTCTTCTTGCTTAAACTTCCTTTCAAGGCAATCTTTTTTAAGATGCCCTTCTTTGTAAAACTGAAAACATTTCCAGCCTTTATGTTTGTTCTTCTACTTCCCTTGTTTCTTTTTCTTTTCATCTTTTTTTATCAAATTTGTCCCTTGCTGCCAAACCTTCACCAACACCAATCTCTACAGCATCTTGTTTCCTTGTAACTCTCTAGTGTTAAAGGCAGCCTTAACTTCATCAAGAGTCAAAGTTTGCCTTCCATACATCAACGCATCTAAAAAATGCTTATATGATTTTGGTAAGGAGCTTATTAAAAGAAGTGCTTTACTTTCATTATTCAAACCCTCATCAAATAGATTCTAAAGTATCACAAACCTTATTAAATTCATCTATATGATGATCCAATGATGACCCTTCCATCATTTTTAGAGTGAACTTTTTGATGTAGAGACGATTTTCCAGTGACTTGGTCATGTAAATACTTTCTAATTTAGCCCATAATCCAGCAATTGTCTTCTCTTTAGCCACCTCTCTGATAACAGCATCTCCAAGACTGAGGATTATAATACTCTTGGCCTTCTTGTCTATTTCTGCTGCTTCCTCTAGAGTCTTCGAAGATGAGACTTCTTTTCCATCCTTCTTGGAAATAGGTTCGATTGCATCTCCCAAACCTTAAGTGATAAGCAAGGCTTCTATCTTAATTTTCCACATGTTAAAGTCATTCTTGCCATTAAACTTTTCTAGATCTATCTTCGGTGTGGCCATTCTTGGTCTTGATCAAAAGATACCAAGCTCTGATACCAATTTTAGTGACTGAATTTGCTCTTTTAATATGCAAGAGAAAATCACTTCCCAGGACCTTTGATAAAGAACTACCCAAGATACGCGAATTGAAGAATGAATCCAGAAAAGAACCAACGTAACACAAGAACTAAGAGAGCAAAAAAGAAAAGAAACAAACATGGACAAAACAAGAATCAATTACGTGGTTCGGTTGCATCAAATGGCACAACCTACATCCACGGGAGAAGCTTTATGCAGAGTTCTTATTACTCAACAATGGAGGATCCCAATTTACAGAGATTGTTTACAAGATATCAGAGAACTCTTATCACACATCCCTTGATCTTGATCTCTCTCTCTCTTAACATGGTTACACACGCTAAACGCTCAACTGTTACATCTGTCTGTTCTTAAAGCTAACAGAGCAACCACCTAGCTAAACCCATATCGAACAACCTGATTACACGTAGCATAACAAACTTAATGAACTGAATCAAGTTACTTCACACGGCTGTCACGTGCATCACTTAAAAGCCTTCTCTTTAAACAACACAATTGAACTGCCGTTTCACGCTCTAAACATAAGTGACCACACACATGCTTTTCCCGTGAGTTATAAGTGCTCTTATATTTGCCAAAACGCCACCGTTTTAGTGCTGATGAGTTTGATTCACCAGCAAACCTCACAATAACATTATGAGTATTGTATATTAGTGTTAAAAAATACTTGGTTAGATGCATTTTTTTTTCATGTTTTGCTAAGGTACATATTATCAAATTTTTTTATTAATAAAATGATTTATCTGTAACTTGTTAAGTGTTTAACAAATAAATATAAGTACTTGTAATATTTATAAGGTACATATCTCAAAACTCAAAATATCATATTTAACATGTTTTGTTTTGAGGGGAAAAAAACAACATAACAATTATATTCATATTGAAAAAAGAAAAACAAACATTGTTGGAATATTTTATAGTCACCCACATGCCACATTATTAAATTAGTAATAATAAAATAAACTATGGGCTGAAATCCTATTGGTCAATTGGGAAAAACTAACTGCCCGCTTTGATGGAAAGTAGAAATTGGAGTTTTATTAAAATTGGTCATCTCTCCACCCAATATATAAAAAGGATATCACGTTAATTTTTTCTCCATCAAAAAGTAAGTCACTCTAAAGAGGTCAAGAGAGAGAAATCAATTTTGCCAATCTTTAACTCTTGGCAGTGAGATTTGATCAAGAAAAATTGCTATGGATAGAGATATGTTTTCTCTAAATTATGATGATGTGAAAATTATGATATTCAATGATCTTAGGGATTAAAGTTAATTCAAATTAGGGTTTATTTGCTGTTTGAGAATTGAAAAATGAAAATGAATGCTTACAAAACAAAAATGGAGAAATATTATTTTATAGTTGAAAAGTTAAATTCATCAACTGTGAAATAAAAATGGTATTTATTATATTTTTAAAAATATATGAACTAATTCAGAAAATTATCTATTTGTGTGATTTGAACCTTACAAATTAATTTGTGGATGGCATTTAGTTGAAATGATAAAATCTCTTATGTGAAAACAAGATGTCTCGTACAAGAAAATCAACACCCAATCACCCATAATACTAAATTAAAATTATTTGGTGATTACATTGATTTTATGGTTTGAATAAGATAACGAGAGTTATTAATATTTTTTAAAATATAGTTTAAATTATGTTTAATATTCCGGTCTAGCCCCTATTAAATAAAGAGGTGAGAAGGCGGCTTTCTATTGATAGATGAATATATAATTTACTTGAGATCTTTTATATTAATTGTTTTTTTGTTGTGATGGGAGTTTATAAATTCTATATATAGTGTTTTTAGTAACTGTGACTACGACTTGTTTTTCTTTCTTTGGGTCATCGTACTTATCAATGAGATTGTTCAGTTTTGTTTTGCAATCTGTGTCAAATTTTTTAATTGTCAAAAAGTCTAATTAATTAAATATTGAACTTTGAATAGCCTTCTCGGTTTTTGGCAGGAAGAATAAGGAGCTTAAAGGATAATAGGCAAAATTTATTAGGGATATATCTTTTTTTATATTAATTTTGACTCTGAGTAATTACTGGCTCAACTTATATATATTAGCAGAACCAACAGACTTAGCACGTGATGAAGATGTTAAATAGGGGGGCTATAAGCCTTTCCTAACGAAAACTAAATTTTAATTGATGCATAGTCAATCGAGATGGGCATTGAGGAGATGAGGCTGCGGGCGTGAGGATGAAATCTCAAAAAATTGAAGTTGGTATTTGAAATTGTTTTGTAAAATGTGAAATATCAATGCAACTGGTCACTGTCAGCACTCAAATCGTATTAATTTCTTGATTTTGGTTAAGATTACTGGTTTTGAGAAGTTTATAGTTTCTTCCATTCTCTGTTCTTATCCCATCACGTATTAAGTGGAGCACTTTGAAACACTACGTGGTGAAGGATTTGGTGCAAATCCATACAGGATGTTGGGAATAAATCTGCAAATATTTTGCATCTTATTATGCTCATTCTCTCAATTGTCATATCTTTCTTGTGGTTCTACACAGAACTAAGGATGACAAGGTGAGATTGTAGAATTGTGGTTTTTTACGGAATTAGAGAAGACAATGGGCTAAGATGAGATTGCGGGGGTAGGGACACCACCTAAAATACACACCCCATTAGAATTTAACCCCCATTCTCTAATAAGTTCAGTGAGGTGGGAATGAAAACTCTTAATAGAACACATCCTAAATCATGCATAAAGGTTTATAATTTTATAAAATCATGCAAAATAAAATTCTTAATAGAACATAAAGATAAAAATCTAATAAAGCGGGGAGAAAGTAAGATTTACCAATAGTTATGACTCTCTCCTAAGTAAGAGTTTGAATCCCAGTGTATGAGCAAACAGTAATGAGCAGTTGAGAAATAAAAATGTTGTTGAGAATTTAGGATTATGGAAGAGGGAACAAAAAGTGTGAATTTATAGGGAACACATAGAGTGCAGTTTTTCCTCTATTATTTATTATAGTGGCGTGGTATTCCAATCCTTTCCAGCATGAAGTTCAAAAAAAAAAGTTCATGGATTGAACAAAATGCACAACCTTCCTAATCCCAAAATACAACAATAAGCTTAAATTGGACATGGCCCGTCTATTTCACTGCTCATTGCTACGTCCATTTTAGTCCACTTTCTTCGCAACGTAATCAGAAAGAGGGAGCAGGCTTGGGATGCGAGGCCACAG
>NW_006263303.1:17261448-17265270 GCF_000493195.1 Citrus x clementina | reverse complement strand
CAAAAGTAACGCAAGTGGCATCATGAAATAGAATGTGCAAATTAACCCACACAGCCAAATGTTGCCCAACCGCATCCTCTTGCCACTCCTGCAATATTAGCCTACTTGTGTCACAAATCAAAGCTCATACATATATATAAGAGTCTCTTTGGAAAAATTACGCGACAAACCTGATAAGATGGCCTGCATAGCATCAAATATTATTGAGATCACCATAAAGGGTGTCATTGAAGCAAATTCCTGAACTATTTCTCGGCTGTCGGTGAAGAAGCTAGCCCAAATGTTATGGCCAAAAGCTAGAGCCAAATCAATGATAAGAGCAAGGAGGACAACAAGCTTGAGAGTCACCGCCATGGCATTCTTAGCTCGATCGATCGTTCCTGCCCCCAATTCATTTGACACCCTAGTGCTGTCACAAAGCATGAGTTTTTCAATTTTTGAACACAAAAAATGTAGAAACTACGGAACTTGGACTAGGAGTTGTATAGGCTGCTAACCTTGCAGCAGCACTGAGACCATAACTAAAGTTGTAGCAAATGGCTTGTGTATTCACACTGAAGATCACAAAACCAAGTAGAGAAATATACCATTAAAGACATCAAGTCAAGATATCATCAGTACTCTTAGGATAAATAGCATCAAAAGAAATTAATACAGAAAAAACTAATAATGGTTAAAGTGTTAAGCTTACCACATTGCGATCAATGACGTAGAGAGTTCTGAGTTTGGCATCAATCCAGCTAAGAACACAAGGATCTCAAAAGACCAGAACTCCAAGCTGAAAAATGTTCAAATGATATATGTTAACAAGATCATGGTATTATAATGAATTCCATTAATTCATACCCCCATTGCTTCAAATAATCAGTCCGCCAGATTTTAACCCTGCAAATTAATGTAATAGCTATTTCTCAGGCAACTGTTTTATCCTATATCGCTTGTATATATAATAGAGAATGGAAGCTTTCTAAGTCCAGAATATTCATTGCAGGACTATCACAAAGAACATTTTTCGAAGTACAAAGTTTTAAATTTCCTGTCAATTCCTAATTACATCAAAATAAGCTGCATTCATATCACATTCTTTGATACAAACATTGTAGGACATCAATGATTATATTTTTTTTCTTTTTAGCATAATGAAGCTGTACTTTGGATCAAGAAAAATAATGACACTCACCATACCATTGCAGCAGATGGCATGGCTACTTTCAAGTTGGTGAGTAAGACACTGAATGATTCAAAAGAAAATCCTTCCCATGTACGCTCAGTTTTCTTTGAACAAAGGATATAAATTGCAAGCGAAAGTGTCGAGATCCACAACGAAATTGAACATGCTAGAGGAGCTCCACCGAAACCAAGGGATGTCCAATGAACTAAAGAATATGCAATGCCAAAATGGATTGCAAAGGGGAGAGCTGAGCAGAAGACCAATGGCATGACAATGGATTGTGTCTGAAGAAACCTCAGAAAGTTTTGTAAAAACCCGAATGCAAATAGTCCCGGAATGAGATACTTCATATAGAGACCTGCTTGTTCTGAAATATTCGGATCTTGATGAAGTAAAATAAGTATAGGTTCTGTGTAGAACCACAGGAAAGATATGATAATTGAGAAGAAGCAAGATATGATACAAGATGTTTGCATATATATGCCCAACATCCTGTACTGCTTTGCACCAAATCCTTGACCACAGAGTGTTTCAAGTGCTCCACTTAGTCCTTGCTGTTAGGACAACAGAGAATGAAAAACATGAATCAACAAAGGAGAATAATTAATCACAATAATATGTTATATGCTTATTATTTCTTATCCAATATACTAATCACAATAATATACTATAAGCTATAGCTTTCTCAAAACTTGGAAACTTAAAAGATGAAGAAAAGTGATTTGGGTAGTGCTTACAGTGAAAGCAAATCCAGTGACATAGGCCCAAGAGTTGGCAAGAGTTGCACCGGCGAGCTGAAGCTCACCAAGGTGACCAGCAAACATGACAGAGACCAAAGGGATCGCATAGTAAGAAACATTTGTCAGAATCATTGGTAGCGAAAACAAGACTTGATCCTTGGCCTCTTCCACGTCCAAAACCTTCCTCCATTTCCGCCACCACCTCCTTTCTTCTTCTTCTCCATGACTGTTACTAATATCATCATCACTGCTTCCTAACAAAGGCAGTTTGGGATTATCTGAACTTCTTGTATTCCCTAGCATTTTTCTCTTGGTAGTTTTAACTAGCCTTCTTCTCTTCTCCACAGATCTCACGGGAGATATTTTTTACTGCGTATTGGTATGGTCTCCCTTCTCGACAAATCTTGCCAGCTGTATTTTTCTTTACTTTGACCTTTATGGTCATGGTTAACACGTGAAACAATACAAACCAGTCATCAGATAATGAAGATATATAATATTATTATATTAGTTAACAACTCCGTCAGAGACATGAATACAAATTGACATTGGTGGTGATTAGTTATTCGAGTGGAAGTGTGGACCCGTTCCAGTCTTCAGTCATTTAACGAGAGAAGTGAAAGTCTGACTCTCCTAGCCACTCATTTTTAAAGAGAGCAGGATTTCCGCCCACTCCGCGCTCACCTCTTTTCTTTACCCATCTCTTATTGAATATAATATAATTATATTTATTAAAATAAAATAATATTAAATTTATTTTAAAATAAAATATTATATTTAAATAATATTATTATAAATAATATTACGTTTATAAAAAAATAATATTAAACTTATTTAAATGTAATATTATTATATTTATTTGATTTTAATAGTATTATATTTATTTATTTATTAATAATAAATAATTTATTCTAAGAAAAATATTAATTTTGTACTATACTATTAGTAATAATGTTTTATTTGTGTTTTCCTTATTAATAATTTTTAATTTACATAATTAAAATTAAAATTATTAAAAAAATATGATTTACATAATTAAGAATAGTAATAACTATTATCAATTTATATTATTAAAATTAATAATAAAATGAATAGTTTACCTTTACAAATATATATTTTTATTTACTTTGTAACTAAAAACCACAATTCTTTAAATAAAAGTAAAACTATAATTTAAAACAATTCACTCCTAATTTTTTTTAATACTGATTACAAATCATATTACTGTATTATACAGATATTTACAACTGCTAGTATAGCAGATATTACACTGATATTTACAATCAGATATACATAACTCGAACCCTTACCCTCACAATCCTTCTTAACTGTGAGAGTAGAGATTCATCGCTGGGCCAAAAGTCCATTGGCAATTCACTCCTAATTTAAGATAAAATAAACATATAAATATAATTATGATTCTTATTTCATACTCTCATTTTAGTGTAAGTAAATAATTTACTCCTACACTCACTCTACATTCTCAATCTCAGAATTCTCACACTTCAAGATTTCCATTCCAATTCAAAAAGTAAATTCTACCATAATTTTATATAGAGGTGAGTGTTAATTATAAAATTTGTATTTGATTGAGGTTGTGTTGTTTTATCTTACTAAAAAAATGTTTTAAGTTTTATTTTCTATCTAAATAATGAGTTTATTTTAATCATGATAAACAAATTTTATCACTCAATTTTGCAAGACTACTCAATAATAATAATTAAAGTACCCACTTGTTAGAGTGGAGAGAAATGGGCAGCGGCTCAGGTTTTAGTTATGGACATGATGGAAGATGGGGAGTTATTTCAATCTCACCGACCATATTAAAACACAATAATACACACCAACTAAACTTTTATTATTGATATTGAATTTTTAATGGATTTCATTAAATTTAGGAACCACCCTTTT
>NW_006263303.1:17256090-17261348 GCF_000493195.1 Citrus x clementina | reverse complement strand
AATAAATGTTAAAAAATTATAAAATAATTATATTCCAATTCTTTTGGCTAAAATATCAATTTAATAGGTAGATGTTTCAAGTTTATTTTGCATGTTGGTAGTGTCGTTAAGGTGCACCAAATTTAAAACCTTACCACTAATATAAATAATTAGTACAGAGCGAGTAAGGATCGATCCCACAGAGACTATGCTAGTTATATTTATTATTAACTCCAAAGCAAGATTTAAAATAAAATAATAGTAATAATAGTAATAATAGTAATAGTAATAATAATATAAATTAATCTAACTAAAGAAAATGCCAATTAAAAATAAAAGGGGGATTTATGAATTTTTAACTAAATAGTAAGAAATAAAGAAATTAAAATTACGAACAAGAATTTAATAAAAACTCTAATTAAAGGAGAAAGAAATAATAATGATGAAAACTTTGGTTAAAGGATCATTCGCCACCACCAAACATGCACATAATATATTAATTCTATCATCAATTTATATTGAAACTATCAACCGTAGACAACAATAAGCTCTGTTAGTCTCAATCTTTCCTTAGTGTGTCGTTAGGTAAAACAAGCTTTTCACCTAATCTCTAACCATTAAATAATTTAAAATAAGCTCTTTAAATTTAAGATAATGGAAGCATTAAACAAAGAAAGATATTAGGTTGATCTAGGCAATAAACACACAAGCTCGGATTATTTAACCTAGGTTATGTTCTCCAATTGAAATCATTAATTCCAACCTGCTACTAATGATTAAAATATCAAGACAATTACGGATCAAGAATTTTAATCTAGCAATAATATTTATTCAAGTCCTATCTAATTGGCCACTCAAATAAAACAAGAATAAACCATGAACATTAATTATAGAAGAACATAAACAATCTCAATTAAATAAATTAAATGATAGAATTTAAATTTAATTGCATAGCATGTTTAGGGTTTTGAATTCACCCTCAACCAAATAAAAATTTAGCCTAACATAATTAAATTAGGAATAAGAGAATTGACAAAACCAATCATGGAGATTAATTTAAGCGGCTGCCTTTTTCTTCAATTTAATTCCAGCTGTTGATTTTTCTCTTGCTACCCGAATTCTTCTTCTTGCTGAATTGGATCAGTTTTGCTCCAAACCTGCAACTGCTGCTCTTCTCTTCTCCCGATTCTCCTCTTTTGCTCTCTGGCAGCTCTCCTTTTATAATGCTCTAAATCCTCTCACGAAAAGGATTAAAAACAAAAGTAAAGCCGCCACTTTCTAAAACCAAAGTTTGGCTTTTATATTTAGTCTTCAAATGGGCCCCACCGACTTTTCCAACTCTTAAGCCAAAGGTTAAGCCTTTTAATTTGCTTTGGCTTCCCTCACGTGCACTCTTTAATTTGGCTAATATTTCTCATGTCCTTTAGCTAATAATTCAGCCAATCAATTTAATTGTTTCTTCTTCTCCTTTCGACTTTATCACCACGGCAGCGAGCATTAACAATCTTCAACTCTCTCTAGCTTTGATCCCTTTAAGCACAAATTATTCCCAAAATGCACCTAAAATAACAAATTATAAAAATTAACATAAAATTAACATAATAAAATATAATTTACTAAATTAAAAATTAACTAAAATAACTAGAATATTTAAGACCAAAACAAGAAAAAGATAGAGAAATTAATAGCAAAATATATGAAAAATATGCACTTATCACATGTCCCTAATTTTGGTTAGTCTTTCTCATTTATTGGTTCATTTATTTCAACTTTTCAATCCACTAATTTTGTGCTTAATATTCCTACTAAATTTGTTACATACTAATATTTTGGGTTAAATTACAAGTAAATTTCAATTCTCGTAGGACGAGTTCCTAATTGTGGTTAAACTTTTTTATTGGTACACAAGTTTCAACTAATAATTTCACTAGTTTTGTGTTGATTGTTCCCATTATCTAGGTAAGATTTTAACTATATAGGTTAAATAACAAATTACTTTGTAGCATTTAAGTTTTTGTTGGATTTGTATCAAATTTTGGTTAAACTTTCTAAATTATAGGCTAATATATGTCAACTTTTCAGTCCATTAGTTTTGTGCTTATTGTTCCAACTTAAATCATTAAAAATCAATATTTTGAGTTAAATTCCAAGTAAATTTCATTTCTCATCAAATTAGTTCCTGATTTTGGTTTTCTACATTATAAGTTCATGTATTTCAACTAATAGTTTCAGTGATTTTGTATTAAATATTCCCACTATCTAGATAAGATTCCAATAATTTGGGTTGGATACCAATTTTACTTTGTAAAATTCAATTTTTGATTGGATTGGTTCCTAATTTTGGTTAATCTTTCGCAAGTATAGGTTTATATGTTTCAACTTTTCAATTCATGTTTTGTGTTTAGTGTTCCGTGTTCCTACTAAAATCTTTAAATACTAATATTTTGGGTTAAATTCCCAAATATATTTTATTTCTCGTTGGATAATTTTCCTGATTTTAGTTAAATTTTCTCTCATACAGGTTCATGCATTTCAACTAAATTTGCTTATAAGATTTTATTTTTGGTTGGATTAGTCTCTAATTTTGGTTAGTCTTTCTCAATTATGGGTTTATATGTTTCAAATTTTCAATCCATGAGTTTTATATTTAATATCCCTACTAAATTCATTAAGTACCAATATTTTAGGTTAAATTACAAGTAAATTTCATTTCTCGAGTCCCTACTTTGGGTTAAACTTTCTCCCTTATTATTACATGAGTTTCAACTAATAATTTCACTAGTTTTGTCTTGAATATTCTTATTATTTATGTGAGATTTTAATAAATGAGGTTAAATACCAATTGTACTTTTTAGATTTTATATTTGTTTAGATTAGTCGTATATTTTGGTTAAACTTTCTCACTTATTGGTTCAAATATTTCAATTAATTAGTTCACTACTTTTATGTTTTAAGTTCCCCAGTACTTACGTTAAGTTTTAAAATTATAAGTTAATTTCCAAGTTGATATTATAAAATTCAAAGTAAACCTTTATTACAAAAAAAAAACAAATAATATTATTAAGGTGAACTTCATTTTACTCCTCTTGTTTCAATAAATATCAACTTACTACAATTTATTAAAAATTCATTATTGTAACCCTATTTCTGTTGGAACATTTTTTTTTTCTCTTTTTGATCTTCTTGATTTCACGAAATATCTTAAACTCAACTTATGTATACTTGAGCTTTTGATCATTATAGATATGCCTATTTTCTTATTTCAAATTAATTGTACTCATTTTCTTTCCAACATAAATTCTTTGATTTCTCATCACTTCAACCAAATTTTCATTTTTAACAATTGCATATGCAATTTGTACTGCTCAAATTTTTATTTTTCAAATGTTTTTGTTAATATAAATTATTTATTTATTATGTGATTATCCTAGGAATAGTGAAATTTAATTTTATATTGAAATTTTAAGATTTGAAAATTAGTATTTACTTTGAATCCAATTAAGCTAACTCGCCATTTATTTATTTTTAATTAATTCTTGAAGCACAGTAAATGCAATTCAAATTAAACAATATTTTGTTAAAAAAAACTCATTAGAAAATCAATGCAATCAAGAAAAAAAAGAAAATATATTAAAACATTAATTTTGCTTCGTAAATTAAGTATTGAAAGGAATTTTTTCTCTTATGGGTAAATTCTACATTATAATTTAAAAATAATGTTGACTGCTATTTTAAAACTATTTATTTATTGCTCAAAATTGCAATCATTTTTATAAGTCATAAAAATTAAATTTATTTAACAATATACTTATATAGTTGGATACGTAATTTATAGCTTAATTGATCTTGCCTTATTTTTAATTGTTATATTTTAGTGATAGTTTATCTTCTTGTATGCTAATAGTATAATAAATTTGTAATAATTGATTGTATATCATATTTTACAGCGATTACTACCCGAATTATATAATATCTATTTATAAGTGAGTATTACTCAAATTAATATAGTATGCTTTAAAATTTTAATTATCATGCTTAAATCATATAATAATATATGCAATTAAGTGTAAATTATGAAAAGGTCACTTCCCAAGGTTTGGAAAAATGGTCATGTAAATCCCCAAGTTTTCACTAAGAGACACTAAGGTGGCGTTTGTTTTTTAACTTAATTACTTAAAGTGACTTAACTTAATTAATTAAGTTAATTAGAGGTGTTTATTTTTATAACTTAATGAGACTTTTTAGATAATTTTGACTTAATAAAATAAGCCAATTTTTTTTGCTTTTTACTTAATGGAGACATCTGAATTAAGTCAATTACTTTCTAATGTCAAAAATATCCCTGCTTTATAATTTATTTTTCATATATATCCCAAAACTCACCCATAGACATTTACCCCACATAATAATCTCATCATTATTTTTTTAGCCGTCATGGAATCCCTCCTCACTTTGTTATCAACTCCTCAAGTATTGAAGATCAAAATTACATGCGACAACTTCAAAATGAAATAGCAAATCAACTGTTTTAGGCATCTTATTAGTTTTTTCTTTCTTATATTATATACGATAAAATTTAAAATTTATAATATTTTATATATTAAAATTCTAAAATCATTATATATTCACTTGAATATAGTTTTACTTATAAATGTTAAAATATCGTGGTATTTAATATATTGTTTATTTGACATTCAAATTTAATAAGGATACAAATGTAAAAATACATATTTTCAGTTTTTTAAGTTGAAAAAAACAACTTAATAATTATTTTTCGAAATTCAGACAAAAAAACAAACATGTTATTCAAATTCAGACATTCAGATCTATTCAGAATTCAGATTAATTCGGGTCTATTCAGATTTCAGGTAAAAAAAAAAACGCCACCTAAGACCGCTTTTGACTATAATACATTTTGACTTTATTAATTTAAAAAATCAACTCTAATGTTTTATAATAAATAGAAACATAATATTAAAATAAATATAACAATATATAAATTTTAAAATAATTTCAATATTTAAAAATATTTTAATACTTTACAATCTTATATTATATTAAACTAATTTTTTTAATAAATAGAAACATAATATTAAAATTAAAAATTAAAAATTAAAAATTAAAATTATTTTCAATATTGTAAAGTATTTTTAATATTATAAATACATGACATATATTTTATTAATTATAAAATCTATTTAACCTAAAGATTTATTTAAAATTTTAAAATAATACAATATATTATTAAAAATAAATATCATTATTTACATTTTAAAAAT
>NW_006263303.1:17236661-17255119 GCF_000493195.1 Citrus x clementina | reverse complement strand
TTATTCTAGGTGTTACACTAAAATTATAGTTGTCTAGTTACATTGCTAATTTAGTTAAGGGTACAATACAATGTCAACTCAACAACAATTATTGTGATAATACCCAACAAAATTACACTTTATATTATTAAAATTTAATTTTTATAAAATTTTCCCTTGTTGACTTGGCTAAGTGGTTTTCAAGCGGGGTTAAAAAATAAAATCAGATTATACACACTTTAACAAAACACATTCAATTAGACTATATATATAAACATTATTAAAACTTTTAGTATCATATAGACTATACACACATCTCATAAAAATGTATAATATCATAAAAAAATATCATAAGCTGAATATAATTTAATCCTAGTAATAATGATTATAATGATAGTTATTAACAATATGAAAAAATGAAGATTATCCCTTATTTTTAGAGAAAATAAAAACCTCTCATGTTTTAAAATAGGTTCAAACTCCCCTGCAATTTATGTATCATTTATTGTACTATTCTACACATAGTATTAATGTTAGTCATAAAATTTAAATTTTTTTAGAATATAAATACTTATATAGCCCTAATGATTAAATAAATTTAATAATAAATTATAAATTATGGAGAAAATTACTTGACACACACACACAAAGAAAAAAAAACAAATTTATGTGGGTGCTCTAGTGATCATATATAACCAAATGTTATTCCAATTTAAATGGATAATTTACAACTATTAGGGATATTTATGATATTTCCCTATGTATAATTTTTCTCTATAATTTACAATTCATTATAAAATAAAATTTGATCATTAAGGTATATAAGTTATTTTTCTTGATTTTTATTTTCAAAATATTTAAATTTTGTAGTTCACATTAAGACTAGGGTAGAATAGTAAAATGATATATAAAACTAACATTGTTATAACTTTAGGGGGGTTTAGACATGCCTTAAAATATAAGGGGGGCAGTAGAAGGTAATTCTTATTTTCATTTAACTACCATTAACTGTAGCACCAGTAATAACACAAGATTAAATATGTTACATGCAAAAATTTTAAAATGTAGCAAAAGAATATTACAAAGTATGCAATAATTTAATTAATTTATGATAAATTTGCATAAAGTAATTTGTGTAAGAGAATCTTTGTGAGTATAGTCCAACTATCAAATATATGGTACATTATATATGCCTTGCATACAGTTCAGATGTTGGGAAAATATGCTCTTTAAAAGCATATGTGTTTATTTAATTATAATAAATAATTTTTTTGATTAATAAAATAAATGTGGTATTTTATTCAAATATCTTAATTGCATTAATATTTTGATTAAAGTCCATTTAATCATATTATATGTATTTACGTGATCACCATGTGGATTCACAGAAGACATAAATACAAGTTATCTTATGATTAAATAAATTTAGTTCACAGTTGATAAATAAAGTTGGACATTTTATTTAGGTATAGACTGTAATGAATTCATTGAATGATTTGTCTTAATCATGTATGAATTTATTAATGTAGTACGATTACATTGAACAGGATCACATATGAGATTTAATTAACCTTGAAATGACTGTCAGACTTATTAAATCTCATAGGCATTGATTTTACTGTAATCTTAATCTTGAGTTAGTTATGATTTCATGATTGTAATTGTTATTCCATTTGAGTTACCAATGGGCACGACACACAATTGTGATCAAGATTACTCGGTATCTTGGTGGGAGCAATTATGAGTATTGGAGTTATAGATTAACAATATAAAATTTGTACAACACATCTCTTGATGGGTTTTCGGCACTTGATCATAGAATTCTCTGGTCAGAGTGTGTCAACATATTTAGTATGTTGAAAATGATCATTAGAGAAAATCAGTAAATATCAAGGAATAAGATGTAATTAAATCGATTGGACAGTTAAGATATCGATTTAATTAACGATGTGGTCCAAAGGATTATGCAGTAAAGAATCAATGTGATTTGGGACTAATTATTATTCAAGCATGCAATTATGGAGGTTAGTTCCAATCTTTTAGTGGAATAGATTTGGAATTAAATAATTGGGCTAGTTTAATTACAGGCCTAATTATTATAGTCACTATTGTATGTTCCCAAATGATCCCCGAGTTAGCTCATTTAATTGACTGCGTTACTACTAGATTAATAAGCAAGATAACTAGTTATTTTGGTTAAAAACCTAAATATATTATTTAGTGGGAGGCTCCATATAATGTACTTGTATTTAAAGGGTCTTGTATTATTTTACAAGGTGGGCCCCTATGACAAGAAAGAAGTAACGTTTCTTTTTGTTTATTATTTTTAATTTAAATCAAACTTGATTTAATAGAATTAAATAATATAAAAAATTGAGCCTAGGGTTTCCACTAGATAGAGATATAAAATGGCTCATTTTCTCCCAAAAGAAAGAGAGCGGCCACTTTATACAGATCAGAGAAAAAGATTTTTCTCTCTAATTTTGAGAGAAAAATTTTCTCGTGCTAGTTGCTTTAATGGTGATAAAAGCGCCCATACGTCAAGTGTAGATCAAACCTGAGTCATAACCTGGAAGATCATTGGTGATAGTTCGTGATCTAACAAGCATGATAGTAACAAATCATGATCTAATAGGCGTGGTGGTGACAGATCGTGATCTGGGAGCCTAGTTTCACTGCAGCAGAAAAAGCAAAGATTGTTCATCTTCTTAGATTTTCAAGGTGCGATCTCTAAATTACGAATTCTTATATATTGTATGAGATTGATCATAAAAAGTTTTTTTTTTTTATAAAAAACTGATTTTTCCCCAACAACATATTTATACGATTAATATTAGTCACTAGTACAACTAATATTGAAGATAACAATATTTGATGATTAATTATGATATTTGGTACTATGAATAATTATAATTATTTGCAAACTATCCAATAGTTAGATGGAAAATAAGAAATATATATATATGATTTACACTAATATTAATATTATTATTAATATTATTCTCATTAATACATACATTACATATTTTAGAGTAATTTTTTCAGCCATAAGAAAATGCAAATTTTTCATGTTGAGGAGGGGTCTCTGACATTTTCCTAATTTAAATTGATAACTTTGATATTTAGATAAAATTGGGGTAGCTATCTAATAATTGCTCCTAATATTTGCCAGTTCCCACTTCCTAGCCCGCTTCATGCGTAAAATATAGAAGCTGTTGGATTGCTTATAGAAGAAATCAATCGGGCAATAAATTTTAAAATAAAAAATAAAAACGGCTATATAGCATGCAGCGGCTGTATTATAAGCGGACCCCTACTATTCAGATCAAATGTATTTTATTTTAAAAAATTTGACTATCTTAAATTCTTAGCTCAAGAAATTAGCTATTGACTCAAATTAAGCATGGGACGCGTGCGACCGTGCACGCTTGATTATTTTATGTTGAATCAAAATACTATATTAAGATTATTGATATAAGATACAACATTTTATGAGAAATAATCAACAAAATGTAAGGATTGCATTGGAGCAAGCACTTATCCTAATTTTTTTAATAAATAGTATTTTTTTCCCCCTCTATTTAGACTCATTTGATATCGAGTTGTTAAAAATGAAAAGTATGACAATTTATTTGTTTTTGGTCTAAGGTCTAAATTTTAATTATTTCCTAGTTTTTAGACTTTTCAATTTGTTTGTTTTTTATAATTTATATTTGATTATAAGATGTGTAGATCCAAATGAAAAAAATTAAATAATTTAACTTTTAATTTAATGACAAAATATCTTAACAAAACTTTAATATTCTTTATCATTAATACTTCTATTAAATAAATCATCATCATCATCATTATAAAAGTTTACAATTAATTCATTGTTAACATTAATAATTATAAGATTATTATTAACAATAATAATTATTAATAATAATAATCATAATAATAAAAAATAAAAAATAATTATGATAATAGTTAATTAAGGACTTTTTAGTAATTTAAAATAATGTAACTCATTTCGATTCCGATTTTTAAACAAAGTAAACACATCAATTATAATATAATTCATTCTTATTCTTATTTCTACAGCTCTTTTGATTCTAGCTCATTACTATTCTAGCTCATTCCGATTCTCATTTAGGGTTGGTAAAATCCGAGTTCAAGTCCACGTATGATAATGCTTGGACCTTGCTTGGATGTGTTTTTTAGAACCATGCCAGGTTTTGTAATCCGTGTTTTTATACCCGGATTTTATATTCTATAATATTAGATAAGAATACTTTTTTTATAATTTTTATAATTTTATAATTTTTAAATTTATTTTAATGAAATTGGACGTAAAATATCAACTATAACTGTTTAAAGCTTTACATATATGTAATAGATCGGTCAAATAAATATAATTATTTAAAATTATATATATTTTATAATATTTTTTTCAATAAAATCCGAGTTTCGGGCCGAATCTCGGACTTATCAAGTGATGCCCGAGACCAGTATGGCTAACACAGGAGTGTTTGAAATATTTGGTAATCAAGTTATACCAAGTGCAGCTCAAGTTCTTACATTAATCAAGTTAGCAGAATGTCTGTGCAGAAGGGGCATCTTTGGGAATTAAACTGTACTGCATGAGATCGAATTAATTTTCGAGCCATACATCATTGGAAAGATATTTCTGTTAGCTTTCCAATGAATTTTACTAATCTAAATTTGGAGTTTTCTACAGTAAGTTATGATTAGTTAAGTGCAGACTGTTCAGTTTTGAGTCAAGAAGAATATTTCGGGACTTGGATTTTTTTTAATGTTCTTTGTTGTGTTTTAAGCATACCAATGTTTTATTAATGTCTAGCTTTAATGTTGGTCTTTAAAGTCAAGTTATTTGAAGGGTTTCTTTGTAGTAAATCTATGCTTGGAGGATTGTTCCAAGAAAGCTATTTAAGCTTATGTAGTTGTAAACAAAGGAAAAAGATTAATTTTGGAATTGAATGAACTTTGAGTTATTATCAAACTCTGTATCTCTTTGGTGGATTCCAATGAGTGGTGAGTATTTTTAAGCCCTGTATCCTTAGCTTAACAACTTTAGGTGGTGAATTTTTCTGTATCCTTTTGTTGTTTGCTATGGTGGTGAGCTTGTGATTTCTTGGGTGTGTGACATTGTGTTTTCCCATCTATTATGTCCGGTGTCAATGGCTTCATTCCCAATCCGGATACATCGATCCAGATCTAGACTAGGCAAGTATTTTTAACACCCTTGTTTCCATTTAATAAACTCATTATTAGTTTAGCTATGATTGTTAGTCCTATGTGAAGACTCTATTTTCTTATCATTCTCCTAATTCAGAAGTGTCATTTACGTGAATTATTTGTGAGAGCTCTTTATTGCAGGCAGCTACTCTGGGCCCAAAATATGTGGTTTTTATTTGCTTAATGTTGTTAGCCTCCCAATACGTTTAATTGAGGGGGGTAAAAAAAAAATTCAACAAGCTACTACAATCCATTTTGTCTCACCTTAACAAAAAGATTCAACTTAAATCTAAAAAGTGATGCAAGTGGCATTCCAATGAAACATAATGTTGCCAAAAGTAACCCTCATGGCCAAGTTTTGCCAACCACATCCTCTTGCCACTCCTACAACATTAGCCTATTTGTGCAAAAAATCAAAATTTATATATATATATATAGGAGACTCTTTACAATTATAAGAATACTCTTTACAATTATAAGAATTGTATGTGACAAACTGATAAGATGGCCTACATAGCATCAAATATTATTGAGATTACAAGAAAGGGTGTCATTGAGGCAAATTCTTGAAGTATTTCTTGGCTGTCAGTGAAGAAACTAGCCCAAATGTTAATGTTGAAGCTCAAATCTAGATATGAGAGTGTATTTGGCATGTCAGATGCTTGTGTGAGAGAGCGACGACATGCCAGTCATAGCATTTCAGAGAAGCTGTGTGACAAGGATGCTTTGTCAGCTGGATGAATTAGTTATACACATGAAACATCACGTGTTTTACTAATTCAAATGACAACCACATTTGCATTTTGAGTAGCAGATTATATGAACACTTGACAAGTGTCCTCAAGTAGTTCAAGAGATCGTTAAATTCATTATTCGCGCGGGATGCAACTGAGTTAGCTTAGCTGGGAAACCCAAAAACGTGGGCAGGTCTCTTAGGGGTCTTTCTAGATGGTTATGCTTCTATATAATAAGTGTTATGATCTATTACCGAAAGAAGATTCATTCAGTTACACATACTCTTCATTATTGTATTTTTGTAAACTCAGAAATTAGTGAAAGCTTGCTTCTCTTTTCACAGTGGATGTAGGCAAGAAAATAGTCAAACCATTATAAACATTTGTGTAGCATGTGTTTGATTTGTTTATGTTTTCATCCTGCTCTTGATTTCAATTACCATGCCAACTCACTTTAAGTTATGTTTAGAGATTTATCAAAGATCAAGTTCTTTAGAGTGATTCTTGGGGATTCCAAATTGATCTTGTTTATTGATTTGGTTTCAACAAATTGGTATCAGAGCCTGTCTCTAGGTTTTTTATTTATATAATGGCATCAACATAGCTTAAAGTGGAGAAATTTACAGGGGGGAAATGATTTTCATTTGTGGAGGCTCAAAATGAGGGCCCTACTAGTGCATCAAGGACTTGATGTTACACTTGATGAAGCATCATCATCCAAGAAGCTAAGAAATGTGAATGATGAAGAATTATCTAATTTGCTGGACAGAGCACACAATGCTATAATTCTAAGCCTTGGAGATGGTGTACTTAAAGAGGTTGATAGTGAAAAGACAATTATAGGGTTGTGGAAGAAGCTTGAAGATTTATATACGAAAAAAATCAATGGCTAAAAGTTGGCCACAAAAAAAAAGATGTATACCTTGCAAATGGAAGAATGATCATCAATCACTGATCACATTGATGCTTTCAACAAGATCATCTTGGATCTTAAAGACATCAATGTGAAAATTGATGAGGGAGGATAAAGCCATGATCTTACTCTGCTCTTTGCCAAGTTTCTATGAAAATCTTGTAAACACACTGATGTATAGGAGACAAATCCTCTTTATGGTGGATGTTAAGGAAACCATGAGTTTCAAGGCTGCAATAAAAAGAGAAGCTAGGGAGGGAGAAAGTTTAACGGTAATGGGTAGAATAGAAAAGAGAGAAAATGGCAAGGGAAAAAAGAAAAGATTCAAATCCAAGCCAAAGAACTTAAAATGCTTTCAATGCCACAAGGAAGGCCATTTCAAGAAGGAGTGTCCTGAGAGGAAAAACAAGCATAAAGATACAAATTAGAAGAATGGAAATGTTGTTATTGCATTAGAAATACAAGATTCTGATAGTTTTGACTCTGTTGGAGTTCTTATTGCCACTAATGGCCAGACCAAAGGTAATTGGGTGTTAGATTCTGGTTGTTCCTTTCATATGTACCCAAACAAAATTCTTTTCATAAACTATAAAGCTTGTGATAGTGGAATAGTTGTAATGAGAAATGATGCTTATTGTAAGGTAGTTGGCAAAGGCACAATTAGACTGAAAATGTTTAATGGCATGGTTAGAGAGTTAAAAGATATGAAACATGTGCCCGAATTAAAAACGAATCTTATTTCTCTAGGCATGCTTGATAAAATAGGGTGTTTAGTTAGGCTTGAATCAAGTACCTTAAAAGTAATGAGAGAGGCAATGATGTTAATGAAAGGAAATATGAACGATGGCCTGTATGTCCTTCAAGGGCCAACTGTTGTAGGAGAAGTTAGGGTTTCAAACCAAAATGTAGATAAGACAATGTTGTAGCATCTAAGGTTGGGCCGTATGTGTGAAAGGGGCTTGAGAGAACTGTCAAAACATGGGGTTTTAGGTCAAGATAAGATAGAGTCTTTAAGTTTCTGTGAAGAATGTGTCCTAGGCAAGTCTTCAAGAGTCAAATTCAATACCGGTACTCATGTATCAAAGGAAACTCTAGATTATATCCATGTTGATCTGTGAGGGCCAACACAGACTGTTTCTTTAAGTGGAGCTAGTTATTTCCTATCTCTCATTGATGATTTTTCTAGGATGGTTTGGGTGTTTGTGTCGAAGAGTAAAGAAAATGTGTTTGAATAGTTTGAAGCCTGGAAAACACTAGTTGAAACACAGACAAGCATGAAGGTTAGAAGGCTGAGAACTGACAATGGTTTGGAATTCTGCAACCAGAAATTTGATTATTTCTGTACTGAACATGGTATTGTTAGACACAAGACAGTAAGACACACCCCATAACAAAATGGGCTAGTTAAAATTATGAATAAGACTCTAATTGATAAAGTTAGGTGCGTGCTCATTCATTCAGAGTTACCTATGAACCTGTGGGCTGAAGCTCTATCTACCGCTTGTTACATAGTAAATAATAGTCAATCTTTTGCAATTAATTTCAAGACTCCTTATAAGCTTTGGTCTGGTAAACCAGCAGACTATTCTCATATGAGAGTTTTTGGGTGTCCTGCATATGCACATGTCAAGCAAGGGAAGTCAGAGCCTAAAGCTTTAAAAAGTGTGTTTCTCAGTTATCCTACTGGGGTGAAGGGTTATAAGCTCTGGTGCACTGATTTGAAGCCACCAAGAGTTATAATCAGTAGGGATGTTGTGTTTAATGAGTCTGAAATGTGACAAAATCCAGTCTCAACAAAATAAACTGTTGCAAAACCTGGGAGAAATGATCAGAAAATCTCTTTTGAGGTGAGGTTGCCAAGCTCAGACATAAAATGTGATTCAAGAGCAGGGCCTGAGCATGTACCTGACAGGGATGTTCTTGAACCAGAAGAAGAATCAGAAGGTGATAATGATGTTAGAGATTATCAATTATGCCAAAGACAAAAAGATGAGGGACATAAAGCTACCTAAGAGATATGCATATGCAGATTTAATTGCATTTGTATTGACAGCAGCACAAGGCATTGAAACTGATAAACCAAAAACTTACTCTGAAGCTATCAGTAGTAAGGACTTAGAGAAATGGATGGCAGCCATGGATGAGGAAATGCAATAATTGATTAAGAACCATGCTTGGGATCTAATACTAAGACCAGCAGAGAAGAAGGTAGTCGGCTGCAAATGGATTTACAAGATTAAAGAGGGAATACCAGGGGTGGAATCACAAAGATTTAAGGTCAGGTTGTTTGCCAAAGGCTTCACACAGAATGAAAGCATAGATTTTAATAAAGTTTTTTCCCCAGTGGTGAGATACTCCTCATTGAGGATCCTATTAGCACTTGTTGCAGTAGATGACATGCATCTAGAACAGATGGATATCAAGACTACTTTTCTTCATGGTGAATTAGATGAAATGATTGTAATGGCACAACCATAAGGTTCTGTGATTCCAGAAAAGGCAGATCATGTTTTTCATCTAAAGAAGTCTTTGTATGGACTAAAACAGTCCCCAAGATAATGGTATTTGAGGTTTGACAAGTTCATAATTGAGAACAGTTTTCAAAGGTGTTCTTTTTATTGTTGTGTATATCATAAAGATCTAGGAGATGGTGGTAAATTTTATATGTTGCTTTATATTGATGACATGCTCATTGCCTGCAAACATATGGATCAAATAAATTAGTTAAAGCAGCAGTTGAATAGTACATTTGAGATGAAGGATCTTGGAGCTGCCAAGAAGATCCTTAAGGCTGTCACAGCATAACTACATCAAGAAAGTACTTGAAAGGTTTGGAATGGAGACCTCAAAACCAGTTCAGACACCATTGTCAGGCCATTCCAGACTATCTTGCCAACAGTGTTCAAAAACTGAAGATGAAAAGGCTTAAATGAGTTCAATCTCATATTCAAGTGTTGTAAGGTGTTTGATATATGCAATGGTTCTAACTAGGCCAGATATGACATGTATCTCTTATGTTGTAAGTGTTGTGAGTAGATATATGCCAAATCTAAGTAAGGAACATTGGAAGGCAGTTATATGGATTCTGAGGTATCTAAATGGTACTGCTGGTTATGGTCTTATATATGGAGTCAAAATGGCTATTGAAGTGAATGTTGAAGGTTATATGGATGCTGATTATGCAAGGGACCTTGATAAAAAGAGGTCTCTGACAGGATATTTGTTCACACTCAGCTACTGTACCATAAATTGGAAAGCCTCACTACAAAGTGTTAATGCTTTGTCAACAATTGAAGCAGAATATACTATAGCAAGAGAAGCCATTAAATAGGTAATTTGGCTTACAGAATGGTTACAAAGTTGAAGTATCAACAAAAGCATATAGGTGTTCATTGTGAAAGTCAAAGTGCAATTTGCCTAAGCAAAATCTAGGTGCATCATGAAAAGTCAAAGCATATTGACATTAAGCTTCACTGTGTCATGTTAGAAGTGTCAAGAGGGGTGGTGAAGCTGTTGAAAGTCCACACTGATGACAATATTGCAGATATGCTGACAAAGGTTGTACCAATTGCTAAGCTTGAGTTTTGTATGAACTTAGCTGGAATCTGCAAGCTCTAAACAAGCAAATGTGAGGTGAAAAGTTGAAGCTCGTGAGTAACTAATTTGAGTTCAAGGTAGAGAATGTTGAAGATGTGAAGCTCAAATCTGGATATGGGAGTGTATCTGGCATGTCATATGCTTGTGTGAGAGAGTGACGACATGTCAGCCATAGCAGTTCAGAGAAGCTGGTGACAAGGATGCTTTGTCGGCTGGATGAATTAGTTATACACATGAAACATCACGTGTTTTACTAATTCAAATGACAACCACATTTGCGTTTTGAGTAACAGATTATATAAACACTTGACAAGTGTCCTTAAGCAGTTCAAGAGATCATTAAATTCATTATTCGCGCGGATGCAGCTGACTTAGCTTAGCTGGGAAACCCAAAAATGTGGGCTGGTCTCTTGGGGGTCTTTCTAGATGGTTAGGCTTCTATATAATAAATGTTATGATCTGTTACCGAAAGAAGATTCATTCAGTTACACATACTCTTCATTATTGTATCTTGTAAACTCAGAAATTAGTGAAAGCTTGCTTCTCTTTTCACAGTGGATGTAGGCAAGAAAATGGTCGAACCACTATAAACTTTTGTGCAATATGTGTTTGATTTGTTTCTGTTTTTATCATGTTCTTGATTTCAATTACCAGGCCAACTCACTTTAAGTTATGTTTAGAGATTTATCAAAGATCAAGTTCTTTAGAGTGATTCTTGGGGATTCCAAATTGATCTTGTTTATTAATTTGGTTTCAATAGTTGTGACCAAAAAGCCAGAGCAATATCAATTATAAAAGCAAAGGAGGACAAATCAAGCTTGAAAGTCACAGCCATGGCACTCTTATATAGGATGTTCCCAATTTCATTAGACACCCTTGAACTGTCACACAAAGCATGAGTTTTTCAATTTTTGAACACAAAATCCGTAGAAACCACATAACGTGGACTAGG
Organism: Citrus x clementina; assembly: GCF_000493195.1. NCBI lineage: Eukaryota > Viridiplantae > Streptophyta > Magnoliopsida > Sapindales > Rutaceae > Citrus > Citrus x clementina. Next base: position 17,243,706 of record NW_006263303.1, on the reverse strand, counting down.
AATTATGTATGAAGCTATTCTAACCTTACAGCGGCACTGAGACCATAACTGAAGTTGAAGCTAATGGCTTCTGTATTCACACTGAAGATCATGAAACCAAAAAAGGAAATATCACATGCCATGGTGCCACTAGCTATTTTCTCAGGCAACTGTTTTACTTTGAATCGCTTTTATATATGTCGAATGGAATCTTTCTAACTCTAGAATCTTCAATTCAGAACTAACAAAGAATTTTTTCTTCGAAGTACAGAGTTTTAAATTCTCTGTCAATTCCTAATTTCATCACAATAAGTTGCATTCATATCACATTCTTTTATACAGACATCGTAGGCCATCAATGATTATATTTGTTTTTAGTACAATGAAGCTAAACTTAGGATCCAAAAAAAATAATGAAACTTACCATACCATTGCTGCAGAAGATGGCAGGGCTACTTTCAAGTTGGTGAGAAAGACACTGAATGATTCAAAAGAAAATCCTTTCCACGTACACTCAGTTTTCTTTGCATAAATGAAAAACAAGAAAAGGATTTTGGTGCGTTATTGCTAAGTGTATTTTTATTTTGGGTGATGGCTATGGAAACACAAACACAACTCTTTGTTTTATAGATGGCTATCTATCTCCTTTTGATCTCTATATTAACTAAATAGTAAAATTTTGCATGTGCTTAATCAAATCATATGGGCTCCATGGTATGGTCGGATGTTTTCCAACAGCTTTATTTAATTAATCAAAATTTGAATTTTGAAATAAAAAATTGATTTAGACCTTTTTCATTGCTGTATAATATATAGCGGCCTAATTTATTGTGCAAGTGCATAAGAGCTTTTCCAAAAAAAAATTTAAACAAAATTCTTTAAATAAGATTATTCTTCTCTCTTTTCAATATTAAAGAATAACTTGTCCTTCTTTAATTAATATTATAATTTTTAAAAAATTTTTATTATTAAAGAGAGAGAAGTACTATAAATGCTATTTTTTAGTAGAGTGAAAAATTTGATTAAAATAATATGAATTTGTTGACGCAGATTTTTTGTCAATTAAAAAATTAAAGAGGTATGAGTAAAATAGTGAATGAGACACAATAGTTTCACGTAGTTCAGCACTTGGCCTACTTCCATACGCAGAGAAAATAATTTTCACTATTAAAATAATGATTACAATCGAGTTTCTTTTTTCTTGGAATATTTACTAGCACCTGTCCTTTTGTGTGTAAAAAATACTTTATTTATAATGCAATTTGAATAACAGAATTTTAGTTAAAAATTTCTTGCAATAACTTTTATCTCCTAATTCAAGACGTTATTACTAATCAACACTTTTCTCATTCTCAAATTTAATTTGAGCTTCTGAATTCTTCTTATTTCAATATGCATAAATAACTGGACCTAATAAGGCTTCTAGCGGCTATCGTGCTTAAAAACTTAATTTTAAAATTTAATCACAAGCACATGAATATATTAGAATAGGAAAAACTAAATCAAACCTCTATAAATTTAATTCTAACCTAGTTAACAAATATTGTTTTAAGGATTGGAATGATTTTAAACTTAATAAGAAAGTAAATAAAAATAAAACAAAAATTAAAAAAAAAAGATAAAATACTAAGGTTGTGGAATCCGTCACTATCAACTTCATAGGTCCCCATTATTTATCTGTTAACAGGGAAGCAATAATATAACGTAAATAAACAGTTGACGAAAAGAAAATAAATACTGAATAACATGTGAGTGAGACATGAATACAACGTGACATTATTTAATGTGCAAGAGGGATACAGGTACAAATTTTTTGTGGTAGTTGGAAATTCTTAATGAACTTCAAGGAAGATTATTCGACCAATAATAATGGCGGGTTGGAACCGGGACCAGTATCCCTGAATCCACCGAACGCGGCCTAATTAGGCTTTGAGTGTTTGCCTGAGGCCTCGATCCTGATACGAACCGCACAGAAGCCCACAATCCCAGGTCTATTATCACTACTGATCATACGTGCTATCTAAAGACAAATGGTTGAATTGAAACTGATTGCGCCAAAACCAAAGCTGCCAAATAGCCATACCAAAGAGAGTACTTCAATTCAACTCTGAACCAAACAGCCGTTTGCTCTTCAAATTTTGACACAGCCAATCCCTTAGATTCAAAGAATAAAACTGATGTCAAGAATTAACAAGGATGATACGGTTCCAAACCCTTTTAGCTACCATGCAGTCGCGAAGGACATGCAACATATCCTCCAAAGAATAGCCACAACAATCACAACCGCACCCAATCTGGATATGCCTCCTCGTTAATTCAGCTTTCATCTTTAATCGATTGTGCATGGATGTGCTTTCGTTAGATCTCAATATTTAAAAACTTTAGATAAACCAATTAATGGATCGGCTTTTCCAAATTTTATAAAATAATAAATTACCAGCTTTGATTATGGAGTTCTTTGGATCATACAATGTTCAAACAAATTTGAACGCGGTTAGTCAATTTTAATAACTAATTGATACGTGGCGTTGTTAAACCAGATCGATGCTACACAGAGTGAAGCCTTTGGACCCAGATCTGACTTAGAACAGATCAATAGCCCGCACGTTCGGGTTTCCAGCCGATATACCAAATCAGTTTTAGTTTACCAAATAAAGTTAAGTTGCTTTAAACGTGGTTGATTCTTTTTATTGGGCTATTATCAGATTTAGATTAGGTTCTTTTAAAGGTTTGGGTACATACACAGTACCAGATCCGGATCCCGGAAATGGTGCTCTGAAGGAATTGAGGGAGAAGAGAAGATTTACAACTGAGGATCGAGATCCGGTCTCTTTGCCTCAGAGGAATGTAGAATTTATATGGCAGATCTGATACAGATCAGTCTGCAAGCATGCTTTGAAAAGAAAAGTGCTTTGAAAAAAAAATTGCTGGAATTTAAATGTGCATAAAATTAAATTGCAGAAAAGTAAATGCTTTAAAGTAAATTGCGAAAATTTAAATTACATTGAACTTTAAAAATTTAAAGAACTGAAATTTAAACATACATCTTTGCTTTGGTTGGCTTTTACAAATTTTCAAATCTTTCCAGAAGGGAAGATTGAAAGACGGGAAGATTGAAGGTAAAGAACTAGTCTGATCACCCAAAGCTCTTGTGATAGAACTATTGTGTAAGCAGAAAACTTCTTTGGAACCCTTCGGGGAGAGAGAGAGAGGTTTTAGAGAGAAGGAAGAGAAGAAGAGAGAGAAGCTTTGAAGAGAGAAATGAAAAACCTGAGGAGTCTAAGTCTTCCTCTCGGTTTATATACAAAATCTTTAAATTGTTCACTGTAGCGGGATTTTAAGTGCACAGTAAACTCTGGAAAGTTGCACTGTTCACTGTAGCGGGATTTTAAGTGCACAGTAACAAATGGATCGTAGCTTTGAATAGTAGACTCTTTGTAGAAAAATACAATACGGGTGAAGAGACATGTGCGCTCTCACTTGTGTCCAGGGGACCACCCGAAAATACAGAAATAAAAAAAATTTTTTTTTTTTAAGTAAATAATCAAATAATTATTTACAATGCTTTATTGGAGAGAAAATGCCAAAACAGTCATCTTCATTATCGTCTCCGAGAGAAATAAAGGGCTCTTCGTCCTCATCTTCGTCTTTCGTCTTCAGAGGTGTCAGCCACTGATGACTTTGAACGTGAGGCGAGGAGTTGTTCCATAGCTTTGAAGTACTCATCTTCAGTTTTGGCACCTGCCAAAAGAGACTGGGCTTTAGATTTTTGGGTTAAGAATGTTTGTTGGGCTTTAGAGGTGGTTAAGGATGGTTGGAGGAGGTTTTTAGAGGAAAGCCAATCTTTGATCATGTTAACAGTCAGTTTGGACTGTTCATCAAATTTTGACCACCATTTGACTTTAAAGGTTCTTTGGAGGATGACTTGGGAATCCTGGGTGTGGAAACGAAGGTTCCATGAACAGACCCAAGGTAAGAAGAAATTTGCACAAAAGTTTAGAAAGGGGGGAAATCTTTTCTCTGAGTCAGAGGATAAATAATGGGCTTTGAAGAGGTTTAGACAATTTGTGGCATTTGGTGTTAGGATTTGTGGAGTTGAGCCAAAAAGATTCCACCAATGATGAAACCAATTTGGGAGGCTTTGAACGGTTATTTTCGTGTTGAAGAAGAATAACCATGAATGAGATTTTTTAGGGTTTTGGATAAAAAAGGTGTTATACCATGCTTGTTGGTAATCCCAATAGGAAAAAGTCCGACAATGTGGTAAACGGGTCTCAAAATTTAAAGGGAAGGTTTTAAAATTGTGGAGTAGGTCACCCCACTGATTTGGGCTTAATACTTTTAGGATTGTGGCCGTGGAATAAGCCGGTTCTGGATGGGCTTTGTCAAGGAAAAAGTGTTTGAATTTAACTGATTCAGTTATCTCCAAAATGCTTTGATAATAAGACTGGGGTTTTGTTAAATCCCATGGTTTGAAAAACCAGCCTTTGGGAAAAAACTTTGAAATGCTTTGAAAAGGATCAGTATGGTAAAATCCATCTTCCATTGAAAGGATATTTTGAAAATGGGTTTTATCAAACCAATCGGAGGTTTTCTTTGAAGGTGTTGGCTGAGAAAGCACAATTTGGGAGGATGAGCTTTCAGCAGAGACAACAACATTTTGGGAAGAGGGTTTTGTAATTTCAATTTCTTTTTGGGGAGAAATTTGGCTTTGAGAAAGGTTTTGGAGGGCGAGCATGAGCTCAGGTGATTTTGTAATGGAACTCATCCATTGTTTTACTTGGTCATCAGAAAAAATAGATTTGTATTGGGCTCCATGTTCTTCAACCATTTCAATCCAAGATTTAATGGGCATGGCAGAAGAAAGTAATTTTTCTTTAGAAGGGGTTGACTGGGGTTCTTTGGAAGGTTCTTGGGAACCAGTGTCTTTGAGAACTGCTTTACCTTTATTCTTCTTTGGCGGCATTATCTGTTTTAAAGAAATTCCCGAGTTAGAAAATCAGGAACAGAATTTTTGTCACCTTTAATAAATTCAATATCAAAATCAAAAACACTTAAAATAGCTTGCCATCGTGCAAAAATTTGTTTTGATGCAATGTTTTGAACATCTTTTTCTAAAACATGTTTTGCAGCTTTGCAGTCAATTCTAAGTAAAAATTTTTGATTTAATAAATCACTTTGAAATTTTGTAATGCATAAAACAATGGAAAGGATTTCTTTTTTGATAGTAGAATAGTTTTTCTGGCAATCATTCCAATGAGCAGAAACATATTGAACTATCTGTTCTTTATCATTATCCCTTTGTTTCAATATACCTCCATAACCTATATCAGATGCATCAGTTTCAACAATTTTAGGTAATGCAGGATTAGCAAGATATAAACATGGGATGCTTTTCACAGAATTCTTTATAAGCTTTACAACCTTGGTATGTTCATCTGTCCAAGGAACAGGTTTTTTCTTTAATCTATCATGCAAGGGTTTAGACATCCTGTTAATGTTAGGACAGAAATCAAGAACATAATTTAAACTACCAAGGAATCTTTGTAATTGGGTTTTGTCCAAAATCTTGTCCGGGAATTTATCCGCAAACAAAAGTGACCTTTCTATAGGAGTGATGGTTCCTTTAGAAATATGATGTCCTAAAAATCGGACTTTTGTTTGAAATAAAGAAATTTTTGAACTAGAAAGGGCTAACCCAGCCTTTCTTGTAACAAGATGAAAAGTCTTTAAATGTTTGAAGTGTTGATCAATTGAATTTGAAAATATTAATACGTCATCAATATAAACAATACAAAAATCAGAATAAGGATTATAAATATCATTCATAATTCTTTGAAATTCTGAGGGTGCATTCTTTAAACCAAAGGGCATAACAGTCCATTCGTACTGTCCAAATGGAACAGTAAAAGCAGTTTTATAACGGTCTTTTGGATGAATTTGAATTTGCCAAAATCCAGACTTCATGTCAAATTTTGAAAAAATAAGAGCAGAACACAATTTTTGGAGCAAATCCTTTTTATTAGGTATGGGGTACCTAATCCACTTTAAGGCTTTATTTAAGGGCTTATAATTTATCACAAGTCTAGGTACACCTCTTTCAATTTCAGAATTTTTATTTACATAAAAAGCGGCGCAAGACCATGGGGACCTTGACTTGACAATGAGTCCCTTTGACTCCAAATCATTGATTTCTTTTTTGCAATGTTGCTCCAATTCCATGTTCATTTGGATTGGACGTGCTTTGGTGGGTATTTGTTTTTCATCAAAAGAACTTTCATAAGGCAAATCTACTAAATGCTGTTTTCGATTCCAAAAAGCAGAAGGTAAATCGGCACATATTTCTTTTTCAATAAGGCTTTTAAAATCGGAAATTTTTCTTTGAATAAAATTATTTTGCAATTGACTCTCAATTCTTTGGAAGTTTAAATCCTTTTGTAAACAAAACAAATCATCTTGTTTGGATTTAAGAATGGCATTGATTTTGTGCTGATAAACAGAACAAGCTTTAACAATGTTTAGATTCCTAGTTTTTGGTTTTTCAATAAATGGGAAAACCAGTTCTTTAGATTTTGCTTTGAAATATATACCATCATAGTTGACAGCATAAGGAGTTATGAGATTTATAAAAGGAGTGCCTAAAATGATAGCATGATGAATATCATTTGTAAGGACAAAAGAAGTTTTAAATTCAATTTGATTATTATAAATCGAGGCTTCAACTTTGGAGCTAACATTCAATTTCGAATTATTAGCGGCAGAAAGTTTTTCTTTTGTCTTTTCATGAAATCTTTTGGGGACAATATCTTCTCTAATGCAATTTAAATCGGCGCCAGTATCAAAAAGGGCAATGGCGTCCATAGCAAAATCATCAGAAAAGATGAGAGTGACTTTAATCAAATACTTTCTTGTGGTGATTTGTTTTAAAACAAACAGAAAATCATTGGGTACAGACTCAATATTTTCTACTTTAATATCATCACCATCATCGTCAGGATTAGATTCATTGTCTGAATTATCCGTGTAATTGTTTTTGTAAAAGGAGTTGAATAGTATCAGAATCACT
>NW_006263303.1:17234583-17236271 GCF_000493195.1 Citrus x clementina | reverse complement strand
AGAATCAGAAGATTCAACAAGGAGGGGAAGCTAATTGGGAAAGAATGTCTTCATCGAGGTCAAGCTCATGAAGTCTCTTGTTCATTCTGCAAAATTTTGCAGTATGACCTTTCATGCCACATTTGAAACATGTAGCATCTTTGAAATTGAATGGGGTCACAGGTTTGGCTTTAAGTTCTTTCTTTTTAGAGAAACTTTGTCTCTTATAAGGCCTCGAAGGTTTCTTATAAGGAAGTTTCCTAAAATCACGAAAAGGTTTTCTAAAGTGTTTGGATTTGTAATGTTTCCTGCGAGGTTTAGAAGAACACTCACCATTACAATCTTTGGAAATAGAAGTTTTAAAGGGGTCATAATTGAATTGTTTACAGAAACTGCCTAATTCTTGTTTAGACTTCTTAAGCTCCCACTTAAGTCGTTTCTGTAATTTCAAATCTTGACAAATCTTTAAACCTTCTTTGTTGACAAAACTGACAAGTTCACCATAGGTGAGCTCATCATACGGAATACGGTTGTCATAAAGGGCTTTGATAGAATTTCTTACCTTTTCACCCAAAAGGGTAGGTAATCCAGCAAGAAATTTTTCTTTCCAAGTAGTATGATTTGCATCATCTCTTAGAAATAATCTGGTGAAAAAGGAGGTTTTGTAGCTTTGGAATTCACTAAGTTTCCTACATCTCAAGTTATGTAGTAGCTCAGCGTTTTTATCACGGAGGTGAGAAGGGTCACCAATGAAATGGAGGGAAACGGTCAAAATGAGAGTTGCAACAGCATCCTGGATTGGATTGTTGAACTCATCAAGAATAGGAGCTCCATTCTCATCGGTTTCGATAGAATTTAGGATGTCTAGTTGTTGCCGATTAGTGAGAAGATGATCCCACCAACCTTTCAATTGACCAGTAAAACCGGCAATGAGGATTTCCGATATGGCACGATCAGAAGTTCCTGCTTGGGTTTTATAGGCATTGGCTGCCATTGTCATTTGTTGCAACAATCCTAGGATATTATACTCAGACATGCCATCGATATTCCACTCATAGACTGAAGATGCATTATATCGGGATTGATTTAATGCACTTGGCCTATTATCTATTGCTAGATCAGGTGGAGTCTTGACAGTGGGAAGGGCTAATTCCCAATGGATTTTGTTTGCTTTAGGAGTGGATTCCTCTTGGAATGCTTCAACATCCGAAGAGGCTATAGAAGTTTGGTCATCTTTTTCTAATACTCCAATTTTGCTAGATTGAGGAGTATCAGGAGCTATCTGGGCTTTGCTAGATGAGGAAGAAGCAGCTTCTATCCTATCTAGTTGTTCTCTAATGGCTTTAGCAAAATCTGATTTTGATTCTTGAACAAGCCTTTGGCTAGTTTTCGAAACCTGAAAAGGTTTGAAAATAGGTTCCTTAAGCTTTTTATCAGAATCTGATTTTGGAGGAATGGGCTTTTGACTAGGAGAAACAGATATGGTTGACTGTTGGAATTGGTTTTCTATTCTAGTCAACTGTTTTCCTATAGTATTTAAGTTAGTATTACAGAAATTATTCTGTTGGATAATACTGCTTAAATTACTATCAGTATCATTGGGTTTAGGGATTTTATAAGGTGAAGCTCTAATGTCAATGGGAGGTTCGCCGTGGTCAACGGTTATACTCCGGAGAGGTGGATGCTCGGAATCGACTGTTCTATTACTT
>NW_006263303.1:17232989-17234271 GCF_000493195.1 Citrus x clementina | reverse complement strand
AGTCGATTCTGAGCATCCACCTCTCCGGAGTATAACCGTTGACCACGGCGAACCTCCCATTGACATTAGAGCTTCACCTTATAAAATCCCTAAACCCAATGATACTGATAGTAATTTAAGCAGTATTATCCAACAGAATAATTTCTGTAATACTAACTTAAATACTATAGGAAAACAGTTGACTAGAATAGAAAACCAATTCCAACAGTCAACCATATCTGTTTCTCCTAGTCAAAAGCCCATTCCTCCAAAATCAGATTCTGATAAAAAGCTTAAGGAACCTATTTTCAAACCTTTTCAGGTTTCGAAAACTAGCCAAAGGCTTGTTCAAGAATCAAAATCAGATTTTGCTAAAGCCATTAGAGAACAACTAGATAGGATAGAAGCTGCTTCTTCCTCATCTAGCAAAGCCCAGATAGCTCCTGATACTCCTCAATCTAGCAAAATTGGAGTATTAGAAAAAGATGACCAAACTTCTATAGCCTCTTCGGATGTTGAAGCCTTCCAAGAGGAATCCACTCCTAAAGCAAACAAAATCCATTGGGAATTAGCCCTTCCCACTGTCAAGACTCCACCTGATCTAGCAATAGATAATAGGCCAAGTGCATTAAATCAATCCCGATATAATGCATCTTCAGTCTATGAGTGGAATATCGATGGCATGTCTGAGTATAATATCCTAGGATTGTTGCAACAAATGACAATGGCAGCCAATGCCTATAAAACCCAAGCAGGAACTTCTGATCGTGCCATATCGGAAATCCTCATTGCCGGTTTTACTGGTCAATTGAAAGGTTGGTGGGATCATCTTCTCACTAATCGGCAACAACTAGAAATCCTAAATTCTATCCAAACCGATGAGAATGGAGCTCCTATTCTTGATGAGTTCAACAATCCAATCCAGGATGCTGTTGCAACTCTCATTTTGACCGTTTCCCTCCATTTCATTGGTGACCCTTCTCACCTCCGTGATAAAAACGCTGAGCTACTACATAACTTGAGATGTAGGAAACTTAGTGAATTCCAAAGCTACAAAACCTCCTTTTTCACCAGATTATTTCTAAGAGATGATGCAAATCATACTACTTGGAAAGAAAAATTTCTTGCTGGATTACCTACCCTTTTGGGTGAAAAGGTAAGAAATTCTATCAAAGCCCTTTATGACAACCGTATTCCGTATGATGAGCTCACCTATGGTGAACTTGTCAGTTTTGTCAACAAAGAAGGTTTAAAGATTTGTCAAGATTTGAAATTACAGAAACGACTTAAGTGGGAGCTTAAG
>NW_006263303.1:17220109-17232889 GCF_000493195.1 Citrus x clementina | reverse complement strand
TTGTTCCAAAAATTGTGTTCTGCTCTTATTTTTTCAAAATTTGACATGAAGTCTGGATTTTGGCAAATTCAAATTCATCCAAAAGACCGTTATAAAACTGCTTTTACTGTTCCATTTGGACAGTACGAATGGACTGTTATGCCCTTTGGTTTAAAGAATGCACCCTCAGAATTTCAAAGAATTATGAATGATATTTATAATCCTTATTCTGATTTTTGTATTGTTTATATTGATGACGTATTAATATTTTCAAATTCAATTGATCAACACTTCAAACATTTAAAGACTTTTCATCTTGTTACAAGAAAGGCTGGGTTAGCCCTTTCTAGTTCAAAAATTTCTTTATTTCAAACAAAAGTCCGATTTTTAGGACATCATATTTCTAAAGGAACCATCACTCCTATAGAAAGGTCACTTTTGTTTGCGGATAAATTCCCGGACAAGATTTTGGACAAAACCCAATTACAAAGATTCCTTGGTAGTTTAAATTATGTTCTTGATTTCTGTCCTAACATTAACAGGATGTCTAAACCCTTGCATGATAGATTAAAGAAAAAACCTGTTCCTTGGACAGATGAACATACCAAGGTTGTAAAGCTTATAAAGAATTCTGTGAAAAGCATCCCATGTTTATATCTTGCTAATCCTGCATTACCTAAAATTGTTGAAACTGATGCATCTGATATAGGTTATGGAGGTATATTGAAACAAAGGGATAATGATAAAGAACATAGAGTTCAATATGTTTCTGCTCATTGGAATGATTGCCAGAAAAACTATTCTACTATCAAAAAAGAAATCCTTTCCATTGTTTTATGCATTACAAAATTTCAAAGTGATTTATTAAATCAAAAATTTTTACTTAGAATTGACTGCAAAGCTGCAAAACATGTTTTAGAAAAAGATGTTCAAAACATTGCATCAAAACAAATTTTTGCACGATGGCAAGCTATTTTAAGTGTTTTTGATTTTGATATTGAATTTATTAAAGGTGACAAAAATTCTGTTCCTGATTTTCTAACTCGGAAATTTCTTCAAAACAGATAATGCCGCCAAAGAAGAATAAAGGTAAAGCAGTTCTCAAAGACACTGGTTCCCAAGAACCTTCCAAAGAACCCCAGTCAACCCCTTCTAAAGAAAAATTACTTTCTTCTGCCATGCCCATTAAATCTTGGATTGAAATGGTTGAAGAACATGGAGCCCAATACAAATCTATTTTTTCTGATGACCAAGTAAAACAATAGATGAGTTCCATTACAAAATCACCCGAGCTCATGCTCGCCCTCCAAAACCTTTCTCAAAGCCAAATTTCTCCCCAAAAAGAAATTGAAATTACAAAACCCTCTTCCCAAAATGTTGTTGTCTCTGCTGAAAGCTCATCCTCCCAAATTGTGCTTTCTCAGCCAACACCTTCAAAGAAAACCTCCGATTGGTTTGATAAAACCCATTTTCAAAATATCCTTTCAATGGAAGATGGATTTTACCATACTGATCCTTTTCAAAGCATTTCAAAGTTTTTTCCCAAAGGCTGGTTTTTCAAACCATGGGATTTAACAAAACCCCAGTCTTATTATCAAAGCATTTTGGAGATAACTGAATCAGTTAAATTCAAACACTTTTTCCTTGACAAAGCCCATCCAGAACCGGCTTATTCCACGGCCACAATCCTAAAAGTATTAAGCCCAAATCAGTGGGGTGACCTACTCCACAATTTTAAAACCTTCCCTTTAAATTTTGAGACCCGTTTACCACATTGTCGGACTTTTTCCTATTGGGATTACCAACAAGCATGGTATAACACCTTTTTTATCCAAAACCCTAAAAAATCTCATTCATGGTTATTCTTCTTCAACACGAAAATAACCGTTCAAAGCCTCCCAAATTGGTTTCATCATTGGTGGAATCTTTTTGGCTCAACTCCACAAATCCTAACACCAAATGCCACAAATTGTCTAAACCTCTTCAAAGCCCATTATTTATCCTCTGACTCAGAGAAAAGATTTCCCCCCTTTCTAAACTTTTGTGCAAATTTCTTCTTACCTTGGGTCTGTTCATGGAACCTTCGTTTCCACACCCAGGATTCCCAAGTCATCCTCCAAAGAACCTTTAAAGTCAAATGGTGGTCAAAATTTGATGAACAGTCCAAACTGACTGTTAACATGATCAAAGATTGGCTTTCCTCTAAAAACCTCCTCCAACCATCCTTAACCACCTCTAAAGCCCAACAAACATTCTTAACCCAAAAATCCAAAGCCCAGTCTCTTTTGGCAGGTGCCAAAACTGAAGATGAGTACTTCAAAGCTATGGAACAACTCCTCGCCTCACGTTCAAAGTCATCAGTGGCTGACACCTCTGAAGACGAAGATGAAGACGAAGATGAGGACGAGCCACCGGAAAATACGAACGCTTTGGGGACCCTTCCAACTCCACGCAATACCCCAAATCTGATCTTTCTCACTGTACTTGGCCTTAGAAATAGCATGGTAGGTCGATTCACCATGAATATCCCTTTATTTGAACTAGCCCAATATACTTGATCTTCTCCTCTCTCAAACGAGGATATTATTTGGAGGTAAATAGTCAAAACTCCCCCACTGCCAATTACCATTGCCATCCACAAACGCAGCAGCAATCTTATTTATAATATTGTTAGGAACTGAAGCACCAGCATAGAAAATCAGAGGTTGAGTTTTAGTAACCCAGCAATCCCACCAAAACCGAACTTTCCTCCCATTCCCTATGTTCCAAAGAATCCCCATCATCGTATCATTGCAAACTTTCCCAATAGACTTCCCCAACTTGGCAAGACACGGGGAAGGTTTGCATGATCCAAACCGTACTTAGTAAGCATCAGTTGCGACCACAGACTACTTGGCGACGCAACAAGATTCCATCCCACCTTCATCAACAACGCTATGTTCATCAAGCCAAGGTTTTTAAAGCGCAAACCACCACAACTTTTAGGTTGGCAAACCTTATCCCAATTAACAAGACTCATGTTCCGCTGAGAATTCTTGCCGCTCCAAATAAACTTCTTGCAAGCATGATCGATTTTAGTTTCGATACTCGTAGGCAGGATGCCAGGATCAGCGTTTGAATTGCATAAATGGAAATAGATTGGATAACTAATTGGGCAAGCGTGATACTACCTGGTCATCAATATTTCTTTATTTTCTTACCATACTTGTCTAATCAAAATTCAAATTGAAAACTTAATCATTTTTCCTGTGAAATTCTTTCATATATTAATTATATTCTATCAACATTATCTCTTCTTGTGATTAAAGAAAAAAAAAAAATGAAGGTGGTGTTGCTGTTAAGATTTTATTCGCACATTGCTATATTAACAAGTAATATTACAACCTAATGTTCTATTAATATCTTTTCATATTTTCCTATAATATTATTCTATTATTATTATTTTTTTTTTTTTTTTTTTTTGCCTAAGGCCCCAGTTTATTTTAGATTGACTTGCCAATTACAAACTATAAAAATCTAAAGGCATTAAATAAAAAAAATAAAATTAATTGATGTTGACAAATTGCCTAAGTTGTCCCTCAAACTAATACAGTGACTGTTTAACAAACACGTGCCAAACAGTAATCACTTCAGAATTGCTCCAAAAATTTAGTGTAACATTTTCTAAGCTTCTTACTTCCTAGCTTAATCATAAACCAAGGCTCAATAACGCAATGGAAATGAACAATCTAAATCTTAACCAAAAGACGTTAAACAAAATTCTGCATTTTAACAGTCAAACTAGACCTCCAGAATCTGAAAATTGAATCCATTTAAGATGAGAAGTTAACATAATCTTAATACATATTATAGTAACATAGGCAAAGGGGCTTTACCAAATATTATTATTCTTTTATACATTGCAATTGATATAAAGCAGAGGCAACATACAATTATAAAAGGATCTGAAGCCAGTATTCACATGAACTTTGGATGAAAATGCAGCTTCAGACAATTAATTACTTCCACATGATGAGAAGAAAGAGAGACATACATAGTAAATCCATGCATAATTTTTAGCGTAATGGAGCTTCAGTTTTTATTCTGTCTTGGCTTCACTTTCCTTTGGTGGTTTTGCTTCCTTCACTTCCTTGTCCTTGGCATCTTTGATCTTTGGCTTGCCAGCCTTCGGCTTCATAAAACAGAAACATGAGCAACATGGACACTGGAACAAGAACTTCATTGCTAGTTTGCTACTGGCAAGCCTTGGTCTCAAAATTTGTCTAGGCTCTTCAATTTCGTTCTATGTGCTTTCTTATCTAATGATGTCGTCCAGTTTTGTTTCTCTCTTTTCAATAATTTAGTTGTTCATTGGATTCCAATTCAATCTCTTTACAGAAAGATAATGCTAATCGATAATGACAACTTTAGGCAAGGGGTAGTGTTGTGGGCCCGGCCATTAGATAATCAATGGTCAAGATGGAGGTAATAACTCTCAATAGGCTCTCTTTTGTGGGTCACTTGCATTGAAATTTAGGGGCTCAATTAGATTTCTTTGTCTCACACAGAAAGATTCTCCAAGCTGGCAAGCAATAAATTTGACATTACCATGTGGTTAAAGGTCAAAAAATTATGCTGTTAGAAGGAGGCTGATGCATTTCAAAGATGGAATGAATAAGCAGCTTGAAGATAAGCATGAGTATAATAATGTTATCACTTTCTTATCTACTTTTCATCCTTGAACATGCAAAGGTTTATTCTACCATAGTACCATTAGAATGAATTTTGTCTCAGATTCTGGTTTGCTTTATTGGATCCCAAAGCTCCTTCACTTTCTGCCAAAGCTTGCAAAACTTTTATGGCTGCAATTCCAATCTACTTGATTAAGTAAACGCAACAACAATTATAACTGCAGATTCAGGATCTCAGTAACACCAAATTAGATATTGGGCCATATGCATATCACCTTCAATGCAGATTTTACAACCAAGTTCTATCAAATTACTAAGAGGGATAAATGTTTAAGTTGTGCAAAAACAATGGAAGCAGCACGAGTCATTCACAAATTCAGAAAAACATTTAACAAAGCTTCATAGTAATTGATCTGATGTTTAGCTGACCCGTAAGTAATCCATTGCCAAAGGTTTTCTAAACTGAAATAAATAGCCATTGGTAAATTGCTAAAAAGCTATTTGACAATTTCAGCATTAGATTTGGGGCAAAAATAGGAAACCATGAGAAGGAAATAATAAATACAAGAGAAAGCACGGGACACTGGAATTTATGAATAAAATGTTTCAGTTTACTTTTCCACTTTGCTATTACTGTAAGAAATTTCTCCCAATATGAGACCCCCTTTTAACTTTATTACATAGATGACAACAATAAAAAGTAAGATGAAAAAGGAAATAACTCCCTGTGGGATGGCTAGCTTAGGCTAATGTGTTGCACAATCATCTTGAACGAAAAGATGAACATTACAATATTTACTACGGCACTCCACCAACCTTATTGTTCTAACAATACAACATATTTCAAAGACGAGCATTTGGTTTTACTGATTCAGGCACTCTACGGTAGTCAAAAACTCCAATACCTCGTTTTTTTCCAAGCCGACCTGCGTCAACATACTGCACGAGAAGAGGACAGGGAGCATATTTACTGTCCCCCAGACCAGTATGAAGGACTTTCATTATTGACAAGCAGACATCTAGCCCAATGAAATCTGCAAGTTGTAATGGACCCATCGGTTGGTTTGTTCCCAGCTTCATCCCTGCATCAATGTCTTCCTTTGTTGCCACTCCAGTATAAAGAGTGAAAAATGCTTCATTTATCATGGGCATTAAGATTCGATTTACAATGAAGCCTGCATAATCCTGAGAGCATACCACTGTCTTGCCAAACCTGCAAATCCAGCAGTCAAAGTGGTGTAATTAGCGGACAAATATGAGATAAACAGAGGCATGCCCATCAATGGCCCTCTTTCCAGGGTATTCTTCATGTGCACATGAACTGGATGGTGGGAAGATGATTGTTTTCAAGAGATGGGTAGAGCAAGTAGAAAAGTAAAGTCAAGTTCCATGGAGAATATTATCTGATCCAATTACCTCTCTGCCAAGGCTTTTGTTGCACGGAATGTCTCATCTGATGTGTCTGCCCCTCGTATGACTTCAACTAGTTTCATTAGGGGAGGAGGATTCATAAAATGCATGCCAATCACCTGCAACAATAGCATCTCGCTTCCACTTACTGAGACTTCTAAATCTAACATCTCAGAATTGGTAAAAATGTTAATTTAATTGTAGTGAAATGCAATGCACAAACAAGAATTCAAATTTATAATGCAATAAACAGATGACGAGAATACATACACAAAATCAGAAACAAGCAATAATGAATTGAGGTTTTATGTTCCAAGTAAAGGGAAAGGCAGGCAACAAGAGAGAATGGGGAGACAGCTTTAGAAAATTAGACTTCTAATTTAAGATTAAATTAGCAGATGATCCATCTCCGACACAAAACTATTTGTATAAACCAGCTATCCATCATTCAACTCTTTTGGGTTACATGAGAAATATTTTTGTCAAAAACTCTTATACACTTGAGTTTAAGGTCAAGTGGTAGACTGGAAGATCAAAAGTTAAGTGTAAAAGAATAGTTCAGTGAAGTTCCGTCTGCCACAGCTGACAGGAAGTACCAATTAGAAAAAGAAAATGAAGAAAATGCACCCATTTAATCATATTTTACAATAGATAACAAAAAAAGATGCTAATGCAATTCCAACACTAATACTAACATACTCTACTCCAATGTTACTAAATAAGATATTTCAACATTAATACAAATAAATAAATCTAACAGCGTGGCTAGTGTAACTAGGTGTTGTTATCAGATATTCTGAGCATCACCTGGCATGGTCTACTGGTCGCAGATGCTAACCGAGTTATAGATATGGAGCTTGTATTCGAAGCCAAAATAGCAGAAGCTTTTGTAATCTTATCAAGCTCAGAAAACAACTTCTTCTTTACATCTTCAGACTCCACAATAGCTTCAACTATAATATCTGCTGAATGAAGGTCTTTCAAATTTGATGTACACCTTAGACGTCTCGGAGCATCAGTACCCACTGCCTGGCTAATTAAAGATGACAAACTTTTTCAATCTAATAAATCAACAAGGTCGCCAGTGGTGCAGGCTAGGAGCACCAGCTAAATTCTTAATTACCCAACATTCAGAGGATGATAACGGTTAAGCATACTCATAAAAATATAAACAAATGGTCCAACCAAATCCTTGCAAAAATTTCCAAGCAATCCCTGAAACTGTTTTTACCATTTGAGGAATGCAAATCAGACTCTCAGAAAGCAAGATTTCAACTAATAAATTTGGCGACAGCCGCAACCAACCGAATGACATTATACTAACAAACAATAAATTCCGCGGTCCCTGACAAAAAGTTAAAAAAAAAACATCAAATTAAGCATGTCCTATGGGCAAAGCCATCGTTGTTAAAATCACAAGAAGATTAAAGGAATTTCTAACTATGTAGGTATCATTCGTATCTATGTAGCATTTAACATTTACAAGGGCCAAGGATTTTCTCCCCCAAAATTAAACACAAAAGAAAGAAAAAACATAGCAAGCCCATCTTGTTCTTGTATATGAAAAGCACGAAGTAATTTCGCATTAATTCGACAACAGAAGCAATGAAACAATAAATTTCCAAATGAACTTTCCAGTTACAACCAATCATAAGGAACAATTAGATAAGATAATTATACTCCTGAGAAGTCCAAATATACGACTCAAGCCTAAGCAGCTAACCTCACTTATTTGTTAGTGATTGAAATTATGAGTTGGACAAAAATCATAACACTATATTGATCAATCAAAACATCGGTAAGCTCCTAGAAAGCATGAGTTTTGTAATATTTTTGCAAACATCATTAAATAAAACTCATCAAAATTGAAAGTAACAAGAACAAAACAGAGAGAGCTTGCCTGGGAGAGTTGGCCTTTGGAGACAAACTTTTGGATGGAGCTTGAGATTGATTTGGTGGCTCTAACCAACGCGTCTGGGTCCGTATCGACGAGCCACACGTCCAAGCCGTGCATGACGCCGAGCTGGGCGATTCCGGAGCCCATTTGGCCGCTGCCCACCACACCCATCACCTTCATCTTCTCCTCCATTTTCAACAGTTACTAGGTCCCTCTCCGCGAGTGTTGACGTGGGTTTTTGCTTAATAATACGTAGACGGGGCGTGAGGTGTATTTCACGCGCTGATTCTGCTCGTGGTGTGTTTTCTGGATCAGCAGTTTTTTTTTTTTTTTTGATGTGCAGTTTGTTTATGACATATGACTTGTTTCCATTTTTAGGCGAGTAATTTTTAAAAACCTCCCCTGAGGTTTGGGCTTGTTGCAAGTAGATTGTGAGAATTGATTTATTTGTAAAAAATTTTCTACCGTCAGTTAAGTTTAACATTGACCGTTAGTTGACCGTGCAAAAATAATATTACCCTTAACAATAGTTTATAAACGAAAATAACTAAAAAAAAACTAAAATTATTGGTGCAAAAAGCACAAACCCTATTTTTTGACAATTTTATCCTTGTCAATTCTAAAAATTTACAATATCATAGGTAAAGATTATGACTATTTCATTTTTAAATTTTTAATTTTATCTTTCTTGTAGGAATTTTAAGGAAATATCAATAATTTAAAGAGGATTTTTTAATTTTTTAATTTTAATTTTTTATAAGAACTTTAAGAAAATATCAATAATTTAAAAAGTGTAAAATAGCTAATAATTTTGATTTTTTTTAGTTATTTTCGTTTATAAACTATTGTTAAGGGTAATATTGTCTTTGCACGGTTAACTAACGGTCAATGTTAAACTTAACTGACGGTAGGGGGTTTTTTACAAATAAATCAATTCTCGCCATCTAATTGCAACAAGCCCAAACCTCAGGGGAGGTTTTTAAAAATTACTCATTTTTAGGCAGCGCCTATATTAAATTTTCTGTAACAAACAGCCTGCCATTATGGATCGTTAGATACGTGATTTTCAAATCCAACGGATGGGAACGAAGTTAAGTTGAAATGCAGTACAGGTGCAACTGTCAAATGAATGTATTAAACAAAAGGTGGGCAACCTGATGAAAGAGTTATGAAAAATTACTTGTTAACGGGTTAACAAGTAAATTTTATAGAGGGAAAAAAAGAAAATCACGACGCGTATAAGGGTTTGAAAATTAGAGGAATGTACCGGAGAATCGAATTCACCAAATACTTTTCCATACATTATTAATCAATTTTCTATTGTTCCATTTTGTAAATTCACTTAGATTAGGGAACGCTAAATAAGGATGGTAATGGGCACCACCCCGTATCCGAAAAAAAAAAAAAATTACTAAGTTCACCCACAACCCACATCAAGTTTTTTTATTTTTCTAAAAATATTTGTTTAGTGAATGTTAACAATTACTAAACCTACCCTCAATTCTTGTTATGAGAACCATTAAGGGAATATCATTAAAGATTCAAGTGATCCTTTGCACATTCATTGAGGCCCAATTACAAGAGCTAAAACTAAAAAGATACAAGCTGCTTTAAATGGATTAATTGAGAAAATATGGATTGAAAATGCAATTCAAGATGCAAGACATCATGAATTGGGCTTAAAGAGAAGACAAGGCATTGTGGGCATTATTCAAGCTATTGGGCAACCAAATACACAATTTGGATCAAATGCAGAAATGTCAAATTTGGAATAAAACTGTCATTGATTGAGCCATAAGTAATGTGCAAGCTATATACCGTTGGAAATATAATTAAGTTAGCTTTCCAATGCATTTTACAGAGCTAGATTTGGAGTTCTCTAAAAGGAGTTATGACCAATTCATTACAGCTTGTTCAGACTTGAGATTTTCAACGACTACTTTGTTTTTCAACTTCATTTGTTTGTTTTGTTTTAAGTTTGCCAATGTGTAAGGTAAGTCTACCATCAATGATGGTGGACTAAAATTAAGTTTGTCAATAATAGTATTAATTATAGTAAGTTAGCATTAAGTTTGTCAAATATAACATTAATTATGGTGGATTGGTGAAGACTTTTGAAGCATCCTTTGACAAACTTATACTTAGAAGGTTGTTTCAATATTTTCATTTGTATTTTTAGGATCTTGCGTTTCTATTGGTCTATTTAAACTCAGTAACCTTACTATATAAAAAAATTAGAGATTAATGTTATTTGAATTTGAAAGATTATTCTTTCTTTGGATCTTTTGAGAACTAGTGAACTTATCAAGAATTTGCATTCTTGTGGCGTTCTAAATTTAGAATTATCACTCATCTTCTCATCTATTTCTTGAGTGTGGCGTCAATATCATTCTATATACCTTTGGTTCATGTTTTCTTAAGCATTGGATCAAGGTTTTGTTGGTCTTAAATCTGTTTAAAACTTTCTTGGGAAGTTGAAACTTCAAATTAACAGTGGGTTTCAAAGTTTCATTATGGAATTCGCATCACCTTGTGGGTTCTTAGATTTAAACTTACAAATATTAAAAAAAGTAATTTCAATAATACATAAAAATTTAAATTATATAATTCAAACTACGAAGTTACCTTAGTTTAAAAATACACATAAAATATTCAATTTTAGATTTTATCAATGTAAATGAGAAATTAAAGTTTCTACACTAAAATAAATGCACAATATATATCAATCTAAAAGAACATGTTTATGTTGTAAGCAAATTATCATCAATAAGATAAATGCCTTACCCCGTCTTTTAATCAATATATAAGCATTGTCGACAATATTAACAAATAAAATAAAATAAAATGTTAGTAATATTAAAATTAGTAATATTTAACTTAAAAATTATAAAAGCTCATTGTATCTATCTTATATATATGTAGTTTGTTTCTAGTGGGGGGTTCTTATTTTTTTCATGTTGGATGCGCTATTAAGCCATGGGACTTAATAGAGTTAGTGAAGATCATTATTTATAATTAACTAGGTCACGAGTAATAACTTTAGCTTAAATATATTTATAATTAACTTTTTTTAATGTGATCTTTATGATTAAAATTTAAAATATAAATAATTAAAAAAAAATACAGAGATTTTTTTTTTTCTCAATACCAAACTCACTTGAAACTCATAATGAATATAAATTTGAAATACCAAACTCAAACCCGTAAAATTATCTGTAGTATGCAGGTTTTTAGGGAAATTGTTGTTATCCTTGGAAGAACATGAGAAACGGGCTGTGATTTGGGAACAACATAAAATGGAGATGAGTTTAGATGAAGATGAACAAGATTTCGAAAGAAAAATGAACATGAATATTTTATTTGGGTAGGATTTTTGTCATGTTTTTGGAGATTATAAATTTTTAATTTATAATAATTAAATACATTGCAACATATCACGTGGGAAACGTTATATTATTTTTGGATAGTTTGAGTTATTTCGATGATTATGGTAGAGGGGGGAGAAGTTGCGTCCTTCGATAAACAGAGCATTAGCTAATTGATTCAAAGAAGTTTGTATAACATACAATTCAAATGGTGACTGATGCGGTTGGACTATTAATTATGAATGAATAAGTTGTTTGAGAAAAGTTTGAAAGCTAGACCTGGATCGTGCCTTGACGGAAAAATAAATAAATAAATAATTGAAATTTGAAAATTTCATCGATATGTCGCAAATAACTTCAACCGGCTATTGTACGGAATCTTACAATTGACGCTTTTTGGGACTGATTTGTACAGTATTTTAACATGACTTCTGAACGCCACGTGCTGTTCTTACATGAGTCAACTGGTTATGTCGTTAGCTGTTACTTCCAGCAAGTGTAACGTAAGCAGACCCTCCATTTTATCCGATTAATAACACGTCATGCACTCGTACTTTTCTTCTTCGAATTCTAAACTTTTATGCAATTTATTTAATTTTATTTTAATGCTGCTACATCAATTTAGTTTGGATATTATTTATTATCTGGACACCTTTTGTTGGTGTAGATTCGAATTCAGATGTTCACTCTTGAATTTTTTTTTATTTTTTTTTGGGGGGAATGATGTTATGACCTTAGTTGATCATATTCATTGTCATAGAGTGCATTAAATTACTGTGAAAGGATAAAAATTATGAATTCTCACTGTTGGAGCAAAATTGAAAGAATTTTATGGGAACTTTGCACAATGATAGACTATTAGAAAAAGTTGAACAGTAAAATATTAATAAATTAATATTCGATTAAATTATTTTTTTTATTAACCCAATTCAAGAACTATTTATTAGATTATAATTCAATTAGTTATTTTTTTCTTTTCAAAAATAATAATTTTTTAAGATTTTATTGAATATACAAATAAAAACACTCTAGGGAATTCAAAGTAGATTGATTCTCCAATTGTACATCGTTTTGATTTTTAACATACACATTAGAGTTAGCAATCGGGACCTTCCGATTGGGAGTAGCCAATCTTGATCCCATTCCATCATGAACTGGGAGGAATAATCATTTCCAATCTGATCATAAATAGTAAAATAGGACAAAAAAATACATTCCAATCCTCAATCGATTAAAATTTTGAATCCTAATTAGAATCCTGAATATCACGATTTTATCCATTGATTATCTAAATTTAATATGTAAATTTCTCTTTGAAAAATGGTATTGGGATTGGCCAATCCTTTTTGTGGGGGCGGGGGGGGGGGGGGTTGGGGGTGGGGGGGGGGGGGGGAAAAAAAAAAAAAAAAAGAAAGCAAAAAAAGGGGCCTGGGGGGGTTGGGGCTGGGGCCCCCCTTTT
>NW_006263303.1:17206634-17220009 GCF_000493195.1 Citrus x clementina | reverse complement strand
GGGGAACTAAAAATAAAAGTGAATGCAAAGTAGTGGTCTTGGTGGGTTTGGGCTTGGGTCCATCATTTTTGTTTTTTTTAAGAGAAATTATTTTTTTAATTTAGTTAATTAAAAATTAAACTATCAGTGTCAGCTGATTTATTTAATGTTCCGGATGATGTGAGCTTGCTATTCTACCATTAGAACAAGATCAAATTGGGATTCGGATAAGTTTACCAACCTTCGTACACTTTCAATTCTTTTAAAACAATTAATGGTTTCTATGCATTTCCTTTTTGGAAATGTTTTGGATAATATAAGTTAGGGGTAGGCACGGGTGGGGTTAGGGATGGCAATTTTCAGTTCCGGATTTGGCCTTTTTAGATTTGGACTCAGACACACAATTCTTTGTACCAAACCTGAATTTGAATCCTGCTTTTTTCAATACGGGCTCGAGCCAAGTTCAACCCAAAAAAATTTAAGTTTTCAGATTCTAGGTTTTGAACTCGGATAACTTAAACTCAACTTGTTATGAGAAAAAAAATAAATTTATTCTGCAAAAAAATAAAATATAAATCATATGACATATCCAAATTCTAAAACAAATGCAATACAAATATAAAAATCTAAAACTCAAGGTTTCAAAGCAATAAACATCCACAAATACAAATCCATAACATAAATATACAATTCAAAGTTCAAACTTCAAACCACTAGTCTAAAAACTAAACTCTCAATCATCTACTTCATTTGACTGTTGCTCATTTATCAAACTTTCATCAATCAAATGCTCCACAGAAAGTATTGCTTTCTCTGGAATTCTATTTTTTTTAAAATGTACAAATCATAAACATAATAAACAAGAGAACCAATTAATGATAAATTGATAACAAAAATAATACAACAAATTCATTTGATTCTAATAAATAAATTGTCTATATCTTTTAAGTTTTGTTCAAGCCAAAACCAATTTTGAGTGCACACCAATGCCTCCACTATAGATGGATGAAGTCTACTGCGATGAGGGATCAGATGTCTATCTCCAGTGCTAAAAGTGGATTCATAAGCAATTGTTGATACATGAATAGCCAAAAAGTCTCTTGCAATCTTTGCAAGTATAGGATATTTGCCTTGATTATTCTTCCACCATGATAAAATATCAAATTGACTAGTTAAAGGCAAAACACTTTCCTCGAGATAAAGCTCCAATTCTGATTTGGAATGAGTATTTTATGTGTTTTCATTTTTGAATGATGCCCTACTCATCAACCATTTCATCCAAGTCTAAGTCCAACATAATAGAATCCCCTATTGTAGCAGCTTGAGAATTGGCAGAACCATTAACCCCCCCCCCCACCTGAATTTGATGAATGCTTTACTTCATACTCATGCACTAAATCAACAAATAACTTACGCACCCTTTCAATTTCGGATTCAGTTTTTTCCCCATGTATTTTAAGAATAAAAAGTTAAATCAGTAGCATTTTACGCCTGAGATCTAACGTAGTCTCCACTACAAGAACTCTGTGAATAACATCTCAATACTCATCATACTTTGCAATCATCCTAGTGGCCATATTTTTTATTCCATCAATAGGTAATTGCAACCATACATTCATTGACAATCTAATTTCAC
The DNA here is from genome assembly GCF_000493195.1 of Citrus x clementina. Lineage (NCBI taxonomy): Eukaryota > Viridiplantae > Streptophyta > Magnoliopsida > Sapindales > Rutaceae > Citrus > Citrus x clementina. Next base: position 17,218,394 of record NW_006263303.1, on the reverse strand, counting down.
AGATCTTGGCAAAAAAATAAACTAGATGTCAGATATCGCGTCCCTGAAAAAAGTTTTGTCAACTTATAAAAACTTTTAGATACTCACACATAAACTTTGACAAATTTCACTCTAACTATCAAATACATCTTTATATAACAATGCAGTACTAAGCATCAAGTAAGTAGAGGTCCATCTAGTTTAACAATCAAGTACCAAGTTTTTGGTTTCCTTAATACCTAATTCTTTTTTCTTTTTCTTTTTTTGCATTCTCAAAATTTTCAACTCTAGCAGGTGTTGCTGCCCAGTAATGAACACTATCTCTAATTTTTTTAAACTCCCTTTTATGTCACAGATAAAGCATACCTTACTATCAAATTCAATATATGAGCACAACAACGCATATGAAAGAATTTGCCACCCATAATCATTGAACTAGTAGAAAATTTCCCTAACAACAAGTCAATCATGGAATCATTTGGAGCACAATTATCAACAATTATAGTGGACAACTTTCTATCTACATTCCAATTATCAAACAATCAAACAACTCATTGTACATTACCTCACCACTATGTGGAGCTAGCACATATATAAACCTAACATGTGAAAAAATAATTAAAATATTAAACAGTACATTAATTTATGCTTAAAAAAAGTTTTAATGAATATTACCTCATAATACGACTTCACAACACTCATGAGCTATCAATGTAATGTGCTGTAATAGTCATGTACCCTTGTTTGGTTATTGACAATCCACATATCTGTAATAACTACAATTCTACTCTCACAAACTTCTAAAATACTCATTGCCTTCTTTTTTTCAACATCATAAAGCTTCAAAATTTCAGCTTTTATGGTATTTCTATTAATAGTCTCAATAGAAGGTTGGAGTAGTTTCAACAAGTCATAAAACCCAACATATTCAACAATGATAAAGGAAGCTCATGTAGTATAATCATTACAACAAGCTTTATTGTTGCCATATCCCACTTTGATTTAGAACTGCAATTACTAAGAGTAGTGGTTTCATCAACTTTAGAAGAAAAATATAGGTGCATTTGCTGCACATTTTTTAATGACCTTCTAGGACAACGTTTCGCATGATTCATCAAGTGATTAGTACCTTTCAAATATTGTTCTTGCATTACTAACCCACAGTAATTGGAAATCACCTAAACTTCCTCACCTAACTTAACTTTTTTGAAATGATTCCAAGCATAAGAGATTACTCTGTCGCCGCCACTTCGTTTTTGTGAAGTGATAGGAGTAGTATTACCCCTACGGCCACGGCCACAGCTTCTCCTTCGAACTGTTGCTATTGAATTTGGTTCTAATTTAACAATTGTATCATCATTATTTTCTTCTTCTCTCCTAACCCTCACACACACACACACACACTTTCATCACTCTTTTTATAGACATCCAGATCAATTCTTTGTTCATTTTCCATCATGATTTTGTCGCCCTACAAAAATTATGTCAAGACATAATTAGTTCTATAATTAACAACTAATCCAGCAACTTCTTCCAATTTATATGTTATTCTTAACCGTAAAAATTATACATATTTTGAAGATACCATTTATGTTCTATTAACAACAACAATCCAAAATAATTCAAAATTAAATAAACTATAAATAATAAAATTGAAGCATAACAGAGTATGGATATTAAAAATCACAGAGTATACATATTAAAATCACATAGTATAGATATTAAAATTGTAAAGAGAGCATAACAGCACATAAATTACAAAAGGAGTATAAATAATAAAATCAAAGCATAAAAAAGCATAAATTGCAAAGAGAAAAGGTGACTCACAAGTATTCACAACCCCAGCTTATGAATATGATGATGAACACAAAACACAACCACAATCGAGGCAGATTTCAACCTGTTTTGCTGGTCGCGACAAAGAAGGCTGGTGATGCTAACGAGATTAACACAACTGCAGCGGAAAGGTGGTGATAGTCGAGGTGATGACGACAGTGACTAATCTGATTTGAAGAAGAGAATTAAAAGAGAATTTGAAGAAAGAGTGAGAGACTAAAAGAGGAAACAGTAGATTGTTGCCACTAGTGTTATGCTAGGGCTCCTTTTTATTTTTTTTTATTTATATTGAATAATTTCTAAAAAATAAATATTAAAATAAAAAATATCCAGATCTAAGTTCCAGATTTGTAGGTTCACTTGAACCTGAATCCAGACTAAGAAGTATTCGGGTTCTCAAAATTTCATTCGAATTTAAGATGAAAATTGATTTGGTGCAGGTTGAAACCAAATTAGATTTTCTGGGTTCAGTTTGGGCCCGAGTTTGATTGTCATCCCTAGGTTGGGTTGGAAAGAGTTTGTGAAAATCCAGCCCAACCTATTATTGAATAAGTTGAGATAAAATCAGCCTAATCTAATTAAATAAACATGTTTAACCTAATTCCACCCAAAACTTAAAGCATGAGGTTGGGTTAAATGTCAAATCAAAATAAAAAAATTAAATAAAAAATATGAAACTTGAAATGAAGATTATTGAAATCAAATATAAATTTGCTATAACATGAAAATTATATTCATTGTCTAGAGTTCGATAAAGAAAGGTCAAAAACCAACTTCCTTAAAATTAAGAAAATTTCAATAATGAGCTTCTAAACTTTATTTTTGACTTCCTACATCTCTTTCTCGAATTCCAAATTCAAACCTTTTAGATAATTAGCTAGCATAATGTCCACTAACATTAATATATCGTTGTCATCATTATTGTTGTAATTGTATAGGTTGGGTTGAGTTCATCATAATTAAACCAACCCAACCCAATTATTATTGGGTTAAAAAAATTAATCCAATTAACCCACAATAATTTATTCAATCCATTAGAATTAAATTAAATTTGATTTGATTGAATCGGGTCCACTAGATTGGATTGAGTTTGTCAACCCCTACTATAAGTGTTGTGAAATTTGCATTTTATAAATATTATTGGACCTTGTTGTGCCACGGATAAGCCCACGATAAAGTTCATTTTGGACATTTATTTAAGTATCGGCGTGTTTTCTGAAGGCCTAATGACTGCAGATCCATGTTGGATATGGCCTTTTACGAAGGTGGCGTTGAGACTTTATAAATAGGTTCGCAACATTGGCCCCTACATATTTTATTTCTTTTCATTATAGTCCAGCTTTAGTGTTATCTTATTTATGCTTAGGCATCCCCAACTTTTATTGTAGACCCTTAGTTTCTCAACTCTAGCTTTGCCTTGCTCTCTCTCTCTCTCTCTCTCTCTCTCTCTTTCTCTCTACTTACTTTCCCAAATTTAATAAATTTTCTTATAACACTTGCCCATTTTTCCTGTTTGGATTGCTTCTCAAAATATAAAATAATTCACCTGTGATTTATTTAATTTCTCAATACCACAAATGCAAGTTCTAGTTTAAAGAGTTATTTGTTTGTACGATACTAATATTTAGGCTACGAATACAGTATTTTATAGGTACCATGCCTCATAACTTGTGCACATTAAATGATTAAATTTTATTGACCTTTTTTTTTTCTGACTATCTAATAATGCCCAAGATTCGGAGTACAGTATTCTTGAATGCCACAGTCGGACCCTAATATCTAACCGAAACCTTGGTAGTTTCACAAAATATCAGTGAAATCGATATAAATTTTGTCATCCATTACCAATGACCATGATCACAAACATGCTAAAGTGGACTATATTTTGATGCCCTTTTCCAGCTTTTGAGCAATGTCAACGATTGAAAAAGTAGAAAAGCCCATGAAATTAGACATGGCCATCATTGCTGTGCTTAATTGCGTGGGTAATGTCATCAATCGATGGGACGAAATTTCTTGGCTTTTTGTAAGTCTTGCTTAACAAGACTAATCATGAGTGCTCACATTTTACTAAAAAGTCTCAAATAAAGAAAAGTGCCATCATGAACTGCTAAAATTGCATAATGCACTGCCGGCATTATTAACTTTTAGATAATTTACTATTGTCTTCTAAACTATCACCTAGTAAGTAAAATTTTTTTTTGGACAGATATTTAATTAGTATAGTATCATGTAGAATTAGGTCATATCAAATTATTAAAAAAATAATAATAGAAATCAATAAATCACATCATTTAACGATACTTAGGTTGAAAAAAAATCACACCCATAATGTTACTAATAATTCAACTAAAGTAAAATCACTAGTAATTTAACTAATATGGTGGACAAGACTTCGGTTGTAATGCCAAAATTTATTTTATTCGACCAATTCTTACAAAGGACTTGTCTGGAAACCAATTTTTTGACCTGTTTTCAACTTCCAATTGGTCTCTTAGTATCCTCATTATGACCTTAAATCAAATCAACCAATTTCTTAGGACATTTCAATTTTCAAATGTGTTTTCATCTCTCCCAATCCTTATGACTTGAAAATCAAATCATTCACTTTTCATGTTTACTGTGTTAAAGCGTATCTTTTTTTTTTTTAAGATATGATTCTTACCTAAACACTTTAATTTTTCAATTAAGTAATTCAATAAAAGAGAACTATTAAGATTTATCACTTTTTTCGTATAACTTTTTCGCGGTTTTGCTACTAAAATTAGACCATCAAAATATTTGGTAAAGACTTATAACTTGACTAAAGCAAGAAAATTGATTATTTCTACGAAATTATACATATATTGACACCTGAAGACTCCATTCCGCATGAGTTACGAATTAAAAACCGCGAACTACCACAATACCCAATAAAGCTTAAAAATTAATATCATATTGCATCATAGTTCACACATGCTAGCAAGGAAATTTTTAATGTCTGCTTCACCACCTCCCATCGTTCTCCATCTTTTTCTAGAGACAAATAATCTTTTCAAGAATTCCAATGAAAGAAATTCAATCTCGAATAAAAAAATGTGCATTTTTCTCCGAAGAATTTTGCTGGCCACCATATACTATTTGTGTACATTCCTCATTAAAAGTCCAAGTTTGGTGGGGGTTGGTATTAATATTTCAAATCCCTACACCAAACACAATCGTTTTATTAATTTGTTCGTTTCTGTCAATTATTGAGAGCTTCATAGGTTTTGGAGTCAGATTAATTTCAATGATTTTTAGTTCCGAACTTTCTGTTCTTAAAATCAAATTTTTTAAAATTGTTTATTTATTTTCAATTAAATTAAAGGAAAGGAGACTCCAATCTCCATAGTGACATTTTTTTATAAACAAAAAAAGATATTTCTCCCTTTTTTTTCTAATTAACAAGGAACGTTCAACCTTATTTTCATTCCGAATAAGATAAATTTTATATATATTTAATAATTTATTTAAAAGAAAACGTTATAAAACTGTTTATTATTTTTTTTTTTCAAAAAAGATGAAGAATAAAAAAAGGTGGGTTTGGTGAGTTCACATGAACTAATAATACATTCTCTTAATCTACGCCATTTGGCATTTGCCCGTGACGTCCGCCTACCGCCGCTCACTCCCACCGGTTATAGCCGGTCATCCCTTGGCCCTTTCATGTTCATCGTTTTTCGCAATTTCACTTGCTATCCAAGCGCGTGCTTCCACCGCCAGCCACGATATACTACTATATTTTCTGCTGCTCCTTGCATTTGGTGTCTCCATGTAAGCATGAAGGTTACACACATTTTGTTAATGGTTTTTCATAAATTGAATTGAGAGATTTAATAGCATGAGACATTTATACAATTTTTAGTCTTTTTTTTTTAGGATTTCACATATACTTAATCTACTCCCACCCCGTTCACAAATGAAAATTAAATAATTTCTCTTTCAAAAATTAATATGAAATGAAATCAATCCCTTCAAAGAAGAATCTAACACACTCTGCAAAGCAATATGCTAATATGTGAGTTTAAATATTTATTTTTGTTTACGAAGTAATAAATAAAAAAATAAAAACATCCATGAAAGAAAAATTTAAAAAATTAAATAGTACTTTAGCCACAAAAAAAGTACTTTGGATAGCTTAAAGCCTTAAAGAGAAAAAAGAAATAAACATAATATTGAGCTAAATACAACAGTTTTTTTTTATGTATTAAATTATTTAGTATTCAAAAATTATATTAAACAAAAGAGTAATTAATTTACAATAATATATCCTGAAAAGCTTCTCTGTGTGAACTCGCGCATCTTGAAAACGCGGGACAAGAATCCAAATTTATTCCAACATAATGAAATAAACAATGTAATAGTTTTTCAAAGAAACAGACAAATGTAGGTATTGACGTTCAGAGATAGCTTATTAATGGTCACACACTCACACTTGCTTATTAACTGTTAAAATTTGTCCAAAAAAGTCAGCTCAAGGTTCAAACACTGAGCTCAAGCCTTAAGTCACTGCTCAGAGCTCAGTGTCTTTGTCCAATAAATAAACAAATAAAATATAGATTCTATCGAGACTGAGAAAGAGAAAGAACTTTCCTTTTTCTGTACTGCACTTGGCACTTTGCTTCCCTCACTATTTTTCTTTATTTGAGTTGTCCCTCCTGACTATTTTCGATTTGAACTGTATCTTCTTCCTTTCCCTTTGCTCTAGATTCTCTATCTCATGTATTTCTTTTCGGCTTTGGGTTTGAAAATAAGAAAGAGAGACGTCCAGTTTTGAAATTTGAGAAAGAACCCATTTGTGGAAAAAAAAAAAAAAAGTGTTTACCGCTCATGTTGGCTTCACCGGAGACTCTTACTTCATGTACAAGTGATGGGGCATTTTGGTTTTTGGGTTTAGACCACTAAAGTTTCTTCCTTTATTAGCTATCTTTTTCTTCTTCTGCTTCTTCTTCACGGCTTCACCTTGCATGTGTGCACCCACCACATTCAAATCTCTAGTGTTTAGTTTTTTGGATTTGGGATCTTGCTAATTGTTGATTCATTTGGGAAAAAAATAAAATGATTCTTTTTTGCCCCCCTTTTCTTGAGGTTGTTTTGGGATGTGTGGTACATGGATTGGTTTTATTTTAGGTCTCTTGGTTTTGGTCAAGGGTTTTAATGCCTAGTGGGGACTTGAGATATCCTTTGGCGGCTTTACCGGTTGTGGCGATTGACATTCTCTCTTCTTTTATGGTAAGTGTTATTGCTGTACTTGCAAGTTGTTGCTAGTTGGTTCTTTACTACTTTTGGCATTCAATTTTCTTCATTTGCAAGTTTTCTTTCTATATCGGGTGCTTTTATCAACATATTAAGATTAAACTAGTTCTTTATTTTGGGGATTTGGTTTCAGGTGGGAATTGCTGATCTCAATTTGAAGTCTTTATATTGATGCTTCATCTTCAAGTTGCAAGTTGAGCGCTGTTCGTTCTATTGGGATGTGGGAATGTAAGTTAAAGGTTCTTTATTTGGACTTCTTCTCGTATGTTAAAAGTTGTGTGCTCTCAACAGTATCAGAGTGAAATAACTCTATGGTTGTATTACTATTAGCCTTGTTTTAAATTGGGGTTCTTTGGTTTCAGCAATGGTGGTGCTGGGATTTGTTCCAATGACTTGCCTCAAATGGCTGTTCTTAGCTTTCTTTGTTTGTTCATGTTTGGGTCTCCAAACCCCTTTTCAGTCTTGTGATCCAAGTGATTTGTTGGCTCTAAAAGAATTTGCTGGAAACCTCACAAATGGGTCTATCATCACATCATGGTCTAATGAATCCATGTGCTGTCAATGGGATGGTGTTGTCTGTGGACATGGGAGCACTGGATCAAATGCTGGGAGAGTGACCATGTTGATTCTGCCCCGAAAAGGTCTGAAAGGGATTATTCCACGTTCTTTAGGCCATTTGAATCAGCTGAAATTGCTTGACCTTTCTTGCAATCATCTAGAAGGGGTAGTGCCTGTTGAGCTCTCAAATTTGAAGCAGCTGGAAGTTCTTGATTTGAGCCATAACATGCTATCAGGACCAGTTTCGGGAATGCTTGCTGGTTTGAACCTGATCCAGTCATTGAATGTGTCTAGCAATTCCTTCAATGGAAGCTTATTCGAACTTGGGGAGTTTTCAAATCTTGCTGTTTTCAACATAAGCAATAATTCATTCACTGGCAAGCTTAATTCTCGAATCTGGAGTGCCTCAAAAGAGATTCAGATTCTTGATCTGTCAATGAATCATTTCATGGGCAGTCTTCAAGGCTTGGATCTCAGCCCCTCTCTCAAACAGTTACATGTGGATAACAATTTGCTTGGAGGTGACCTTCCGGATTCTTTGTATTCAATGTCATCATTGCAGCATGTCTCACTTTCTGTGAACAACTTCTCGGGCCAGTTAAGTGAGAAAATCAGTAATCTTACCAGTCTCAGACAATTGATTATTTTTGGAAATCAGTTTTCAGGTAAACTTCCTAACGTATTGGGGAACCTGACACAACTAGAGTTCTTTGTTGCACACTCAAATTCGTTTTCTGGACCACTGCCTTTGAGTTTGTCTCTATGCTCAAAGCTCCATGTACTTGATCTTCGAAACAATTCTTTAACTGGCCCTATTGATCTCAATTTCTCTGGATTGTCTAGTCTCTGTACCCTTGATCTTGCTACCAACCATTTTTCTGGGCCTCTTCCAAATTCCCTATCCGATTGCCGTGATTTGAAAATTTTGAGTCTGGCTAAGAATGAATTAAGTGGCCAAGTTCCTGAGAGCTTTGGAAAGCTAACATCTCTTTTGTTTCTCTCACTGTCAAACAATAGCTTTAACCACCTATCCGGCACACTATCTGTTCTGCAGCAGTGCAAAAATCTCACCACTCTTATCCTTACAAAGAATTTTGTTGGTGAGGAAATTCCAGAAAATGTGGGTGGTTTTGAGAGCTTGATGGTTTTAGCACTTGGAAATTGTGGTCTTAAGGGCCACATCCCAGTTTGGTTGTTGAGGTGCAAGAAATTACAAGTTCTCGATTTGTCATGGAATCACTTTGATGGTAATATTCCTCCTTGGATTGGTCAGATGGAGAATTTGTTCTATTTGGACTTCTCAAATAACACTCTTACGGGAGAAATTCCAAAAAGCTTAACGGAACTGAAGAGCCTTATTTCTTCAAATTGCACTTCGTCCAACCCCACCGCTTCTGCTGGCATTCCATTATATGTAAAGCACAACCGGAGCACTAATGGTCTGCCATACAACCAGGCTTCAAGTTTCCCCCCATCAGTATTTTTGAGCAATAATAGGATAAATGGAACAATCCCACCTGAAATTGGACAACTGAAGCATCTCCATGTGTTAGATTTGAGCAGGAACAACATTACTGGAACCATCCCTAGTTCCATTTCGGAGATAAGGAACTTGGAAGTTTTAGACTTGTCGTCCAATGATCTACATGGGTCAATCCCAGGATCATTTGAGAAACTCACATTCCTGTCAAAGTTTAGCGTGGCAAATAATCACTTGCAGGGAACAATTCCAACCGGAGGACAGTTTTATAGCTTTCCTAATTCAAGCTTTGAGGGTAACCCTGGTCTTTGTGGGGAAATAGATTCGCCTTGTGATTCTATGCATGCTAAGCTGAAGCCTGTTATTCCATCTGGTTCAAACAGTAAGTTTGGTCCAGGCAGCATCATTGCCATAACATTCAGTATCGGTGTTGGAATTGCATTACTATTAGCAGTTACGCTGCTTAAGATGTCAAGGAGAGATAGTGGGTGCCCAATTGATGATCTTGATGAGGATATGGGCCGGCCGCAGAGATTATCTGAAGCACTTGCTTCATCGAAATTGGTGCTTTTCCAGAACTCTGACTGCAAGGATCTCACTGTTTCAGACTTGTTAAAATCTACAAACAATTTCAACCAAGCAAACATAATTGGTTGTGGTGGATTTGGCCTGGTGTACAAAGCGACTCTTACCAATGGCACAAAAGCTGCAGTGAAAAGGCTTTCTGGGGATTGCGGTCAGATGGAGCGTGAATTCCAAGCAGAAGTGGAAGCCCTCTCAAGAGCTCAGCATAAAAACCTTGTTTCTCTTCAAGGTTATTGTCGGCATGGTAATGACAGATTATTAATTTACTCTTACATGGAGAATGGAAGCTTGGACTATTGGCTTCATGAGAGTGTTGATAAGGATTCGGTACTTAAATGGGATGTGAGACTTAAGATAGCTCAAGGCGCTGCTCGTGGATTAGCTTACTTGCATAAGGTTTGCGAGCCACATATAGTTCATAGAGATGTAAAATCCAGCAACATACTTCTGGATGAAAAATTTGAAGCTCATTTGGCTGATTTTGGTCTCTCCAGGCTGCTTCGTCCTTATGATACTCATGTCACAACAGATTTGGTCGGCACCTTAGGCTACATTCCTCCTGAATACAGTCAGACACTAACAGCAACATGCAGGGGTGACGTTTACAGTTTTGGCGTCGTTCTTCTTGAGCTTCTTACTGGTAGAAGGCCTGTTGAAGTATGCAAAGGAAAAAATTGTAGGGATTTAGTATCATGGGTATTCCAGATGAAGTCCGAAAAAAGGGAGGTTGAAATTATAGATGCATCAATATGGCACAAGGATCGTGAGAAGCAGCTCTTAGAAATGCTTGAGATTGCCTGTAAATGCATAGACCAGGATCCAAGACGGAGACCCTTCATCGAAGAAGTTGTTACATGGCTAGATGGTATCGGAATTGATGCTGCTTAGGAAAGAAATTCGATACTGTGTTTTCTTTTGTAACTTGTAAGTCTCTTTTCTTGTTTGGGGAGTTATAGTGGTATACCTGTAAAGCAACAGTTGTTCAAAGGTTGGGGTGAAAGCTTGAGCAAGTGACCTGGTTTCTCATAAAACAATTCGTCACTGCTCTGTACTGACAGATAAATGTTGTATACACAGGCTGTTTTTGTTATTTATGCTATTTATAACAAGCAATTTGAAAGTCTAGAATTTTTTATTTTCCCATCTTAGCTCGTCCTGCAATTAGAATGAATTTTTTCACTGTATGGATTTATGTGTTAAATTTGAGAGATTGCCAGTACTCTATTGAAAATAATATAGAGAAAAGAATATTGGGCTCTTACCGTTTGTGAAAAATGACATAAAATCTCTTAACATTTTAAAAAAGTCATATAATCCTATTTTTTATTAATAAAATTTTTTTAAAAGTAAATTTATTTTTAATTTATAATTGCAATTATGTCCTTATAATAAATAAATCAGTATATTAACCTATGACATGTCATTAATGATGCATATAATGAAATCAATAATTTTTTATTTAAAATTAAAAATTAAGATGTAATTAATTTTTACCCAAGTTATTCACTCTAGATTATTAATATATTTTTTTCCAAAAATAAGATGATAAAAAAATGATGAATAATAAATAAAATTAAAATTAAACTTATTTTCTTCTTGAATAAATTAGGCAAAATGCGATATTAAATAAACTTATATATGGATGAAAGGTAGATTGGGCAAACACGAAGTAAGAATTGGGGGCTCATTGCCTTAATTCAATATATTTATTTATTTATTATGAGACATAATAGTAATTATAAATTAAAATAAATTTACTATAAAATAAATAGAATTTACTAAAAAAAAATAGGGTTATGTGTCTTTTTTGAAATGTTAAGGAGCTTTATGTCCCTTTTTACAAACATTAGGGGCTTGTTGTCATTTTCCCAATAATATATGCCACTTATCTTCTTACGGTTTCCATAATAGTCAATAATTTCCTTACAAAAAATGTTTACAGTATTATCTTTGTTTTTAAATCTACTTTTGTTTAAATTAGTTATAAATTAAATCAATCATATCAATGGAAATTAGAATAAAAAAAATTTAATACTAAAAATAAGAAA
>NW_006263303.1:17189225-17206534 GCF_000493195.1 Citrus x clementina | reverse complement strand
TATATAAATAATCATCTTTTATGTTATTTTAATGACCAACTAACTTTCGTAACTCGTCCTTTTTTACTCTGAACCATACTTCTGATTGGATCCAAGAGGCAACGTACAAGCTCAGGGAAATAGGTAAGAGTCCAAGGATGGTTTTAAACCTTAAAAATCATGAATAAAACAATAGTGATAAATATGAAATAATAGCATTATGGAAACCTAAAGACAATGCTTCAAGTTTTCAGATATCCTATCTATAGGATACATCACAGTTTGGACAATATTATGATACAATGAAGTACATCATGCTTGCAGGGGAAAAAGGGAGTCAATCTTACAGGCAAAACTGGGATGTTAGATACAGAATTTGAGGCAACACGCCTGTACTTATGTCTTGGAGAATAAAATTTATAGTCTTGAGCAGAGATAGCTACTTCATTTCTGCCAGTCAATCTCTTAAACCTTCAACAATGTATCAATTAGGGAAAAATAAAAATGCAGCAAATTTCAAATCAAATCATCAAATAAAAAGATTGTGGTGTTGAATGTGATAAGCTTAAGATAGAATCTAAATTGTAAAGCACGAAATCTAAAATAGAACTTACAGTAACAAATTAAAAAACACAGCCATATTAAAAAGATTAAAGTAAGAGGAACAAAGATACAAAGATTCAAATATCTAAACAAAGAAAGTTGACTTACATTATTTATTTTTTACTAAAAAAATGGTATTATATCTTAATGACTTTTTTACTTTCTTTTTTTCAATGTATTTAAAGTTGGAATTGAATAATTTATGTAAGGACAATTTTGGATTTGTATAATTTAGACGAGAATGTATTTGGAATTATATTCAATAATAAAACCTACTGCTCAATATCTTATTCTGAAAAGCCATCCGTTCCTTGTTTTTCAGTTTTAGAATGGTAAAATTATTTTATCAAACACCAAAATCAACTTTTAACTTATCAAAAATCGCTTTTGACCATCCCAACAACAATCCCAAATTAGCCTTTAGTTTTTTACCTCGGCACAACCCAAAAGTAACCCACTAACACAAATATGCTAAACCCAATATAGGGTAAAATAACACATTTTCCACCAGGAGCCCAACAAAGCTTGTAACAATAAACTGCCCACACATCCATGTTCTCTTTGCACATGTTCTATAGAATGCAAGCAGCTTAAACAGTCTTTGAATAGCACTGCCCATGAAGAATCAGTGCCCTAAATGTTTCAATAAAGAAAATTCATTTCTACTGAAAATTTGATAAATAGGACAACTGAACTCTGAAAGAGGCATGCTATGGAAAAATAAGAGCAAGAAATCACTTACCACTCAGCATCTTCGATAGGCATATTATTTGGTTTCTCAACAATATCCAATCCATTGACCACTACAAAACGAACTCGTTTCTCTTCTTGTATTACTAATTCTGGAAATCTTGTCCTTGTTTCAAGAGAAGTTGCCAATTCTCTTCGTTTGTATGTACAGGAACCTATAGGTAAAAGATATGACAAGTAAACAGCAAAATGAGCCCAATTAAAATAAAAGAATTCAGTCAGTTTCAAAGTTTGATATTTCTTTTAAATGCTACATTCGAAGAAACTGATCTCTTCAGGGAATTGATATTACACACAAACTGGCATGGCCAAAGTGCTGAGTAGAAAGAATGAACAGAAACCAATTTCTTTCGGTGTTCAAAAGAATCCAGAAAATTACTTATTGTTTTCACCAATAGACCCCAAAAAAAAAAAAGGTAATACCTTTCTTAGGAAATTTCTTGGCCAAACTCCTGTATAAACCACCAGCTGCTTCAAGCGCTACCCCAATGGTCTTCTCACGAATACCATTGAAGGAAGCAAGCCTCAAGTTTACATCATTAACTAAGGTTTCGTACATATTAGCAACATACATCAAGGGCAAAGCAAACCTTGGATCACCTTCGTACTGGACATCTCTGTTTTTCCTCTTACTCAATTTGTCTTGACCTGGCTGCTGAGAATATTCAGCCCCAGAATCAGTCACTTCAATCACATGGTCATTAATAAAATGATCCACAATAATTTGTAGAAATCTTGCCCTTGCTGATTCAATAGGGGAAACATCTGGTTCAAACTTCATTCAAATTAGTAAAGCCCGCTTAAGACACAAACCATTCATATATTAATTATGATCTCATTTCTTTTTTTTTCTGTTTCCTGAGAAACAGAGATGCTTAAATTTTAAAAAAAATGGAAAAAGCGATCAGTAAATTTATGAAGAAAGAAGCCTACAGATCATAAATAGATCTATGCAATTATATGCTAATACTTATGATTTCTATTTAAGACAATAAAAAATGAAAAATGGAAAAAGTACCCTCAATTGTCAGAATATCATAGCTGCCCCTTGAAGGACCACTACTCTCGAGGGGAGAGCGATCTTCATCCACTTCAACACTGTGAAGTGGCAAAGAGTTTCTGTAGGATTCATGCACGCAATCCTGGACAAAAATAAAATTACAGGGGATTAGGAATTCTTATTAGAGGGGATTAGGAATTCTTACTGACATATTTAACAAATACAGCATTCAATTTTGTTTTCTTCATTTATTCACAAAGAAAAAAGAAAATAAAACATGAAAATGTTTGTTCTTCTATCCATAATTTTTAACTAACAACTGTCTATGATCAACTGAAACCCAAATTTTCTGATCGATAAAATTCTATATCTCAAATTTCTGGGGGTCTAGTGGGTAGAAGAAATTTTTTGTACATATTCAGTCCAGATGTGATTAATGGAAGAGGAATGAAAATCTAAGGTACACTTTCCTCATAAACTATAAACCCACAGAATACAACCTAACCATCCAGTTCACGCAAGAAAGGAAAACCTAGTCAGAGCAAACTTGCTCACAAAATACTATATATGCGAAGAATCGTCCTAATAAGCAGGCAAGGCCATAACTGCACCTCATATAAGATGTTAGCATGGCTGCAATCCATGCAATCCCAGTATAGAATCTTAAATTTGTTTCATAACTACAGTTGCAGATAAAAATAATCCCCAGAATGTGTCCTAAAATTATCACAACTGATGCCCAGTTCTCATGAGGGATTAGAGTACTAATCTTAAAATAAAAGCCTCACATCCCTGTCTCATCTCACAACATTCTACAAAACAATATCGCACCACCACTTATAATGGATGCTCTTTTTTCTGGATGTTAAATTGTAAAGTATTTGTTTGGTTTCTAAGAAAGTTACAGAGAGAAAATAACAAGAGAGAACGAATGTGAATCATTTCATTAATCTGAATGGTTTTACAAGGATGTATATATACAAGCATTTCGAATCTTCTACATGCTGTTTAAGCTTTAGCTAACAGCATAACAACCTTCCTCCAGCTCAGCTGCCAAGTCAGCATTAATAACAAACTTGATTAAACAAATCAACTGAGCTTAACTAACTAAACCATCTTAACTAATTCTATTATCTTAACAGCCCCTCTCAAGCTCAAGGTCTGGGAAGAACATTGAGCTTGGACCGTAGATAATGAAATTGATCAAATGCTAATGGTTTAGTTAGAATATCTGCTACCTGATCACAACTTGGAACATGATTAATTTGCAGCTCCTTTCTAGATACATGCTCTCTAATGAAGTGTAGATCAAGTTCAATGTGTTTAGTTTTAGAATGATACTTAGGATTGCTAGCAAGGGCTTCTGCACTTTTGTTGTCACAGTAGAGAACTGGAGACTGCAGCAAAGACACTTTTAGTTCTTTGAAAAGATATGTGATCCACAATACCTCAGCTGTTGTCAAAGCCAAAGCTCTGTATTCTGATTCAGCTGTACTTCTAGATACTATATGCTGTTTCTTAGAGGACCATGAAACCAAGTTGTTGCCTAAGTAAACACAATATCCCCCCACTGACTTCCTATCATCCAGATCAGATCCCCAATCAGCATCTGAAAAAGCTGTAAGACTAAGTGATCCAGATGAGTAAAATTGTAAACCATGATCTGCTGTATACTGCAGATACCTCAGCACCCTTTTGCAAGCTTGCCAATGAAGTACTGATGGATTAGAAAGATATTGGCTGAGTTTATTCACTGTAAAAGCAATTTCAGGCCTTGTTAGTGTAACATATTGCAATGAGCCAACCAAACTTCTGTATAAAGAAGGATTCTCAAACACTTCACCCTTGTCTTTGACTAATTTCTCTGTTGAGCTCATTGGTGTTGAACAGCCCTTGCAGTTCACCATTTGAGCTTTCTTGAGCAAATCACCAATGTACTTAGTTTGTGATAAGTGCAAACCATCCACATTTGGAGTTACCTCAAGACCGAGAAAGTAATTAAACTCCCCAAGATCTTTCAAGGCAAACTCGGCACCCAACTGATGTATCACCTTTTCTACCAAAAGAGAATTTGAGCCTGTGATCAAAATATCATCTACATAGATTAGTGCCACAATAATTTCTCCTGCCACATGATGAACAAACAAGGAAGTATCTGATTTGGATGTCACAAAACCCCACTGAATTAAAGAAGCTTTCAACCTGTCATACCAGGCTCTTGGAGCCTGTTTGAGTCCATAAAGTGCCTTAGTGAGTTTGCAGATATGAGCTGGAAATTGAGGATGAACAAAACCCTCAGGTTGATGCATAAAAACATCCTCTATAAGAATGCCATTAAGGAAGGCATTATTAACATCTAGCTGCCTAATTGTCCAATGATTCATGACAGCAAGACTCAGAATTATTCTGATGGTGCAGGGCTTTACAACTGGACTGAAAGTTTCAAAAAAATCCACCCCTTGTGTCTGATGAAACCCCTTGGCAACCAATCTGGCTTTGTACTTTGATATGCTGCCATCAGGGTTATATTTAATTCTGAATACCCATTTGTTTCCAACAATCTTCCCAGCTGTTTCTGGAGGAATAAGAACCCAGGTTTGATTCTTTTGTAGTGCATCAAATTCTTCTTGCATAGCTTGTTGCCATTTGGAGTCTGCTAGAGCTGCTTTAACAGATGAAGGTTCAAGCTCTTGAGCTACTGTTAAGTATGTCTTGGGCTTAAACACACCAGCTTTTGATCTGGTAGTCATGGAATGAATGTTCTGAACTGAAGATGTCTGTACTGGCTGATGAACTTGGATGTGTGGTGATAAATTTTGAGATGAATGGCTTGGAGATGAATGTGCTGAAGATGTATGGGAGTGACTTGAATCAGGTCCTGCATCTGGATTTGAGGGAATAGCATAGGATTGTGCATTGTTGCTGTCTTGAATGACTTCTGTAATTGGAATATTTGAAAAAGAGACTTGACTTGGTTGGATGGATGAGAGTTGTGAATCAGACTTTGTAGGAAAGAGTTCAAAATAAGGAAATTCTGATTCATTAAACTGAACATGTCTAGCAATGTATGTTTTACCAGTGGAATCCAGGCATTTATATCCCTTGTGTATAGGACTATAGCCAATCATTAGGCATTTTTGTGTATGAAAATTGAGTTTATGGTTATTGTAGGGTCTGAGAAGAGGAAAGCAAGAGCAACCAAAAG
Source organism: Citrus x clementina (assembly GCF_000493195.1). NCBI lineage: Eukaryota > Viridiplantae > Streptophyta > Magnoliopsida > Sapindales > Rutaceae > Citrus > Citrus x clementina. Next base: position 17,200,997 of record NW_006263303.1, on the reverse strand, counting down.
TTCTAAGGAACTTGTAATCTGGTGGTCTACCATGAAGTTTGGCAAAAGGAGAAACATTATTCAACACTGGGGTTGGCATTCTGTTAATAAGAAAGGAAGCTGTATGAAATGACTCCCACCAAAAAGATAAAGGCATTTTAGCTTGTGCAAGAAGTGTTAACCCAGTTTCTATAACATGCCTATGCTTTCTCTCAACTACACCATTTTGATGATGTGTGTGAGGACAACTATGCCTAAAATGTATCCCTTCTGCCTCAAGAAATTTTTCAAAGCTTCTGTACTCCCCTCCCCAATCAGATTGTAAAGACTTTAGAGAGAAACCAAGTTGTTTTTCAACTAAGGTTTTGAAATACTTGAATGTATCTAAAGCTTCTGACTTAAGGGTTAATGGAAAAATCCAGCAGTATCTGCTGTAATCATCCACAAAACTAATGTAATATCTATATCCATGTAGAGATGGTATAGATGCTGGACCCCAAAGATCGGTATATACAAGTTCTAAAGGAGTTTTTGTTTTTATGCCTGTAGAGTAGAAGGAAAGTTGATGCATTTTACCATATTGACAAGCATCACAAAAATCAGGAATAGATGCAGGAAGTGCAAGAGAGGATAATATGTTTTTCAATGCATGTTTATTAGGATGACCAAATCTTTGGTGTAACACATTAGCAAACATAGCTGGGTTAACAGTGCTCAAATGACTCTGAGAATTACTTGTTTGAGTACAAACTTTATTCAAAGACAAACCAGAAAAGTTACAAGCTGATTGGTTAAAAACAGAAAGCATAGAACTAGGATTATGACTGGTGACACATGAACTGGAGAGACAGTCATCCTTAGACAGCAACTTATACAGTCCTCCTCTAGCAATCCCTTGAGCCAGATGCACTCCCTTCCTCTTGTCCTTAATAAAGCACATATTGGCAACAAACTCAATGGTTAAATTGGTATTTTCAAGCAATTTGGAAATGCTTATGAGATTTTTAGTAAGATGAGGTACACACAAGATATCTTGTAAATGCAGAAAAGAATCACAGGAAGTGGGGAGACAAGTATATCCAATGTGTGTAATTTTCAGACCTTGGCCATTACCAACATGTAGTAGCTGATTACCTGAATATTCTCTTCCAAGGTTCAAGTTCTGCAGGTTGTTGGTGAGATGATGTGTTGCCCCACTGTCAACATACCAACCTTGATCAGCCATGTCACCTTCTGAGGTTGCCAGGAAAGCAGCTCTTGGTGCTGAATTTGGATAGAAAGCTCTTGGTCCAGGATTCTGATATGAATTATAGCCTGAATATGGATTGTAATAAGGCACAAATTCTTTATTGAACCTGTTCCTGCATTCAGCTGCAGTATGCTTTGGCTTAAAGCATATTTGACAGATTACAGCAGCTCCATTTGGATCTGAAGCACCTTTTCCATTAGTGAAGCCACCAAAGTTTCCACCAAAATTTCCATTATTAGCACCAAAATTATTGGCATTGTTAACACCAAATCCTCCTCTGCCTTGATAATTTCCAGACTGAGCATTATTATTCCAGCCTCCATTCCAATTTCCTCTACCTCGGCCTTGAGAAAAACCTCTACCAAAGGCTCCTCTGCCACCATTATTATTATTGACATTCCTAATCCAGTTAGCATTATTCTGTCCTCCAAACTTAGTATTAGTTCCAGTTTGAGCAACATTTGCAGCATAAGTCAATTTAGCTTCCTTGCTAGCATTTGACTGATGTGCTTCTAGTCTAGCTTCATGAGTTAAAAGCATTGAGTAAGCTTCATTAACAGTCATTTTTGCTAGATTTGCCTCGATATACACAACCACAGGGTAGTATGGTTGACCTAGCCCAGAGATAAGATGTGTAATAAAATCTAGAGAGCTAACAGGGCTTCCAGCTATAGCTAAATCATCAGTTATTGTTTTCAGTTTTCCAAAAAATTCAGTCATAGACATTGAACCTTTTCTAAGATTGTTAAGCATCATCTTAAGATGAACCTTTTTAGCAAAGGTTTCAGATCCGAATTGTTGCTCAAGACTAGTCCAAAGTTCAAGTGAAGTTTCAGAGTTTACCACAAGGCTGAGGATCTCGAGATTTATAGAAGACAGCATCCAGCTCAGCAGCATTTGATCCTTCCTTTTCCAAGCAGTGAACTCAGGACTTGTTCGAGTTTCAATTTCAGAGTTCTCAGATTCACTTTGAAGAAATTGATCTGGACATGACTTGGAGCTATCGAAATGATCTTCAAGACCATTTGCACGTACTGAAGAGAGAATCTGAGATTTCCAGATTGTGTAGTTCGATCGATCAAGCTTAATAGGAGAAGTGAAAGTGAATGAAGAAACAGAGATTGCTGTGTTTGGATTTGAGCTTGAGAACGCCATTTTTGCTTTTAGTTTGGCTCTGATACCATGTTAAATTGTAAAGTATTTGTTTGGTTTCTAAGAAAGTTACAGAGAGAAAATAACAAGAGAGAACGAATGTGAATCATTTCATTAATCTGAATGGTTTTACAAGGATGTATATATACAAGCATTTCGAATCTTCTACATGCTGTTTAAGCTTTAGCTAACAGCATAACAACCTTCCTCCAGCTCAGCTGCCAAGTCAGCATTAATAACAAACTTGATTAAACAAATCAACTGAGCTTAACTAACTAAACCATCTTAACTAATTCTATTATCTTAACACTGGAAGATTAATTATCAACAGCTGCTCAAGCCAAGCCAATGTTAAAGAGTCAAATTTACAACAGGAGTAAATTTGAGCCACACCAATACTTGAATACGCTCTTGGATCTTAATCGCCGGATCAGATGGATCATAGACTAAGCCCGAAGTTCAATTCAGCTCGATCATATCCTGCTAAAGGTGACCTTCTGGGGAGTTTGATTGGGATTTTGACAATAGTTTCCAATTACAAAGAAGTTATAACCCTCGCACCCACAGCATTGGAGAACGTGATAGTTTGAAGGAACTCATGAATCAGATAAAGATTTCCTTAAAGGGTGTGTTTGGAAGACAGCATTACACGGCATTATAAAACTGTTCTTCACTAAACTAATGCTATCCTTTGTTTGGTGAGAACTGAGAAATCGCAATGCATTAAGGGACCGTGCTAATGTGGCGGTTGCCGCATTAGCTTGTCTTTTTTTTTTTTCCACTTTTTTTTTTTACTTTTACTTTATAATAATAATAATAGTAATAAAATAATAATATTAATTTTTATTTTACATTATATTAATAAATTTATGATTTATTATTCAATAATATTATATTATATTTTAATTTAATTTATAATATTATATTATTTTTTTGTTTTTACATTATAATTTATTAATAAATTTATAATTAATATGACTAATAATAAATACTTGAATTGTACATAAAATATAACATAATATTACATTATTTAATTATATTATGATAGTTAACATATAAAAATTAATTATTTTTAAATAATTTAATATAACAAATAATAAATATTTAAATACGAATAAATTTCAATATATTAATTTAAAATTAATAATAATATAAAATATTATTACATATGCTACAAAACTCTTACTTGGATTATTTAGCACAATTTATTTTGTTAGTAAATAAGTTATAACAACTATGTCACTTTATTATTTCGTGATTATTTTGTGGTGTGCATAGATTTTCATTCTATCATCCTAAGATGACTTTTAAACTAATCGTATAGGTTTTAACTATTTATTTTTGTTGTTATATTATTTAGAAATTATTTGATTAAATTATTTGCTTCGATATTTAACAAGTTATATATTTAGAAAATACTAAAAATAAATGCTATGCTTCCGAAAATTAAAAGATATAAGCTTCGATCTTTATGAAAAGTTAATATTTTTTTAACATTTACACTAACAAAATTGTTAAATTCCTAAAATTTAAAACTTTTATATTTAGTATTTTTTTAAGTACTAACAAATATTAAACTAATCACAAAAAATTAATATAGTACAGTGCAACACCAAACATAATATAAATTTACAGTATAATATAGCACCAAATATTATATAATATTATTATAATACATTATTAATGTAATATAATATAATAAAATATAATATACCATACGCACTTTAAAAACGCAGGTAGATTCAGTAAAGGGACGAACGTGCTCCGGTAAAAGTTGTGACAACCGAAAAAAAATTAAACTTTTCGGTATACGTTTCAATAACAAGCCCACCACCATCGATGATCCGAAAAAAAACAAGTGGGACATAAAATTAGAGCCCAGTGGACCGTGCAAATAAAATTAATCATCTAAGCATAAAAATAAAAAATAAAATAAAAAAATTATTAAACAACATGTGTTGAGAAACTACAATAGTTAGTGAAATTAGAGCTGTGACACATGTCAAAATTCGATCCACGTGTCCGTCAATAAACACGACATTCCCATCGTATTCGAGGACAAGCATAGAATAAATGGAGACAGGGAAGAACCAACGAGCAAAAGCAAGCACACAGAGGTTAAGAAAATGGCAGCACTATTTTGGGGAAAAAGGATTACCATTAACATCTCTAAGACCTCATCAAAAGACTTTCCTAATCACTACTTCCACTCCGCGAGCAGAATCTCTAGATCTCGGTGGCTTTCCTCTGCTTATGAGCATGCTCATGTATATTATTCATATGCCCTTATCTTTATTGCTTTTACTATTTCTTGCTTTTACTACTTTTAGAGGGCATCTACATTGATATTTTCTCCATTTATTTATTAGATTCTTAAAGTGAAGTAAGGGAAAAAAAAAAAAATTCTTAATAGATTTAGATGTGCATGCCTTCTTTTTCTTTATTTATTTATTTTTTGTTTTTAATAATCTAGAGGTCGAATTGAGTTTTGTTACACTTATACGCTAGTTTCTTGATTGCTAAATTTAGCTTAATTTCTATTAGGCATATTATAATTTTTGCAAGTTGAGTTTATAAGAGATCAATTAGTCTCGGAAGTGATAAAAAAATTATTAATTGTTGATCTGTTGCTTGTTCTTAATTGGTTCAATTCGTAAAATCTCTTGTGCCTATATCAACAGTTCGAATTTAATTTCGTTTTGTTGGTACTTAACATTCAATAAGTATGTATGTATACTCAGTTGAGGTATTAGTGTTCATCAATGATCTTAAAATGCAGGGTAGCAATGCAGTGGCAGAATCGACGGACCATAAAGCCGGGACCGAGGCCTCGAGGGATGGCCTATACGAGGCAAAGCAAGAAGCATTAGACGAGGACGAGGGCAGACCGAGTGGGGTGACAGGATTTGTAGCTGATAAGGTGAAAGATGGAGCAAGAAAGGCAGTGGATACAGCGGAGAATGTTGGGGACACGGCGAAGCAGATAATGGATGGTGCCTGGAAAGCAGCTAAGGAGACTACTGAGAAGATCAAGGACAATGTGATTTGTGGTGATGATGGTGATCGTGATCATGATCACATTCACAGAGATCCTTCAGTATTTGATGCTAAAAAGACTTCTGATCCTATTGATACACAAGAGTATAGAAGTATTGAAGATCAGAGGAACAAAGCAGTATTGAAAAAAAAAAAAAAATTGCAGTGAGTGAACAATTAAAAATAATCAAGTTATCAAAGAACGGGAATTCTATACCAACAGAATTGAAACAACAGCAAAAATTAATAAAACAGCTGCTGGAAATCGTGGAAACAACAACAAATAAACGGAAGAAAAAAAATTAAACGGGAAAATCCGAGGTCTTAAAACAGATTTATCACTTATAACGGTGTTTTTAGGTTTGTTGGTATTTGTTTTTTAGGATACAACGGAAATAAATTATTTGTCAAGCACATACAAATAATTTCGGTTAACAACAACAGTGTAGATTCTCGATCAAAACAGAACGTTTGAGAAAGAAAAAGAAATTTTAAGTGCTATGTGTGTTTTGTTGCATCTAAAATAGAAGAGAAAGATTGTATTTTTATATACATGAGGGTACATAACTATTGTATAAAATTAATTTTTCGAATTCAATATATGATTTAATTTTAGTTTCTGTAACATTTCATTGAATTGAAAATTTCAAATCTGTAACAGCCTGTTGAATTCAAAAATTTCAATTGTGTAACAGTTTAATATTTATTCATAAATCAAAAATTACTTTTGATTTTAATTGTGAAAACTCTTAGAAAATTTAAAAGGAAATAAAAAATGTGGCCATGCGGGTCTAGGTGATTTGGGGCCGACATTCGTGTAAGTAGGATGAGCGGGTTCAACCAAATCGATCTCGGATTTGCGCCTCGTGCACGCGCGTGTGGAGAGAGCCTCTATCCCTACAATTCTTGCTCATGTATGGATAAATATCTATATATAAACACAGATCCCTTAACTTATTTTTCCCTTCTGCGATAAGTTTCATTTCCTTTCAATTTTTCAACTTCAGGGGTGCACTTTGAGAGTCAATTTCTCATTCTACCAAACATCATTTTAAGTAAATAAAGATATATCATTTTGAAGTTTTCACAGAGTAAAATCTGAACCTCTCAATATTTTCACTTTTGTTAAGTGAATCCCACTCAAAATGTGCCCTCAAAATAACATACTAATATGCTATTTTTTCAACGAGCATATGGGTATGATAAGGCATCTGATTGATGACAAGCAATTTGAAAGCGCTTTTAATTAGTGGCTCCGAAATGCTTTTGTCTTTTGGGCTATGCATGAATAATGTGACATGCATGGCCTCTTTTAGGTATGAATATTATTATTTTTAAATAATTCGATTAATTGAACACGAGACACTGCTTCCGTAGAGTGAACAAACAAATACAGTTGAATGCTTGCTAACAAATTCTTACACTCATAATAAATAAATAAATTCTTCTTACACTTACGAAGAAAATTAATAAATAAATTCTCCGAACACTCATCTCATATAATATTCAACTTCAACAAAACCATTAAACTTAGAAAAATAACTAAATAATAATAATAACAACAACAACAAATTAGAGCTTAAAATTTTGGAATAATTATAATTTTAAAGATCTTATCTCTATTTGGTTTTTTTATTAATAACTGATACCAGCTGAATGCATGAGATTATGAAGTTCTTCTTCACTTGTAGTTTTGACGTAGCAAGGTAGTGGAAGCGGATAGATAAATACTAGATGGGGTAGTGGAAGCGGGTAATAAATGATAGATATCGTTTTATTAGTGGGTTAAACCAATGCAATTAGGATATGTTCTAATCGAAATAATTTAATGAGATTTTGATAATTAGGTTGTATTCTAATTGAAACAATTTAATGAGATTTTGATAACTAGTAATATTCTAATTGAAATGAGATTTTAATAGCTAGGTTTGTCGGATTGAAAACAGTAAGATTGAAAAATGCACCAAGAAAAAAAAATCGCAATGCAGAATAAAGCCAAGGAAAATATTTTAAGAAAATGAAGAAAGGCCAATTGGCGGCATTGCCAATTCTTACGTGATTTAAATGCATTGTAAAATTGATCTATTAAAGTATCGAATGCGGGATTCCGAGACGTTTTATTATTTCAAAAAAAATTTACAAGTAGATCGATAAATTTTACCAATTGAAGTAACCAATAGTGGTCACACAAGGGTTTATCATGATATAAAGGGAAAGGAGAAAAATTTGGAGTTAACAAATGAAGGTATCAATGAGGTTTCTAACACATGGTGCTTTAGAAACTGAAGAACGAAGAAGGAATTTTGGACCAAAATCCAACTCAATAGTGAGAGTGATGGGCACTTGAATCATTCCATAAATTGGTGTGACATCCATTATGTTTGTTTCTGCATGTATATCAAAAGAGCGACGCGGAAGAGTGGGAGGTGAAAGAAAAGAAAGATAGACTGATGGTGGTCCTATATTTTGCAGAATCATAGTGACTGTTTTGTTGCTAGAAGGAAGTGCTTTTTGGGGAAGTTTTACTACCATCGTAGCTGATCAACAAAGCCAATAACATCATTCAGGGCGGCACCGTATCCCACATACAAGAATCATTAACATTAAAATCATACGAGCACAAAATCAGGATAGTCTTCCATAACATAACACAACATAATATCACTACAAACAATGAGTCAATTTATTTAAAATCATTCTTCAACTTTTAATTATTTATAAGCTTCCGTAAATCACATTTAAATAATTAATAATTATTTCAAAGTAATTGACTTAAAACAATTTAATTAAAGTTTTTGTTTTTAAGACAACTTATAAAACAAGTTTTTAATAAATTAAGTTTTGTTATAAATAATTTCAAAGAATGATTTTACTTAACAAAATATTGTAATAGACTAAAACAAATCAATTTTATGTACTTTTCATTCAACATAATACATAACTCGAATTAAAAGTAATTTAATACTGAAATGCATATATCATGCATGAATTTACTTACCTCGATCTTTAACAATAAAAAGATGGTAACTTCAACCATGAGCTCACTGTCATCCTAAAACATCAAGACACATTGTTATCAATATTATTACTCATTATAACCTTAATATAAATCCAACATAATCAAGTCTAGTAATAAGTACTAAACTATCAAAGCTAGTCTCAACCCATGGGCGAACCCAACTAAGACCCAAGAGGGGCTTTATGGCCATTAATTTTTCTTTTAAATGTACCTCAAATCCCTTCTAAAAGAGTTAAATAAAAAAAATTTAGACACATTTTTCATATAACAAAAGACTTGTAGTTTAATGTTAAAAGTGTTATTTGATGGTTTTAAAGTCTTGGTTCAAATCCCAATAACCACATTATTTTTTTAAAATATTTTGTGGAAACTACTTAGAAAAATGATACTTTCACGCATTTAAAATAAATAATTTATTACTATTATAATTTAGAATTTAAAAGAAAGTAATGGAATTTGAGTTTATGAGACTTAAAATATATTCAAGTGAACATAAAAAAAAAACCCTAAATTAAATATAATTTTTTGAACTAAACCCCCCCAATTTAAGTTTCTGGGTGGCCACTGTCTCAACCTGACCATCATATACAAGTTAATTTTTACCAAGCTAATTATATGTCAGAAAATTGTAAAAAATTAAAAAAAAAAACATAAAATCTGAAGTTGGTGAGCTTGTTATGACTGAATTCGGTGATTCCTCATTCACATGTGTCGAATTTATAAAGATTTAAAAAATGAATAATCATAAATATATTGCAAAAAGAATTTTACATGCAAATATTCACACTATCCAGCAGTGATAAAAACAAAGGTAGTTGTATTAGAAAATTCATAAAATATTTAATAAAACTCATAAATTAGACCACTTGATTTTACAACAATAAAAACGTCAAGAAATAATGTATCAAATTTCTAGAAGTTTTGAAGATGTAAAACCATTTTAAACGAATTTATATTGAGAGACTAGCAAACTTGTCTAGAAACTTTCAGGTTTGTGTTTTGCAACTTAAAAATTCATAACTTAATGTTAACTGAATGAAAATTAGTCTAATAAACTTGAAATCATAGAGGACTCATAATATTATACGAATATAATTTTTATAAGTCATTCTAAAGCCTTTTAACAGCCTAAAATAATTTTACCATCAACTATTGCAATTATGGAAAGCAATCTCCAGGATTGCAGCAGCTCAACATAAACCAAAAATTATGAAATTAAAAATAAAGTGACATAATGAGGATAAAAAAAAATCAACATAATTTTCAAAGATTATTTGGATAGTCAGAAAAATCGGCAAATTCAAACACACTGCTGAAAATCGAAATTTTCCAGCACCACTGTTCCAAATTTGAAAATTAACAACAAATTGGTTATTTGGAATCTCTTTGTACAAAATATATCATTGAAAACCTTAGAATGTCCACTTTAATTTTATGGAAACTTTTGTACAAAAATCAAATAAAAATAATGGAAAAAAACAATAATCAAAACACACTGCTCGTAACTCATAATAAAGAGAACAATGCATGCATTCATTATCAAACACATAAGATCATATTAGAGAGCACGTATTAAAGAAGGATTAATACCTCAAAATTTCTTTCAAACGTGCATAAAAGAAAACCCTAGAATTTTTTTGCTTTTATACGTTTGTTTAATTAAAGAGTTTTAAATCATAGGGAAATAAGAAGGGTTTAAGTTTTATAAAAACACATGCTTTTATAATATATATTATATCATAAAGATAGATAATTCCTTATAATTTATTTAAAATAAAAATAAAAAGAATTATACCTTATCTCAAATAATCTAATTAAAATAAATTCACACAAACAAAGATAAAAAATTAAATAGATAAATATAATTAAATTCAAACCTAGCTATTAAAATGCGGACTTCAACACTAATGCTGTTGCATGAAAAATCAATGGAGTGTTTTATTGCCTCAATGGAATTTGAATAAGCGAGTTGTCAGGAAATCCTGTGTTTGAACCGCAAGACAGTTGTAGTTACTATTATCTTAAAAAATACGAAGCCATCTTAAGTACTTCCAAGAAAATATATGGACCCATAAGAAAGAAAATAAGCCAGGAAAATGTGGTGGCTGATTCAGCATTAGTTCTGGAAGCTTTCATTCAATTTCTACAACTACAAGTGACCCACGGAAACCCTCTTTAAGTAGAGTATCTAACCTCTTTTGCTCTTGTCTCTCTCTCCTTCCAAGATTTTGAGTTGTAGTTATCTACTCTAAACTTTGGTACAATTTTTCATTACAATAGCCACGTGAAACATTGTGTTGTGTCAATGTCAGTAATTCATTCTTTCCTGAGTATCTTTTGTTCCTTGACACTGTAAAAAATAACTTGAGCATAGTTCTTTAATCTGCTTTTGGTTTGATAAATAAACATTGGTGATTGAGTTTGATCCAAAAATTCATCGAAATCTCCTTAAAGGAAAGGCTTCTTGTTAAGATAAAAGGGCAATCTTAAAATTTATCCAAATGAAATGACATTTGATGGATACAATTGAAGGAATCAATACACACAGGCATGAAAACATAAAGTTCATTTTCATCAAAGTAGCTGCTAAGTTCACATCTAGCAACGACAGAAGAAGATAAAGTGGGCATAAAGCATGAAGTAAAGACTCTTGATCTATAGAAAAGCATAGAGCACTCTTCTGTAGCATTACTTGTCCAGCTCTAGTAGAAGCAGAATTTTGCGAACCATTAGTGCTGTACAGGCCACTGAGGAATTCGATGTCTCTCTCAAAGCTCTACTGGCAATGAAAAAACACTTTTCCAAGCATTTAACTTCTCGAGAAAGTTTATTTATCATTCTCATTTACCCCAGTTTAGTGTTTATATGATTGTTGATGTGCAAAAAAATGGAGTACAGGTCAATAAATTCTATGAGAAAGTGTTAAAGATAATGCATCTATCTTTATGATTTTTGTTTCTTTCTTCAGGTAATGTTGTACCTAACCATTTGCTGTATCTGTCCTACTACCAACCGTAAAAGGACAGTTTCATAAAATGTTGATAAGAGAAATTTACAGTTTCTTTACAAGTCTCTCTCTGCAGCTGGCTAATGTTCTATACATTGGTTAAGTGCACTCAAAATAGTATAAATATCTAACTTGTACAAAATTCCAGAGTTTGCTTAGGTTCCTTGTATCATCCATTTACCAGATGTCTAAGACAAAATTTTATGTCCTGAAATTAAACAAAAATAATCAATCAATAAAATTTCTGAACTTCTTGATTTATTTATCATTTTCAGGAAAGTGGACCACCTAGGGTGTTAATTATTGATGTGCCTAACTGGCACTAATATC
>NW_006263303.1:17130068-17189125 GCF_000493195.1 Citrus x clementina | reverse complement strand
ATAACAAACCCAATTAATAAATTTTTCTTTTGAAGCTTCTAATCATTTACAAAAAACAACAAAAGCAGGGTGTGGTCCTCCTCCAGTCTTTTCACCTTTTCCATTAACTCACTTCATTGCTTCTAGTTCCCCACTTTTGCTTCAACATTTTTCATCATCAAATTCACTCCCATCGTAAAAACACACCTGCTATATCAATGGATGCGGCAAGCCTTGAAGCACATCGCTAGCTAAAGGAAAAGACTGTCAAGGATTGCTTTCTTGAGGACGATATGGACAACGATATGGAAGAAGAAGAGGGTGGTGTTGATTGTTATGCAGACGATGAAAGAAAGAAGAAAGCGACCGGAAGAAGAGCAGCGCCTGCCGGGACTTCATCACCTTGTTGCATGGTGGAGAAGTGCGGAACTGATTTAACCGATGCAAGACGATACCACAGGCGCCACAAGGTCTGTGAAACTCATTCCAAGGCTCCTGTTGTGATTGTTGCTGGTCTCAGGCAAAGGTTTTGTCAGCAATGCAGCAGGTACCATTTTTACGGATTCTTTGCTATTGTGATCAGCTTCTGCTTGGATGTGTTGGTTAGAAATCTTAAATGTGCTTTGACCACTTCGAGAAGCTACATCTTCACCATTAACTGAACAAACTAGTGCTAAATGAATAAGTCTTAAGTGCTAACATAGCGGTACATGCTTCAGTGCTTCTTGATCCTTTATCAAACAGCCACCCTTGCCAAGAATAATGTTTTTAAAATCTCCCAAGGCTTTCTTGTCTAGTTCCAGATTCTAAAAATGTTTCAGTTTCTAGGTTGTAATGTCTCTTGCTTTGTATTGCAGGTTCCACGAGCTATATGAATTTGATGAAACGAAAAGGAGTTGCCGTAGGCGTTTGGCTGGACACAATGAGAGGCGTCGGAAGAGCACAGCTGAAACAACTGGTGAAGGATCAAGCTGCAGAGGGGTAGGTCCTCAGTAGGACGATCAGTTCAGACAAGCTGACGAAAATAATAGACTGTAGACACCTGTCCAAGTGAATAGACCTTACAAGCATTCCTAGATCAAATAAGACCGGAACTTTCTGCATTGCAGGATGCTCCCTCTCTTCTGTCATCCTTAGGCTCCTCCTCTCTTCTGTCATTCTAAGGTTCCTTTAGCGCCGGCATACGGTGGTTCCTAACAGCAGTATCTAGGCTATGCATGAAGTAGAATTATCTTTGATTCTCCCGGTGTGATGCACCCTTCGAATAAATTGTGGTAACAATAAATACTTTATACTTTTGGTGACTGGCCTTAAGAGTTTTTGTACTGCTATTCTAGATATGATGTTAAATGCTACCATCCGAACTTGTTGATTCCTGAGGAATCAATCGTTACGCAAATAAATTGTCCACTGCAAACTTCAATCTCAGCTTCATTTTAATTCTAGACATACTGTTTGATGCGGAACTAGGGTTCAAGGTTTCTTAGTTCCTATAAACTATAAAGTTAACAAGGATCATAGCTACTTGCATCATTATCTGAGCAGAACATATCATATCAGAACAGATAATTGAGCGAATGCAAACAAATGACATTGTTTACAGTTAACATCTTTAAAGTATTAGCTACATTTATGCTTCAGGAACTGTATAAACAACAAGAAACAAGTCCGTAGCATGCTTCTTGCATCTAATAAACTCCTAATAAGAACACAAACAGGTTTTCTTATATGGCACAGCAGATCAGTATACCGATGAACGTTCACCAATATACCAAGGTGCATAACAAATAACTAAAGACAGTCCTCTGTGAAACAGGAGAGGGATCTCATCTACTACTATCAGTTAAACTTTACGACAACACAGGAAATGTCATCTGAGCTATTTCTAGCAAGTGCTTCTTCAGTAAGGTGCCTTGCAGCAGACCGAGCATCTTTTATATTCTTGATGGCATCTGCTGCATCTTGGTTCGACATAACTTTCCATAATCCATCACTTGCCAAGATAATAAACTCTGTATCATCATCGATCGTCTCCATCACCACATGTGGTTCTGAACTCAGATGCATTTTCAAGCTCTTGTCACCAAATGCCCTTGCCACCGCCAATTGTCCATCAACACGTGGAACATCCCCTGAATTCGTAAAAGAAAATTTGTCATGCTAATGATCAAACACCATGTCTACAAGTAAAAGAACCACAAATCCCCATTTAAGCAAATGTTCCCCCGGTAAACAGAACCAGCCATGATATACTGATTTCACAGTTATGCAATGGTAAGTCATCTCAAATTATAGAAAAGCCTTGAGGGAACACTCGTTATTACCCAGGTGGAAACAGAACAAAATTAGCTGATCTCTAGGTAAAACTGGTACCTGGAAAGTTTGACACAAAGCCTCCTCTGCCTTCAATATGCTCCCTTTCTGAGCTTGGCTCGTGATCAACTGACAATTGTTTTGCCACACCATTCTTGCATATGACTGCCCGAGAATCACCGACATTTGCTACTACCAGCTTCTCACAGTTGATTAATATTGCAGTGACTGCAGTTGAACCACCTTTACCCAAATCAACTGCTTTCTCCAAAATTGTAGTATCAGTAATACAGTAAGCTCTCCTGACTGCACTTTCTGGATCTTGCCAGAAGTTAGGCTGATTTCAGGAAAAGAGGGACAATAATTAAAGAAAGACATTCATGTATGTAATGTTTAGCTAGCAGAGCTTACAATTAGCTAGATCAATACACTAAAACTAGAACTAAGATATGCAAATGTCATCCAATCAAATGAATCAGAAATACATGATGAGACATTATTATAGAAAATTACCAATAAACGAGCATGAAAAGACACTACATTGGAGTAATGGATATTTTTTAATGCAAGTTCTACTATGAAATGAACTGATGTGGCAATTCTACACTCATTATAAACAACGGCTGCTTTGATCCCATTTCTCATCTTCGGAAGAGAGCTAAATACAGTTTAATACCCGGTTATAAGGCATGATACATCAGTCGAATCGCTACTCCAAAGTATTTGGAATAAGATTTTCGAAAGAATCAGTTACCTCATTTAAGATATTCTCGAACAAATGTGTCCGCAGAAAATCAGGAATTTCATGGCTTAAGTGACCATCAAATATGGCAAATAAACCCAATTCATTCTCATCAACTTGCTTAAACTGCGCAACGACATAATCTTCCATGGGATGACCCGCCTTTCCCTTTACTAAGTGGTAGCCATGAGTTACATGCTTTTTCATCTTACTCTTTCCTTTTCCAGAATCAGGAGATGAGCCCAATACTTTCTCCTGCAATCACAAAGAGCTCCATAGTTGAAAAAGACAAAGGGAGGAAAAGTGTTGACACTATAAAATATTAACCATCCACTACTTTGTTTTTGAAGTAAGACAAGGTAACGGTGGTTGATACATACAACTTGTTCCTTCTTAAATCAATAATAAAGATGAAATTAAAAAACTTATTCAACAATACAACCATGTTAGCGCATAATCTATCCACCTTATAAATTAAAAAAAGTCCCTACATCACAGCCCCATTGGTTTAGCCTTGGATTGGAAGCAAGAGATCAAGGGTTCTACTCCTCTCACACACATTTCTGAGGGGATTCCTTAATTTGGACAAACTGGGGTGGGAAGCCACGAATGGAATTGGCCTTGATGCATTGCGAGTGCATCCCCTCGACTAGGATAAAAGTGTGGCCTAAAATAAGTTGTCTGAAAGGATAAACTAAGTAATCAAGATAACCGCCACCTTACACAGACAGAACTTTTCCATTTTCCTCAATCCTCCTCTTCATTGCTAAGCATGAACCTGAATCCATCTTAATATTTAATTCAATTTTGTATACTAGCGGTCAAATTCTGAAACTCTGACTTCTCCAGCTCTCAGCTGAACCAAATTTTAACATTAAGGGCATTCTTAAAAAAAATGAATCTTTTGCATCCAGAAGGTTAAATTACAAGAACCCAGTTGCTACCCATACAGTCAAAAACATGAAAAACAATGGTGCCATGTCAATCTCAACTTCATGCGACAAGTGGGTACCTATGATAATAAGAATTGTAATGAAAGATAAAAAGATACCTTCATCTTATTGAAGATTTCTCTCTTACCGATCATGGCTTTTGCTGCTTCTGTATTTCTTAATACGAGTGTGTAATTGAAATAATGGGGATAAACACAGACACAGTGGCGAAGGAGGGAGCGAAGAAGATGAGGATCCTTTAACGGTTGACACGACGACTTTTGCCGCGTTCTTCGCTGTACAATGACGCGTTAGCGTTTATTTATTTTATTTATTTATTTATTTATTTATTATCATTTAACTCCAAATGGAAATCAATTAAATGAAAGGGTAATCTCATCTCTCCTACAAACGGGTTTGGCACGCCGCACGACGCTGAACGGTTGAAGTCGTGGTCGTGGCTATAAATAGAAAGCACAGTAAACGAAGAAATGATTACCAAGAAAAAATTACGGTTAAATATTTGATTAGTCTCTACTTTAAATAAAATATTTCTTATAATTTTTATATTTTAAAAAATATTTTGAGGTATCCTTATTATTAAATATGTGATATTTTCATCTTTATTTTCTTTATTTTTATAATAATACTTTCGTAACAATATTTTTAACGACATTAATAAAAAGAGAACAAATATTAATTTATTAAAGTAATATTAAAATTAAAATTAATGTAAATTTTTTATTATTATTTCTACTTTTAAGGTTAATTTGATAACTTAAATTATTTTATAAATAAATTTTAACAGTTGCATGGTACAAAAAATATTAATTATTTTATACTGATATTTATTTGTTGATATACTAATAAATAAATATTGGTTCATTTGCTAGAATTAACTTTTTGAAATATATACTAATTAATGTCAAGTAAATTGTTACAAGGATATTATCATAAAAGTAAAGAAAAAATAAGGGTAAGTATATAACATATTTATTTGCAAGGGTGTTTTGAGGTTTATTTTTAAATATAAAGATTAAACAGTTACTTAAATCAAAATATAGATACTAAATAAATATTTACCTAAAAATTGCATCTCATTTCAATTCTATTTAGGATAATTTCAAATTATCTCCTCATGAATTAACTATCTTCAAATCATACTCTTTATTTTTGAAAATTTTAATTTATTCCTATTTTATTAAGAAGACTGAAAAAATTTCACCAACCCACCGTCTATTTTTCTTGCCATTTGAAAAAAAAAATGGAAATCTTTAGATTTTCAAAAGTAAAGAAGATAATTTAAAAATAGTCGATCCACTCTATTACATACATACAAAAAATATTAGGATTTTAAATATCTTTAATTCTAGTCTCAACCGCTGGAAAACTTATAAAATTATATTTTAATATTTAAAACAAAAGTTGGATTAATTAAAATTGGGTTCGTTATTATGGTTGGATAGATACAACAATAAATTATTTAACAAATAACAAAATATTTTAAAAAATAAACTTATAATATATATATTAAATTTTATATTTTAAAGTCATTAATTATCATAAACTATTAATTCTTATTTTACTATTATAATTTTTTTTTTACTTATAACTTAAAAATTACAACACTTTGATGTCAAACAATACCTAACACTAATATATTGAGCATTACTCTATTTGCTAATGCAAAAAATGTGAAATTGCCCTAAATTCTAAATTAAACTTAGCCCGTTTCTCAGCGTAAGCCTATCATATATTGGGCATTTTGCATGGATTGTGCAAACAAAACTGCTTGTTAATGACACGTGTGTGCAATATAAGAGCAAGTGAGCGACACGTGGTCAACGGCTGGAAATCCGTAGGCAAAACAAATTATTGTTAATTTTTTTTTTCGAGTGTACAAAATATTGATGATAATTAGAATTAGATCCTTTTTTATGGTATATACAATATGTAGTTTATTAACATTCCAGGTTAGGGATGGCAAAATTCGGGTTCATATCCGGGTTTAGTCATTTTGGATCCGAATCCGGATGCCATTTTCTCCTCTCGAATCTGGATTTTAATCCGGTATTTTCACCCGGATCCAGGTTCAACCCGAAAAACAACGGGTTTCCAGATTCTGGGTTTTAAACCCGAATCAATGAATCAGTTTTTAAAATTCTAAAAATAAAAAATTAATACATTTCTAAGTGTAACAACAATTCATTCAAGCATAAACCATTTCGAATCTTTTAACTGTAACAACAATATTTCAAGCATAAATAAAATCAAATAACAAAGTACAATGAAATCAAAACGAAAGGATAGCAACCTAGATCGTTGTTTGGAGTTGCAAGAACCCGAGGCTGCGACGGTCGCGAACCCGAGAGTATGAGTTGCAACGGCGACGGTGGCAAACACAAGCTTGTGACGGTGGCAAACCGCAAATCCGAGCTTGTGACGGTAGCGAACCACGAACCCTAGCTTGCGACGGTAAAAACTTGGATCGTTGTTTGGAGCTGCAAGTAGCCAAGGCTGCGACGGTCATGAATGGCGAACCCGAGAGTACGAGCTGCGACGGACGACGGTGGCGAACCCAAGCTTCTGAGTTCTGTCGGTGGCGAATCGCGAAGGCTGCAAGAAGCTAAGTAACCCAAGCTTCTGAGTTCTGTCGGCTGCAATCGCGAAGGCTGCAACCTAGATAAAATTGGGGTTTTTTTAATGTTTGTATTTATATTAATCAATAAAATTAATTAAAAAAATATTAAAATAAGATATCCAGGTCCGGGTTCCGAATATCCGGGTTCGCCTAAACCCGGAATCGGACCCGAATATATCCGAGTTATAAAAATTCATTCTGGATCCGGATTATTTTACACTCCGGTACAGATTCAACCCGGCCCGGATTATCCAGGTTCATCGGGTCCGAGTAAATCTGCCATCCCTATTCTCGGTAATATTATAAATCTAAAAGCCTTGCTTAAATAACTTTGTTATGGTGCTGAGAAACCTAAATATCTACTCATATCTATAAGAGCACTAATAAAAATAATCTGGTACCTTTAAGTTATTATTACTCAAATAATTTAAGGATTGTGAAAGATTAATTTTAGGTTAAGTTGTAAATTATAATTAATGTAAGTTAGCAGCCGCCGTGCAATCAAATATATTACTCTTGCAAGGTTCACTTGGATTTCATGCATGGAGCAATTGAGGAAGCAGTTGGCAATTGCATTGGCATTTAGTAGCAACACAAGCATGTACTCCCCTTTTGGGTTCCTGGAAATATGTATTTGTTTTATCCCCCCACCCCAAAAAACAAAGAAAAAGAAATATGTATCTGTTTCCTCATATTGGGCTAAGTTTATGGGTTTGACCTCTTAATTTGGACCAAAATATAGCCCAGACAAAAAAATGAAAAATCATAGGACAATTCTTGGTCAAAAGTTGTCTCCCAGTCAACCAAAATCCACTCTTGAGAAACCAGAGAGACCTACCACATCTAAGAATTAGAGTATCAACAAAGGAAGAGTATTATTATTATTATTAATCCTACTTCCAAAATGACTTGCTTTGCTTGTGGGGACAAAAAGTTAGGCCTTGAATTGGCTGACTGGTGGCCCTTAGAACATGAATTGTTGAAATGGGCCCAAGAGTGTCTTCCTCAGAAACCCAAACGGGAGACACAAGGATTATTCTAATATCTGATTTGTCCTCGTTTCTAGGAGCTATCAAAGTGTTTGATGAAATTAATTAATCTTTGGTAATTGATAGTTTTGATTCTTCTTTAGCGTGTTGATTGTCCCTAACGGAGCCTTTGCTTCCCACAACGCAAGAAAGCAGCTCTCTTTGAGTCTTTGTTGATCCCATCAAAGCATTCGGTCTTGTGAAATTGTGAAAGCCTATAAACAAAAAGGATAACAATCCAATTAACATGTTATTATTGATTAAGTTTATTAGCCCACCTCCCTCACTTCCTCTCTGTCTCTATCTCTCTTCATTGGTAGATTTCAAGGTATCTTTTGCTTTACATATCAAAAGAGTATATTTGGGAGGATGTGTCCTTCAAAGAAACAAAAGCAAGTGGACGAAAGATTAAAGGCTAAAAAATCTATTGAATTAAGAACAAACAAAGTACCAGAGAAAGCATTTCCTTGAAGTTTCTTTTCTCACAACAAAAGGATAGAATAAGCAAATACCATATGATAATGGTAGGATTAATTGATCGTATCCCACTATTGAACTTAATAACACTATACATATTCTAAGAATTTTTGCTGACATGGCATCTTCATGAGGATGCTAAGCCACACTAAGCTACATCATTTAGCAACACTAACAATATAATTACAACCCAAAAACAATACCATGTGCTAATTGGAGGTTGAGTTGGCAAGTATATGACTACATATGATTTATACCACCGAGATTATCAAAATCACCCAACAAAAGGGCCCCAAAAAACTTGTTCATATCATTCATTATAAGCATTGTGTTGCATTGCATATATATACACAGATGCTAGTATGCAACCTCACTCATATACGCACCTCAATTAGCTCCCCGACAGAAATTAACCACCATGGAGGACAGCCGGAAAAAGTCTGGCTCTGGCGAGATGTTCTGTTTTTCTAGCACCCCAAATCAAGACCAAAATTCCGACTTTGAATTTGGTTGCTTGACGCCTGATTCTCCCTCTCAAGATCCATCGAGAAACTCACCAGCTGATCATCTTTTCTTCAATGGCAGGCTCTTGCCTCATTCTTTCCCGTGTCAACAACAACCTGCTACAGCCATTGTGATAGAAAACACCTCTCGTGCAACGAGTCGAACAAGCAGTATTAGCAGCAAAGATTCACTCATGTCATCAAGAAGCAACAGTACAAACAGCAGGAGCAGTAGTTGCAGCAGTGCAAGAACAAGTTCGAGTGACAATTCAGAGAGGAAATTGTTGTATTATAATAAGCTTGCACACAGAGCAACTGCAACAACAGCAAGTAAAATGGTTACTACACAACTGTATGGATCTTCTCAAAGGTGGCGGTATCTTACACCAGTTCCTGCAGCATTGAAACGCGACGTTTCGCAGAGGAAAAATGGTCGGGGTTCGGTGAAAGAAAATGATCAGAGATCAAAGAGACAAGGTGAGATGAAGAAGCTGAATTCTGAACGGCCAGCAGGAATTTGCAGAAGATTTTTCATGTCATTTTTGTTCGCATGCAGAGAGTGTCATGCCATGGAACCATCTACCAAAGATGATATCCTGCAAGCAAACGTTAAGTCATAGCCACCCATGTAACTGATTTTTGCACTGATTTTGAACATCATTTGTATGCATTTCGAGTAAATATATATATTAATTGAGTCAATTGAGTTTGTGAATGATTTTGTGATCATTAATTTGTTTTGAGAACATCATTGCCGGAATTATGAGTACTTGTAGGAGGTTGTGAAAATTGGTGTGTTGAGGCAGCTGATACTTGGGAGCAAAGGTTGAGGTTTATCTTTCTTTTTTCCACAGAAAGCAAAAACAATTAATGGAAAGATAAGATACTTATGAATTACAAGTACTGATTAATTTCTATTTTTGATTTCAAGAATAATTGTGCCTGAGAGAAATCTCAGATTAGAAGGGGGCTATACTTCTTTAATTCTGCCATAGAATAAATGTCAGCCACAATAGAGTGAGATGCTTAAGCAGTTAAGCTTCATGAGGCTCACGAAACCCCCCAGCTAAGCTGCAGCAAGTTTTGGGCCCAAGCTTTTGGGTCACACCCATTGCAGTTGAAGATCAAAGCTTAGTCATAACTGATGAAGAGGTTAGATCGTTAGTTTGATTATGTTTGGGTCTTCTTCTTTTCTTTTTTTCTCCCCTTTGTTTTGCAATCATAAACTTAAGGTCTGCAATCAAAAGTTTTGTTTTGAATTACTTTCAAAAGCTTAAAGCAAGGAGGATTTATCAAATTGGGATCAATTTATGAGGCAATGTTTACTCAGTCCTGAGTTGTTAACTTCCCAGGTGTTTATGTTTTGCATTTTACTAAATTACCAAAAAGCTTAGCAAAACAACTAGCACAGAGGCAAGAAATAGCTAATGGAGGGACTGCCTCTTGTGATGCTTGCAAGTTGCAACCGGTGACTAAAGTAAAATCTTTTTTTAGAGCCAGAGGCGCGCGGGTTGGGGACTTTGATCAAGCCCCCAAGCCTCCCAATACCCTCAGGTTCAAACAAGAAATGATTGTGAGCGGCAGGATTTCTATTACAACAAAAATCCTCATCAAATTGGACTGAATATCAGTATAGTGGGAACTGAAACCTATAACCATACCCCGAATATCTTCGACTACATATCTAAAAATAGTAGAGCCCGTGGAAACCTTCTAAGCACCCAAATTATCCGAAATCATATCATCAGCATCACCAGTTTGATCAACTGGACTCTCCACAGGAGAATCATCCTGATCTCTAGACTCAACAACAAGATAATACTCAACACTCAACCTGGACCTCCTAATCTTGTACCCTAACTCATCCAGGGCGGAAGTAAGAGGAGCAACATGACTTAAAGACCGATTATCAGTAGCAACAGAATTAGGCGGCAGCGCCGTATACCATTTATGTAACCCAATATAAAAGCTTGTAAAAACATGCCCATGGCATTTTTTTTTTAATAACAATCGGCACTGTGCAAATAACTTACGCAGTTTCAACCTCTGTTAGCCAAGGCCAAAAGATTTTTTTCTTTTAAAGAAAAAAAACAATAGCCTGTTCGGTCCTTAAAAAAATGATTAACTAATGTTTCCAAATTTAATATTGCTTCATTCTACATGCGGTTAAAAAATCTTTATATTATAATTCACGCGTATACTAAACAAAATACTATATTCTGCTGCCTACGAGCATATTCATGTCTTACTCAACAAGTGATGTTTTAGGCAAACTTTTGGTGTGGTCAAAAAATGGTTTGTAGCTTTGCTCTAGGCATAGAAAATGCCAGTCCACACTCCACACCACTGATGTTGAAATCGCCCTAGCTAGGATTTTGACTGATGGGTGAAGTGAAGTAAAAGCAATCTATTCATGAACCCTTGGGTTTCGTATTTGACTAGGGCTTTTAACCTAACACGGCAACAGTGTTGTAGAAGAAGCATAGATATCACTCAATTCATCTATTTCATATAGCAAAATCAAAAACTGGAAGGGCAAAAAGATGGGAGATAAAAATTTATGCTAAAACTTACGTTAGGATAAGCTACAACAAATAATTACGAAGTTTTGAGAGGGGAAAAAAAAAAGCAAAGATAAAAGGGAAAAAAACACGAACATTTAAAACTGAACTAGAAACAAACACAGGAATTCAGCAGGAAAGAAGCATAAAAGCTTTGCCTAGATACAATTTCTGACCCTCTAATACCAAGTTTTCTAAATTCATTCCAAGAAGGTTTCCATAACGTCGTTATACATCCCTGGCTCAGGATTCCTATACTCCACTGGTTGATGCTGATGGTGATCGACTGAAGTAGAGGAAGATGATGAAGTCATTCTTGCTGGCAAAGTAAAGCTTCTCTTAAACTTGTTTTTATCCTGATGACTGTCCAAGCTTAAAACTCATTTGGGTTTGCACCGACATCAGAATTTGGATTCATATCTTTCCCTTCCAGAATGAGAGGGTGATGACTTTGATCGGATTTGTTTCCAAAGCTCTCGGGGTTAAACAAAAGCTTAGCATCATCAGGTCTTGCAGTAAGAGCATTGAAAAATGACAACCCATTTGGCCACTTGATGTCATTTTCATGTTCTCCCATCATATTGTCCATTCGTGGTGCTTCCAATGAATGAGGGAGAAGGAACATATGAGTCTCATCTTTGGTTTGTGGGAATCCAACTCTACCAGGATTTTGAAAATTGGGTGAAGCAAGCATTGAAGTAGTAGATGGCATTGGCCGTTGGCCCCAGTTGAAGAGCGGAGGAGGAGGCCGAGTTGGAATGGCAGATTGCTTTGAAGGAATTGTCGAAGATGAGGAATTGTTTCTGTTCGAAGAAAACAGCTGAGAGAGATAGAATCCAGATTGATAGCCTAGGGATTCAAATGTATGCCTCATTCTTAACACAAAATGGAGGTCTTCAGGTATCTGAGGAGGGACATCGTATTTCAATAAGATAAAATCATCCAAGCTGCTAGTTTATGCATGCACAGGGAAAATGGAAAACTAAAACTTACAATCTTGCAGGATCCCAACTGTAGGAGGCCATGACCGGCTTGAATTACAGCAATGGTCTGGTAAATGGAAATGGAGGAGTACAAAGTCTAAGTACAAGAAATGGAAAATTGAAAATTGAAAATAACCGAAGACTGACAACAGTGAAATTGACGGTGCTGGTGCTGGTGCTGACCTGAATGCCAGACTCAAATTGATCAGTCCATTCAGGAGGTAGCTGCAATTATTAACAAGTAGGAAAGGTTAGCATCAATTAATAATAAAAAAGAAAAAGAAAAAAAATGATGCCCCGATCTCATCAATAATGGAGCAATATAATACCAAATCCTACCTTTTTTCACCCAAAAATCTTCATGAAAATGATTTGAGAACAAAAGAAATAAAATTAAAATACAAAACAAAAAAAGGAAAGAAAGAAATAGTGGGCAAAGTTACATACAGCATCAAAAGAACTCTGCCAGTAGTTGGAGATGTTTGGTTCGCATTCTGTTGGCTCTTTGAAGACCCATTTATGACACTTATCTGAAGCAACCTTTCCCATTAACCTGCGCAAACAAAGATGATTCACCAATCAAAAAGATTACATAAATTAATTTAATTTCAAGCTATTCTTTCACTCTATTTGCTTTGTTATATTTACACATACACAGAGAGGAATAAAAATAAAAAATTAATAATAACACCTACCCAGTACCCACCCTTCTCCATAATTATATAACTGAATGGACATTTTGCTGAAAGCCTTTCTCACAGGATCTTCGCCATCCATCTCTTCCAAACAATCTGCAACTCTTCCTCGACAGAACCCATCTTCCCACATCAACATCCTTCACGAAAAAAACATTATTAAATCTCAGTACTCTTACATTAAGAAGAACAAGCATTCACTATGAATAAATAAATAAACACGCATGGTATTGACTCAAGATAATATTGCAAAAAGTTCAAAACTTTACACCGAAATCAGAAATTAGCGTATACCCATTTGACATAATCCATTATAAGCTCATTTAATCATTAAAATAATCCAATTTAATCAACATTGTATGTTTATCAGTTATAACTTTCTTCAAGAAAAACAGCAATGCTCTGTTCTGAAGCAGAGGAAAGGCCAGAAACAATACAACTAAACTGACTCGAGTGAGCCAAAAACAAAAAGAAATTTTGTATTTTTAACACACGGATTTAAGTAAACGAGAAGAAACAAAAAAAGACCATACTCACAAGCTTCCATTATCATCACCAACCTTGCAACCATTACCACCTCTAACTCTCCTGCAAACAGAAACAAAAACATCAAAAACAAAACAAACCCAGTTGAGGAAACATCTCAAAGTACAAGAGCTTGAAGAGGAAAGAATTTTTTTTTTTTATAAAAAAAAAGATGAGAGAGTTAAGCAAATAAATAAGTACGGGCGAGGGCGAATAGTCCAAAAGACAGAGTAAGTCCAGTCTGTGTTTAAACAGACGCTTCTTAGTGCTTCATGAAGGGCCATCATCCCGACTGCTTCTTTGCTCCTATCTCCTGCTCCTGAGCCCACCATCTTTCTTTCTCTTTCTCTCTTTCTCTCTTTCTCTTTCTCTCTTTGTATTTATATCAATTTTTACTTTTTGTTTTATTTCGTTCTCTAAACACTTGAGAATTAGACCCTTTTGTGATCTAATGATCTTGCTTTCTCTCTTAAACTTTCTGTTTTGCACAAACACTTGCTTTCAACTGCTGCTACTACTAGCAAGCAAAGGAGCAAATAAGCGAAAGCTTATTTATTAGCTTCTTTTTACTTTTATTTTCTCTCTTTCTATAAAGTGGCTATAACATAACTACAAGCCATTTTTATTTCTTGATCTCCCTGATTACTATTCTCTTTTTTTGTTGATCTCGAAGTAATGAGGTGAGGTTTGCTAGTCTTGACAAGAAAGAGAATGAACCTGTGTTTGTATTTTATTTTATTTGCTTCTTAAAGTGTTTTGCTAAGTTTTAACCATGCAAAAAAATATTGGTGGGGACAGCTTTTATCTTTTTATCAGCTGCCTTCTCACCCTGAAGAACCCAACAATGAGGGTGAGGTGGAAGCAGCAGCAAAAAAAATTAAATAAAAATAAAAAGTGGCTGTGGTCTTTTGCAGAAGGCAAATTTACATTGTTATCCATTTTGTTTTTGTATCTTTGTTGGGAATTTCTTGCAAGCTTTCTTATTTCACACATTTGGGTTGATTTGGTTTCCTTCTCTGACCTTGCTTTGGTTATGTACTGATTTTGTGAAAGCCTTATTGGATGAAGAGTTCAAGCACATGAGCTCCTCATTCCAACAACTCTTTCTTTTTATTTCCCCCTTTTTTTTTCCTTTTCTTTTTCTTTTTTTCATCAAATAATTAACTCTTTAAATGTTTCAAAATTTTATTCAAATAAAAAAGACAAGAAGGAATAAAGATAGACTTAAATTTATGATTGGGCAGTCCCCAAGCATCAAATGGAAATTAGGGCAAATGGATTATTCAATTTATTGAGAAAGGGGGCCAAGTGAAAGTAAACCATCTAAAAGCTAGAGACTTTCACCATCTAAAAGCTAGATAGACATTATTAAATAAAATTAGAAAGAAAAACCATTGATTTTCCTAAAGGTCTAATGACTAAGGCTATGATCTATGAATAGGAAAAAAAATGTTCAATGATAAAAGCACAATGATGAAGAAAAGAATTTCTTTTAGTTAAACTATTCTTCAAGAGAAAACATTACTGAAGAAATCGATAGTTCCACATTTCTTAAAGTTACTTTAGGGAGGATTTTGCTAACATCTTTTTCATGGTTACTAAGAATATCTCAATTAATCAAAAGTTTGTATGGGTAACAAATCTAGAATGAGATTCACAATAATATGCATCATGATTCAGGTTCATTATATGCCACAATCACAATGATTTGATCACCTCTTTGATTAGAGATTGCATCATTGCATCATTTATTTATTTCACTAATTTGTTTATCAAAACAAAGATCCATAAGGATTATACAGCTAACAAAATTTTTCTTCTGACTGGACATATCATTTTCTTTTATCTAATTAGATATTTCTGATTTCGTTGATATCATTTGAAAAATATAAATTAATATAATCTTTTATCCAACACGAATGCCAATACTTTTTTTTTAATCATGTCAATGAAGCTAAAACAATAAATTACAACGCATTCAAGCTTGGGGCGTAGATCAGTTGGTATGAGCATGTTCTACCTTAACCAAGTTCCTTGATTCGAATCTTGTGAATGCAGTTGCGTTAAAATACTTATTGGAGGAGTTTTACCGCCCTATTGGTCCTACCCGACTTGAATCTCGATTAATTGAACCCTAATATAATTTTCAGATACCAGATGGTTTAATACACAAAAAATATAAAAGGCACTGTAATTGTTTTTTTTCCACCTTGTTTTTTTAGTTTTATCCACTCTTTAAAATAATGACTTTTGTAATATATGATAGCTTCAGTGTCTAAGTGCAAAGTTATTTTTATAATTAGTAAATTGCGTTAAAAGGCCAAATTGGCCAATAATATGATAGACCACGTCAGCCTCATATACAATACTATGTATTTCTGTATGATAATCTAGGATTCAAGCCTTAGTTATGATAAAGCCTAACAATATAGCAACAACATAAAGAAGAAGAAGAATTATGTTCACTGTAAATTCGAAAATATGACTCCACATGCAAAGATCTAATATGATACATTTAAAATGATTAGCTCAGATAAAATCGACCTTTTAGTTTATCCAAGTGCTTGGGATTCGATGGATGACGTCATGGTCTCTATAGTTCCCATTGAATTTGATTGAGAAGATGAACCTTGTAAAAATATTATTGACTCCCATCAATCAAGGCAAGAAAGGATCAATGGAGGCTATTCAAATAGGTATAGGCCATATAAACGGGATCCCATCGCGGTTAGAGTTATGAATTTTTAGTTTATAGGATCCACAGTTGGTGACAAAATCACCCGTTTGATAAAATATGTTGCCAGTATATTTTCATCTCTTCTTCCAGTGTGTGCTTGTGGGGGAACATGCATGCAAGAAAGAAATTTGAGCTTCTACCTTATACAATTATCAATCAAATAAAAAATTCTTATGCGTATCAATTCTTGCATCTATTATCGCAGCTGAAGTGATAGCTAGTTTTGGTATGTTGGGGAATATTATTATTGCTGAACCTAATGCCCATACTGCATTTGCAGGTTAGTAGTAGTAAATTGCATTAAAAGGTTCAAATTGGTCAATAATATCATATGGCACATCAATTTTAAATACAACGCTTAGATTTTCCCAACAGGAGTAAGTTTAATAATCGGAAAAAAATGACTCTGCAAAAAGATCTAATAAAATACCAAACGAATTTTTTTGAGTCTAATCTAGATTTACCCACCTCTACTCTTGCATGTGAAGATCACATTTCAACAAAAATAAATAAATAATCACCCAAGTGTCGCTAAAATAACATAACACTATCATTCGAATCTAAACAGAGAAACTCGAAAACAAGAAAACACATGTAAAGGAGCAGAACAAAAATAAAAAACAGAAAAAGATATACTATTTGTACCAAAAGTGAATGTTTCAAATAGTAACACTTAATATTTTATGCGACCGATCGAGAAAAATCTA
Source organism: Citrus x clementina (assembly GCF_000493195.1). NCBI lineage: Eukaryota > Viridiplantae > Streptophyta > Magnoliopsida > Sapindales > Rutaceae > Citrus > Citrus x clementina. The sequence goes on along the minus strand of NW_006263303.1, from coordinate 17,172,302 downwards.
TTTTCTAATGACTAATAAGTACATTGAAAATGGTAAATAGAGAAAGCAGATTGAAGGTTAAATAAGAGAATTGGGGAGGGACGGAATCTTGAACGGTCAAAAGGGTATTGGGAAGGAGAGTGGGGGATTAGATTTGGATTCAATATTTTAAAAGGGGTTTAATTAATTTATTAATATCATGAGTAATGATATTGTCTTTTGTGTCGGGTTGTAAGGACTGGAAAAACTTTGTGTAATCATATTAATTCGTACGGCTATTATTTTTAAGGCGCTTCCACAATCGGCGCACCCCTTAAGGACTTTTCTTTCTTTCTTTCTTTCCTTCCTTCCTTCGTGGCCTACCTTCTTCGTCAAGGTAATGCCAAAATTCCAAACTGCCCTTCGGTTTTTGATCGTTGTGAGCCGTGACTAGAGATGACAATGGGGTGAGGTGGGGGGGGTGGGGAATTAATTTTTTTTACTTCCATTTCCTACCCCATTCTTTAATAAATTTAGTGAGGTGGGGATGGAGAATCCCTACGTGGTAAATGATTTCTCCATCCCCATCTCATTCCCCATTTGTCTATTTTATAATAAGTATAAATATACGATTTCAGTAAATTAAAAATTAGAGATTTAAAATAAAATTATTATCATATTATAAAGTATTTTAATTATTTTTAAAAATATCTAAAAGTTTAAAACAATATCTTAAAATGCTATCAAAACTGAAAAATGTTTGAAAAGAGCAATACCTTAAAAGAGAGAAAAAAAACATAACAATATTTTAGAGTTGAAAAAGAATTATATTGTAAGATTTTCTTTTATTCATATCATGTTTATATTACATAAAATTAAAAAAATATATTAATTGACATTATAGTTGATAAAATAAAAATTATTAAATAAGAATTAAAAACATATTTATATATAATGAGGATTAGGTGTGGGGGTAGGGTGGGGAGTACAAAACCAAACCACATCCCATTAAGAATTTGGGGATTATTTTTTTTCCATTCCTTACCCCATTCCTCAAAAATTATTCAAAATTTTCCCCATTTAGGGTTGGACTCCATGGAGCCCTAAACCCGTGGAGGATTTTGCCATCCCTAGCCGTGACCCTGATTTGTACACCCTTTTCCTTTGATTTGTTAAATGAAAATAAAATTTAGATAAATCAAAAGTAGATACCTCTACTAAAATTAATATATACCACTTATGTTTTTAATATTTTCATAATTTCAAAAAAAATTCATTGGCACAAAAAATTAAAAAAAGACAGAGGGATAAATGAATTATTTGTTAATAATTTATCTTGGAAACAAGAAATATATATTTATTATAAGAAAAATATTTTACAAATAACAAAAAGTACAAAAAATATTTTTTATTTAATAATTTCTTATTCACATTGAAATTATATATTTCTTATTTTTAGCACTTCACTTTTTTTATTTTTATGAATATAAATGTACTTGAAAATAAGGGTAATACCGTAAAATCTTGTCATTAGAGGCGTTATCAACTAGTATAAAAATAGTAATGGGATAAGTAATATATATTGATTGGTAATCTCTCCTAGATATAATAACGAATTACCCATAATTTATATAGAGACGGTGCAAGTGCAACCATTATTAAAATTAATACACTGGATTTTATTAGATTCTACAATTAAAGCATGTTTGGATAAGAGCAGTACTAAAATAGATAAGTTTTAAGAAATCTTCATGTTATAGCTCTCTTCTAATTAAGAGAGAGTGTGTGTGTATTAAGTGGGTGACATTTTTTTTATCAATTTATTTATTTTTAATATTTACTTATTTTTTCTATAGTATTATCATGTAAAAAACATAAAACTACAAATCGATCAAGTTATCATCAATTCTTATGTGATTGGTTGGTTAGGAGTGAAAAAAAAAATTAGCATATAAACAAAATACAAACTAAAACCTTTTATATTACTATTCTAATAATCATTATTAATTGACTGAAAGTTGGTATAATATTTTTTTTAAGAAGCTTTATTAAGCGTAAAAAAGTTACACAAGAATAATAAATTAAAAATTTAAACAAGCAGAAAATTGGATACACACCAAGCATCCTAAAAAACTCTATTAAAGGAATTGTTATTGGAAAAAAAAATTGATTATTTGACTATTTGCTATTAGTTTATTGGTTCAACAAAATAATATTACATTTCAACCCAAGTAAACTAAAAATATAAAATGACAAAAAAATTAGATGCAACGAAGGGTATTGCTGTCTTTTCAAAAGAACGGTGGAGCGCTCAAATCACTTCACCTCAAAGCTGGCACTTCTTAATTAAAAAATATATATTACTGTACTGTTATTATTATTCATTAATTAATTAATAGATAATAATAAAATTAAGTACAGAGAATATAATTTTCAGATTAAGGGGCGAGTCACGTGCGCACGTGCCATGACAGCGAGTCGGTGCATCGTTTCTCTTAAAGAAAGGTACTTAACCGCACGAATTGCGGGGCACTGCGTCCCCCACCCGCGACAATCCCCACCCTCAGCCACATCACGCGCCCGCTCCGCCCGTCCCATCGAAAACCTCCTCCCACCGCAGTGTCGCAAACAGGGCCCCACAGGAGCGCGCGTGGGGTCACGCGTATCGGAGAGTGTTTCTTCGCATTGGATGAAAATAACAAAATGGTTTGCGTCAATCAAAAGTCCTTTTGGCTCCGCATTGACCGCCCCAGGCCTCGCTCGGTCGCTCCAAACCCCCACGACCGTATCTGTGGTGGGTCCCATTGCCCTTTTTTCCACTGAAAATCTCTTAACCTAACTCTTTTTAATTAATATTAATTCTTTCAATTGTATTGTCTTTTTTTTTTGCCCCCCTAACATGACCAAAGCTAAGACAAATCATCATCAATACACTGAATGATTCCTAAAATTCTTTTTTCTTTTGCTTTGACTATTGTGTTTAAAGGCACTTCTTTTTGCATCAATCTTAACATGCTTTTGAATAATTTTACCTAATTTTTGTATGTTATCATTTTGATTTTCCTTTTACTATGGTGAGGAATACACGTTACGCCGTTTTTTAAGGCATTGTGGATAGTGCCCAAACTAATTTAGTATCCTTTATTTGATTTGACATGGTTAATATTGTCTATTTAATCGGTTTTTTTAGCTTATAATGGCTGATTGTAATATCTTAAGTGATATAATTATATGATTTTTAAAATCAATAAAATTTAGTCATCTGACAGTATTTTAGATTATAGAGTTTTAGTATAGTTACAAGGTAATATTTGAATATTACTTGAAAACTATATATAATTCACTTATGCCATTTTGAGACATGTATTATAACAATTGGATGAAAATAATGGTATGATCGATATTACTACATTTCACAATTTAGATCTATTAACAGTGATAGATTTCGAACCAAAAAAAATCATTGTACAAGTTGCACTTAAGCAATAATTATGCTGGAATTTTATTGTAAAGGACCACTGAAATCTGCTGTTGTTATTTAGGAAATGAGTGGTTAGTGTCCAAACTATGAATTAATTTAGTATCCTTTATTTGACATGATCAGTATTGTCTATTTAATCATTGTTCTTATATTGTAAAGTCTGATTTCGATATCTTAAGTAATATCGTTGGATGGTTAAAAAGTCAATAAAAATCAATAAAATTTAGTCATCCGACCAAACCCAGACTATAGAGTTTCAGTATAGTTACAACCTAATGCTTGACTATTACTTGAAAAATTATATATAATTCACTTATGCCATTTCGAGACACGTATTATAACAATTAGATGAAAATGATGGTATGATCAATATTACTACATTTCACAATTTAGATCTATTAATAGGGATCAATAACAAATTTAAAAAAAAAAGATATTATCATTTTTCCACCAAAGGTATTCTGACACATCATGTCAGTACCACGGTTTGGTAAAACCATCAATTTATTACAAAATATTTAAACTGTTAGCATTTTCCCACCATTCCGTTAAAACTCAGTTAATATGTAACGGAAAATTCATAAAAAGTCAATTTTACCCCTGAGGCGTAAAAGACGATTTTCCCCTTTAAGAAGGAAGAACAACAAATGATGATTTAATTACAAAATTCATAAAAGGTTAATTACATGGTCTTTTAAAAGGTCAATTTTACAAAATTCATAAAGGGTAATTTTTGCCCTTTAAGAAGGAAGAACAACAAATGATGATTTAATTACAAAATTCATAAAAGGTTAATTACATGGTCTTTTACGCTCCAAGGGTAAAATTGACCTTTTATGAATTTTTCGTTACTTATTAACTAAGTTTTAACGGAATTGTGGGAAAATACTAACAGTTTAAATGTTTGGTAGTAAACTGATGGTTTTACCAAACCGTGGTACTGACATGATGTATCAGAATACCTTGGTGGAAAAATAATAATATAAAAAAAAAACATTGTAAAAGTTGCACTTAAGCAATAATTATGCTGGAATATTATTGTAAAGGACCGCCAAACTCTGCTGTTGTTATTTAGGAAACGAGTGGTTAGAGGGAAGAATGAAATGAAGATGAAGACCGTCCACCTACTGAGCATAGAAATGGCCATTTTTCATGCTTAATAGGAGAAAGAAAAAATTTGTCAAACACTACTATAGGGTTGGGAGATTGGACAAGTCCCTTATCATCATTATCAACCCCATCAATTCACCGTTGGATTTCATTAGCAAAATATTCTTAGGTGGATGAAATTGTGTTGGGCTACTTTATAGGGTCTGATTTTCGTATCCGAAGGGTATCCATCATATCCTACGACTCGAACATCGTCGAATAGTAAAAAAATTAATAAGAATTAACAAAAAATCATGCATGTATTTATAATAGTGTAAAGTTAAAATATAATTACATGTAAAAGCTTATTTAGTTCCTATATTTTAAAATTAGTGTTCGTTTAGTCCTTGTATTTTTAAAAATACCTTGAAACATCTCTGCCGTTAAATTATTGATATCTCTACTGTTACTTTTTATTTCTTTTGACTTACTTTTACAATATTATCCTTTTATATTAATTTTTTTTACAAGCACCATTTGCACACTTGATAGTTTGCATATAATTTTTGACAATTAAAAATTAATATAAATTTTTTAGGGTTAAATTGGTAATTTAATTATTTTCTTTTTATTAATATCCAAACAAAAAAATTATTATAAAAGGATAATATTGTAAAAGTAAGCCAAAAGAAATAAAAAATAACAATTTAATTTTTGACAATTAAAAATTAATATAATTTTTTTGGGGTTAAATTAGTAATTTAATTATTTTCTTTTTATTAATGTCCAAACAAAAAAAATTATTATAAAAAGGTAATATTGTAAAAGTAAGCTAAAAGAAATAAAAAGTAACAATTTAATTTTTGACAATTAAAAATTAATATACATTTTTATTTTTAAGATTAAATTGGTAATTTAATTATTTTATTTTTATTAATGTCCAAACAAAAAAATTATTATAAAAGGGTAATATTGTAAAAGTAAGCTAAAAAAAATAAAAAATAACGGTAGGGGTATCAATACTTTAACGACAGAGATATTTCGAAGCATTTTTAAAAATATAAGTACTAAATGGATACTAATCTTAAAATACAGGAACTAAATAGACTTTTATCCTATAATTACTTATATAATTTTATTTAATTATTATCAATCAACAATTTTCTAAAAGATCGACATCAAGTTTAAATCCTTGTAACGACCAAATGATAGCTTCGTTGATATTGAAAAAAAAAAAAATCCTTTTTCTATACAAGTCCACTTCAACGTTATTAAAATTTTATAGAAGAGCTTTAAGACAACGATAGTAGCTTAATCTTCCAATAATAACAATAATAAAAATAACGATCATAAAAATCATCGCCAAAGATTTATTTAAAAGAAAATAAAAATGAAGGTCACGTGCGGTGCATGGCGTGGTTCGTTCTTTTTGACATGGGGAGTTGAGAACGTTACGCGTGTCCAGACAAAACGTCATTTATTAAGGTTTAATTTTGGGATCCGGATTCCCATTTTCATTAACTCTATTTGATTTTTTGGTGCTCCATTCATGAATCATGATTCATTTCTCCTTTCTCACGCAACTCCCGTCGTCGCCCTTTAAAAAACAAATGGGAAAATTATTAGCAAAAATTATCAAATTCTCATGCAACTCCATCGACCTACCCTCGCTTTGTCGAGTGCATCTCTCTCTCTTTTTTTTTTTTTTTTTTTTTTTTTGTTTGGTGTTGACCTTCCTTAATATATGCTAAAAAGTATAATGGTCATTATCAACTTTTTATTCGAATATTGACATTTGATTATCTAACTTTTAATAAACTTTCGACGAAACACAATGTCTTCATTTATGTAAATAGTTTATCAATAGATGGGATGATTTTAGATTACCTCTCATGAATTAATTATCTTAAAAATTACTCTCTTACTTTTGAAAATTTTCAATTTATTTTATTTTTGTTAAGAAGATTAAAAAAAAAAAATCAACTCACACCCATTTTGTCTTTATCTTTATGATTTTAAAAAATAAGATAGTGATTTGAAAATACTCAATTTTCAAGTGGGCAATCCGACATTTACCTTGATACAATTTCAAAAGAAAAGTTTTCAACTATTTTGAATTTTTGTTAAAAGTTAGATGAACCTCAAACTGCGTAAGAGAATTTGTTGGGGCCCAGCCCAACTTCCGGCCCAATTTGTGTTCAGTTTCGGCCATTTATTCAAGCGAAAGAAAGCTTGTGGACACAAAGTGTAAGCTTTAAGTTTTAGCAAGGGTAAAAGTTTGTTTAGTCTCTATATTTTAAGATTAGTACTTGTTTAGTTTCTATATTTTTAAAAATATTTTAAAACATCTATATCGTTAAACTATTGACACCCCTGCCATTATTTTATATTCTTTTTAACTTACTTTTACAATATTACCCTTTTTGTAATATTGTTTCTTTTTTTGGACATTAATAAAAAATAAAATTACCATTTTAACTCAAAAATAAAATAAAAACAAAGGAAATATATATTAATCTTCGTGGAAGCTATGTCAAAAAAAATAAATATTGAAAAAAAATTTAATTACTAATTTTTTGGACATTAATAAAAAATATATATTAACTCCTCATGGAGTATTCAAAAAAATTAATATCAATTTTTTTGTTTCTATTTTACTTTTTTGGGTTAAATTAATAATTTAATTTTTTTTATTAATTTCCAATAAAGAAGAAATATTATTATACAAGGGTAATGTTGTAAAAGTAAGTAAAAAAGAACAAAAAGTAACAGTAAGGGTGTCAATATTTAACAGTAAGAATGTTTTGAGGTATTTTTAAAAATATAGGGACTAAATAAGTACTAATCTCAAAATATAAGGAATGAACGAGATTTTACCCTTTTACCAACTATTACCAATCAATTTCATTAGATGTACTGAACCCAATTCAAACGAAGTGCTTAATCGAAAACACCATTTTTTTCCCTTTTCAGTCGTTTATTGGGAAAAAAAACAGAATTATGGAATATTTATTCATCTTTTAAAACAATTAATTAAAAAAAATGAGGTATCGAATGGGCATTTGAATTTAGACATTATTGCTGCCCAACGATTGATTTGGGCTAAATTGATTAAGTTAAACGAAAGAGTGGGTTTTTTTTTTTTTTTTAACATCCCTTCAAGATCCTGATAAAACCCCTCTACTATTAAAAGTAGGCTTAAGAATAAATATTAGTCCAATTAAACCATTTTTTTCTGTTCAAATTCTTCAAGCAAAACAAGTATTATATAATATTATTTTTCTACAAACTCTATAGACATCAACAGTGTATTTTTGTTTTTAAATCGACAATTAATTTAATTGATTTGCACAAACTTCTAGTAATCTATTTTTCTTCCTCCTTGCCAATTAAATTATTCCAACACGTGAACGCTTTTAAATTTTAAGTTTTTTAATAACTTAAAACTAAAATATAAATTATGTTTATTTAAATTAATTATTGGCATTCAGACCCTCTCGCTTAGGATTTGAATCCAAAAGAAAAGTTAGTACAAGTAGACTTAATTTGTCCGTAAACGTAATTTCAGTGGAAAAGCAAAAGATGTTTTATCAAGATACTGAAGGGTGTTAAAAGCACTATTCTCAACAAAGCCCACAAGGTCTATTTCATGTAATAACGGCAACCAATAATGATATTACCAACAATGATAAATAAATTATTAATATTTTGCTTTCAATTTAAACAATTAGGTCATTATAAGTTGTAGGAGTTTTCATTGCTTCACATCCAATGATGTGTTTACTTCTCATTAACAGTATTTATTTCACAAAATAAGAGTGGGGATTAGAATCAAAACAATGGGGCACAATTTAAATTGGAAATGAAGAATGAGAGACTGATTCTCAAGAGAAAAATTGAGAATTAATCCCCCATTCCTAAGACTAACGGTTTTGCCCCCATAAAATTTATGATATCTTGAAATGCCTTCATTTAAATTAAAAATGACAAAAAAAAAAAGAGCAAACTCTCACTACCATCAGACCCTTTGTCTTTGCTAGTCATTGCCTATGGAGCAGTAGCGAGTTGCCAATCGTCGCGTCACATGCAACAGTAGTCACAAATAGCAGCTGTTAGGGGTGGGCAAAATACCCGATCCGATCCGACCCGATCCGACCCGACCCAAAAAATTTCGAATTCGGATCAGATCGGGTTGCGAATATAACCCGATCGGATGAAAAATTGTAAACCTGATCGGGTTGTGATCGGATCGGGTTATATCCGACCCGATCCGAAAACTCGATCGAGTTGCTTAAAAAAAACAAAAATTAACTAAACCTAAACCTAAACTTAAACGCACCCACACCACACACAAATCACACTCACATAGTCACAGTAGAACAGATTCACAACATTTGATTCATTGAAGAAATCACAAACAGAAACCACACAAACAAAAGTACAAAACTCACAAGACACACACACACACACACACAGAGTAGTGCCGCGATCTACTGACTCCCAACGGCCACCGCCAACAGAGGTCACACATGCTCCACCTCTAGTGCTGCGATCTATTGCTATCTCTCCAAACTTTGACCAGTCCCCGCCGTTGCATGTCTAGCCGTCTGCGATCTGCCGTTGCATGTCCGCCCATCTGCTGCCGCCAACTGCCACTGATCTGCTGTTGAAAACCCGTCCGTGATCTGCTGCTCCAAGGCCAAGCCTCCAACCCGAGTACCCGACCCAAGTTTTTGCCCTTTGTGACTTTTGATTTTGAAGCTTTCATTTCATAGTATATAATTAGCATTAATTTTGAAGCTTTCACCCAACCGATTAGAACTTAAATAACCCGAACTCAATCCGATTCATTAACCCTAACCCGATTCTACCCGTGTTCAATCCGATTTTGTGACCCGATTTGAACCGACCTGAATATATATCGGATCGGATTGGATTGGGTTGTATTCGGATTAATATTTGTCCAACCCGAACAACTCGAAACCCGATCGGATTAACCCGAACCCGACCCGAATTCGATTTTGCCCACCCCTAGCAGCTGTTTCGTCGTGGAAGTCGAACCACTAACAATATTCGTTGCATTCCGATTTGATGATAATGATGATGATGCCGACGATGATGATGAGGCGGACGGTGATTTTAATTATTATTATTATTACTACTACTACTACTACTACTACTACTACTACTACTACTATTATTTGTAATATTAATATTGGTATATTTGAAAAGTATTATAATTAATTAATATTAATATTTATAATAATAATTATTATTATTATTAACAATAATTAATAATAATAATAATTACAATAATTAAAATATAAAATAATAATTATGACAACAATTAATTAAGGACTTTTAAATAGTTTGTAACAACCTAACTCATTCAAATTTCAATTCTAAGACAAAGTAAACACATTAATGATAATACAACTTATTTTGACTTTGATTCTGATTCCTATAGTTAAAGTAAAATAATTTATTCTTATTCCTATTCCTCGTTCCTATTCCAGCTCATTATGATTTCAGTTCACTTCTTTTTAGTAAACGCACCATGATAGTTTTTGTCAAATCCAATCCAATCCAATTATATAAATAAGATTTTCCAATTTTGCATTTAATTTGATCCAATTATTAATTGAAATTCAATTTAATAAAGACACATTGTTGTGATCCTATCGATTGTGCAGGTTAACATGTCATAAAAATTATCATGCAAAAATTCAAGCCACATTAGTTATTGGTGTTATCTATTATGAAAAAAACTAGAAAATAGAACCGCGCTTCGCGCGGTTTTGAAAAAAGAATTTAGTATTATCATTTTTTTCTTATTCTACTTTTAAAAATTATCATGCAAAAATTCATGCTACATTAGGTATTGGTGTTATCTATTATGAAAAAAAATTAGAAAATAGAACCGCGCTCCGCGCGACTTTGAAAAAAGAATTTAGTATTATCATTTTTTTCTTATTCTACTTTTAACGATTTATTCTATTCGATTAAGAGGCAAGACTTCCAAAAAACCAGGAAAAAAATAAAGCAAAGCTAAAACCAAAAACACTTTTTTAATTATTTAAAATTGCATTAGCTAAATTAACACCATGGAAATAGAAGTACCATAGATTTACCTTGTCTAAGCCAAAACCTTGGAAACCTGAGGCTGATATATCACTGCGAGGCCACCTAGAGAAGGAGCAGAAGATGCATCACAGTAGCCTCTCAATATGTTCCCTTCTTCGGCAGTGAATCCAAGAGAGGTGAGCATTGCAAGCCAGCAATTACGGGTGATGATATCAATAGCGCGGCAACAATCAGGGCCAATATCAGCCTGTCTATTAAGGAAGAATATAACAATCTCATTTGAGCATGATTTCAGCTTCATTAACACGTTTCAGCACTCCGTTAGGTCTCCTCTAACTTCAAGTCTTGTTGCAAGATCGTAGCCTAGTTTCATATTGTTGTTGAGGCGATCATTCTGCTAGTTGCATTTGCAATATTTGCCATAATCAGGCAAGTGAGGGCCAAAATGAAAAACATATGTTTTAGAGCCATTGCTATTTTATGTTCTTTTATGTTGTGTTTATGTTTACGTGGGATATCATATTTTTTGTTGCTATTTATAAATTAAGGCAAGGCAGAGGAGAAGAGTGATTAAAAATGTTTATAAATTATTGCTTAATTTGTGATTAAAAAGGTTTCAATTAGAGAAGATAGTGGGTCTTTTGATGAACTGTTACATATTGATTGTGTAATAACAATCAAATTAATTATGAAAAGATGAAAAGTCAAATCTAAAAATTTTTCTATATTTATTAGATAATAGAGAATATACAAAGATGAGAAATAGTGATGCTACATCACCTCTTATAGTCCCAACTTTATATAAATATATAGATTATAATTATAAAATAAAAGTTAATAATATATAGTAAATACAATTTTTAAACAATAATTTTGACATAAAAAAAGGCAAAGATATTGTGTATAAATTTTTCATATACAAGTGGTAGATTAAATCAATTTAGCTTCTAAATCACAATAGCTAATATTTATTAAACACTATAATACTGTAACTTTTAAAGCACAACTACCCAATTTTAATATTAAATAAAGCTTATTACTAATACATCATGAAAAACAATCTATTCTATTGTCTTAAATGATCTTTACTGAATCTACAATAAATAACACATTGACAATTTAACATATGGCAAAGTCCATAGCAATTAATTGGTGAATATGACATATTTTAAGGAGGTTGGTGAGTTATTTTCAATTATAATTGACTGTAGATTGACATAGTTGGGCTGTTGGGGGCTTGGGGTTTCCAACTTTCCATCAATGGGAATGTGTTTATTGCACTGCATTTTTTTTCTTTTTTTTTTTGTTTTCAAACAATTGATGATGGATATAGGGATGAATAAATATTTCCCATTCACATTTTATTTAGTGCAATGGACAATGGTACAGAAAAGGGCTATTTTTTTTTTATTTCATATCTTAAAAATTTTCCATTTTCAAAATTTTGTCATAGTTGCAATGTCTTCATCTTAAAGATATGATATGAAGTGGATTGATTCGAATTTGATACGATATGCTCGACTAACTAGTTAAATAGTTACAAATTATTTTGGCACACATATTGTATCTTATATCATATGTTAAGTTTAACAAATCAATGCCTTAGAGATCATGTTATGTTGGGATAATTCATTTGAACTAGATTAAAATTCAAAAGTAAATATGAATATACTTGTTCTTTCTTGAAAATGCATCTCATTATCTTCAAAAGAAAAACAAAAATGTATTTCTTTATTTTCTTATGCCCTATTTATTAATTTTGTCAATCACTTACTAACAATGCTGAAATACATAATTAATTTGTAATTTCGTACCATTTTTTTGTCAAAATTGTCCGACAAAATTAAATTCAATTTAGTCAATATCAATCTTGTCTCACTCAGTTTAGAATTTTCTTTTTATTTTATTAAATTTCAATCGAGTCCCACATATTCATTTAAAAAAAAAAAACAAAAACAATGAACATGGCTTTTTGTTTTTAACTTTAAAAAATTTATTTTAGAAAATGACACCAAAGGCATTTTCATTTTTTTTAAATATTATTTTGAAAAGCAATATTTTTTTCCTTAGTTGTTTTCAAATGCAACATTTTGAAAACGATAGCAAACAGATACTATATTTTCCAGATAAGTAAAGTATATATAAATTATGAGTTGTATAACCAAGTTAGTAATTCCACCAACTCATGTTTATATACTACAAAAAGGGGGGTGTGGCTATTTAAAACTACAAATTTTCTCTCTATACCCTCTTTTTTATTAAGAATTTTATTATCTAAATAATTTTTGAAAAAATTTCTTTATTAACCCTTTCTTCTCTTTCTTTTCTTAATTTCACAAATTCTCATAAATTTATTTAGATATATTCTTTAACTTAAAATAATTGATATCACTAACTAAAAAGAATGAAACCTACTATATAAAAATGAACATTAACAAAATTTTTCGGCTATGAAAGTTAATGAACATCAAGAAATTAATTCTTACCATAAGCTAATAAATATTAAGATAAAAAGTTCTCATATATTGAAAGCATGAAATTTAGATCATAATATACTAAGAAAGCTTAAAAAAGGAATTTAAAAGAGAGTAAAATTGAATGTTTAGTTTGTAAAACGTGAGAGTAAAGAGAGAATATGCAATTATAAAATAAAAAGAGAAAGTAATTGAGAAAGAGTAATTTTGAAAATTTTAGCTTTTAATAATAAATTTATTTTTTAAAATGGGTATAGAGAGGATTTTGATGGGTTCAAATAGCCCGCTCTTACAAAAGTGTATATATATATATTTAAATTTCTTGTAATTAGTTGACACTTTTGATATACTAATTTACTCTTTAGACATTCCTAAATAATTTTACCATTTTAAAAAAAATAATTATTTAAATGCCATATTTTGTCAATTTTTTTTTAAATTATATATGTTAATTCATGTAAAACTCCAATAATTTTCTTACAAAGTGACTTTTTTTAATAGAATAGATAAATTTGACAAAATAGTAAATTTAAAAGTACGAATTGTACGCACAACCTTACTGAAACGGTGCGGATTGAACCATGAACCAAACTTAAATTTATTTTTTCTAATGATCAATAATTGGAAAGAAGAAAATTAAAAAAGAAAAAAACGAAAAAAGAAAACTAACAAGTATTTTCTCTATCGATCCCGTTGGAGCTCTCAAAGCGTCTCTGCAATCTCAGAGACAGAACACGAGGAAGAAACTGTAAAAGCAGAAAGATCCAATCCATCATCACCATCGTCGTCATCATCATCATCGAACTAACAAACAAAACAGGTAAAACGAAAACATTCCACAGACGCACACAAATCTCTCATTTGATGTTTGAAGCCCACGTGTGTGTTACGGTTTCGCTATCATTACTGCTTAAATTGAATTGAAAATTCTGTTGGGTTGTCACTTTAGCAAATCCCAACTCTTCACCTAACCAAAATATTTGAAAAAGAAAGAAAACAAGTCCAATTTTAATATCTTATGTGCTTTTGCTTTGAGTGTAAAATATCTATGCGCAATGTGAGATTTATTTTAGGTTTTTCCAACTCTATTTAGATCCTCTGAATTGTTTCTGATTTGGGTTTTGTTTATCTTGTTGAATTGTGTGTATGTTTTTCTCTTTTGACGTAGTGTGCGTATTGTGAATTTTGTGACAGGATGGGTTTCTGAGGCTGACATAGGGATTTATAGATACCCATTTTGGAGATTTGAAGTGGGTACTGAAGAATGTGGAGTAATTTGGATTGAAAAGTGGGTTTTTTCTGTTCAGTTTGATTTGTCTATCAAGTGTTTGAACTAATGGCTGATTTGGCTGGTTTACAAGAGGCTGCTGGGTCTAGATTTAGTTCTTTGGAGTTGATTGGGAGAGGTTCTTTTGGAGACGTCTATAAAGCGTAAGTGTGTGTACTTTGACTGGTTTAATGCATTTTGATTCATTGCAATGTAGTCTTGTTTACCTTGTTAATGGTGCTTTTGGTTTATGTTATAGTTTAGTGAAAGACATTCTTGAATTTTGACAAATCTTCTAATGGTTAATAGCCGTTTCTTGCATGGTTCCTTTGTTTTAGATTCTTGAACCACCTGGTGGTATGTAAGTGTTGTGGATTTTGAAATATTGTATGCAATTCCATAGTTGCTTAGTTTTTAGCATAAACAGAATCTTTTTGCCGACAGTATTATTGAACTTCAATACATGGAAATGACTTTAATTTATGTGGTATTTGATTTCTCGGAATATAGGATTGGCCACTGTATTTTAGGGATCGAATGACTGCATTTGGGATAATGGCATTTTAGTAACTTTAGTTACTATGAAGCCACTTGTTTTGTATTCATAGATGGCTGTTGCTGGTTAACCTTTTTAGCTAAGCCAATGTTAGGCTTCATATCGAGGACTTGATTTCTAGAGACATTTTAGAAGTATGATTAGTATCTTAGATACATATGCCATTTCACTAATTATTTATGTGCAGACACCTTGAATGTAAATTATGCTGTTTTTATGATTGAGGGAGATATATATTTTTTTTCCTTTAAACCATGGATGTTTAAGTTTATTATTGATGCTGCTATTGGATATTGGAACTCATGGCTGTGTTTAGGATGCATGCATTTTGTATTTGTCATTTATAGTCGAAGTTATAAGTGCTTAGTTGTGGGCCATCCTAATTGTTGTCAGAATGTATGGCATGTAAACGTAAATCTCTTGTCATTTCTTTTTCCTATTTAATGGAGTTTGTCATTATAATTTGAGGACATTTCTGCATGGAGTTGGTGGACTAGTCCCTGATGCCTTCCCAATTTGCAGGTTTGATAAAGAACTTAACAAAGATGTTGCCATCAAAGTTATTGATTTGGAAGAATCGTAAGTATTTGCTGTTGTTAATATTATTATTTGTCTGTATTTTCAGTTGTGAAATTAGAGTCTTTCTATTGGTGAGCAATATTCTTACTCTGTCTGAATCTCTTTGTATGTATAAAAAGAAAAAAAGAGAAAGATGTTTGAAGCATAGTTGAGATGATGATTATGGAATATTGTTATTTTTCAATCAATTTAATTTGAAACCCAAAAGATGACCATTGTAGAGGATAGTTCTTGTAATTGAAGGATTGTGTGAAATCAATTTTCATTGTTATGCCATTAATGCTCTAAAGCTTGTTCTTATTGTGCCTTCTGCAGAGAAGATGAAATTGAGGACATCCAGAAGGTATTAATTCTTTTAGAAAAAATTATATTTGTGTGCTGACCATGACTAATTATTTTTGTTGCTAATCTATCTCATTGTTGTGGTAGGAAATTTCTGTTTTATCACAATGTCGATCTCCATATATCACTGAGTACTATGGCTCTTATCTCCACCAGACTAAACTATGGATAATAATGGAATATATGGCTGGGGGCTCTGTTGCTGACCTAGTAGGTTACTTTTCTCGTTGACTTGCAATTGCTTGTTTTGTGCAAGAAAATTGATCTGTTTTTTCATTATAAGTTTATAGTGAAGCATAATATTATGTTTATGTCAAAAGTTGTTTCTCTTGTGAACAGCTAATGTTGATTTTACTGTTGCAGATACAATCAGGTCCTCCGCTGGATGAAATGTCCATTGCTTGCATTTTACGTGATTTGCTGCATGCAATAGAATATCTACATAATGAAGGAAAAATTCACAGAGATATAAAAGGTTTCCTCTCATCTAACATTTAGTTAGTGTCATTATAGCAGTGATAGTAGGAGATCTCTTAATTTTGTAGTAGGAGATCTCTTAATTTTGTTAATTGTAGAATTCTTTTTCTTTTCTTTTAATAACTTATCACACACCCAGTCCGTCACCTCCTATGCACAACATGTACACAATTCTTCTCCGAAGTGGTAGAGCAATTCAATCCCTAGTCCATTGCATGAGATCTAACTTTGTTTCATTATCATTTATTTCTGATTACTTTGGGCCAATGATAACTTCTATAATGTTATTTTGGCAGCGGCAAACATTTTATTGACGGAGAATGGTGACGTTAAGGTACATCATTTCTTCTTGAACAGGTTCATGTTGTCTTGAATTGTTTTGGTGGATTTACTATCCAGAAGGGCAAATAAATATGAGTCGGTTTTCTTGCATTTGTTTCTGGTTGTCAAAGTTACATTTGTGATCTTGTAACAGGTTGCAGACTTCGGTGTTTCTGCACAATTAACTAGGACAATATCAAGGAGAAAGGTATTATATTTGCTATGTGAAGGTTGCTTTTGTCTAATAGCTATTGTAGCTTGTGGGGCTTTTGGTTTGCTATTTATTGTCTAATAGAAATGTAGATTTTGGCCCCTATTTATGATCTTACTTCTAGTTATATGCTCAGTAGGCTATAGTTTTCCTTCCCTCCATCCTTTTTTCGTCCTCCTCATCTTTTTCTGGGTAAAAGGTGCTCCGTGCAAGCTGTGACCATTGTGTATATATATATTTTATGTAGGAGTGTATTAATGTCTGGGAGAGTGAATTTCAGATTGCTTTCTTTTTATTTCTTTCTGCCATCTTTGCGCAATTTTATTGCTAGATAATGTATAATTTGAAAGGGCTTTCTATAAGAACAACTGTTAGTTATATATTAAGAGTGAATTTCAGATTGCTTTCTTTTTATTTCTTTCTACCATCTTTGCCCAATTTATTGCTAGATAATATATAATTTGAAAAGGTTTTCTTTAAGAACAACTGTTAGTTATAAATTATTGCTTTTTTTTGTTGCATATAATCAAACATCGTTCTTAATAGCAAATAGATCACTGTAAAGCATTGCAAGCTGTTTTCAAGTAAAAAGTGCTTTAGCCTTTTAAGTTTTAGAACCAAGCAGCCATAGGGTTATGCATGTATTAGTGATATTCATATGGGATTTCTGTATGCTTAATGTTTGGCCCCATATTTTTTCTTTGTTGTTAGCAATACAAACTATGGAGTAGTTTAGAAATTGTCAGCAATAGACTAATTTTTTTGATGGTACCAGACATTTGTAGGTACCCCATTCTGGATGGCACCAGAGGTGATTCAAAATTCAGAAGGGTACAATGAGAAGGTACCTTTGAGGGTTTTTTTTTTTTCTATTTTTCTTCAATTATCAAAAGTAGTTATTATTGTCTTGCTGCAATGGCATAACCTCTTACCCCCTCCTTCTGTGCCCCTTTCTCACTCTACTCTCTTATTCTCTCAGCATTTTTAAGTTACGAACAATGCCGCACTAAATCCCTTGCTTAATGCAGGCAGACATTTGGTCTCTTGGAATAACTGTTATTGAGATGGCAAAAGGAGAACCACCACTTGCAGATCTTCACCCAATGAGAGTTCTTTTTATCATACCTCGAGAAAATCCACCGCAGGTTCTCTTATTATTGTTTGATGTCACACTGATTAGATGTTTGATAAGTTATTCGTCAAGCTGAATTGCAGCAATTTAAATTTAAAATATCATTGTTTACCGTTTATTACTGTTGTGCAGTTGGATGAACATTTTTCTCGCCTTATGAAAGAATTTGTTTCATTGTGTTTGAAGAAAGTACCTGCTGAGGCAAGCTTGTTATACCCTTCATATACGTTGCTATTGTTTTACACATGGTTTGTCTGTTAATATTCTTGGTTGAAGATACAATTTTTTTTGATTGGGCATGAAATTTTAATTTCTGTGAATGGAATATATCACCTTGAATTTTATCTGGTTTTTCTGTTTCAGATTAAATAAGAACATCCATAATTCTTGCCTCTGTAATCGGAATGATTAGGAATATCTATAGAATCCACACGCATGTAATCATGCCACTGGTTAAGCCTAATTCTTGTAATGTATTGATGGAGATGTAAACTTCATTTATAAAAAATTTCTCTGCTTTTCTATGTTTTACATGTTTTCAACTTTCTTCGTCAAGTTAGAGCAATGGTCATACTATTTCTGCTTCTTTTAACTATTCCATGCTTTAATTTCAGAGGCCGAGTGCTAAGGAACTTCTCAGGCACCGTTTTATTAGGAATGCCAGGAAGAGTCCAAGGCTTCTGGAAAGAATAAGGTGTGATATGTTGGTATAAGCGTATTACTTTGGTACATTGTTTCAAGTCAGGGAAAATGCTTAGTTATGATTTTTCTGTTGCATTGTTGAGCATTGTGTTAATGTATGTCTTCTGTTATCTTGATAGAGAGCGCCCAAAGTACCCTATACAGGAAGAACCAGATACTCCTATAAATGGTGTCAGAGCTGTAGGAGAGGCATCTGGCACTGTGAAGGTGGTAAGAGATAAGAGAAGTGAAGAAACTGTTCAAGTTAGGTAAGTTGAACTTGCTGATAACTGTTGCTTTGTTAATTGTGATATAAGTTGATTGACTTCTTTTATTTGCAGTAGTCAGGGGCAAACTGTGAGGAATGCTGGTTGGAACTTCAGTCTTAGTGAGTCACATGGTACAGGAACTATTAGGACTGCTGTAAAACCACCTCAAGTCAGAGAAAAGAAACCAGAGTTTTCATATAATCAGTATACCCCAAAAAGAACTGCTGAGCGAAGTAATCATGGTTTCTCTGCCTCTGGAAGTACACTTCATGAGTCCCCAGATGCCTCTCCTACAAGATATGCTAGAGATTCATATTTTGATGATCGTCAGGATGATTACTATGAAGATGTAAGTTTCTTTCTGTGATGCAACCTGCAACAGCATTTTGGTGGTCTATGAGTTTACGTTATTGGTTCTTCTGACACCAATATTGGATGTTAGTTACTCCAACTGTGAAATTGTGAGTTGGACAGTTAATTCTAGGAGATGTGAGAATTGGCACTAGATTCATGGTTACCGTCCAAGTGCATGTCTGTTATAATACCTCTCAAGGGGAATCTTATGTGTTAAGCATAATTCCACCATGCAAAAAGTCATTTTTCTTTCAGTAAGGATTACTTTGTTTCCTGAACCTTGGTTAATTTTACCGATCAAACTTTAATAATGGGATGATCCGGACCCAATGCCGAATAGTTTCAGAAATTTTCTGGAAAGTGCTGCCATGAATCAGACCATCAATGATACAATTCTGTGACAAGAGTAAAAATTCCATTGATTCATTTGTTTTTATATGCTGATGATGGACATAAAATCAAGCATTTAGTATACTTGGTCCAACACAGTAATGGAAATTGAATTAACCATAGCTGTCTTATCAGATTTCAGTTAATGCATTCTGATAATAAAATAATCTGTTGGGTTTCTGTCCTCCTGTCCTTGAAATGTGTTTGAAGTGCTCCATTTTTCCAGGATGATACATCTGCAAGTGCGTCAGGAACTGTTGTGATACGGAGTCCTAGAGGATCTCGATCATCTGGTTTGTTCCGTGATCGAAGTGCCGTGGTATAAGTCCTGTCCAATAATTATGAAAATATTAGATAGTTAAGTTCTAGTTTATTCCTTTTCTGTCTTGGCCACTATTTGATTACCATACCATGTACTGTGTAGTCTAGCAGCACATATACTTCTGCTGAAGATGCATCTACTAGTGGAACAGTTGTTTACCGTGGTCAACACGATGATTCTGACTCTGCTCGCACACCAAGATCAAGACTAGGAATTCAGGAGAGAAGTTCTAGTGCATCACTTGAAGATAGTGCAGTAAACCTTGCAGAGGTTGTTTTTCCTCTGTTACCACTTATCTCCCAAATTAGCTTTAATCAAAATCATATATCTCTACTTGTGTATCAACTTATTCCATTCTTATGATCCTATGATTTTTTAATGTAGTTACAATTTTGTTTATTTATTCTTTTGAGGAATATGTAAATTATCATTTTCCAATTTTAATTATCTGTCAAACTCAGAACATTCATCTATTTTTCGGGCTTTTTACCCCTGGAACTCTCCCAAAAATTTCCTCTCATATCATGTTTTTGTGGCTGGATTTACTTTTCGAGAATTGTCTTGCCTAGTGTTAAGTATCTATTGTTGAAAATTTCTTTCAGGCAAAAGCTGCAATTCAAAGTGGGTTGAGGAAAGGTAATGCTAGAGAACGCTTAGCGCTTGGCAAGATGAACAATGATGGAGAATATAGAAGGAGAGAACAAATAACAAGCAGTTCAGATTCTTCCAGGTACATCTAATAGTCATATTGCTAGTTTCTATTGTAGTAGAGGTACTTGGTCATTACAATTTGTAAAAGGGAACATTTTACCTCAGAGATTCTCGTGATTACTTGGATGCACAAAGAGGATTCTCAAGACCACGCCAAGGAAGTGATGAAGAAGAAAGTGCAAAAATAGCATCCTCATCTGGAGCACTATCAGTTTTGATTATCCCTTCCATAAAAGAGGTGAGCGGCTGGCTGATGTACATTTTTAATCAGTTTGACAGTATCACCTTGTAATAATTTAGTAAAGTGTGGAAATTATGATTCTTGCAACATTAAGAACCCAAATGTGGTTTAGATTCTACTCAAATTAGGATGTGGATGGAAAAGGGTTGATTTCTGTGATAATTTTGAAAAACTAAAGTGACTTGTTACTTTAGGGCAAACTTCATGGGACTAGCGTTGTTTAGTCTATAATTTCTTCAACACTGTCTTTGGTCTGTTTTATTTATGAAGAGCATGTACTCTGACATTGTATAAGGCTGATATGCAAAACAAATAGCATAATCTTTGTATACAATTTCAAGTTGAGGTTGGCAACTGACCTTTAAGCAACATCAAATTTCAGCTTGCTCTTTTTGCCACTAATAATTTGTGTGTAATGTTTAGGCAGTTGCTGATGATTCAGAAGGACCAGTTGTGCGTCAAGTTGTAAGTTCACTTGCATATATGGAACGCATAAAGCCAGGTTCTTGTGAAGTTTTTGTGAGAAGATTGCTTCAGCAATTGGCAAGGTTCAAAACTTCATTCTCCTAACCCCTCACTCTTTCCTTCCCTCTTAGAAAACAAATAAATACATTAGATTATAAATGTAAAATATAGTGAAATATT
The DNA here is from genome assembly GCF_000493195.1 of Citrus x clementina. Classification (NCBI taxonomy): domain Eukaryota; kingdom Viridiplantae; phylum Streptophyta; class Magnoliopsida; order Sapindales; family Rutaceae; genus Citrus; species Citrus x clementina. Next base: position 17,150,718 of record NW_006263303.1, on the reverse strand, counting down.
GGTTCTTCAATATCTCATGTTCTGAAATGGAGCTGAAGTATCAAGTTGGATTTAAATCTTTGCAGTTCAAAGGAATCATCTGTGAAAGAACTCCAGGAGTTGTCATCTCGTATATTCACCAAGGGAAAGACAGCCGAAGCAGCACAGAATGCAAATGCAGAGGATAACAAGAAAAAGCAACCGAACAAGGATGTTAATTCAAATGCCAATTTAAGCCCACTTGCGAGGTTTCTGCTCTCAAGGTTTGTTCACTGATTTGTTCCTTCTGATGATTGCATGCTTCAATGAAAGGGGTACCACTTATTTGCTTCAATAATTGAGACCCTTTTTTTTCCCGATTGATACGACTGTTTTCCTTCCCTTTCATGCATATATGGCAAAACTTGCAGCATGAACTATAATTATTGATTTGGCTTCTTTGTACTGCAGATGGCAAGGGCAAGCTTCAAGGGATCTCAATCCAACTTAGAAGAAGTGGTTCGAACAGCACTTACATATTTGTTTTGTAGTGTGTTTCTGTTTATGCATTTAATCTGATTGGATGTACATAACATTGTAAGAAATTGTGTATTTATTATCCACCATTATTATTTCTCTATTTCAAATTTTTGTTTTGCAGTTGCGGCAGCATTGGTGTATAATTAGGCTTGCTATAAGTAGCAATGTAATCTCACTAACTTTGATTTTGATCAATTAAGAAATTTATCTTTCAGCAGTAATTTTGTCAATGATTTGTGCGTTCCCATAATGCATTACTTACAGTTCCCTTCGTTTGTCCTTTGGCATTTGAGACTTAAGATATGAAGTAGACCTGAATAACTCTTCGAGATTTATGCGGTAACAGGCAACAACTGAACTGAAAATTTGAACAGCTGAATTAAAACTAAAAGATCTCATCGTGTCCCTATAATATACTATTCATAAACATATTGTAAGTGATTGTTGCTTGATTCGCAAAGATATACAAAATTTTTCTAGCACAATGATTACTCAATAATGTTGCAATTTGTCATTCACATGCCAGCTCACGCTTCAAAAAGTTGAACCCTCCACTGCTATCAATCTCAAAACAGAAAGTTGCAATTACTTTATTAACATAATCGATTTTCATCTGATCCGAGAAGGTTGCTTTGAAGGAGAGAGCTTACGAAATGCAGCATGCAAAATCATAACTACAAAGCAGTAGACTAATTGTTAGCTCACTCTAAGCAACGGCAACATTCATAAAAGATGAAGAAGAGTTTCTAATATTTACCAATATAACTGATAGCAAGTGCACAGAATAGAGCCATCTGAACATTCAGAAGCATAAGAACAACCAATGTAGCTGCAAAGATAAGATGTGATTACTACTGTGAAGTCAAGGAAAGAATTCCATTATTTATCAACAGCTAGACAGTAGTATAATGGAAAGACTTGTTAAGGAAAGTTTAAAGCAAAACTCATCCAGAGAAGGCAAGAACAAAAGTATAGAAGCAAAAGTGCACACATTCATATTTAGGGGTAACAAGAAATGTATCATAAATCACTTGCTCTAGCACAGTACTATATCATGCTAATTTTCTTGCTCGTTCTATGGTTAGGACCCTTTGACAGAAAGAAAGCAAATCACAATGCTTATTCTAGCTAGAAACTCCTGAAGTCCATGCTTGAACCCTGTGTCAATTGGTCGTAGACTCCATATTCTCCCAAAAGTATGACTTTTTTTTCTTCCAGAGTGATTAATGGAACTTAAAACTGTTTTGCCACAATCTTAGTTATAAGAACCCTTGCTCTTTATATTACTTCTTAAGGTCATCAGACCCAAACCAGAACATGTTTAATTCCAAGGAGAAATCTTAAATATCTTAATCAATACGGAACTGTGTAGTTCAGAGAGCATTCCCTTGGCCAACCAGATGTAACGATTTGCAATGTCCTAGTGGGTCTATGAGCGGAACTAACAGTGCTCTTCCAATATGGAAAAACAATCGTCAAAAACAATTTTTTTACCCCGTCAACCACATACAGTATAAGACTGTGGCAGGTTATCTCAATATCGGCTGCCATTTTGATTCAAAGAAGAAATATTTGAGAGCTCACCACATTGTGCAATGCGAACCAGAACCTGCCTAATCACAGGATACCGATCCCAGTTCCATTTGTCACTACAGAACTTGAAAAAATCCCAAAGTGCCAAACTTGATATCAACCCAACAAGAGCAAGCGGCATCTGGTATCTATAAGACGCAGACAGAGACAATGTCACTAGATAGATAATACACAGAAAAAAAAAACTTGTAATACAACTAACACACACTATACTATGATTAAAAAAAATTCTCCATCAGTTAAAAACTAAACAATGAAAAGGTGAGACTCTATGAACTAATGCCCTGAACCAGCACAAATACCAATTCTCCTGGAGTATTTTGAGTATTCATATAGTTGTTTCAAAGCACAGGAAAAAAAAAAACAACGCAAAATTGCAAATTCATAGTGTTGTTATTTATCAATTGGAACCCAGAAAAAAATAATCAATTGGAACCCAGAAAAAAATAATCTGTAACTTAATTATTCATTTAAGCAGATTGAAACCCTTACAAACACAGGTAAGCAAATCAAAATTATCATTAAAAATCCAATCAAGGCCACAGAAATCTAATCACATCCAAAAGCATCCCAAAATCTCGTTCAATATTCATACACCCACATAAAAAAACCATTCAAAAATTTAATTTTTTTAAACTCAAAATAATAACTCAGAAAAGGAAACAAAATTCTTACAGAGAGCAAGCAAAGAAGAGGATGAACAAAGAAGCATAATTCCTGGCATAACGTTTAACATTCTCATGAACTCTCAACTTAAGGGTGTGTGGGGAAGAGGGAAACGAGTAAGACCCAAGAGCCCCAATAAACTCACGGGTCCAAGATGGGGTCTTGGCTGAGAAATCATCAGTGGTGAGTTTAGCAAAAGGGTTGACGGTGAGAAGAGAGATAAAGGTGTATAAATAATGTAGAAGGCTGTGAGTTATGGTCGTGGCTGCGGCTGTTTCTTTGGCGGAGGCTGTTGTGACGGCGGCGGCCGACGTGGTGGTGGCGGTGTCGAGGATTTCGAGGTAGCCTGAGTCACGAAGCCATGACTCGAATGCTGGGTCGGGTACGTTTAGAGATAACGGGTTGGATGCGAATACCTTCCCCATTACAAAAAAGCTATCCGATTTCGGTTGAATGAGAGTAAATAAATGTCATTAATTTAAAATGCTTAAGGATTTTTAGTATTTTAAAGACCGTACAAAATATAACTTAATTTTTTTAAATTTAATAGATGAGTGTGTAGAATAATAGAATATTTAAAGTAATTATTAGGTGATGTTTGGTTGGAAACAGAGAATGAGAATAGGAAAATAATTTAAATTCTACTTTTATTTTTATTGTTTGATTGTACAAAATATATAAGAATTTAATTTTTATTAAAATTTAATATCCTTTATAATGTAGAATTTAAATTCCATACCAAAGAGTGAAGAATTCAAATTTCTCTTATGGTAAAAACCCAAGCTTCTAAATTTACCCTCCAATATTTTAACTTATTTAATGCTATTAATAATTATTATTTATGATTTTATTTTATTAATTTAATTTTATAAATAATTTTATATTAATTAAATTTAATGAATGATTTAAGAAATTTAATAAAATGAATAAACTTATTTATTTTATTTAATATGAAAATATATAAATATAAATTAACTTCATCGGACCGTCGCCGGACCCTTTGACATCGCCGGAAGCCGCTGAAATTCCGTCGGAAAGTCACCGGCCACCGCTGATCGGTGTTAACTTTTGTTGACCGATGTTGACTTATATTGACCGCTACTGTTGACCGGCTTTTATTTAAATTAAATTATATTAAATAGTTAGTATATTAAATTATTTTATATTTTATATTAAATATAAATCATGAATTGTTTTAGAACTTTTTGAAATTAAAACGATTTAGTATTAATATCAAATTATATTTTATTACTAATATAGATAATTTAATATTTAAGATAGATAATAAATTTATTCAAAGAAAAAAATTATAATTTTTTTTCTTATCAAATTTTATATCAAACCAAATAATGAAATTTAATTTCACTATTCTCATCGACTCATTTCTCTTCCATTCCACTCTTTTATTCTCCTCCCATTTCTTAAAATCAAACACCACCTTAGAGCTTGTAATGCTTTGGCTGATTCATTAGCTAAATTAGCTTTAAGTTTTGAAAGACCTGCTCTGTGGCTGGAAAATTTTCCATGACAATGTTTTGCTGTTGTTTTCAATGTCAGTTTGGAAAGCTTTACTTTCCCTTAAAAAAAAAAAAAAAAAAACACCACCTTAGAGGATAAATAGGCATATCCAATACTTTAACTTATGGTTGGTTGTTTTTTTCACTGATTTTTTTTTTATTTGAATTGAATTAATTACTAGTTGTGACTCGAGCTCAAGAGAGTCGAAGAGAGAGAAAAAGAAAAATGGAGTGCTTCTCTTGTCCCTTTTAAGTGAATATATTTAGGTTGGGTACCAAAGGGCAGTTTAATCTTTTATACTGCATGGCAGCTTTTTACTCAAATATCAAATGAGCTTGCTCTTCACGTGACGCTAATTTTACCAAACTTTATTTTTTTTCCTTGATTAGCTCGTGTAGGACAGTTGAGGTGGCAACTTCTTATTTATTATTCTTATACCACATGTCAGCTTTCAACTAGTCCATAAATATCCTTCAAAATTTACCTCCAAACAAATCTAATAACCTCTTGAAAACGAAAAATTAAAAATTTATTCAATCATTCAATGTTAAGGATATTGGCCAAGTAATGGAATTCTAACAAACCAAATTAAATTTCTACACTTACTCTTTTTCTTTGGCCTACACCAAATTTCATCACTTAATTTTCCTTTAATTAAATAAAACAAATACATTATAACTGCTTACTATTTACATCTGAATAGAGCAATGAAGACTGGTTATTAAAGATCGGTTGTTAAACGGATATGGATGAAAATGGTGTTAAAAGACTGGTTATGAAAAATCTTTTAACATATATCTTGTGTTTAAGAACCTTTTAGTTCACAACCATGGCATATGGTAGCAATAAAAAAAAAGGCTCTTGCAGGATATATTCAAGCAAATTGGTTTGAGTAACCACAAACAAAAGAGCCTTACAAGTGATAAAGTTCCTCCTTTGCCCACTCAAATGCATTACGTAATGTCGCAGTACATTTTATTTATGCAAATACGTATATATATGTATATCTTGATAACTATTTTAACATGTGATCTAATATAGAACATAATTTAATAGAGTATACTCCCTGAATTTCGCTCTGAATTTTTTTATAATTGATTTGTTATAAATTTGAGCTAGGGATTGCAATTATACCTTCTTGAAGTTTATATTCAAAATATATTCATGCAAACTGAACAACGACACTTCAAACTCACATTAACCTTATTTCAAAATAACTCTGAATTATTTATTAAGAGTAAACACTTGAGGCATATTCGATTAAATTTAATTAAATTTAATAGAATTATTTTGACCAATCAATTTATTGAACCATTAGAGGGACACATCAGTAGTCACAAAAATGCCCCTCTAAATGGCAATTCTTGTAGTCATTTCGCTGCCGCTCTTCATTCCAGTCCCAAGCACACGGCCCAAACTTCAACTTTCTCCGGGAAGGCAATGAAGCGTGGCTCAGTCTCAGTAATATGTCCCTCATATTCCATTGAATGAGCCAAAGGAGGAATACTTCGATAGTTAGTAGCAACTAGCAATCATATTGGAGGAATTTTCTGTATCAGATAAAGAAAGAGCAGCAGAGAACAAAGCTGTTAATCAATCAACAAATGTAAAGCAGTATTAGTATTTCTGCCTTATTGTAGTGCCTAAGCGGGTATTAGGATTTCTCCACAAGAACGTTTACTAAGATATTCAGCCAAGTGTGAAGTTCATCAATAATCAATCTTTTCTCGAAATAAACGAAACATATTGAGTGCCAGACTTGCCCAGCCTCTGAAACAGGATTTCAGAGCAAGCAACAGAACAAAAGACAGAAAACACATTCAACTCAACCCAAACACTAGAAAGCATCACAAATATTATTTATTTTTTGTACACAATTAACGAACCGAGGCTGAAGCACAAATCAATGAACTCTCAACTGAAAAATCCGAAACGAAACTTCTTATTTATGAATAGACAGCGGAAACAAAGAAACCAAAAAAAAGTCCACCACCGTAGGATCAGGATTTATTTGTGTAGACAGCAGAAGTGACGACGGAAAGGATTCTGGTTGAAATTGAAGCTCGCACTGCAGTCATGATGTTTTCTGCTCTGATTTCACCTACACAAGTCATTTAAGAAATTGTGAAAAATAAGAAATTTAAATTACATTTTTTTTTCTTAACTACTAAAACAAATGAACACCGATGTCTGCTAGGTTCATGGTTGAATATGGAAGAGTACATAAGTCTCCACTGTTGCTAAAGAGGGCTTGATGATTGGGGTGAGCATCGGAAACTCTAAAGGGTACTTAATGTTGAGACAAATTAGAAGAAAACACTTTGTATAACCATTTTTATATTGGAGAGAAGGGAAAAAAAGTACATGAAATTGGATAAATAATTAAAAGTTGAAGAAATTGGTTAAAACGAGAAACATACATCAAATTCCGTAAGGATATAGTTGAATGCCGCACTGTTCCTTATCCTCAAATTCCCGTAGCTTTTGTCTCAGCTCTGGCTGAGGCCACCAGCAATCGAACTTGTTTAAGCTCTTTATGTACCAGAGCTGTTCAGGCATCTTTTTCAAGTAAGCACAAGGGTTGATAATCAAGCATTCTAGTTTTGGCATGGCTGCATTCCCCATAGTCCACTCCTCTAGCCATAGCATTGATTTCAGGTGCAACACCTTGAGGTTCGGAAAACCATAAGAGCCGCAAGTCAGCTTTCTACCTGAATACGAGTTTTGCTTCAGTTTGAGCACTTGAAGAAGCGGCAGCTTTTCTAGTGTCGGCATGGGATCATCCATTAGGTCAGTATTAGAAAAACTCAAGTGGGTTAGACTATGAGGAAATAGGTATTCAGCAAGGACGATTTTGGAGAGCCGTGGCATCTTGCTTTCATTCGCCAGCTTCAATGACTCGAGACAGCTCAATCTGCAGAGACTTTTGGACAACAAAGATTGATTATAACTTAAATCTCCCCGTATTCGGAGATTTCGAAGATTAGGTAGTCTGCCCAATATATCTTCAGTACAGCAGCAAGGATGCAAGGCTGAAATGAAATTGAGATTTTCCAGAGAGCCACAGAATTTTCCTGGATGCGCAGGAAGTGTGATTGAGCCAAAATTTAGATGCCTGAGTTTGTTCATCTTCCAAAATTCATCTGCTGTATGATCTATATAGCTAAAGGGCATGTCTAGGGTGTAGAGGTTCAGAAGATTGCTTAACAATGATGAAGGCAGGCTGTTGAGGGAAGGGATATTCAACTTCAAATATCTCAAAAGAAATAAATTTTCAATTCCGGATGGATACTGGATGAGAACAAGAGATCCCAAGTCCAATACTCTGAGAAGTTTGAACATTCCACAAAATTTCTCCCAATCTATAGGGTCAAGGTGGCGGGTTTCTGGAGAGCAGCACAACAAAGAATGCAGTTGCGAGTCATAATCATCTAAGCAAGCAAAATCACCCTCTCTTTCAACAGCGTTTAACCGTTTGGCTTTTTTTGGTGATTTACCTTTTGGATCCATGAAAGGGGAACAGATGAATTCCACCATATAAGGAACTGTGTGCAGCACGGGACGCCAACGACCAGGAATAGAGCATGTGTTGATAGTGCCTCCGGCTTTTCTCTTCTTTGCTTCAACAAAGCCTTCCTTGATAAGTTGTTCCAAGTAACTCTCAGCAGTTGCCTCACTATTGTCTGGAATGAAACCTTCAGCTATCCACAACTGATATAACTGCCTGGTGGATATCTCTTGGTGTGCGGGAAACACAGATAAGTAGATAAAACAAGGTTTCAAGCAAAAAGGTAACATTAAACATTTGATGTACCGAAGCCCAAGGGGTGTCTCCACTGCTTCCCGTATATTTTCTTCTAATGAGATGCTTCCATGATATAAGATGAGGAAAGGCCGTCCTTTATATGTAGCTCTCAATGGTCCTCCAGTGGGCACTAAATCAAGCCGCATGTTCTCTCCGTCTTCGAACTGAAATGAGATGATGATCCTAATGTCAGTGAGTGTTATTAATACTCTACTTCCATTCTGATTATCCGGAAGTATTTCTTGAATAACATCCCACATATCAATGCTCCATACATCATCAATCACAATCAAATACCGCTTGGTCATCAGATATTCATGAAGAATAATTTTTTTCATTTCATAATTTTTATCCATTATTTCACTCAACCTAGATGAAGGCATCAGAAACTTAATAACGATATCTAATATTTGGTCAGCATCATATTCATTGCTGTAAGGTTCTGTAATCCAAGCGTGACAATCAAAATAATGCTTCACATAACTGCTGTTGTAAGCCTCTCCGGCGAAAGCCGTCTTGTCCAACCCAATGCTATCAAGTATGGCCACCACTGAAAGCTGAGGTGGTCCCTCAATCAATAGATCTAACAACTCCTCCATTCTATCATCTAGACCCACCGTGTCCCTACTTTTAGAAGATGAAGATATACCGGCTTCAGCTTTAGAAGTTTTGATGCGATCAATGATTTTGGAATCCATGTGCTTAAGTTGTTGCATCCGTTGCTTAATATCAGTGATTCTGCTTTGGAGTCCTTGCAGAGCATCAAAAATGTCCTTGCTGCAGCTGCTTTGAGTCTTCTGTTGAGTGATGCTGTTGATGAATGTGTCAATCACCTTCTCAGATTCATACGTAAACCAATTGATTTCGTCCATAACGGTCGCCAGATCTGGGTCATGACTTTCCTCCTCCGCCATTTTTTCGAACAGAAGGAGGGAGATATCATCTTCAAATTCGCTCAGCCAAGAAGTAACGATTTCAACCTCCGCATGAAGGTTCTGAATAGGTTGTTTTGCAGCATCAGGCAACGTGACTTCTTCACCAGCTAACACCCTTCTCAGCCTCTCTGAAAATAGTCTGAAGTTGATGTCCATATCTCCTCCTCTCTCGGTACCACCCTGTAATCAGTCCTGTAGCATGCAAAGAAATAATTAAAAGAAAAACATGCTTTAAAGCTCTCAATTCAAACATTAGTGCTGGCTCCCATACCTCCCTTCTCTTAGCTAGCTCTCCGGTCAAGAAGTTGAATCAAGATCGTTGACTCTCAGATTATAACAGATCAAGGAAGAATCTTACAATAATCTCGTCTCCCATATGATCAAGACCAATTTGTTTTATACATCCACTTTTAAGAAAGGAAGGGTAAAAACAATTCCACTGGGACTATAAAAGCTTGTCTGAAAAGAAAAGAACGGAGCAAGCACAAGAGCGTTATCAATTATTTAATAATTAATAACTAAGCCGTGGAAAAATGCAAAATCATGTCAGGTGTTACTTGTTAAATTTATTGCGAGACTTCCATGTCTCTATATCACAAATAAAATTTGTATCCCAGGGTTATAAATGTAAAATTACTCAAATAAATATGCATTCTTAATCATGTATGATGCTGTCTTATTTCTGAGAAAGTACTAAATCGTTTGTAAAATTTTATAGTTAATATATGTTCAATTTTCTTTTTAGCATTCTTTTTTAAGAAATGAAAAATGATAAAGAATTCTAACAACGGGTGACAAAAATAATAATAAATTGTGCAATGTTACAATGTTAATTGAAAAATAGTTATAATTTTTTATTTAACATTATAAATAAAATCTATAGTTGTTTTCTCACTACTGTATCATTTTTTAATTCAAATATCAGTATTATATGAGCTCTCACCTTTTAGAAAGTATTATATCATAAGACACTATTTATAATTATTTTCATTTGAGCCCTTAGTGTTAAAAATATAACAATCCATCAATGAAATCAATGATAATGGAATTCTAAGTAGGAATGGCAGAAAAATCAAGTCTAGCTAGAGCATGTTTTCTAAGTATTCTGGCTGGTCTTGGGCTCCGGCTAAAAAGTTCGAACTCAGCTCGAAAGCCAACATTGTATAGTAGGAATCTAGGACCAATCACATGGAGATGATTTGTAAATTTTTGTACACAATTTTAGTATGCATATCAGAAGAGAGGCAGCAATCTTAGTTGATACTTTTATTTGACATATGATGTAAGAAACGGAACAAAGATTGTAACGCCACAAATTTTGCAATTCAGCATCCAAAATATCACTAGAACTTGCAAGACAAGCTTTAATCTCTTCAACAAAGGTCGAATTGCGGGCAGGAACACAAACGCAGAGATGGGTATCAAGATCGCATTCGAAACGACTGACAGGGATTGTCACAGTCGGCATTGCTTTTACAAGTGACTGCTTTTGATTCCGGTTGAGCATCAACTGCCGGCATGGAAATATTAAACAACACACTTGCATATATAAATGCCAAACAATTAATTAGCCTAATGCTAATAACACGCCTGCATATATAAATGCCAGCCAATTAGTTGTCATATTATAGTTAATTATGCATGCATTAAAAAGATGAGGAAAATAAGATTAAGGAACAAACATGAGGCCACCAAGAGAGTGATGAAAAATGTGGATTTAAGTTTAAGTTCCATAATGTTTATGTAAGCAAAAGTGCAAAACTGAGAGTCTGTGGATAATGATATTATTAAATTTAATATGGGTTTAGTTTGCATAGATTCATGAATTTCTCTAGACATTATATGCGCCGGGGGAGAATTTAATCCACTTGACAACTAAAAAATTCAGAAATCAAACCTCGATTTGACAAATTAGAAATTTAAAAATTAAATTTTTTTCCATATGCATGCTCTCGTTTTTCTCTCTATCACAGCGGTATAATTGGAATTATTGTTATGACAATTTGATTCTCTTTTCTTACATGTTGCAGGAGTCATGTCCTCCCGTTGAGGTGACAAAATGACTATGGATTGTGCCTGAGTGGAGTACACCACCAGTATGATTATCTCACTCCCTTTCGAGGTTTTGTTGCAGTAATTTCTCATCTTTTATAGGGTACCCTGCTCTTCATTGCTTCTGTAGAAGTCTTATGAACTAATTGCTTCCGAATCTTTAAATTTCTTCAATGAGGAACCTTTGTTTGGAAAATTGATTTTCATCTGATCCGAGAAGGGTGCTTTGAAGCAGAGAGCTTACGAAATGCAGCATGCAAAATCATGACTACAATGCAGTAGACTAATTGTTAGCTCACTCTAAGCAAAGGCAACGTTCATAAAAGATGAAGAAGAGTTTCTAATATTTACCAACATAACCGATAGCAAGTGCACAGAATAGAGTCATCTGAACATTCAGTAGCATAAGAACAACCAATGTAGCTGCAAAGATGAGATGTAATTACTACTGTGAAGTCGACGAAAGAATTCCACTATTTATCAACAACTAGACTGTAGTATAATGGAAAGACCTGCCAAGGAAAGTTTAAAGCAAAACTCATCCAGAGAAGGCAAGAACATTAGTATAGAAGCAGAAGTGCACACATTCATATTTAGGGGTAACGAGAAATGTATCATAAATCACTTGCTCTAGCACAGTACTATTTCATGCTAATTTTCTTGCTCGTTCTATGGTTAGGACCCTTTGAGCGGAAAGAAATCAAATCACAATGCTTATTCTAGCTAGAAACTCCTGAAGTCCATGCTTGAACCCTGTGTCAATTGGTCATAGACTCCATATTCTCCCAAAAGTATGACATTTTTTTCTTCCACTGATTAATGGAACTTAAAACTGTTTTGCCACAATCTTAGTCATACAAACCCTTTCTCTTTACATTTCTTAAGGTCATCAGACCCAAACCAGAACATGTTTACTTCCTAGGAGAAATCTTAAATATCTTAATCAATACGGAACTGTGTAGTTCAGACAGCATTCCCTTGGCCAACTAGGCGTAACGATTTGCAATGTCCTAGTAAGTCTATGAGTGGAACTAACAGTGCCCTTCCAATACGGAAAAACAATCGTCAAAAACCATTTTTTTACCCCATCAACCACATACAGTATAAGAGTGTAGCAGGTTATCTCAATATCGGCTGCCATTTTGATTCAAAGATGAAATATTTGAGAACTCACCACATTGTGCAATGCGAACCAGAACCTGCCTAATCACAGGATGCCGATCCCAGTTCCATTTGTCACTACAGAACTTGAAAAAATCCCAAAGTGCCAAACTTGATATCAACCCAACAAGTGCAAGTGGCATCTGGTATCTATAAGATGGAGACAGAGACAATGTCACTAGACAGATGATACACAGAAAAAAAAACTTGTAATACAACTAACACACACAATACTATGATTAAAAAAATATCTCCATCAGTTAAAAACTAAACAATGGAAAGGCGAGACTCTATGAACTAATGCCCTGAACCAGCACAAATACCAATTCTCCCGGAGTATTTTAAGTATTCATATAGTTGTTTCAAAGCACAGGAAAAAAAAAAACAACGCAAAATTGCAAACTCATAGTGTTGTTATTTATCAATTGGAACCCAGAAAAAAAAATCTGTAACTTAATTATTCATTTAAGCAGATTGAAACCCTTACAAACACAGGTTAGCAAATCAAAATTATCGTTAAAAATCCAATCAAGGCCACATAAATCTAATCACATCCAAAAGCATCCCAAAATCTCGTTCAATATTCATACACCCACATACAAAAACCATTCAAAAATTTAATTTTTTTTAACTCAAAATAATAACTCAGGAAAGGAAACAAAATTCTTACAGAGAGCAAGCAAAGAAGAGGATGAACAAAGAAGCATAATTCCTGGCATAACGTTTAACATTCTCATGAACTCTCAACTTAAGGGTGTGTGGGGAAGATGGAAACGAGTAAGACCCAAGAGCCCCAATAAACTCACGGGTCCAAGACGGGGTGTTGGCTGAGAAATCATCAGTGGTGAGTTTAGCAAAAGGGTTGGCGGTAAGAAGAGAGATAAAGGTGTATAAATAATGTAAAAGGCTGTGAGTTATGGTCGTGGCTGTGGCTGTTTCTTTGGTGGAGGCTGTTGTGACGGCGGTGGCCGATGTCGTGGTGGCGGTGTCAAGGCTTTCGAGGTAGCCTGAGTCGCGTAGCCATGACTCGAATGCTGGGTCGGTTACGTTTAGAGATAACGGGTTGGATGCGAATACCTTCCCCATTGCAAAAAGTTATCCAATTTCGGTTGAACGAGGGTCACTAAATTATCAAAATATTAATAACTAATTTGTAACAAAATTCATATGATATGATATGATGATATAGGCCTTGGTTAGTGGTTTTCTAAACAATTTATTATTATTATTATTCTCTTAATCACTCCAAGTTTAAATTTCGAAGAGGTAGGGGATAGAAATAAATTATATTAGGATTTGTCGATTTTTCAATAAAAACTTCAGTATTATATGCTTAATTGTTTTAAAGAATTTTCTTTGAGTATTGTTTTGAGTAAATAAATGTGATTAATTTAACATGCTTAAGGATTTTTAGTATTTTAAAGACCATACAAAGTATAACTTAATTTTTTAAATTTAATAGATGAGTGTGTAGAACAATAAAGTATTTAAAGTAATTATTAGAGGATAAATAGGCATATCCAATACTTTTATTTTTTTGAAAAGAAAGTAAATCTTTCATAAATCACAACACCTCAAATACAACTTGAATCTCGACTGGAATAGTTCCTAGCCACATAGAAGAAGAATTTCTTCCCAAAGCTAACTTAGCTAGAGAGTGGGCATAAGCATTACATTGACTTGTTATGTGATGAACAACTTTTTGAAAAACTTTCAACTGATTTCGGATCTCCAGAATTGTCCAAAAAATTTCTGTTTTGCTGCTCTTGGTGTTGTTTACAAGTTGAACCACCTCTAAGCAATCTGACTTAATGATCAAGGAAGTTAAATCTGCTTCTTTTGCCAACTGAAGCCCCCATTGCACAGTCTCTGCCTCAGCTAAACTGACTGGTCCCTTAAGATGAATTTGATTAATACCGGCTGCAATTATCTTTCCATTAGAATCTCTAATCACTGCTCCCACGCCTGCAATCTGATTCTTAGTATTGATGGCAACATCTACATTAATTTTGAAAATATTTTCAGGGGGAGGGAACCACTTCTGTTGTTTCTCTCCTCTGGGGTGAGCAATATGAGAAGGCTTTGTCTTTCTTACTCTTTGAAAAGCTGAGCCTTTACAACATGAGCAGGGAGGGGACTCCACTTTTGATGCATCATAGATAGTTTCTTCTCTGCAAAAACTTTGCCCAAATTTCTTAAGTCTCTTAAAGGCATCTATCAGATCTGCCTTTGCAACACTTTCCACAAAGTAGAAACTTTTCTTCTCAAAATTATGCATCATAAAATACAAAACCAAGCAAAATCAAATGAACAACCCCAAATTTGTAAATCTGGGTAGACAAACAATAATAAACCACCACAAATCTCTAGATATGAGTGGAAGAATACACCACCACAGATTTGAAAATATGAGTGGAAGAACAAAACCACCACATATATGAGGATCTGAGTGGAGAAAATAAGTAAAGAAAATAAAAAAAGAAGGTTTCGCTGGAAAACCAACTCATAGAGCTGATTTTTCGGCGAAAGAAGAAGGTGAAATGTTACTGGATGTTCAGAGCCTTTTTTTTCTGGAAAGGCATATCCAATACTTTAACTTATGGTTGGTTGTTTTTTTCACTGAATTTTCCAATTTGAATTGAATCAATTACAAGTTGTGACTCGAGCTCAAGAGAGTTGAAGAGAAAGAAAAAGAAAAATGGAGTCCTTCTCTTGTCCCTTTTAAGTGAATATATTTAGGTTGGGTACCGCAGGGTAGTTTAATCTTTTCTACTGCATGGCACCTCTTTACTCAAATATCAAATGAGCTTGCTCTTCACGTGACGCCAAATTTACCAAACTTTATTTTTTTCCTTGATTGGCTCGTGTAGGACAGTCGAGGTGTCATTTGTTTTTTCACCGTTCAACTTCTTATTTATTATTCTTATACCACATGTCAGCTTTCAACTAGTCCATAAATATCCTTCAAATTTTACCTCCAAACAAATCTAATAACCTCTTGAAAACAAAAAATTAAAAATTTACTCAATCATTCAATGTTAAGGAAATTGGCCAAGTAATGGAATGCTAACAAACCAAATTAAATTTCTACATTTAATTTTTTTTCTCATGCATGCTCTACTAAAAATATTTGATGTGGTGCTAATGCTCACTGCAAAGTATATATTAGATGCTCGTGCATATACCGTAGGCTATAGCTATACAAAAACTTATACTTGCGTTCTCGAATGCACACACTTGCACGCAAAATTCTATTATTGAGAGTCGCTGCTTTCTATAACACGGCCTTTTTCTAGCCTTTCATTAGACGTGGTTTCAATTTATTTAACCATTAGAGGGACACATCAGTAGTCACAAAAATGCCCCTCTAAATGGCAATTCTTTTAATCATTTTGCTGCCGCTCTTCCTTCCAGTCCCAAGTACATAGCCCAAACTTCAATTTTCTCTGGGAAGGTAATGAAGCGTGGCTTAGTCTCAGTAATATGTCTTCCATATTCCATGGAATGAGCCAAAAGAGGAGTACTTCTATAGTTAGTAGCAACTAGCAATCATATTGATTCTTAAAGGAATTTTCTACATCAGATAAAGAAAGAGCAGCAGAGAACAAAGCTGTTAATCAATCAACACATGTAAAGCAGTATTAGTATTTCTGCCTTATTGTAGTGCCTAAGCGGGTATTAGGATTTCTCCACAAGAACGTTTACTAAGACATTCAGCCAAGTGTGAAGTTCATCAATAATTAATCTTTTCTGGAAATAAACGGAACATATTGAGTGCCAAACTTGCCCAGCCTTTGAAACAGGATTTCAGAGCAAGCAACAGTGTTGAAGTCAACAAATTGTTGAAAAATATTAATAGTTGAAAAATAATAATAATTAAAAATTATATTTTTAATTATTTTATTCTTAGCATAGTAATTCATTTCTCCTATAAATAGTTAAGGATTTCATTCATTTGAAATCGTCCCAAAATTGTTAAGCTTATAAGTTTCTAAGCTTTTGTGGAAAGTGAGAGAAGTGTGTCTGGGGAATTTATCTTTCCTGCAGAGTGTGAGAGTACTGGGTATATTTGGGTTTCTGGGAAGTGAGATTCGTTACTGAAATATTGTACTCTATTAATTGTTAAATAAACAATTATTCTTTCTTGCCTCCGTAGATGTAAGTTTAATTACTGAACCACGTAAATTCTTGTGTCCTTTATTTTTCTGTAATTATTTAGTGCGCTTGATTCCGCATTCCGCGCACAACAAGTGGTATCAGAGCCGAAGGTTCTTACTTGGGGGGATACGGTACTGTTCACGTATACGGTACTATTCCCGTATTCGGCACTGTTCACATACGGTACTGTTCACGAATACGGTGGAGACGGCCATTTATACTTGGGAGACAGTCTATTGTAAGTAGTGTGTATTTTTGCATGTCTAGGAAAGTTCTGTTAACAAAGGCGATAAGAGTCTAAGGATTCTGGTTTTTAATTGGGATCGAGTTCCTGTCCAGTTTTCTGAGAACTTTCCTGGTGCATTTATTCACGCGAAATTAACATCATAGAGACTATTTTTCAAGTGGAAATAGTTCGTTGAGAAAATAGTAGAAGGTGAAACTTCCAGAATTGGGGAGAGATCTACCGAGACTATTTCAGGAGACACTTCAGGTGGGATGCGAGATTTGTCAAATCGCTATTCAGCACCTGTTATAGGAGGCCAGAAGATCGATGTTGAAAAGTTTGATGGGAAAATCAACTTCGGCATGTGGAGGCGCGAAGTTATGGATGCCCTTATTCAAATCGATCTTGGTGTTGTTATGAAAAATAAAAGACACTTGTATAATGAAGAAATTTAGGATCGTATGAATGAAAAAGCCTTTGGTCAGATCAGATCTTGTTTGACCAAGGAGGTGAAATACTTGGTGAAAGATGAGGAGTGTGCGGTGACTTTATGGCGTACATTGGAGGAGAAGTACCTGGTGAAAAGTCCTGAAAATCGCCTTCATGCAATGAGCCAAGTATATGGTTTTCGAATGAAGCCTAGGGTGTCAATGCACGATCATGTTTCAAGATTTGAAA
The DNA here is from genome assembly GCF_000493195.1 of Citrus x clementina. NCBI lineage: Eukaryota > Viridiplantae > Streptophyta > Magnoliopsida > Sapindales > Rutaceae > Citrus > Citrus x clementina. The sequence goes on along the minus strand of NW_006263303.1, from coordinate 17,133,428 downwards.
AGTTACTTGCTGATTTGAAGAATCTTGATGAAGATATTAAGGATGAAGTCAAGGCTATAATTCTGTTACACTCACTACCAGAGGAATATAGCCATTTTGTGACTACTTTGATATATGGGAAGAGTGTGATCGTCTTTAAAGATGTTTGCACAGCATTGACTAGCTTAGAGATTCGGAATAATGATAAAAATTCTGAATGAGTATCGTCTGAAGCTTTGGTGAGCAAAGATTGGGCGATGGAGAAACAAAAGAAGCGTGGTGGAAAGAATTCTCGATCCAAATCGAGAAGCAGAAATATAGCTCGAGATGAGTGTGCCTTTTGTCATGAAAAGGGCCATTGGAGGAAAGATTGTCCAAAGGCTCAAAAGAGAGATGGGAAGAAACCAGCAGCAGCAAACATGGCACGGAAAGATGACGGCTCTCATTATTCACTAAGTATTACTCCTGCAGCATACGTGGCTAGTTCGAGCGAGTGGATACTTGATACTGGAGCAACCTATCATTTGTGTCCTATTAAGGAATGGTTTACGGATTTTCGTAATCTGGAATCCGGTGCAGTTGTGATGGGGAATGATCAACCTTATCGCACAATGGGGATAGGAACAATTCGGCTCAAAATATTTGATGGAATGGTCAGAGAACTCAAAGAGGTTAGATTTGTTCTAACTTTAAAGAAAAATCTAATTTCTGTGGGTGCTTTGGAAGCTAAAGGCTACAAGGTTACTATTGAAGATGGTATAATGAAGTTTACACATGGGGCTATGGTGATTCTGCAAGGGGTTCGGCGTCACAATCTGTACTATTTGAAGGGAGGTACAACTGATGAAGCAAATGTTGTTGAAGCGCACAGTGACACCACCAAGCTATGACATGTACGACTGGGACATGCTGGAGAGAAGTCTTTGCAAACTCTGATGAGACATGGACTCTTAAAAGGTACCAAAACCTGTAAATTAAATTTCTGTGAGCATTGTGTAGTAGGCAAGAAAACAAGGGTCAAGTTTAGTACAAGTAATCACGATACTCGTGAGATCCTTGAATATGTTCATAGTGATGTATGGGGACCAACCAAGACTGCATCAATTGGTGGAAGCCATTATTTTGTTACATTTATTGATGATTTCTCTAGACGTGTGTGGGTGTACACCATGCGAGGAAAGGATGAGGTTCTAGAGATTTTCGTGAAATGAAAGAAATTAGTGGAGACTCAAACTGGCAGAAAGATCAAAGTAATACGATATGATAATGGGGGTGAATATACTTCTGATCCATTCTTGCAAGTATGCCAGAACGAGGGTATTAAAAGACATTTCACGGTGAGACATACTTCGCAACAGAACAGTGTGGCTGAGCGTATGAATCGTACTTTACTGGAGAAGGTACGGTGTATGTTATCTAATACTGGTTTAGATAAAAAGTTTTGGGCTGAAGCTGTGAGCTACGCAAGTCACTTGGTAAACCGATTGCCTTCTGCTGCAATTGGAGGTAAAACTCCTATGGAAATGTGGTCTGGAAAGTATGCACAAGACTATGATTCCCTTCGTGTATTCGGGTGTCCAGCTTATTATCATGTCAAAGATGGTAAACTGGATCCTCGTGTTAGAAAAGCTATCTTTATGGGATTCAAAAGTAGAGTAAAGGGCTTCAAGCTTTGGGATCTCGAAGACAAAAAGTTTGTGTGTAGCAGAGATGTCACATTTGATGAAGCTTCAATGATCAAAGCTTCAAGTTCTCAGCAGGTGGAGAACAAGACCAAAGAGGTATTGCAGCGGGTGGAGCTTGACGCAACTCCATATGTACCAGTTAGTTCTACATCAAAGAAGAGTTCAACTATAGAGGTGACACCTAGAGTTGAAGAAGAGATTGTTTTTTCTGATGTCCCACAAAATGAAGAAACAATTGATGATGTAGATAATGATGATTTTATAGCAACAAGGAGGCCAAGAAGAGAGATAAAGAAACCCAGATGGCTTACTAAAGATATGGTGGTAGCCTATGCACTTCCAGTTATTGATGATGACTTCCCCAACACTTTCGGTGAAGCATTACGCTGTAGTGAAAGTGATCAGTGGAAGTTAGCCATGGAGGAAGAGATGAAATCTCTCCATCAAAAGCAGACTTAGGAACTTGTAAAGTTACCAAAGGGGAAAAGGGCTATTGGCAATAAATGGGTCTACACCAAAAAGCAAAGATCTCCAAATCAAACAACTCCTCGATACAAGGCAAGGCTCGTGGCAAAAGGTTTTGCTCAAAAGGAAGGTATTGACTACAATGAAGTTTTCTCTCCAATTGGAAAACATACTTTCATTCGTATCCTACTTGCCTAAGTTGCAGAATATGAGTTAGAGTTGGCTCAATTGGATGTTAAGACGGCGTTCTTGCATGGAGATTTGGAGGAGGAAATCTATATGATTCAGCCTTGTGGTTTCAGAGTTACTGGAAATGAGAATCATGTGTGTAGGTTGATTAAATCTTTGTACGGACTGAAGCAATCGCCAAGGCAGTGGTACAAAAGATTTGATCAATTTATACAAAGGCAGAAATTCACCAGAAGTGAACACGATCATTGTGTTTACTTTAGAAGACTACCAGATGAAGCTTTCATCTATTTGTTACTCTATGTCGATGGTATGCTTATAGCTTCGAAGAATAGAGATGAGATCGAAAGATTAAAGAAGCAGCTGGCTTCTGAGTTCGAGATGAAAGACTTAGGTGATGCACAGAGAATACTTGGGATGGAGATTCGTAGAGACAAGAAGAATGGGAGCGTATGGTTGACTCAAAAGTTTTATTTGAAGAAAGTGCTAGAAAGATTCGGTATGGATGACAAAACTAAATCGATATGTACACCTCTAGCTCCTCATTTCAAATTAAGCTCTTATTCATGTCCTAGATCTCAAGAGGAGTGCGATTACATGGCTCATGTTCTATATGCTAGTGCTGTGGGTAGTCTTATGTATGCTATGGTATGCACAAGGCCCGATATATCTCAAGCAGTGAGCATGGTTAGTAGATACATGCATAATCCGGGTAAAAATCAATGGCTTGCGGTAAAGTGGATTCTCTGATATCTATATGGGACAGTTGATGTTGGGTTATTGTTCAAGAAGGATTGTGGTCAATAATGTGTTGGGTATTGTGATTCTGATTTCGCTAGAGACCTTGACAAGCGAAGATCAACAATGGGCTACGTATTCACATTGGGTGGAGGTCTGGTTAGCTGGAGGTCGATTCTACAATCGACAATTGCTCTATCCACTACGGAAGCAGAGTATATGGCAGCAACTGAAGCTGTAAAAGAAGCTATCTGGTTGGAAGGCTTAATAGGTGATTTGGGAGGTATCTAGGAGAACATTGCGG
>NW_006263303.1:17077295-17129968 GCF_000493195.1 Citrus x clementina | reverse complement strand
ATATCACGCTCGGACGAGGCACATAGATGTGAAATATCATTATGTGAAAGAGATTATTAAGAGCGATGTTGTGTTGTTGAGAAAGATCGATACCAAAGATAATCCATCAGATATGTTGACCAAGGTAGTTTCTGAAGTTAAGTTTCAACATTACTTGAAATTAATTCAAATCCTTCGATTGTGTTAAGATATGTCCTTCGGGAATTTTGAACTACGGTTGGTTTGATCCCAAATTTTAGATACGTAGGCAGTCATAGAGATGCAACCACTTTGGGGATGATGGCTTGTTGGTAGTCGACTCAAATTTGAAAAATTTTCGCCGAGGTGGAGATTTGTTGAAGTCAACAAATTATTGGTGCAAATTTGTTGAAGTCAACAAATTGTTGGTGCACCAACAATTTGTTGAAAAATAATAATAATTAAAAATTATATTTTTAATTATTTTATTCTTAGCATAGTAATTCATTTCTCCTATAAATAGCTAAGGATTTCATTCATTTGAAATCATCTCAAAATTGTTAAGCTTATAAGTTTCTAAGCTTTTGAGAGAAGTGAGAGAAGTGTGTCTGGGGAATTTATCTTTCCTACAGAGTGTGAGAGTACTGGGTATATTTGGGTTTATAGGAAGTGAGATTCGTTACTCAAATATTGTACTCTATTAATTGTTAAATAAACAATTATTCTTTCTTACCTCCGTGGATGTAGGTTTAATTACCGAACCACGTAAATTCTTGTTTCCTTTATTTTTCTGTAATTATTTGGTGTGCTTGATTCCGCATTCCGCGCACAACAAACAGAACAAAGACAGAAAATACATTCAACTGAACCCAACACCAGAAAGCATCACAAATATTATTTATTTTTTGTACACAATTAACGAACCATCGCTGAAGCACAAATCAATGAACTCTCAACTGAAAATCCGAAACGAAACTTCTTATTTATGAGTAGACAGCGGAAACAAAGAAACCAAAAAAAAGTCCACCACTGTAGGATCAGGATTTGTCTGTGTAGACAGTAGAAGTGAAGATGGAAAGGATTCTGGTTTAAATTGAAGCTCAGGCTGTAGTCATGATGTTTTCTACTCTGATTTCACCTACACAAGTCATTAAAGAAATTGTGAAAAAGAAGAATTTTAAATTACATTTTTTTCCTTAACTATTAAAACAAATGAACGCCGATGTCTGCTAGGCTCATGGTTGAATGTGGAAGAGTATTTAAGTCTCCGCTGCTGCTAAATAGGGCTTGATGATTGGGGTGAGTATCAGAAACTCTAAAGGGTACTTAATGTTGAGACAAACTAGAAGAAAATACTCTGTATAACCATCTTTATATTGAAGAGAAGGGGGAAAAAGTATATGAAATTTGATAAATAATAAAAAGTTGAAGAAATTAGATAAAACACGAAACAAACATCAAATTCAATAAGGGCTAATCAAATTCCGTAAGGATATAGTTGAATGCTGCACTGTTCCTTATCCTCAAATTCCCTTAGCTTTTGTCTCAGCTCTGGCTGAGGCCACCAGCAATCGAACTTGTTTAAGCTCTTTACGCACCAGAGCTGTTCATGCATTTTTTTCAAGTAAGGACAAGGGTTGATAATCAAGCATTCTAGTTTTGGCATGGCTCCAATCCCCATAGTCCACTCCTCTAGGCATAGCATTGATTTCAGGTGCAATACCTTGAGATTTGGAAAACCATGGGAGCCACAAGTTAGCTTCCTACCTGAATATGAATTTTGCTTCAGTTTGAGCACTTGAAGAAGTGGCAGCTTTTCTAGTGCGGGCATGGGATCCTCCATAAGTTCAGTATTAGATAAACTCAAGTGGGTTAGTCTTGGAGGAAAATGGGATTCAACAAGGACAATTTTAGAGAAAGCTGGCATCTTGCTTTCGTTCACCAACTTCAATGATTCGAGGCAGCTTAATCTGCAAAGACTACCCATGTGAGCCAACTACCCATGTTGCGAAGATGAGCGACTTTTAAGAGGAATAAAACTGTCTGCCTCTTGAGGGGTATTTAAGAAAACAGTGTACACCAGAAGAAGGAATGAAAAAAGAAAATTAATCTTCCATCGTAGAGAAGGAGAGAAAATTTATATTATTTCATCTTTTTTTCTTATTCTGCTTTAGTTATTTCCTTTATAGTCAACTATCTAATTTACTCCAAATCTAACTTAAGCATCAAAGGGTTCTCGCCAGATCCCCCACAGGCGAGTTGTGACCGGTTTCTGTAGCTTTCAAGTTGCAGATTTAAAGTCCATATCAACATTCAAATTTTGTTCGTACTAGTTTTCCACCAAAAACAAATTCAGCTGTTGAAGTCCTTTTTCAGCATCAACATCTTGGACATTCTTAAGATAGCAAAATCAATAAACTCAACATTATGTTACTGGCTAAAGAGTGAAGAAACCATAAGAATCCAATGACAACCAAAGCAGAAGGATCAATTTTAATACAAAAGGGAATTCCTCTGCTGCAAACGAGGGCTTTGATGTGATTGTAAAGAATTGAGAGTGAGCAGCAGTACATCCTCTCGCCATCAACTTCATTGCACTGCATTACAAGGCAAATGTGAAAACGATCACAACTGCTCTTTATTCTCTTAGTGCAATTGGGCTGCTAATCAACCAATAGAGAAAGAACTAAATTTTAAATATTAAATCTTAAATCTTTATTCGCTACAACTAAATTTTAAATCTTCCACTTTCAGAACTTTACTCGTTAAATCTCCTCTTCAATTCTACCTAGTCCTTACTGGATCCTTAAAGTCACCAAGGATTAGTGATGGTTTTTTATTTTACGAGGGCTGTTGGACAACCCAGATTGACAAGGGCTAAAATCTCCATATATTTGGAGGCTATGAAGATTAGACAATATGCCCCAGTTTCTTTTTGTTGTGTTTAATCCTCTGTTAGTACCAAGATCACACACTTAAGACCCTCTTTGACGTATCAAGAATCATTCCCAGAAAACCAAACTCAAAATTGAATCAAAGTGCCTACATCCACTGAAGAACAAGGACCATTTCACAATCATTCCAAGAATATAAAACTTTTTCTCTTTAAGTCTCTCTCTTTCTATGGCTTTGATGAGACATGTGAAGATGACCCAACAACCATTTCACAATCAGTTTTAAGATGATGAGATGTGATCACAGCACAAACATTTTTCGTCTAACTGAAGTAATGAGATTGAACTGTACCACTATTCAAAAACTAGAAAAAAGATAAAATAAAATAAAAAACAATAACATATATGCAACTTGAATGTTGACAAATTGAATACACACCGGTGAATGTGAAATAGAAAGTAAAACAATTAATCAAACTTTTGTACAAAATATTAATCCGAATATGACATAATCCTTGAAAACAAAGAAACCAAACAATTTCAGTGAAGACTGGATTCTTATTGAAATTGAAACTTTGGCTGCAGTACAGTTAAGATATTTTCCGCTTTGCTTTGACCTACACATTCAAGTAATTGAATATCTTATTTTTCAGTTTTTCTTGATTATTTCAACAACCAATACATAAGGGTTCTGCCTCTTCTATAAATAAGGGATTAATGATTAGTGTCAGTATCAGGGAATATAATGGACACTTCCAAGTCTTTGTTGTGAAAAAAATTAGAAGCAACCACAATTAGAATGTAGAAAACACTTTATGGTATCATTATTATTTAGGCTGCTACGTACTATCAAATCAATCATAGAGACTAGATGTTTACGTGAAATTAGATAAATAATTAGAGGTTGAAGTTATTGGATAAAAAGGAAAAAAACTTACATCAAATTCGATCCATGCTAATCAAATTCCATATGGGTATAGCTGAATGCCATACTGCTCCTTATCCTCGAATTCCCATAGCTGTTGTCTCAGCTTGGGCTCAGGCCACCACAACTCCAATTTGTTTAAGCTCTTTAGGCACCAAAGCTGTTCAGGAATCCTTTTCAAGTGAGCACAAGGGTTGATGATCACGCATTCTAGTTTCGGCATGGCTTTAATCCCCATAGTCCATTCCTCTAACCATAGCATAGATTTAAGGTGCAGCACCTTGAGTTTTGGAAAGCCATCAGAGCTACAAGCCAGCTTTCTACCTGAATACTTCAGTTTGAGCACCTGAAGAATCGGCAGCTTTTCTAGTGCCGGCATGGGATTATCAATTAGCTCAATATTCGAAAAACTCAAGTGGGTTAGACTTGGAGGAAATTGGTATTCAGCAAGGATGATATTGGATCGCCGTGGCATCTTGCTTTCATTCGCCAACTTCAATGACTCGAGGCAGCTCAATCTACAGAGACTTTTGGACAACAAAGATTGATAATAACTTAAATCTCCCCATATCCGGAGATTTTGAAGATTAGGTAGTCTGCCCAATATCTCTTCAGTAGAGCAGCAAGGATGCAAGGCTAAAATGAAATTGAGATTTTATAGAGAGCCACAATATTTTCCTGGATGTGCAGGAAGTGTGATCGCTCCAAAATTTAGATACCTCAGTTTGCTCATCTTCCAAAATTCATCTGCTGTATGATCTATGTAGCTAAAGGGCATCTCTAGGGTGTACAGGTTCAAAAGACTGCTTAAGAACGATGAAGGCAGGCTTTTGAGGGAGGGGATAATACTCTGAGAAATTTGAACATTTTACAGATTTTCTTGCAATAAGTGGGGTCAAGGTATTGGCTTCCTGAAGTGAGGTACAACAAAGAATGGAGGAACGAGTCAAAATCATCTAAAAATGTAAAATGATTCAATTTTCCGTGAGCGGTGAAGCGTTTCACATTTTCCCGTAATCTAACTTCCTGATCCATGATTGGGGAAATGATAAATTCCCCCTTGAAAGCCACAGTCAACAATGCAGGACTGCAACTCCCAGGAATAGAGCTTGTGTTGATTCTGCTTATATCACTTCTCTTCCCTGCATCAACAAAGGCTCCATTGATTAGTTGTTCCAAGTACTTCTCAGTAATTGCCTCGTTGTTGTCTGGAATGAAACCTTCAGCTATCCACAACTGATATAATTGCTTGGTTCATATCTCAAAGTGTACGCGAAACACAGATAAGTAGAGACAACAAAGTTTCAAGTAAAAAGGTAAAATACAATATGCACGACTTGAAGCCCTCGGGTTCATCAAGTGCTTCCTCTATATTTTCTTTCAGTGAGATGCTTCCATGATATAAGATGTGGAAAGGCCATCCTTGGTATGTAACTCTCAATGGTCCTCCAGTGGGCACAAAATCAACCCCAATGTTCTCTCCATTTTCGAACTGAAATGAGGTGACGATCTCAATTTGACTGAGTGTTATCAATACTCTACTTCCAATCTGATTATCGGGAAGTATTCTCGAATAACATCCCATACTGATATTCTCCACACATTATCAAGCACAATCAAATACCGCTTGGTCATTACATATTCATGAAGAATAATTTTTTTCATTTCCGAACTTTCTTTCATAATTTCACTTAACCTACGTGAAGGCATCACAAACTTAATAATGTCGTATAATATTTGGTCAGCATCATATAGTAAAGACTCTTCAACCCAAGCGTGACAATCAAAATAATGCTTCACATAGTTGCTGCTGTAAGCCTCTGCGGCGAAAGCCGTCTTGTCCAATCCAATGCTATCAAGTACGGCCACTACCGAAAGTTGAGGCGGTCCCTCTATCAATAGATCTAATAACTCCTCCATTCTATTATCTAGACCCACCGTGTCCCTATCCTTAAAAGATGAGGATGCAGGAAAATTACCGGCTTTTGCTTCAATCGATTTGAGCCCATCAATGATTCCGGAGTGGATGTGCTGAACTTGCTGCATCCGTTGTTTTATATCAATGATTTTGCTTTGGAGTCCTAGCAGAGCATCACAAATGCCCTCGCTACATCCGCTTTGACTCTTCTGTTGAGTGATGCTGATAGCGAATGTGTCAATTGCCTACTCAGATACATATGAAAAGCAATTGATTTTGTCAATGATAGCCTTAAAATCTTCTAATTCTGCAAGAGTTTGACCCTCTTTTGCATTGACTTGCCACATAAACCAAGCAGTGTTGTATCCACAGTCCCTCAGCCAAGAAGCAATGATTTCAGTCTCAGTGTAAAGGTTCTGAATAGGTTGTTTAGCAGCATCGGGCACTGTGAATTCTTCACCAGCTGGCACCCTTCTCAGTCTCTCTGAAAATAGTCCAAGGTTGATGTCCATATCTCCTTCACTCTCAGTAGTCAGTAGCCAGCAGCTCTAGCATGCAAAGAAAATAATTATAAAAAAAAAAGTTAAAAGCTCTCCTTTTACTTCAACATTAGTCAACATAATCAACTGAGGATGGCACCAATACCTCATTCTATTAAGAAGTTGAATTAAGTTCAGGTGGTTGTCAAAGTAGAATAGATCAAGGCAGAGCAGTACTGGAAAATGAATCTTAAAACTAAATGCTGCAGGTGCCGTGGGGATACTGATTGATAAGAGGAATTATATTGAGAAATTATTGATGTACAATAATGATTTTCTGCACAAAATCTGAGGTATAATGTATGTGTACATAAAATATTCTTTATGCAAGAAGATAAAAGGGTGTCTTATAATTTGTGTTTTATATATATGTGTATGAAGAAAGTAAAATAGGCTATCAAGACTAGTTTCTTTTTTGCCCTATCAAAAGACTGAAAGATTAAAAATAATTCCACTGGGACCATAAAACTTGTCTAGAGAGAAAAAGCATCACCTTAGAATCTGATTCATGTTAAGAAATTGAGTTTTCTCCCAAGATCACTACAAATAATTTGTCAAGAAATAAATTAACAGAAAAAATTAAACGGAGAATACATCAGTCACACATCACAAGATTTACATGGAAAACTCTAAATCTGGAAGAAAACCACGGCTGTTGTCAAAAGACAACCAGAGAAAAAAATATTCATTATGTGGAAAATTATTACAACCACACTCTCAGAAATAATTTCTCTCACCCAAGCCCCAAATACATGATCCCGAAAAATATTCTTTAACAAAGCAAACCCGTAATACCCATATTGAGGAGCCAAATACTCCTATTGAATGCTCTTAATTGGATACAAAAGTGAGGAGGAGAACCCTCCTATTTATAGGCAAAAACTTGCATAATTATGCCCACCAATTTTGATCAAAATTGGTGGCTTAGCCATCAAATTTGATGAACAAATTTTGGTCAACAAATTTGGTGGTTAAGCCACCAAATTTGAAGCCACCTTTCTTTTTTTAAAATCAATTTTCAACAATTCATTGATGCATCTAATGCATAATAGTTGCTATTGTTAGAGATTTTCTTTTCAAGCGCTCTACAGACTACAACAGAATACGTTATAGTTTGAATCGTTAGATGATCATTCCAATAGGGCTAAAGGTGTTCATGGATTAGATTCAGATATATATGATTCCATCTGATTTGGATTTGGATGTTGCCATATATATCCGATTGGATAAAATTTGTGCATCTGATGGATTGGATCCACTTTAATTTAAACAATTTGATTGGGATTGCACTACTATATATATATATAGGAAAATGCTTAACGTCGGGAAGGCTGAGAGAACCCTGAGAGAAACGGCAGCTTGTGCTACCGTTTCCCGCATGTTCTCTTAGCCCCACCCCCACTTTACTTTAAGCATTTCCTCTTTTGTTTTTTATATTATTTTATCTCTCTTTTATTTTTTTCTTCTTTTATCTTCTTCTTCTTCTCTTTTTTCTTTCTCTCTCTTTTGCAATTTCTTCGTTACTTATCTCCATCATCAATTTCATCTTCTTCATCAACAACATCATCATCACAATTATCTTTAAAATTCTAGTTATACAATCCAAGAGGGGGGTGAATTGGAATTCTAAAAATTATTCAATTTATAAAGAAAAACTTAATGCAAATATAAACCAAATTCAAAGTAATAACAAATAAGTTGATCACAATATAAAAAGATAAGGGAAGAGAGATTCAAACACAGAGATTTTTACGTGGTTCGGCCAACCTCGCCTACGTCTATGCCTCCAAGCTTTTCGGGCTTGAGAATTCCACTAAGCAAGCCTCCAAGGCTTCAAATGCTTACACTTGACTTCCAACGTGTCAATAACCTTTACAACAAGAGATTATCCCAATCTCTTTAACCCAAGTGTATCCCAACACTTACAATCACTCAAAATAAAAGATTACAAATTTGTTTTGCCTCTCACAATATTTAAGATTACAAAATGATGCCCAATATGTGAATAGATGAAGCAAGAATGTGTTCAAAGCTCTATGAAGATTGTATTCTTGAGTATAAGCTCAATAGTCGTGTTGTGATCAGATTTGTTTGAATTTGAATGAGCTTATTTATAGTTGGAGCTGAAAAAACTAGCCGTTACAAACTGTCTGCCCGAAAACGGTTCGCCGTTAAGCATTAACGGTTAACCGTTTAGGCTGGTCAAAAGTTACCGTTGGGCCAAATTTCAAATAAACGGTTTGCCGTTTAGGATTACCCTTTCGCTGTTAAATTCCAGAGACCTGCAAGATGAACACCAGTTATCCGTTTACATTAAACGGTTAAGGATTTGCATGAAGTGACTTCTCTGGATATTATCGGTTAACCGTTTGTAATAAACGGTTCGCCGTTTGTTTTTAGTTACCTGCAAAATAATTTAGCCTTATCCGGTTTTATTAAACGGTGCCAGAAGAGTGCAACCTTCAATTCTGGATTTTATCGGTTAACCGTTTAAATAAACGGTTCACCGTTAAATTTCAATAGCCTTCCCAGCTTTTTGTGTTTTCCGTTTTTCTTAATCGGTTAGAGCTTAGGCAATATGTTGCTCTGTGGTTTTAATCGGTTAACCGTTTGAAAGAAAACGGTTCACCGTTTATTTCCAGAATCACATTTTAAACCAGATTTTGCAGAGAATCATTTTCTAATTTGAAAGACCATCTTTTATGAATATGATTAGAATGATTATAAGGCTTTCGTTTATTAAGGAATAGCTTCAACATTTTAATAAAAAATCATTTAAAGTTTGTTATCATCAAAATCAATATTATTAACATATTCATGTTAACAATCTCCCCCTTTTTGATGATGACAAACTTTATTCAATATTTTGCTCCCCCTTAATATATGCTCCCCCTAAATGTATGGCCAAATTAAGAAATGTCCAATAAAAAGACTTTTGCTCGAGAAAATATTTTTAAATTCATTTTAAATCTCCTCATAATTATCTCCCCCTTCATCATCAAAAAGAAAAGAGAGAAAGGAAAACCGCAAATCCGTTAAAAAAGTTACCCGATTTTGGCGAGTGAAAATTTTGGCAGAGTTTCCCCTTAAAATGGATCAAAACCACTAATACAAAATGAGATTAAAACACTTACAAAATATATTAACAACAACTCCATCATTCAACAAACCAACAACGCCATGAACAAACAAACCAACAACTCCATTAACCAATAAACCAACAATTTCATCAACCAATATCAAGTCATCCAACATCAAGAACATCATAAAAACATGTCATCAAAATCCATAAAGAGCATATAGAGGTAGCAATGTATATAAAAATATAAATGGCAACACGCAAACAACCAAAATATGAAATGTATGTGCGAAAATAGAATTCAGAAACTATGGAGGTGGAGAAGATGTGCTCCCCGGATCATAGCCAAAATAGTGGAGAAGAGTGTGCTGTCCAGCGATAAGCTCATGCTACTGATCAATGCTCTGCTACTGGAAGGTCTGAAAGTCAGAACGTAACTGCTGGTGGTCACGGGAAAAAGTGTCCAACCGATCAAGAATCAGCTGCTGGCGCTCTGAAATTCGGTGAACATCAGCAATCAACTGCTGCACAACATCTGAAGCATGGGGCTGAACTAGAGCTGGAGGTGGTTCAGAGGCAGATGGGTGCTCAGGAACATCAGATGGCTCAGGAGCAGGAGGCTGCTTGGGAGCTAGAGGCGGCTCGGAAGAGGAGGGAATATCAGCACCCATCGCACGCTCCTCAGAGTCAGAGTCAGCTGAAGGCCAAGGGACAAAACGGCGATGAGGAGGATGAGGATGAGCTCCTAATCTAAAATCTGGAAGCTTATTGGGAGGATAGACATCGTTGAGCATCCGATCGTCCTTTGGAGCAATCAAGGTATCCCGGTTTTTGGAGTTGTTTGTCTTTATCCACTCACCATTCTTCCTAGTAAAACCGATACTAGTCATGGCCTCAGGACCAATCCCTCTAGTCTCCATATAAGTGGTATCAAGAAGAGGCACCTCAAAGCGTCGTAGTATCTTAGTAATGATACTGCCATATGGAAGCAAGTGGTGGTTAACTACGGGAGTACTCAACATGTGCCGCACAATAACATAGCCGAGGTTAATGGGACGGCTTGAAATGAGACTATCTAATAGGCCAACGTCCAACCTCGTAACCTCATCCGAGTGAACCTTCCTAGGTGTCACTATGTGCTGTAAAATAGTGTGAAGAATGCGAACTTGGAGAGGTAAAAGTTGAGACCGAAAAGGTAGAAGACAGATCTCATCAGACAAGTCTCGACGACGACAAATATTACGGACTCCATCAGTATGATAAAAACTGTAAAAAAAAAGGGCTTTCCTAGAGGTGTAAATATCATGACCCTCACTAGAGATACCAAGAAAGTCAGCTAGGTCCGCATCATCAAATTCAATAGGCACATCGCCGACTTGAGTAACTATCCTATTTAGGCGAGTTGCGAAGATTTCCATGTTCGAATAAAAGACTCGTACTAAGTTGGGATAAACTCGGTCATCAAAGTCAATGGCAGACTCCCAAGGCTGAAGCATATCCCTAATACTTCTACCACATACAACTAAGGTACTGAAATCATCTATTTCAACATAAGAAGAGTCAAGTACCTTTCGACCATTGAAGCGATTCTCGAACCGCTTGGCCAAGGAAGGCATGGGGAAATGAATTATTGCGAATTCAGAGACTTCCCGTAGTGGTATAGGGTTCCTTGGAGGCACAGATTTTCGCCTGAGATTTCTCCGAGGGGGTGCAGCCATGGTGAAGCACAAAGGAGTTTGAAAATTACTGGAGAGATGTGATGAGAAGAAGATGAATCGATTATTTGCTTAGGAATGAGTAAATGATGTGATTTTGATGCTTAATTTGGCTGAAGAAGGGGAAGAATCGGGTTAAAAAGGAAGAAACCCGAGCGGCCGCAGTTAGGGTTTAGATTTGGGATTTTTCAATTTTGGGCTTGATTTGAGGATTTGAATCGGTGAAAGTGTTCTAAAGGTGATAAGAAATGATGTTATAGGTTTGATTTGGCAAGAAAAACAAGAAAAATGAAGGTTTGAGGGGAGAGGAGGATTCGGCTGTGCAACAATGGCCGAAACGGTGAAGGGGCAACTCGAGAAGGAGAAGAAAAAACCTTTGAACAGTTTTATAATCACGAAAATGGTTAACCGTTTATTTAAACGGTTAAGGGGTAACTTCCAGAGGCTAAAGAATGGGAAACAGTTAAAGGTTAAACTCTTAACGGCTGAGGAGTAACTGCTAGCGAGCTCTCTGATTTTAAATGGTTTACCGATTGCAACAAACGGTAAAAGGGTTAAAAGGCAGTCAACTTAATCGAGTTTCTGGAATAAAATGGTACACCGTTTATTGGAAACGGTTAGCCGTTTATTTTATCAATAATTTCGCACATTTGATTTAATTTTTTGCCAGCAAATAATACATTCCAAGATCATTTAATTGATCTAAAAATGTTTCATGAGCCATTTTAATGCATGATTCATGAACATGTATTGAAGCAATTAATTCATATAATCAATCAAGAATTAACAAAGCAAGCACATCATTTGAATATCAAGCTTAAGCATTTAAATCATCAATTCACCAAGAAGTCAATCAATTCAATACACTCAGTAGCATGAATAGTAACGTTAATGTGAAAATTTCATCATTCCAAGTTCATGCTGAATCTTTGAAAATTGTTCTTCACCAAGAGGTTTGGTAAAAATATCCCCCTTTTGAACATGATCTCTCAAGAAATGATGTCTTATTTCTATATGCTTGGTTCGAGAGTGTTGAATAAGATTCTTTGAAAGATTTATAGCATTAGTATTATCACACTTAATAGGAATTTGTTCTAGGTTAATACCATACTCTCTAAGTGTTTGTTTCATCCAAAGAGCTTATGCACAATAACTTCCTGCAGCTATATATTCGGCCTCTGTAGTTGAGAGTACAACAGAATTTTGTTTCTTGCTAAACCATGAAATAAGTGAGTGACCTAGGATATAGCATGTTCCACTAGTGCTTTTCCTATCAACGTTATAACTGGCAAAATCCGCATCCGAATAACATGTTAAATCTATATGAGTTCCCCTAGGATACCAAAGGCCAATATGTACGGTTCCACTCAAATAACGGAAAATTCTTTTAATAGCAAGCAAATGAGATTCCTTGGGACAAGATTGAAATCTTGCGTACAAGCATACACTAAACATGATATCGGGTCTACTTGCAGTTAAATAAAGTAAAGATCCGATCATACCTCGATACATTTTTATATCTACTTCCTTGCCTTTTTCATCTTTGTCAAGTTTGGTTATTGTGCTCATTGGAGTGTTTTTGGTCTTTGAGTCATCAATGCTGAATCTTTTGAGTAGATCTTTTACATACTTGGCTTGATTTATGAAAATTCCTTTCTCATTTTGTTTTATTTGCAGCCCAAGGAAGTACTTCAACTCTCCCATTATACTCATTTCAAATTCATTACTCATGTAAGATGAAAATTCTTTACACAACAATTCATTATTAGAACCAAAAATAATATCATCAACATAAATTTGAACAACAAGTATGTCTTTTTCCTTATGTTTGACAAATAAAATAGTATCCGCTTTACCCATTGAAAAATCATTTTCTAATAAGAAATTCTTAAGTCTATCATACCATGCTCTAGGTGCTTGTTTTAAGCCATACAAAGCTTTAAATTACTTATAAACATGATTTGAAAATCTTTCATTTTCAAAACCAGGGGGTTGTTTTACATACACTTCTTCCATTATAAAACCATTCAAAAAGGCACTTGTCACATCCATTTAAAATAAAATAAAATCTTTATGACATGCAAATGCCAACAATATTCTAATTGATTCTAGTCTAGCTACGGGTGCAAATATTTCATCAAAATCAATTCCTTCTTCTTGGTTGTAACCTTGAGCCACTAATCTATCTTTATTCCTTACAACCACACTGGATTCATCCATCTTATTTCTAAATATCCATTTAGTACCTATGACGGATTGATGTTCCGGTTTAGGAACTAATTCCCATACATTGTTTCTTTCAAATTGATTTAACTCCTCTTGCATTGCCATAATCCAAGATCATCATTTTCCGCATCCGCAAAGGATTTGGGTTCAATTTGAGAAATAAATGCATTATGCTCACAAGTATTTCTAAGAGATGATCTAGTTGTAACACCTCGTGAGGGATCTCCTAAAATTACATCCTTAGGGTGAGAAGAAACATACCTCCACTCCTTGAGGAGTGATTGAGATGCACCTTCATTTTGCTCTACATTCATTTCTTCATGTTGCTCATCTTGATTCCCATGAGACGTATCCTTTTGGTTATCTTTTGATGATTCTTTTTTTAAGTCTTCATCTACATCATTATCAACAACAACTTTCTCCGTAGATGAGGGGTTAGACTCATCAAAAGTAACATGCATAGATTCTTCTACAACTAATGTATTTTTGTTATAAACTCTATAAGCTTTGCTTGAGTTTGAATATCCAAGAAAAATACCAACATTAGATTTTGGATCAAATTTGCCAAGATTGTCTTTTGTGTTCAAAATAAAACATTTGCATCCAAACACTTTGAAATAACCAATGTTGGGTTTTCTATGTTTCTAAAGCTCATATGGAGTTTTGTTAAGGTTAAGTCTAATCAACACACGATTTAAAACATAACAAGCAGTGTTGACGGCCTCGGCCCAAAAATACTTAGGCAATGAATTTTCATTCAACATAGTCCTAGCCATTTCTTGAATGGATCTATTCTTTCTCTCAACAACTCCATTTTGTTGTGGAGTTCTAGGTGATGAAAATTGATGCTCAATGCCAAAATCATTGCAAAAAATCTCAAATGCATGATTTTCAAACTCTCTTCCATGATCACTCTTAATGCATGCAATACCATACCCTTTTTCATTTTGTATTTTCTTACAAAGCACTTTAAAGGCATCAAGAGCATCATCCTTATTGGCTAAGAATAATACCCAAGTATATCTAGAATAATCATCCACTATCACAAATGCATAATATTTATAATTTAAACTAGCATATCTAGAGGGTCCAAATAAATCTATGTGAAGAAGTTGAAGTGGTTTTGAAGTAGAAATACGATTTTTATTTTTGAAAGATGTTTTGATTTGTTTTTCAAATTGACAAGCTTCACAAATCTTATCTTTTTGAAAACCAATTTTTGAAAGACCTTTAACTAAATCATTTTTCAAAATTTTTGAAATCAAATCCATACTTGCATGTCCTAACCTTCTATGCCATAACCAACTATCATCATGCAATGCCAAAAAACATTTATCAAGAGTAGATGCACATTCTATGTCAATGATATAAACATTACCACATATATTCCCAACAAATAAGATCTTGCCATTACATGAATTCTCAATAACACAACTAAATTTATCAAAGATGACTTTATAACATTTGTCACATAATTGACTAATACTAATTAAGTTGTGTTTCAAGTTCTCAACCAAACATACATTCTCAATTAGAGTTGAGAAAACTTTACCAACATTTCCAATTCCAAGAATTTTTCCTTTTGAGTTTTCTCCAAAAGATACGTCTCTACCATTTTCAATTTTGGTGAAGCTTGAGAACCATGCATACTTTTCAGTCATGTGCCTTGAACAACCATTGTCCAAGTATCATTTATTTTTCTTCTTCTTTAAGCCCTACAAGAAAAATCTCAAGTTTTAGGTACCCAAAGCTTTTTTGGTCCTTGAGAGTTAGCAACGGTTCCTTTTGGAACCCAAATACATTTGACACCATAATATGCATTCCTTTTCACGGGACATCTATATTTCATGTGACCATTTTGATTACAATAATGGCAAACAATCTTATGATCACTTGTGGAGGTAGCTTTAACAAAATAATTCTTATAATACTTTTGCTTCAAGTTAGGCTTATACCCAAGTCCTCCTTTATCAAAAACACATTTTTGTGAGTTAAGCATATTATCCAACATCTTTTGCCTATTTGTAAATTTCAAAACAATCTCATTCAACTCATTGCTCTTTTTCTTAAGCATTTGGTTTTCATTTTTCAAATCATCTATGTGTGATTCTAAATGCTCATGTGAGATGCTAGGTTTCTCATTTGATAATGCAATTTCATCATGCAATGTTTTGTTCTCTATTTCTAGGCATGCAATTCTTGCATTTAGAGATTCATTTTCATTTTTAAGCTTTGCCATTTCCTTTTTAAGACATACATTCTTTTTACCAATCTTCATCAACTCATTATGCAATTCTTTAAAAGCATCATACAATTCATCATTGGTGGGATCACTTACCTCATTGAGATCATCATCCCCTCTTATTGCCATAAGCACTAGGTTTGATACTTCTTGCAATCCTTCTTCATCACTTGAATCTTCCTCGCTATCATCCCAAGTTGCAACCAATGCTTTCTTCTTGAGTTTTTTGATAAGTGGGCACTCCGATCTTATATGGCCATGCTTCTTGCATTAATAGCATGTGATTACCTCTTTCTTCTCCCTTTGGTTCTTGAAGTTTCTGAAATTTCTTCGCTCTACGGTTTTCTTGAAGAATTTTCTGAACCTGCTTGCTAGCATGGCTAGCTCTTCATCATCCGGTTCACTCTCCCCATCACTCTCATATTTTGAAGATTTGAGAGTAATGCTTTTCTTCTTCTCCTCATGCCCTTTTTCTGCTGCCAAATCTTCTTCATATGAAATGAGAGAACCAATTAAATCATCGAGGGCTAAAGTATTTAAATCTTTGGCCTCTTCAATAGCGGTTCTTTTTGGTCTCCATTCTTTTGGAAGTGACCTAATGATTTTCTTAACTTTTTTGCTATTTGAGAAGGTCTTTCCTAAGGCTCTTAGGGTGTTTACTATGTCCGTAAATCTCGTATACATAGAGTACACACTCTCATTTTATTCCATTTGGAACAACTCATGTTGTCGAGTGTACCTACTAATTTTTGACTCTTTCACTTGATTTGTGCTTCAAGTTTGTGCTAAATTTCATTGGCACTTTCACAACTAGATACTCGATGAAATTCTTTTTTATCAAGTGCACAAAATAAAGCATTCATAGCTTTGGAATTTAGAGAAGCTTTTCTCTTTTCCAATTCATTCCATTCCCTTGAAGGTTTTGGAATATCTTCCCCGAATTCATTTTTAGTTAGGGGCAAAAACAGACCATCGCGTACAACTTCCCAAATTTCATAATCTAAAGCTTGCAAATAGATTCTCATTCTAGTTTTCCAATATGCATAGTCATTACCGTCAAAGAACGGTGGTCTAGTTGTGGATTGCCCTTCTCTAAAGGTTGAGTCATTTAGGGTTGCCATAGATCTTTTACTCTAGACGATTAAGTCCTAATAAGAGAACAAGGCTCTGATACCAAATGAAATTCTAGTTATACAACCCAAGAGGGGGGGGGGGGTGAATTGGAATTCTAAAAATTATTCAATTTATAAAGAAAAACTTAATGCAAATATAAACCAAATTCAAAGCAATAACAAAGAAGTTGATCACAATATAAAAAGATAAGGGAAGAGAGATTCAAACACAGAGATTTTTACGTGGTTCGACCAACCTCGCCTACGTCCACGCCTCCAAGCTTTCCGGGCTTGAGGATTCCACTAAGCAAGCATCCAAGGCTTCAAATGCTTACACTTGACTTCCAACATGTCAATAACCTTTACAACAAGAG
This sequence comes from Citrus x clementina, assembly GCF_000493195.1. Lineage (NCBI taxonomy): Eukaryota > Viridiplantae > Streptophyta > Magnoliopsida > Sapindales > Rutaceae > Citrus > Citrus x clementina. The sequence goes on along the minus strand of NW_006263303.1, from coordinate 17,112,986 downwards.
ATTATCCCAATCTCTTTAATCCAAGTGTATCCCAACACTTACAATCACTCAAAATAAAAGATTACAAATTTGTTTTGCCTCTCACAATATTTAAGATTACAAAATGATGCCCAATATGTGAATAGATGAAGCAAGAATGTGGTCAAAGCTCTATGAAGATTGTATTCTCTAGTATAAGCTCAATAGTCGTGTTGTGATCAGATTTGTTTGAATTTGAATGAGCTTATTTATAGTTGGAGCTGAAAAAACTAGCCGTTACAAACTGTTTGCCCGAAAACAGTTCGCCGTTAACCATTAACGGTTAACCATTTAGGCTGGTCAAAAGTTACCGTTGGGCCAAATTTCAAATAAATGGTTTGCCGTTTAGGATTACCCTTTCGCTGTTAAATTCCAGAGACCTGCAAGATGAACATCAGTTATCCGTTTACATTAAACGGTTAAGGATTTGCATGAAGTGACCTCTCTGGATATTATCGGTTAACCGTTTGTAATAAACGGTTCGCCGTTTGTTTCCAGTAACCTGCAAAACAATTTAGCCTTATCCGGTTTTGTTAAATGGTGCCAGAAGAGTACAACCTTCAATTCTGGATTTTATCGTTTAACCGTTTAAATAAACGGTTCATCGTTAAATTCCAGTAGCCTTCCCAGCTTTTTGTGTTTTCCATTTTTCTTAATCGGTTAGAGCTTAGGCAATATGTTGCTCTATGTTTTTAATTGATTAACCATTTGAAAGAAAACGGTTCACCGTTTATTTCCAGAATCACATTTTAAACCAGATTTTGCAGAGAATCATTTTTTAATTTGAAAGACCATCTTTTATGAATATGATTGGAATGATTATAAGGCTTTCGTTTATTAAGGGATAGCTCCAACATTTTAATAAAAAACCATTTAAAGTTTGTTATCATCAAAATCAATATTATTAACATATTCATGTTAACAATCTTCTTTTTCCTCCTGTTAGTTTTGTTTCTTCTTCTCCATCAACATCAAAATTTGGTTTCATCTTCTTGTATAATTAAAAGCCAAGCACCCCTTTGACTTGGAATCAAAAAATCGAAATCAATACAGGTGTTGTTCTTCATTTTTTTGGGTTTTTTAGAACAAAAAATAGGGGAAATACACTTGGAATAATGGAGAGACCGGACGAAGTGACGAACCGGACTGGTGGTGTCTGTCGTGATGAGCTGAAGAGAAAGAGGTGGTTGTCGGTAACAATGCCATTGATGAGAGAGAGTGCCGATGAAATTGAGGGAAGGGAGAAGATACAGTAGTTTCTGGTGCTGGAGAGATGAGTTGACTGCAACAAAAGGCTGACTGCAGCAAATGTTATGTTAAAAAGAAAAGAGAAAGTAACGTGGGAGGTGGGGCCAAGAGAACACGCACGAAGCGGCAGCACAAGCTGTCGTTTCTCTTAGGGTTCTCTCAGCTTTCCCGACGTTTAGCACTACTCGTATATATATATATATATATATATATATATATAGATTTTATGAATTTTATGTAAAAATTATCAAAAAGACCCAAATCCAAATTCAATCTGAACTTAAAATACCATTTGAATCTAAAATATCATTTAAATCCGAAACAATCTGAAACCAAATTTGTCTGAAATATTTATCAGATCCGATTTATTTTAAATCCGATCGATTGTATTTGAGATTCAGGTTGGATTCGAATGATTTTTTTTCCTAATCCAAACAATTCAAAATCCAATCGCACTTATCCAAATCTAAAGTGCAATATTCATCTCTTTTTCATATATCCTTTGCTAAATGAAAGTAATCATGATGTCGGGCCCTTCTTTAAAAAAATAATAAAAATCTTCAATTTATATGCAACTCCTTTCTCATTATTACTCTTCTTTGTGTTCGACTATTGTAGTGCTTTTTCTTCTGAGATAAACTTTATAGTCCCTAGTGTGATTGTTTTTACCTTTTCTTTCTTGAAAGTGGATAAAACAAATTGATCTTTGATTGATACTTGATGATGTCCTATTTTCTTTTTATTTTCATATTTCTTTTTTCTAACATATTGGGGTACGCAATTGAAATAGAGGTTCATTTGTCACAACAGTCCACGCTAATATAGACTATCAAGTTGTGACAGGAATTAGTCCATTTGTGCAGCCACATGACAACATTTAAAGTCGTCCCACTGCAAGCAAATAAAATTAGGTGCCACGGATTTAATGGGACAATCAATAAAATTATGTCCACTGTTTTTTATTTACTCATAGTTTATAATTAAGTTTTAGAATAAATATGTGACTAGATTTTATTTGACAAAGAAATTGCGTACACTCGTATGCAACTGTGACATCTAACTATCTCTACCATTTCCAAACCAGAACTTCTATGTCATGTTTAAAACACGAGCAAGGAATTTTAAGTTGGAGAAAGACTTTAGGTAGAATAGAGACACAATATATGAAAAAGTAAATGTATGCGTTATGAGATTTTCGAAGACAAGCATATTTGTTGACTCGGTAGTTACATCGAAGTCTTACTCTTCGAGTTAAGTCAACGGTGCAAAATTCATGGAATCTGCATTTAATTGTCTGGCTAATGGGTTCTCAAATTGCAAATGAAAGATAAAAAGCTTTGGTTACACACACACACCCAAAAAGAGAAAAAAAAATGCCGCCACTGGGCTAGATACTGTTTAGGAAATGAAATATGGTGACTAAGATAAAGGTGTTTGCTCATACATTATCGTGCTCTCCTCAAAGTAAAAGTGAGCAAATGGTTGAGCAGATCACCTCGACCAGGATGTTGTTTGGTGACCTCGAGCACATCACCTCGACCAGGATGTTATTGGTCACCTCGAGCCGATCATCTCGACCAGGATGTTATTGGTCACCTCGACCAGAATAATATGTGGTGACCTCGAGCACATCACCTCGACCAGGATATTAGTGCTCACCTCGACCAGAATAATATGTGGTGACCTCGAGCACATCACCTCGACTAGGATGTTAGTGCTCACCTCGACCAGAATAATATGTGGTGACCTCGAGCACATCACCTCGACCAGAATAATATGTGGTGACCTCGAGCACATCACCTCAACCAGGATGTTATTGGTCAACTCGACCAGAATAATATGTGGTGACCTCGAGCACATTTTCTCGACTAGGATGTTATTGGTCACCTCGACTAGGAAGTTACCAGGAAGCACGATTCAGTCAAAACATTTTCTCCGAAATATTAGGGACCATATTCTTAGTGGGCTGAAAATTAGTAAAAATTAGTAGTTTTCTTGAGAATTTTAGGGGAGAGGATAAAAACCGCTATAGTTTCCTATAAAAACCCTAGGAAGGGGAAGGAAAAAAGGGATTCTTCTAGCTCTCTCTCTCTCTCTAGGTAACTGAATCCATTGGACCTTTTTCTCTCTCTACCACTGGAAAATTTCTCTTTCGCTTAGGATTTTTTTAAGATTAATTATTCTCAGTTATTTTCCTTTAAATTTACTTAAAAGCTTTTTTGTTTAAAGCAATCATAATTAATTCACATGAATTGTGGTATGGATTTTTCCAAGTAAGACCCAAATCGCTGACTTAAGCGTCGGAGGGTTCTCGTCGGAAAAACTTCCGGCACCTCCTGACTGTTGGTTGTGCTCACAGGCTCACAGGTTATCTGCTCATGAGTTCTCTGCTCATGGATCGTCTGCTCATGGATCATCTGCTCATGAATTGTCTGCTCATGGGTTGTCTGCTCATGGATTGTCTGCTCATGGGTTGTCTGCTCATGGATCGTCTATCCATAGATTATTTGCTCATGGATTGTCTGCTTATAGAATATCTGCTCATTGAAATTCTGCTCATGGTGTTAACTAATCAGCAGCTTCCCACCAAACAAATTTAATGCTGATGCAGGGATTTGAGATTCGATCCACTCATCCGGATTTCGGCATCAACAGATACAATTAGCTGAAATGAGGATATTAAAAAGAACACGTGCTCTATTTAATTGGTAGAGTATTAATGGAGCTTGTGTAATTGTACATTTACTGTTTTTTAAGGTTATTTTTCATATAGTAGAAAGATCATAAAATGTTTTTATTGAATTACACTCATTTAATGTATGTATGATATATATGCGTATGAATTAAATATAAATATAGATAAAGGACAGTGTATGCCAGCAAGAAAACTTTTTCTCTAGATTGAAAATGATTTAAAAGAACCATTTTTCTCCCACTAATATCTTCAAAATCATTATTGTTAATAACAGAACCCAAAAAATAATTAAATAATCTCTTGTTTAATATGTTGCATGCTTGCAGAAAATTGTGGATGATTGAACCAATAATTCAACCTTTACTCCATGAGCTTTAAACTAATAATCTGTCATCAGTTATTGTCTAAATAAAGAAATTTATGAATCGGTATAAAATGGGGTCCCAAATCCTGACCTACATTGAAAATTAGGATATGAAATTTGTAACAAATCTTATATAGTGTTTGTATCTCGATTGTTATCTGGATAATTTTGCCAGCCTAGGTTCACGTATTAACAGTTAGAGCGGGAGATCCCAAAAAAGGGTATCTTGAATTTAACCAAATTCATTATAAGGATATATGGACCCATTTGATTGCCTAAGGGATCTCGAATGAAATTTTCAAACATCTCAAATCCTGCCTTGATTATTAAATTGGAAGAAAACTAGATCTTGAATCTCAACTCGAATAATAAATCAGAATGAGAAATTTTTATCAAATCTTGTATCATTTAGGACGGACTCCCAAATTCCAATCGAGATTTGAGGAATTTTGTATTAGCAACTAGAGCCGAAGATCCCAAAAAATATCTTGAAATTAACCAAATTCACTATAAGGTATGAACTCATTTGATTGCACCCTTAAAAAGTATTACAGATGACACCACACAATCATATTATTAAAACAAACCAAACCACACATATCCAGGCTTAGCATGTATATATAAGAGCACAAAAAATAACTTCTTTCTCGTTATAAAGGAGAACAGAATCAGCTAGAAGCAGGGGAATCAAAGTATAACAGAAAATAAAAGAAAAAAAATGATACACATTCATTTGTTCAGCAAAAACCAATGACTATAAGGTGAGCATGAGGCATCAACCTTTAAAATTGGACAGAATAAGCTAATTCCTTAAAATTCACATGCTAATAATATTTATAATTTCTAAGTCCAAAGTTTAAAATAATAGGTAGTATTTGTTCAAAACAAGCATTTATAATTATTATTCGGATGATTATTTCAAGAATCTAAGATAATAACAATCCAGTATTCAAGTTATTTATGAATGATTAGGGCTTAAAATCTCCATAAAATTGGAGATTCTGAAGATTAGGCAATATGTCCCAGTTTCTATTTCTTGTATTTAGTCCTCTAATGTATCAACAATCAATGCTAGAAACCCAATCCCCGAAATTGAATTAAAAAAATATAGAAAACATAGAGCAAATCAACAGTAGATTCAGCAGCGATGATGCCTACATCCAAACTTCTCTTCTAATGGAAGTGATGCAGAATTCCCTTAAGACAATTATGACCATTAACATGTATTACACATGGTACGACCAAACCACACACGTCCACACTGAACTGGAGTTTCAAGCACATTACGAGAATGAAGACACACGAATAGAATATACACAGTGAATCCAAAAACTTGACATGATTGCTTGTAGCAGATCCTTGAAAACAAAGAAACCCAACAATGTCCTGCATCAATCCTGAGGACTCAATAATGTGTAGACAACAGAAGTGAATATTGAAAGGATCAAGGCCGGATTCTAGTTGAAATTGAAACTTTTGCTGCACTACAGTTGACAAATTTCCCGGTCTGATTTCACCTGCGCAAGTAATTTAAGATCTGAAATTATAGTTTTTCCTCACTGTTCAACGATCAATACACAAGGGTTCTGAAATTATAGTTTTTCCTGACTGTTCAACAATCAATACACAAGGGAAAATGGTCGGGGTCAACTTCAGGATCTGTGATGAACACTTCATCTCTAATGTTGAGACAAAAATTAGAAGCAACCACAATTAGAAAACACTTTATAGCATTAGGAAGCTGCGTACTATCAAATATATTGAGGAAAAGAAAAAACATATGTATGAAATTAGATTAATAATTAAAGGTTGATGATATTGCATAAAATGAAAAACTTACATCTAATTAAATCCATGCGAATCAAATTCCATAAGGATATACTTGATTGTCATACTGCGCCTTATCCTCAAAGTCTCGTAGCTTTTGTCTCAGCTTCGGCTAAGGCCTCGAATTTGTTTAAGCTCTTTATGCACCAAAGCTATTCAGGAATCTTTTTCCAGTAAGCACAAGTATTGAGAATCAAGCATTCTAGTTTTGGCCTGGCTCCAAGCCTCATGGTCCACTCCTCTAGCCATGGCATTGAATTCAGGTGCACTATCTTGAGCTTTGGGAAACCATCAGACCTACAAGTCAGCTATCGACCTGAATATGAGTTTTGCTTCAGTTTGAGCACTTGAAGAAGTGGCAACTTTTCTAGTGTTCAAGTGCAGGCATGGGATCATCCATTTGTTCAGTATTAGAGAAACTCAAGTGGATTAGACTTTGACGAAGTAGGTATTTGGCACAGACGATTTTGGAGAGCCTTGGCATCTTGCTTTCATGACTAGATGCATGAGTTTATTCATCTTCCAAAATTCATCTACAGTGTATGATCTATTTAGCTAAAGGGCATGGCTATGGGGTACAGATTCAGAGATTTCTTAATAATGATGAAGCCAGGCTTTTGAGGGAAGGGATATTCAGCTTCAAATATCAAAAGAAATAAAGTTTCAATTTTGGATGGAAATTGGCTGAGAACAAGAGATCCCAAGTCCATTACTCAACCGATTTTCACCCAATCTATGGGGTCAAGGTGGTCGCTTTCTGAAGTACAACAAAGAATGCAGGTGCGAGTCACAATCATCTAAGTAAGCAAAATCACTCTGTTTTTAAAAAACGTACACACGTTTGACATTTTTTCGCAATTTACCTTTTTGATCCAGGATAGGGGAAAAGGTAAATTTCGCTTTGAGAGCCATTTGCAACAATGAAGCCCAGCAACGACTACGAATAGGGCATGTGTTGATTCTACCTCCATCGCTTCTCTTCTTTGCATCAACAAAGACTCTATTCATTAGTTGTTCCAAGTACTTCTCGGCAATTGCCTCGCTATTGTCTGGAATGAAACCTTCAGATATCCACAACTGATATAACTGCCTGGTGGATGTCTCTAGGTGTACAGGAAACATAGATAAGTAAGGAAAACAAAGTTTCAAGCAAAAAGGTAAACAACTCTCAATGGTCCTCTAGTAGGCACTAAATCAAGCCAAATATTCTGTCCACTTTAAAACTGAAATGAGGTGACGATATGAATTTCAGTGAGTGTTATTAGTACTCCACTTCCATTCTGATTATCCGGAAGTATTTCTTGAATAACATCCCACACTTCAATGCTTCACACATCATCAACCACAATCAAATACCGCTTGATCATTAGATATTCATGAAGAAATTTGTTTTCATTTCATAATTTTTATCCTTTATTACACTCAACCTAGATGAAGGCATTAGAAACTTAATAATGATATCTAATATTTGGTCATCATCACCATCATAGCTGTAAGGCTTTGGAACCTAAGCGTGACAATTAAAATAATGCTTCACATCACTGCTGCATTAAGCCTCTGCAGCAAAAGCCACATTGCCCAACCCAACGCTATCAAGATGGCCACCACTGAAAGCTGAGGTGGCCCCTCTATTAATATATCTAACAACTCCTCCATTTTGTCTTCTAGACCCACCGTGCCCCTATGTCCTTGTTGAGTGATGCTGTTGAGAATGTGTCAATGACCTTCTCAGATTCATATGTAAAGCAATTGATTTCTGGTGCCAAGGTCTGGGTTGTCAATTTCATCTTCTCCTATTTTTTTGCAGCAGAAGCTAGGACATATCATATTCAAAGTCCCTCAGCCAAGGAGTAACGATTTCAACCTCGGCACAAAGGTTTTGAATAGGTTGTTTTGCAGCATCAGGCAATGTGACTTCTTCGCTAGCTAACGTCCTTCTCAGCCTCTCTGAAAATAGTCTGAAGTTGATGCCCATATCTCCTCAATCCAAAAATTAGTGCTGGCTCCCATGCCTCCCTTCTCTTAGCTAGTACTCCACCCAAGCAGTTGAATCAAGATTGCTGACTCTCAAATTAGAACAGATCAAGGCAGAGCAGTGCGGGAAATGAATTTTACAATATTCAGTCTTCCATATGTTGCAAAAAGAATAAAGCAGAGAGAAATAACTACAACATCATCAAGTATCAATCAAGATCAATTTGTTTTATACATCCACTGTCAATAAAGAAAGGGTGAAAATAATTCCACTGAGACCATAAAGCTTATCTAAAAAGAAAAGAACAGAGTAAGCACAAGAGCATTATCAATTATTTAACAATTTAAGCTGTGGAAAAATAGAAAATCATGTCTGCCACTTATTAAAGAAGCAATAACATAGCAACGTCATAAAAGCAATGGATACAATCATTGCTATATGTTGAAATTAACTAACTTCACAATCTGGACATGAACTCATTTGATTGCAACCATTAAGTAGACTTATAGATCACATGACACATGATCTTATAAATGGACTAAACATAACAAAACACACATCTCCATGTCCAGGCTTTGGTGGCTACATAATTACAAAACAGCATGTAAGTATATAAATACAGAAAAAATTATAAGACACAAAATTTGTTCACAAAGTAAGAAATTACCTCTTGTTGATGAGTCCAGAAATGACCGAGGTGTAGTTTTAATTGAGCTGACGATCTTCCTCCACATACATCACCATTTTTTCTTTTTTGGACGCCATGAGACATGACTTGGCATCATTGTCATTGAAATACACCAGATATTTCTAGAATGCCTGCGAATCTAATTTATTTCCAAACACACTTGAGAATTGGGATTGTCAATAAAAGATGAACATTGATCATTGATGTGTAGGTTTCAAGTATTTTGTGTATGATGCGGAGATAAATTAGAACTCTACATGACCATCTGAAGAATTTTTTCTCAAATGAATCTTTTGAGTTGGAATTTAGACAGATTCACTATCTAAGTATCTTGAAGCAGTGGAGAATACATATGACAAAGGTTGAAGTAACTAATTTTATGAGCAGGAACTGAAATGATTTTGGCATGAGATTACAACAGGTGATTAACATATATGCTTCGTCTAAGGCAGCCTCATTTTAAGTGTTATTTCATCAGGTCAACAATCTTCAGGAGAAAAATGAATCAAGGGCAATAAAGGAGGTGGTTGATGCTAGTGATTCCTGAGTGTAGCAGCAAAAATAAAACTAAATTGTAGATTTGCTGTAGTCTTACAATAGACTCACCCTGTCCTTGTCCTTGTCCTTGTCCTTCTTCTTATACTGATGAATATGAGGCCGATGATATTTCTGTGAATAAAGAAAATGATAATAGAAATGGAACCATTGGGCAAATGGTAGTGTAACCTTTAGTTGACGATGTGAGTTCACCTTTATGTACTATTTAATTTCCATTTGTTTCTTGAAACATATATATGCAAACTTTAGAACATCAAGGGAAAAACTTGGACAAAGATTCCATTTCCATTTGTCCAATGGTTCCACCTCCGTTGTTCTCTTTATTCACATAAACACATCAACATCATTACATGTCTTTTATTCTTATACTTCTTCAAGTTCACCTTCTCTCTTCTTATCTTATTTTCAACCATTAACAGAAAAAACATTAGTAATTAGGATTTAAAGTGACAAAACTTAATTAAGGCAAATGGGAATTCAACCACGTTGAGTTTTATTCAACGTGGGTATTAATGGATGAATGATTTTGGTAGAATTAAAGTTTTTTTTTTCCGTTTTTGTTTCATTTGTCAACTCCATTTAATCAATTAATCTCAATGGCTATAAGGATCATTTTTAATGCAAACGGGTATTTCTTTGCTGCAAAAGACGGCTTTGGTGTGATTGTAAGGAATTGAGAGTGAGCAGCACATCCTGCGTGCCATCAACTTCTTTGCACTACAGGCACCCTCTGCATGCTGTGAAGGGAAAAATGTGAAAACCATTGCATGCTGTGGGGCTGCTAATCAATCAATAGAGAAAGAATTCAGTAATCAATTCTAGCAAAGCTTCCAAAACGTGCAGCACTATAGATTAAATCTTCCACTTTCAGAACTTTACTCATTAATCTTCTGCTCCAAATCACCAATGATTAGTGCTGGTTTTTTATTTTACAAGGGCTTAATCTCCATATATCTGAAGACTATGAAGATTAGGCAATATGCCCCAATTTCTTTTTGTTGTGTTTAATCCTCTGACAGTACCAAGATCAAACACCTTAGACCATCTTTGATTTGATGTATAAAGACTCGTTCTCCGAAATCCAAACTAAAAATTGAATCAAAGTGCCTAAATCCAGTGAAGACAAGGATACAAGCTTTCAAGCTTTCACTATTTCACAAATCAAGGTTACCAGGATGTAGAGCTTGTTACAGAGAACAAGAATATACAACTTTCTACTTTAACTCTCTCTCTCTCTCTCTCTCTCTCTCCATAGCTTTGATGAGATCTGAGAAGATGACCCATCAACCAGCCTTATAAACTATGATAAGGCCATCTCTAACAATCCCAGAATTTTCCTGCACTTTTTTAACTAACCCCAACTGACTTTTGACCAGCATTCTCGCCCTTATAATGACTGACACGTCGGTGAAATTCCAAAAAACCGAACAACAATGTCGTTCTGCCAGTGTTGAGATGATGAGATGAGATCAAAGCACAAATACTTTTCTTCTAACTGAAGTACTAAGCTTGAAGTTGAACTGTACCGCTACTTAAAAACTAGAGAAAGAAATAAAATAAAAATAAAAACATAACATATATTAATTTGAATGTTGACAAATTGAATACACACCAGTGAAACTGAAAATAGAAAGTAAAACAATTAATCAGACTTTTGTACAATATATTAATCTGAACATGACATTATTACTTTTAGCATGCAAATCCTTGAAAACAAAGAAACCAAACAACGTGTAGACAACTCAGCAGAAGTGAACACTGAAAGGATGAAGGCTGGATTCTGGTTGAAATTGAAACTTTGGCTACATTACAGTTAAGATATTTTCCGCTGTGCTTTTACCTGCACATACAACTGATTGAAGATCTTATCATACAGTTTTTAATGAATGGTGTCAGCATCAGGAACTGTGATGGACACTTCAAGTTTATGTTGAGACAAAAATTAGAAGCAACCACAATAAGAATGTAGAAAACACTTTATATTATGATTATAGTTTAGGCAGCTGCATACTATCAAATCTTTTGTGGAGAAAAAAAAAACTTTTATATGAAATTAGATCGATAATTAAAGGTTGAAGTTATTGGGGAAGAAGAAAAAACTTACATCAAACTCAATCAGGGCTAATCAAATTCCGTAAGGATAAATCTGAACGCCATACTGCTCCTTATCCTTGAATTCCCGTAGCTTTTGTCTCAGCTCTGGCTGAGGCCACCAGCAATCGAATTTGTTTAAGCTCTTTATGCACCAGAGCTATTCAGGAACCCTTTTTAAGTAAGCACAAGGGTTGATAAGCACGCATTCTAGTTTTGGCATGGCCCCAGTCCCCATAGTCCACTCCTCTAGCCATAGCATTGATTTCATGTGCAATACCTTAAGCCTTGGAAAACCATCAGAACCACAAGTCAGCTTTCTACCTGAATACGAGTTTTGCTTCAGTTTGAGCACTTGAAGAAGCGGGAGCTTTTCTAGTGTCGGCATGGGATCATCCATTAGGTTAGTATTAGAAAAACTCAAGTGGGTTAGACTATGAGGAAATAGGTATTCAGCAAGGATGATTTTGGAGAGCCGTGGCATCTTGCTTTCGTTCACCAACTTCAATGACTCGAGGCAGCTCAATCTGCAAATACTTTGGGACAACAAAAATTGATAATAACTTAAATCTTCCCATATGCAGAGATTTCGAAGACTAGGCAGTCTGCCCAATATATCTTCAGTACAGCAGCAAGGATGCAAGGCCGAAATGAAATTGACATTTTCCAGAGAGCCGCAATATTTTCCTGGACGTGCAGGAAGTATGATTGAGCCAAAATTTAGATGCCTGAGTTTGTTCATCTTCCAAAACTCATCTGCTGTATGATCTATGTCGCTAAAAAGCATATTGAGTGTGTACATGTTCGAAAGATAGTTGAAAAATGATGAAGGAAGGCTTTTCAGGGAAGGGATATTCAACTTCAAATATCTTAAAAGAGATAAATTTTCAATATTGGACGGATATTGGTTGAGAACAAGGGATCCTAAGTCTAATACTCTGAGAAGTTTGTACATTTCACAAATTTTCTGCCAATCTATGGGGTCAAAGTGGTCGCTTTCTGAAGTGAAGTACAACAAGGAATGCAGGTGCGGGTAATAATCATCTAAGTAAGCAAAATCGCTCTGTTGTTCTAGAGCACAGAAACGTTTGACATTTTTTCGTGATTCACCTTTTGCATCCAGGGTAGGGGAAAAGACAAATTCAGCATTCAAAGCCACTACAAGCAATGAAGGCCAACAACGACTACGGATAGAGCATGTGTTGATTGTGCCTCCAGCTCTTCTCTTCTTTACTTCAACAAAGCCTCTATTGATTAGTTGTTCTAAGTACTTCTCAGCAGTTGCCTCGCTGTTGTCTGGAATGAAACCTTCAACTATCCACAACTGATATAACTGCCTGGTGGATATCTCTAGGTGTGCGGGAAACACAGGTAAGTAAAGACAACAAAGTTTCAAAGGAAAAGGTAACATGCAATGTGCGACGGATTGAAGGAAAAGGGGCTTATCAATTGCTTCCCTTTTATTTTCTTCTAATGAGATGCTTCCATGGTATAGGATGTGGAAAGGCCATCCTTGGTATGTCACTCGCAATGGTCCTCCAGTTGGCACTAAATCAAGCTGAATATTCTGTCAGTTTTCGAACTAAAATAAGATGACGATATCAATTTTAGCGAGCGTTATTAGTACTCTATGTTGATGCTGAAATCTGCTCGCCCTTTGCCCGACAAGATTTTTACACTAACGTTCACGTTATCAATAATGAAGATATCAATTCCTTCTTACTTCAACGATTGCTCCAGCCACTGAAGTTGGAGTTGTCCCTTTTTTTCTCACTAAGCCTGCGTTCACAAAAGTGGATCAGAGACACCGGTGGTTTTGCCGGCGCAAACCCTCTGATGCCTAAGTTAGCTAAAGGTGTTTATGGGAAAACGGTGCAATTAGGGTTCAAATAATTTCTTAGAATTAGCTCACTCTCGGTATTAAAAAGCGTCTGGATACAATTTGGCAGAGTTTTCCCTTCTTTCATTTTTTCTTCCCTTTTCTTCATTGATTTCTTCTTCTTTTATAGCCGCTGTCCCTCGTTCCTGTTTAGCCTTCATCCCTCCTTTTTCGGGTGGTGGCAGCCCCTCATGGGACTCTAACTGCTACATTATGGGCAAACGTGGGATCTCGCGTCTCCCGCAACGGTTCTGGAAAAAGCGCAACTACCGTGATTCTGTGGGATCGTGTTCCCACTTTTTCGGGGGATGGGTATCGGCTCGGTATATACCTCTGGTCAGTATACTCCCCTGGTTGGTACTCGTCTCTAGTCTGCTCATATTTGTCCCCGTGTTCTGCTCGTACCATTTGGCTGAGATGATCCATGCCGGGGCAGAAATAGTAGCATGGCCGACCTGGTGCTTTTATTTACTTAACACCAGTCCCCCAGTTTATGGTCTTGCAAGTGAAATGAGTTAAGAATAGAAACTGATAGTCAAATGTTACCAACCCGGGGGCTTCTCATCTGGTCTTCTATTTACCGGGACGGACCTGAGGTACCATTTTTCTTCTGGGGAGGTTCCGACCTGAGCATGGGCCTTAATGAGCATATCCATTGCATATCTGGGCTTGCATCTAGCCTGGCCTCTTGTAACGGTTAGTGACGTGGCATCTCCAGACTGTTCGTATTTGAAATTTGAAACGACGGGCTATTCGTCCTCGATATACGGTAAGTGAGCTGGCATCTTTATCACTTAAATGCTTTCATTTCCTCCTTTTCGTTTCAAATCCCTAGACTTACATCATCATCGTTTTTTTATTCGTCTCTCCGTCGTTAACCTACCCCCTCTTTGAACTTTACTTACACTTCCCGCGTTCGGAGTATCTACTTGCTGGGTTTTTTCTCTGTCACGGCAGCGCTATCAGGGCCAGTTCATTCCAGGTATTGCTTTTAATCTCTTCCCTGGTTGTTGTTGATTGGGTTCTGTGTTGCCCCCTTTTGTATCCGTATACTCGAGTTTTCTTTGTTTTCTTTTGGGATTCTGATATGTCAAATCGGAAAAGGAAGTTAATTGTTGATGAGAGTGATGAAGAAACAGGGGATTCAGACCTTAACGTGTCAATACCCACCGATTTCTTAGGTCCCTCCAGTAGTGTAGGTCCTTCCCATGGCAGGGATATTCTTGAATACCCACGCCCCCTGACCATTTCGCCTTCCCCTGAATTAGAGCTTGTGGGGAATAGAGGTGGACCCACATCCAGCTCTGGTGAAGATCACAGTTATGGTGGGGTTGGGGTCCCTGAAGAAGTGGGTGATGGCGAGAGAAGCAGTTCCGAGCCGAGCGGACCCTCTAGGAAAAGGAACTTTGGCCACATAGTGGAGGCAGATTCTTACCCTATTGATTTCATAGCTTGTGCCACCACCCCCACTGATCTATTAAAGCTTAGGAACCTCTACAACATTCCTGAGGAGGTTCTCCTTGTAGTTCCTGGGAAAGGTGATGTACCTAGTCGGCCTCCGAAGGGGTACGTGACGATGCACTTGGAGAGTTTCAGACTAGGAGCTCGGCTGCCCCTTCAACGTTATTTTGCCAAGATATTGGGTGGTATGCACCTGGCCCCAAGTCAGCTACACCTAAACGGGTGGAGGGTTCTCTCGGCTATGTTTGTGCTGTGGGAGAGGTGCGGGTCGGAGGAGCCTTCCCTTGTTGAAGTGAAGCATCTGTAGCAGCTGCGGAGCAGCCCAAAGGAGGCGGGCTGGTACTACTTCATGTCCAGTTTTGCAAAGAGGAAACCGATCACTGGGTTTCCTTCTTCATGTAAGAATTGGAAGAACAAATTCTTCTTTGCTGGAGGAAACTGGTGTCCAGCAGTCCGGTCGCTTGGTGGGGATATTTACCTTCCAATGCATTTTATCACCCCAGGTCGTTCATTTTTGCCTATATTCTTAATCAAAATTGCTACTTATTGAGTTCTTTAACCTTGTTTGTTTTTTTTCAGAATCTTGGGGTTTGGTTAAGGACCTTGAAGACCGACCCTTGCTCCAGGTTGAAACTACTCTGGTGAACGCGTCTACCTGCCAAGACCTGCTGTCACTAATAAACTTGGTCGGTTCGGGCTTAATGGACATTGTTGCCTGGATGGATAACAATATCCTCAGTGCAATGAGCAGAAAGCGTGGTCGGGCTCCGAGCAGCTCCAGCAACCCTCCTCCTCCTCCGAAGAAAGTCAGTGTTAGCCCTTCTAAGGCTTCTGTTCCTGCTCTGCCCCCTCCTCCACCTAGTAAGAGTGTCGGGGAGAAAACTATTGACAAGAGTTCTGAGGTCAGCACACGCTCTGGGGACCGATCCTCCCCTCTTCCAGCTCGTGATCAGGGTGACTACCTGATCCTGTATCAGAGGGACTATGGGAAGTCAGTGGGACCGAAGATGGTCCAGGACATTGAGAGCATGAATCTCAATGAATTAGTTGGTTCTGTCCAAAGGGTCTCCTTCAAGTTGGCCACTATAGTATCTTGTTACAAGAATAGGATCACGCGCCAAGAGAGGAAGCTCCAAGCTGAGAACCAGGACTTGAAGAAGAGGGTTGAGTCTGCTGATCGCTCGAAGGAGAAGCTGGCCGAGCTGAACAGGCAGATTACAGAGCTAGAGGAGAAAGTTGCGGTTGCTGAGTCCACTTCCTCCAAACTTGAGGGTGAGTTGGGTGACCTGAAGTCTGATCTTCAGGTTACTCAAAGTGAAAGAGATACTCTGAGGACTGCCCTTGAGGGAGAAATCAAATCCTTGAGTGAGCAGCTGGCTGAGGAGAAAGGTAAATCCGCTGACGTGGACGATCGGCTGGATGCCGAGTATGACTCTGGGGTTGTTTTCTCCTATAAGTGCATCATGTCTGTGCTTAAGGAAGAATATCCCGAGCTGGACATGAGCAAGCTGGAGGCTGGAGTATATGGCGGAGATCGGCCAGGCAGATAAAGAGTAGGGTGAGCAGGATCAAGTGGAGGCTCCTTTAGATGGGGTGTAGGAGGGGGAAGTTGGGGGACATGCTTTTGAAGTGGGACAAGGGTCCGTGCCTCCTCCTCCCGGTATTGCTGATCTTCCACCTCCAGAGATAGCTGATCCTTCACCTGCTAAAGCCGTTGACCCTCCTAATCCTTAGGTCTATTTTTGTATAGACTCTAGATTTTCATTCGTTTTGTAAACATTTAAATGCTTATAAATTTTTAGATGTTCTTTACTGGCTTTCTTGTCTGGTTTTTGCTCATGGATTGTTTCTGCAAATTAATTTGACAATTTATCTGATTTTGCTTGTTGGTTCTTTAGTGGACCGAGTAGGAATATGCATCCGCTTGCCTTAGTAAATTTTTGCAAAATTGCCTGTTGGTCGTTTGTTGACCGATCAAGAGCAGGCACTTACTTGCCTTAGTAGAATTTTCGTAAAATTGGCTGCTGGTCTTTCGTTGACCGAGCATAAGCAGGCACTTACTTGCCTTTGTAAAAATTTATTGAAATTGCCTGCTGGTCTTCGTTGATCGAGCAGGAACAGGCACTTGTTTGCCTTTGTGGAAATTTCGTAAAATCGCCTGCTGTTCTTTCGTGGGCCGAGCAGGACCAGGCACACACTTGCCTTGGTAAGAATTTCATAAATTTAGCTGCTGGTCTTTCGTTGACTGAGCAGGAGCAGACACTTACTTGCCTTAGTAGAATTTTCATAAATTTAGCTGCTGGTCTTTCATTGACCGAGCAGAAGCAGACACTTACTTGCCTTAGTAGAAGTTTCGTAAATTTAGCTGCTGGTCTTTTCGTTGACCGAGCAGAAGCAGGCACTTGCTTACCTTAGTAGAATTTTCGTAAATTTAGCTGTTGGTCTTTCGTTGACCGAGTAGAAGCAGACACTTACTTGCCTTAGTAGAATTTTCGTAAATTTAGCTGCTGGTCTTTCGTTGACCGAGCAGAAGCAGACACTTACTTGCCTTGGTAGAATTTTTTTTTATTGGGTTTGCTAGCAGGGGGATTTCGTGCTGAATTCATCTTTATTGAAATTTGAATGCATTACAAGAACACAGAATATATGTATGTGCAACAAGCCATCATGCATTTAATAGAAATAACTTATGAAGACTTAGTAGAGCACTTTGCTTACTGGAAATACTTCTTCAAGTGCTCGGCGTTCCACAACCTCTTTACGTCTCGTCCATCTGTGTACACTAACTTATAAGCTCCTGGTCCAGTTGCTCGTATCACCCTGTACGGGCCTTCCCATTTCGGGCCAAGAGCGCCATGGTTGGGATCCCTGGTGTTTTGGTTCACCTTCCTAAGCACCCAATCTCCTGGTCGGAACTGCCTCACGCGTACGTTCTTGTTGTAATAACGCGTGACCCTTTGCTGACATTGGGCCACTTTCTGCGAGGCCCCTTCCCTTTTCTCCTCCAGCAGGTGCAGGCTCAAGAAGATCTGCTCGCCATTTTGCTCCTCATTGAAGTATTCCGTCCGATGTATTCGTACTCCAATTTCTGCTGGGACTACCGCCTCATGACCAAAAGCTAAGGCAAATGGGGTTTCCCCTGTAGCGGTTTTGTGAGTTGTCCGGTAAGCCCACAGTACCCCTGGTAGCTCGTCAACCTAAGCTCCCTTCTTCTCTCCCAGTCTAGTCTTCAGGAGTTTCTTTATCACTTTGTTGGCTGCTTCCACTTTTCTGTTTGCCTGGGGGTGTGCGGGGGTGCAGAACTTCAGGTCCACCCCTAGGTTCCGGCAAAATTCTCTGAAGTTGTTGTTGTCAAATTGCCTTCCATTGTCGGTGATGATGGTATAAGAGATTCCGTATCTGCAGATGATATTCTTCCAAATAAAATCCGTTGTCTTTCTCTCCGTGATTTGGCTAAGGACCCCCACTTCTATCCACTTGGTGAAATAGTCTATTGCTACAATTGCATGGGTTGCCGCTCCTCGGCCTTTCAGTAACGGACCAATCAGGTCGATTCTCCATTGAGCAAAAGGCCATGGGGATGTCATAGTGGTGAGCTTTTCTGGGGGTTGTGCGGGAACCTCTGAGAAGCTTTGGCAGATTTTGCAACTCTTTGCCATCCTTTTCGCATCCTGGTGCATGGTCGGCCAAAAGTATCCTTGCCGGAGTGCCTTGAAGGCTAAAGTTCTTTCTCCTGAATGATTTCCACATATTCCTTCATGAATCTCCCTTAGTACATAGTCTGCCTCCTCATCATCCAAACATCGCAAAAGGGACAAGGTGAATTCTCGGCGATAGAGCACCCTATCGAGCAGTGCATACCTCGCTGCTCGGCGTTTTAACTTTCTTGCTTGCCTTTTGTCCTCCGGTAAAATGCCATCGCGGATGTATGCGAGAATCGAGTCCATCCAGGATTCTTCGATGCTTATTCTCATTACCTCTACTTCCTCTCCTATACTCGGCGAGGCCCTCATCTTTAGTGGAACTGACTTAGGTAATTTGGGATCTACTGTTGCAGCCATTCTTGCCAACATGTCTGCTCGGTAATTTTCATTCCAGGATATCTGCTTCACCTCTACCTTTTTGAAGAGTTCAACCATTTGTTTCGCCTTCTTCAAATAAAGCCCCAATTTCTCTTCCCTTACTTGGAATTGATCACTGAGCTGATTACATATTAGCTGGGAATCTGCTTGGATTTCTACTCTTTCTGGGCTTCGGATTATAACTCCTGCTCCAGATCCCTGTTCACTACGTGACCCATCAACCATTACCAGCCACACCCCCTTTGGATCCTTCTGTTCCACTAGTTGTTCCTCCTGGACCTCTTCCCCTAGTTCAACACGGTCAACCATAAAATCAGCCAGGGCTTGGGCCTTGATTGCTCCTCGGGGCCTATAGGACAGGTCGAATTCGCTCAGCTCCATGGACCACTTTACTAACCGCCCTGATGCATCTGGTTTTTGGAGCATTTTCCGGAGAGGTTGGTCGGTCATCACAATTATCGGGTGGGCCTGAAAATATGGTCGCAGTTTTCGTGCTGCCGTTTTTAAAGCCAGTGCCCATTTCTCCATCAATGGGTACCTAGTTTCTGCGTATACCAGGGCTTTGCTAGTGTAATACACAGGGTGTTGCTTCCTTTCTTTTTCTCGGACTAACACTGAGCTGGTGGCCCATTTTGAGATTGCCAAGTATAAAAACAGTTGGTCACCTTCTCTCGGAGTTGATAGTAATGGGGCGTGAGCCAGATATTCCTTCAGCTGCCCAAACGCTTCCTCACATTCTGATGTCCACTCCATCTTTCTCCCTTTCTTTATGGTTTCGAAAAAAGGGTGGCATTTATCTGTGGCCCGCGAGATGAATCGGTTCAATGCTGCCAATTTCCCTGTAAGGCTCTGCACCTCCTTAACTGTTCGTGGGGACCTCATTTCTGTTACCGCCCGTATTTTTTCTGAGTTGGCCTCGAACCCTTGGTGGCTCACCAGGAACCCCAAAAATTTGCCAGAGCTGACCCCAAATGCACATTTCTCCGGGTTTAGCTTCATTCCATACTTCCTCAGTAGTTCAAAGGTCTCTTCCAAATGTTTCATGTGATCACTCGGTTCTTTGGACTTTGTGATCATATCGTCCACATATACCTCCATAGTATGACCGATCAATTGCTTGAAGATCTTGTTCACCAACCTTTGATAGGTGGCTCCTGTATTTTTCAGGCCAAAAGGCATCACCCTGTAGCAAAACAAACCCATGTTAGTTATAAAGGTGGTGTTTTCCTCATCCTGCTCGTCCATGGGTATCTGGTTGTATCCCGAAAAGGCATCCATGAAGCTGAGCAGACTGTGACCCGCTGTTGAGTCCACCAATTGATCTATCTTTGGTAGGGGAAAACTGTCATTCGGACATGCCTTATTAAGATCTGTGAAATCCACACACATCCTCCATTTTCCGTTGGCCTTCTTTACCAGTACTACATTGGAAATCCACTCTGAGTACTTGGCCTCCCTTATAAATCCTGCTTTCAATAGTTTCTCCATCTCGGCATTTATGGCCTCGTACCTTTCCTAGTTAAAGCATCTTCTCTTCTGCCTCACCGGCCTCGCCTCATTCTTGATTGCCAACTTGTGGCAAGCTACCCCGCGATCAATTCCTGGCATATCCTCGTGAGACCAGGCGAATATATCTGCATGAGACTGTAGGCACTTTACCAGCTCGCCTCTTACTGTCCCAACCAATCCTGAACTGATCTTAACCACTCTGCTCGGGTTGCTTTTGCTTACCGCAACTTCTTCCAGTTTCTCAACGGGTTCTTGGCGGCCCTTTTTAGACTCTCCTCCGTTATCTAGAGAAGTAACCTGTAGTGTCTCCTTGGCCGCTGTAGCATAACAACTCCTTGCCATTCTCTGGTCGCCTTTTACTACACCAACCACTCCATTTACTCTGTATTTCAGTGCCAGATAATGCGTAAATACAACGCATTGGCTTATCCTCATGAAGGGTCTCCCCAGTATCATCTGGTAAGGGCTTCTTTCCTCTACCACGACAAAGTCCAGCATCATCGTTCTTTCAAACGGCTTTGTCCCCACAGTAATTGAGAGTTCGATGATCCCCATGGGAGTTAACCGTCCCCCTCCAAATCCCTTTAAGGATGTATTTGTCCGTTCCAATTTCAAGTCTGCAATTCCCATATCATCTAGGGCCGACTTAAACAGGATGTCAACCGAGCTGCCCGTGTCTACCAGTATTCGTCCCAATTCTGTACCAGCCACCATTGCCTTAATCACCAGTGCATCCTCATGAGGATATAAGATACCCTCTTCATCGTCATCTGTCCATATAATGGGAACTTGCCGCACTTTTGCCTTCTTGGTTGCTGGCAAATTGAAAAGCACCTCTTTGCTAGTCATGGCGTATCTCCCATAGTTCTTCCGTGCCTTGTTCGAATCCCCAGCCAATGTTGGCCCTCCTGCTATCACACGGATAGTCGGCTGTTCACATTCCAGGCCCCTCTCAGCTCCTTCATCCCGCGTGTACTGTGATTCAATGACGGAGGACACCCCATCTACATATTTATCCAAATAACGGTTTCTCACCAAATCCTCCACCTGGATCTTTAAGTCATGACATTGGCTGATTGTGTGACCGTGAGTGTCGTGAAATTTGCAAAATCTGCTCTTATCCCGTCGGTGAGCAGGTTTTGTTATAGGGATTGGAGGGTACAACAGGCCTCGTCCCTCGATTCTCTCGTACAACTCCTCCATAGGGACTTTTAACGGGGTGTATTGTCTATACGCTGAGCTCTGGTCAATTAGCTGGACTACTCGGCTATTATGAATATTGTCCCAAGCGGATATTGAAGGTAGCTGACCTGATCGTCCCGTTCTGGAGTTGGCCGTGTGTAGTGCTTTGGGAGCGTTGTGATAAGGATGGTTAGCCAACTGCCGGAATTCTCGTTGCCGCTCTAGGAATGGGGGGCGCGGGGGCTGAGCCCTGTTGCGGTCTCTGAGCTATGGGGTAAGGGCGAGACCGAGCTGATACCGCACCCATCATTGAGGATTCCCCAGCTCGCTTTCCCGACTCGCTCCCACTTGGGGTTCTCTTTTCCTTTCGTCTCAGCTCCTCCAGCTGTTCACTCTTTATCCTTGCCGATTTTTCCTCTTCAATTTCAATGTCTCTCTTTGCCTGCTCATACCTCGCTGAGTAATTCTGCACCAGGAGACTTCTCAGGTTATACCATAGCCAGCCTATCCTCACACCCTCCTTTAATCCGCTTAACGCCTGTGGGTGATTGAAAGCTCCCAAATTAAACACGGCTCGGTGGTATCGTTTTACAAAATCTCGAAGGGATTCTTGTTCCTCCTGCTTCATCTCCATTAGTTCCATCATATCATCCTCTGGGGCCATTGCTCCTCGGAACTGTTCGACTAACTCTTGGCACATCTGCTCGTACCCTCTAATACTTCCTCGTGACAGCTTGCGGTACCATTCTCGAGTTCGTCCCTCCAGTGTCAATGGGAACACCCTACACCTCTGAGCTGGTGTTAACCCCTGAACACCCGTCATGTCGTTGAAACGTTCAATATGCACCAGTGGATCACTTCGCCCGGAGTATTTGAGGTCGGGGAAGCGAAAATCTCTTGGGATTACAATACCCATGATCTCAGTTGATAGTGGAGATTCTTCATCTAGCATTATCCTCAAGCTCGGGGGCTTTCTCTTGCCTTGTATCTCCTCTATCACTTGCGCTAATCTGCGCACCTCTCCCTCCAATTCTACAGCACAGTCAGGATCACGCGCAGCTATCTGATCTCGCTCCTACTCGGCATTTTGCAACCCCTGTCTGAGCTCTCCTTCATCAATACTGGCCCCTCGGCCATCAGTTTCCGGTACCCATCTAGGGCGAGGTTGGTCCCTCCCTTCATCTACTCGTTCTCCTGGAACCCGGCTAGTGCTTCTGTGGGGATGCACCCCATTAGGTTGGTCTGCCGGCGGAGGGATTTCCTCAACTCTACGCCTCCGGAGGCTGGGTTCTGCTCCAACATCATCTCTTCCTATGGGGGTTTCACAATCCTTTCTCCGCTCATCCCTCAGCTCATACAGTATGGTCGCGAGAGTCTCCATTTGTTTCTTCATCCGCTCCAATCGATCTTGCATCATTCTCTCCCGGGCTTCATTTGTAATTTCCCAGAGAGTGATTGTCTCCACAGTTTCGTTATCCTCCCTCAAAGCATCCTTCCTCGGCACATCCATGTCTAATCGTTCGTTGCTTCTCCGGTAACTACTAATTCGGTGGTAGCTTTTTATCCAGCTCCCCACAGACGGCACCAAAATGTTGATGCTGAAATCTGCTCGCCCTTTGCCCGACAAGATTTTTACACCAACGTTCACGTTATCAATAATAAAGATATCAATTCCTTCTTGCTTCAACGATTGCTCCAGCCACTGAAGTTGGAGTTGTCCCTTTTTTCTCACTAAGCCTGCGTTTACAAAAGTGGATCAGAGACGCCGGTGGTTTTGCCAGCGCAAACCCTCCGATGCCTAAGTTACCACAAGGTGTTTACGGGAAAACGGTGCAATTAGGGTTCAAATAATTGCTTAGAATTAGCTCACTCTCGGTATTGAAAAGCGTCTGGATACAATTTCGCAGAGTTTTCCCTACTTTCCTTTTTTCTTCCCTTTTCTTCATCGATTTCTTCTTCTTTTATAGCCGCTGTCCCACGTTCCCGTTTAGCCTTCATCCCTCCTTTTTCGAGTGGTGGCAGCCCCTCATAGGACTCTAACTGCTACATTATGGGCAAAAGTAGGATCTCGCGTCTCCCGCAACGGTTCTGGAAAAAGCGCAACTACCGTGATTCTATGGGATCGTGTTCCCGCTTTTTCGGGGGATGGGTATCGGCTCGGTATATACCTCTGGTCGGTATACTCCCCTGGTTGGTACTCATCTCTGATCGGCTCATATTTGTCCCCGTGTTCTGCTTGTACCATTTGGCTGAGGTGATCCATGCCGGGGCGGAAATAATAGCATGACCGACCTGGTGCTTTTATTTACTTAACACTCTACTTCCATTCTGATTATCCGGGAGTATTTCTCGAATAATATCCCACACTTCAATGCTCCACACATCATCAATCACAATCAAATACCGCTTGGTCATTAGATATTCATGAAGAATAATTTTTTTCATTTCATAATTTTTATCCTTTATTTCACTCAACCTAGATGAAGGCATCAGAAACTTAATAATGATATCTAATATTTGGTCAGCATAGCAGGTGTAAGGCTCTTGAACCCAAGCATGACAATCAAAATAATGCTTCATATAGTTGCTGCTGTAAGCCTCTGCGGCGAAAGCCGTCTTGTCCAATCCAATGCTATCAAGTATGGTCACTGCGGAAAGTTGAGGTGGTCCTTCTATCAATAGATCTAACAACTCCTCCATTCTATCATCTAGACCCACCGTGTCCCTACTTTTAGAAGATGAAGATATACCGGCTTCAGCTTCAAAAGTTTTGATGGCATCAATGATTTCGGAATCCGTGTGCTCAAGTTGTTGCATCCGTTGCTTAATATCAGTGATTCTGCTTTGGGGTCCTTGCAGAGCATTACAAATGTCCTTGCTGCCGCTGCTTTGACTCTTTTGTTCACTGATGCTGTTGATGAATGTGTTAATCACCTTCTCAGATTCATACGTAAAGCAATTGATTTCATCCATAATGTTCCCGAGATCAGGGTCATCAATTTCAACTTCTCCTATTTTTTGCATCAGAAGGCAGGAGATATCATCTTCAAATTCCCTCAGCCAAGAAGTAACGATTTCAGTCTCGGCATGAAGGTTCTGAATATGTTGTTTTGCAGCATCAAGCAACGTGACTTCTTCACCAGCTAACACCCGTCCCAGCCTCTCGGAAAATAGCATGAAGTTGATGTCCATATCTCCTCCTCTCTCGGTACCACCCTGTAATCAGTCCTGTAGCATGCAAAGAAATAGTTAAAAACAGAGAGTTGGAAAGAAACTTTGCTTTAAACCTCCCCTACCTCCGTTCTCTTAGCTAGTACTCCATTCAAGAAATTGAATTGAGATTGTTGACTCTCAAATTAGAACAGATCAAGGCAGAGGACTACGGTAAATGAATCTTACAATACACTGTTCTCCATATGTTGTAAAAAGAATAAAGCATAAGAGAATAAATAGGTCTTGATCAAGGATCAATCAAGACCAATATGTATTATACATCCACTTTCAAGAAAGAAAAGGTCAAAACAATTCCACCGGGACCATAAGGCCTATTTGAAAAGAAAAGAACAGAGCAAGATCTTTAGTAATTTAAGCTGTGGAAAAATGCAAAATCACGTCTACCACTTACTGGCGTGCAAAAAGTTTTATGTATCCACTGAAACATTTATTGTTGATGAATGAAACTGGTCTTAGGTTGACCTACACAACTCTTTCTCTCAGTACTCCAGTAGTGCAAGCATGTTAGTTTAGTCAGTAGTTTCTCCTACACATTTATTATAGAATTTTGATAATGGGTACAATAAGAAAGTAGTTGCAAAGAAAATATTGGGGGTTGATGTGATATCTATTGACTTGGAGCATAATAAATAATTACAAAATCACTATTTGTCTTTAATTTTCATCATACTCCTTATTAAAAAATTATTATGATTACATAGTCAGTGATTTATATTCACAGAAGACAAAAGTAATGAATAAATAAGCTACCACTTGCAATTAATAAAATGGTAACCCTATCTGGTAAGGTAGCCCTGTTCATTGAAAGCAAAAGCAACAGAATCGTTCACTGTGCTGCCACAAAATGATTGTCATGGAAGGCACCAAAGTTTCCAAGTAACAGACAAAGTCGAAGTAGTTAGCACTATGAAGCGAGGCTGAAAATCTTGTTCCTCACGTTAAATAATATTTAATAACGACCTACTGCTAATCATTGTGTTTGTTAATCTCTGCCTTATGCCTTAGCTTTAATAGCATCTCCATGTAATCCTCCCAACCCACTACACGGGATCAGAGTATTAGCCAAACATGTACATAGATAACTACTCTCTGTTTCAATAACTTGTAATCTTATCTTATATCTCTTTACCGTTATCTTGTAATTATCATATAGGCTATGGCTTAGCTTGTATTTATCTTATAGGCTATGACTTATCTTATAGTGTTTGGCTTATCATCCAAGTATGCTTGACTTGTATAAATTGTAACGTTACTCATTGATAAATTATTGATTCATACAATTTCTTTACAGAGTCAGGCAAGTATGAAGTTCATCAATAATCAAATCTCTTCTGTAAATGAACAAAGCATATTGATTGAGTGCCTAACTGTAGCAACTGGAGTGCTTAAAACCAGAGATACCTCAGTTGCTGCCCAATATCACAATCCAATCAATCAAGATGCTACCAAGAATGAACTAATTTGAAGCTCAATTGAAAATGGAATTGAAACAAGATAATGATGAAAGAACAAAAAGCAATTAAGATCAAATTGAATTAAAGAATTGAAAGAACCAACAGAGGAAAAATCAATTCAACGTGGTTCAACTAATTTGCATTAGCTTGCATCCATGGGAGGAAATTTTTGATCAGTTTTTATAGAAAATACATTAATCCCACTTAATCCAAGACTAGAAAGCATCACAAACATTCTTTATTTTTATACACAGTCAACTCTCTGCTGAAATGAAATCTCTTACTTAATGAGTACACAGCTGAAACAAAGACAACTGGAATTACTTTTCAAATTTGATACACTGCTAATAATAATGACAATATTAAAATGTGGCATGTGTTGATTCTGCTGCCTCAAAGCTTCACTTGAGCTAGCCCTTAATCTACTGATTCACCTCACACGATTTTTGTAACTTGATCTAAGAATCAAGTATGAGTTTGATAAATTTCATGAGATAGATAGCATAAATTTCAAAGTCGTTAGTTAATTTGTTATGAGATATCATATCACAAACATATTTTATTAGTTTAAATGAAGCTTAATAATTATTCAACGAGGATTTAATTAGTTAATTGTTTAAATTTATTCTTAATGGAATGCTAACAAACCAAATTAAATTTCTACATTTATTTAATTATATACATGCATATCTTGATAACTATTTTAACGTGTGATCCAATATAGAACATAATTTAATCTTGAATTTTGCTCTGAATATTTTTATAGTTGATTTGTTATAAATTTGAACGAGGGATTGCAATTACTTGCTCTTTTATAAATATTTTTATACCGTAGGCAATAGTTATAAAGATTGATTATTGATGAACTTCACACTTGCACACAAAATTCTATTATTGAAAGTCGATGCTTACTATAACACGGCGTTTTTCTAGCTTTTACTAGACGTGGTTTCAATTTATTGAACCATTAGAGGGACACATCAGTAGTCACAAAAGTGCCCCTGTAAATGGCAATCCTTGTAATCATTTTGCTGCCGCTCTTCATTCCACTCCCAAGTACGCAGCCCAAACTTCAACTTTCTTTGGGAAGGTAATGAAGCGTGACTTTGTCTCAGTAATCTGTCTTTCATATTCCATTGAATGAGCCAAAGGAGGGATGCTTCTATAATTAGTAGCAACTATCAATCATATTGAAGGAATTTCTGCAACAGATAAAGAAAGAATATCAGAGAACAAAGCTGTTAATCAATCAACACATGTACAGCAGTATTAGTATTTCTGCCTCATTGTATTGCCTAAGCGGGTATTAGGATTTCTCCACAAGAACGTTTACTAAGACATTCAGCCAAGTGTGAAGTTCATCAATAATTAATCTTTTCTGGAAATAAACGGAACCTATTGAGTGCCAGACTTGCCCATCCTTTGAAACAGGATTTCAGAGCAAGCAACAGAACAAAGACAGAAAATACATTCAACTCAACCCAAACACTAGCAAGCATCACAAATAGTAATTATTTTTTGTACACAATTAACGAAACCATGGCCGAAGCACAAATCAATGAACTATCAACTGAAAAGCCAAAACAAAACTTCTTATTTATGAATAGACAGCGGAAACAAAGAAACCAAAAAAAGTCCACCACTGTAGGATCAAGACTTATTTGTGTAGACAGCAAATGTGAAGACGGAAAGGTTCTGGTTGAAATTGAAGCTCGGGCTACAGTCATGATGTTTTCTTGTCACGAATTTTTTCTTAGGGCGCCCATACACCCCAAAACCCGTCTTGCCAATTAAGGTGTGGATCACCCCTTATAAACCCAACATCGCTCCCGTGCTTTGCCGATGTGGGATTTGCCTAGGGTGTTACATACACCTCCCCTTGGGGACTCAGCGTCCTCGCTGAGGTTTGCCCCACCATCGCTTGAGAGGACATGCGGAGCCGCTTTGATACCATAATGTCAAGACCCAACCCAGACCTGGCAAGATATTGTCCGCTTTGGGCCTTAACAAGGCCTGCACAGATTTGTTCTTGGGGTGCTCATACACCCCAAAACGCATCTTGCCAATTAATGTGTGGATCACCCCTTATAAACCCAGTATCTCTCCCGTGCTTTGTCGATGTGGGATTCGCCTAGGGTGTTACATACACACCCCCTTGGGGACTCAGCGTCCTCGCCGAGGTTTGCCCCACCATCGCTCAAGAGTACACGTGGAGCCGCTCTGATACCATAATGTCAAGACCCAACCCAGACCTGGCAAGATATTGTCCGCTTTGGGCCTTAACAAGGCCCGCACGGATTTGTTCTTGGGGCGCCCATACACCCCAAAACGTGTCTTGCCAATTAAGGTGTGGATCACCCCTTATAAACTCATCATCTCTCCCGTGCTTTGCCGATTTGGGATTTGCCTAGGGTGTTACATACACCCCTCCTTGGGGACTCAGCGTCCTCGCTGAGGTTTGCCCCACCATCGCACAAGTGGACACGCGAAGCCACTCTGATACCATAATGTCAAGACCCAACCCAGACCTGGCAAGATATTGTTCGCTTTGGGCCTTAACAAGGCCCGCACGGATTTGTTCTTGGGGTGTATGGGCGTAAAGCGGACAATATCTTGCCAGGTCTGGGTTGGGTCTTGACATTTTTGCTCTAATTTCACCTACACAAGTCATTGAAGAAATTGTGAAAAATAAGAAATCTAAATTATATATTTTTTTTCTTAACTACTAAAACAAATGAACATCGATGTATTGAAGAGGGTTGATGATTGGGGTGAGCATTAGAAACTCTAAAGGGTATTTAATGTTGAGGCAAATTAGAAGAAAACAATTTGTATAACCATTTTTGTATTGAAGAAAAGGGGAAAAAATATATGAAATTGGATAAATAATTAAAATTTGAAGAAATTGTGTAAAATGAGAAACATACATCAAGTTCAATAGGGGCTAATCAAATTCCGTAAGGATAGCCACTCGGCCAAAGGCCGAGTGGTTAGAGTTGCTGCCCTCCAAGTTGGAGGGCAGCAGTTCGAACCCCCACAAATGCATTGTGGGGGTATTTCCTTCCTTCATTAAAAATTGAGTGAAGGTAGTCTTCCTTCTTACCCAAGAGTGAGGAGTAGACATTCCTCGAATATTTGTGAGGGTTAAAATTTGGGTAGAGCTCCATTAGCATTGATGTAAGTTGGTCCCAGTAATAGTCTGATTTATAAATATCAGTTATAACCTCATGTAATATGAGTTGTAGTTTGAGCAATAGTCTCATGTAATAAAAAAAAATTCCATAAGGATATAGTTGAATGCCACACTGTTCCTTATCCTCAAATTCCCGTAGCTTTTGTCTCAGCTCTGGTTGAGGCCACCAGCAATCGAACTTGTTTAAGCTCTTTATGCACCAGAGATGTTCAGGCATCTTTTTCAAGTAAGCACAAGGGTTGATAATCAAGCATTCTAGTTTTGGCATGGCTGCATTCCCCATAGTCCAGAAGTCAGCTTTCTGTATGAATACGAGTTTTGCTTCAGTTTGAGCACTTGAAGAAGCGGCAACGTTTCTAGCACCGGCATGGGATCATCCATTCGGTCAGTATTAGAAAAACTCAAGTGGGTTAGACTATGAGGAAATAGGTATTCAGCAAGGACGATTTTGGAGAGCCATGGCATCTTGCTTTCATTCGCCAGCTTCAATGACTTGAGACAGCTCAATCTGCAGAGACTTTGAGACAGCAAAGATTGATCATAACTTAAATCTCCCCGCATTCAGAGATTTTGAAGATTAAGTAGCCTGCCTAATATATCTTCAATACAGCAGCAAATGTGCAAGGCTGAAATGAAATTTAGATTTTCCAGAGAGCCACAGTATTTTCCTGGATGCGCAGGAAGTGTGATTGACCCAAAATTTAGATGTCTGAGTTTTTTCATCTTCCAAAATTCATCTGCCGTATGATCTATATAGCTAAAGGGCATGTCTAGGGTGTAGAGGTTCAGAAGATTGCTTAATAATGAGGAAGACAGGCTTTTGAGGGAAGGGATATTCAACTTCAAATATCTCAAAAGAAATAAATTTTCAATTCCGGATGGATACTAGATGAGAACAAGAGATTCCAAGTCCAACACTCTGAGAAGTTTGAACATTCCACAAATTTTCTCCCAATCTATGGGGTCAATGTGGCGGCTTTCTGGAGAGCAGCACAAGAAAGAATGCAGTTGCGAGTCATAATCATCTAAGCAAGCAAAATCACTCTGTTGTTCTAAAGTGTAGAAACGTTTGACATTTTTTTATGATTTACCTTCTATATCCATGAAAGGGGAAAAGATAAATTCCACCTTGG
Source organism: Citrus x clementina (assembly GCF_000493195.1). Classification (NCBI taxonomy): domain Eukaryota; kingdom Viridiplantae; phylum Streptophyta; class Magnoliopsida; order Sapindales; family Rutaceae; genus Citrus; species Citrus x clementina. The sequence goes on along the minus strand of NW_006263303.1, from coordinate 17,082,395 downwards.
AAGCCACTCCTAACAATACAGGACGGCAACGACCGGGAATAGAGCATGTGTTGATTGTGCCTCCAGCTCTTCTCTTATTTGCTTCGACAAAGCCTCTGTTGATTAGTTGCTCTAAGTACTTCTTAGCAGTTGCCTCATTATTGTCTTCAATGAAACCTTCAGCTATCCACAGTTGATATACATGCCTGGTGGATATCTCTAAGTGTGCGGGAAACACTGAGAAGTAGAGAAAACAAGGTTTCAAGCAAAAAGGTGACATACAATATATGATACATTGAAGCCCAAGGGACATGGTCAATACTTTGTCTATATTTTCTTCCAATGAGATGCTTCCATGATACAAGATGTGGAAAGGCCATCCTTGGTATGTAGCTCTCAATAGTCCTCCAGTGGGCACAAAATCAAGCCCAATGTTCTCTCCGTTTTCGAACTGAAATGAGGTGACAATCTTAATTTGAGCGAGTGTTATTAATACTCTACTTCCATTCTGATTATCGGGAAGTATTTTTCGAATAACATCCCATGCTGATATTCTCCACACATGATAAAAAAATAATCAAATACCGCTTGGTCATTAGATATTCACGAGGAATATTTTTTTTATTTCATAATTTTTATCCTTTATTTCACTCAGTCTAGATGAAGGCATTAGAAACTTAATAATGATATCTAATATTCGGTGAGCATCATAGCTGTGAGGCTCTGGAACCCAAGCGTGACAATCAAAATAATGCTTCACATAGTTGCTGCTGTAAGCTTCTGCGACGAAAGCCGTCTTGTCCAATCCAATGCTATCAAGTATGGCCACTGCTAAAAGTTGATGTGGTCCTTCTATCAATAGATCTAACAAATCCTCCATTCTATCATCTAGACCCACCGTGTCCCTATTCTTAGACGATGAAGATGCAAGAAAATTACCGGCTTCAGCTTCAATTGATTTGACTTCATCAATGATTCCGGAATCGAAGTGCTGAACTTGTTGCATCCGTTGTTTTATATCAATGATTTTGCTTTGGAGTCCTAGCAGAGCATCACAAATGTCCTTGCTACGCCTGCTTTGTCTCTTCTGTTGAGTAATGCTGTTGATGAATGTGTCAATGAACTTCTCAGATTCATAAGTAAAGCAATTGATTTCATCCATAACGGTCCCAAGATCTGGGTTGTCAATTTCAACTTCTCCTATTTTTTGCATCAAAAGGCAAGAGATATCATCTTCAAATTCACTCAGCCAAGAAGTAACGATTTCAACCTCCGCATGAAGGTTCTGAATAGGTTGTTTTGCAGCATCAGGCAACGTGACTTCTTCACCAGCTAACACCCGTCCCAGCCTCTCGGAAAATAGTCTGAAGTTGATGTCCATATCTCCTCCTCTCTCTGTGCCTAGTGGTCCTAACATGCAAATTGAGACATAATTGAGAGAGACAATGATTAAAAGATTAAAAAAATAATAATAAGAAATTTCCATGTCTCTCAATTCAAACATTAACTAGCATTAATTGTTGATGAAACTCTACTCAGAACCCTATGCCTGATACCTCCTTCTCTAATTAATCCTGCCGAGTGTTGCCATTCAAAAAGTTAAATCAAGATTGCTGACAGTCAAATTACAAGAGATGAAAGGCAGAGTGCCGGAAATGAATCTTATATCCTCATGTTGAGTATGCATTCTCAAACCAAGATTGTTGACTAATCGTTACGTAAAACGAATAGAAAGAAAATTTTTATAAAATGCAAATTAGCTTGGAAAGATTCTACCTAGAAACCATCATGTGACAAATTAATCTCTTAACGCATTTCTAAATGTAACATAATAAATTTCGTCCTGGAAATGAGCAAGATTGTGCTTGTACTCAAAATAAGCAAGCTTTCAATCTTTTTTTTTTTAATTTCCCCCTTTTTATTTGATTTGTGATCATATGAAACGTGTGAGGAAAAACATAACTTGTAAACAAGAATCAAACACAAATAAATCATGAACCTCACATTCATGATATAAAAATAATAAAATGGAGTTATTTTGTGGATAATTCAGATATTAAACTACCTGTTTTTTCTTAAAGTGATCACAAACTTCAATATCCTGACGATATATATCTTATTTTGATTAAAAACAACACAATCAAATTATTACATAGAAAGAATAGGAAAAGGAATGCTGAATTTTATTCAAATTGGGTATTGATAGAAAGGAATGCTGAATTTTATTCAAATTGGGTATTGATAGATGAATGATTTGTTAGAATTGAAAATGATCGTGCATGTGAAAGAAAAATAAGTTCAGAGAAAAATAAAAGATCAAGATTAGTTAAACTTTACTTGTAAGTAAAGGAAAAATCTTGGTTCAAGTAAAGAAAGAGATACCAAACTCACAAAATGGAAAAGGAGAAAGGTTAAACAAAGACTTAGTTCAAAGAAAAGAACATGATGCTGATGTCCTGTAATCTTTTTTTTGTTTATTAATTTTCATTTTTCTTCTTCCAATTTTTGTTTTTCCAATCCAAAAAATGAAAGCAATATGCATTTGCTAACTGGGAAAAAAGTCATTTGTCTCAAAATAAAATGACAATATATCATGATTACAAGATGTCTTGGACATTCTTAAGATAGCAAAATCAATAAACTCAACATTATGTTACTGGCTAAAGAGTGGTAAGAATCCAATGACAACCAAAGCAGAAGGATCAATTTGAATACAAAAGGGAATTCCTCTGCTGCAAACAAGGGCTTTGATGTGACTGTAAGGAATTGAGTGAGCAGCAGCACATCCTCTCGCCATCAACTTCATTGCACTGCATTACAAGGCACCCTCTGGATGCTGGAAGGGAAAATGTGAAAACGATTATAGCTGCTCTTTATTCTTTTAGTGCAATTGGGCTGCTAATCAACCAATAGAGAAAGAATTCAGTCATCAATTCTAACGAAGATTCCAAAATCTGCAACGCTACAGATTAAATTTTAAATCTTCCACTTTCAGAACTTCACTCGTTAAATCTCCTCTTCAATTCTACCTAGTCCTTACTAGATCCCTAAAGTCACCAAGGATTAGTGATGGTTTTTGATTTTACAAGGGCTGTTGGACAACCCAGATTGACGAGGGCTAAAATCTCCATATATTTGGAGTCTATGAAGATTAGACAATATGCCACAGTTTCTTTTTTGTTGTGTTTAATCCTCTGTTAGTACCAAGATCACACACCTAAGACCCTCTTTGACGTATCAAGAATCATTCCGGAAACCGAAACTCAAAATTGAATCAAAGTGCCTACATCCACTGAAGAACAAGGACCATTTCACAATCATTCCAAGAATATGCAACTTTTTCTCTTTAACTCTTTCTCTTTCTATGGCTTTGATGAGACCTGTGAAGATGACCCAACAACCAGCGTTATAAACTACAATAAAGGTTATTTCCAACAAACCCGAAATTTCCATGCTCTATTTTAACGAACCCCAACTGACTTTTGACCAGCATTGTCGCCCTTACATTGGACGACACGTCGGCGAAATTCTAAAAAACCGAATGACAATATCGTTCTGTCAGTTTTAAGATAATGAGGTGTGATCACAGCACAAACATTTTTCGTTTAACTAAAGTAATGAGATTGAACTGTACCACTACTAAAAAACTAGAAAAATAAAATAAAATAAAAAACAATAACATATATGCAACTTCAATGTTGACAAATTGAATACACACCAGTGAATGGGAAAATAGAAAGTAAAACAATCAATAAAACTTTTGTACAAATTACTAATCCGTGAAAACAAAGAAACCATACAATTCTTATCAAAAAAAAAAAAAAGAAACCACACAATTTCAGTGAAGGCTGGATTCTTATTGAAATTGAAACTTTGGCTGCAGTACAGTTAAGATATTTTCCGCTCTGCTTTGACCTACACATACAAGTAATTGCATATCTTATTTTACAGTTTTTCTTGATTATTTCAACAACCAATACATAAGGGTTCTGCCTCTTCTATTAATAAGCGATTAATGATTAGTGTCAGTATCAGGGAATATGATGGACACTTCCAAGTCTTTGTTGAGACAAAAATTAGATTGAAAACACTTTATGGTATCATTATTATTTAGGCTGCTGCGTACTATCGAATCAATCATAGAGAATAGATGTTTACCTGAAATTAGATAAATAATTAGAGGTTGAAGTTATTGGATAAAAAGGAAAAAAAACTTACATCAAATTCGATCCACGCTAATCAAATTCCATATGGATATAGCTGAATGCCATACTGCTCCTTATCCTCGAATTCCCGTAGCTGTTGTCTTAGCTCCGGCTCAGGCCACTACAACTCCAATTTGTTTAAGCTCTTTAGGCACTAAAGCTGTTCAGGAATCCTTTTCAAGTGAGCACAAGGGTTGATGATTAAGAATTCTAGTTTCGGCATGGCTCTAATCCCCATAGTCCATTCCTCTAGTCATAACATTGACTTAAGGTGCAGCACCTTGAGTTTTGGAAAGCCATCAGAGCTACAAGCCAACTATCTACCTGAATACGAGTTTTGCTTTAGTTTGAGCACCTGAAGAACCGCCAGCCTTTTCTAGTGCCGGCATGGGATCATCCATTAGCTCAATATTTGAAAAACTCAAGTGGGCTAGACTTGGAGGAAATTTGTAACGCCACAAATTTCCATAATATTAAATTATGGAAATTGGGCTTTCATTGATAATTATGGGTGGCCTATAACCCTTATTAAAAAAGGGATACTAAATTATAAATAGAGGTTATTTATGAGATAGTTTTGAAAAAGGGTTATTTTTCCTTATTAAATAGGGTTTCTTAAGATTCCCTATAAATTCATACTTTTCCTCTTCCATAACCCTTAGTCCACGACGTTTATTCTTCTTCTCTGCTGCTCTTTACGCTCCTACCCAAATCCTAGGATTCAAACCTTTGTTTAGGACAGAATCAAAGCAACGGGTAAGTTATTCTCCTTATTCTCAACAGATTTCTAATCACTCTATCTAGGGTTTATATTGGCACAATTCTAGATGGTTATAGATCATAATGCATGATTTAGAATGTATTTAGGCTTTGTTTAGGGTTTTGATTTATTATGAGTTTAGTTAATCAATTCTTG
>NW_006263303.1:16605076-17076784 GCF_000493195.1 Citrus x clementina | reverse complement strand
CATTCTGAGTTTTAGATTAGAGTTAAATTCTGAGAATCAGACCTGTACGGGTATGAATTAGAAAATCAGATCCCTATAATAAGTTATTAATTGTCATATCTGTATTTGTTAAGGTATGAAGGTGATTGAGGCTCTTAGAAGCTTAGAGGTGTGTTAATTCAAATTCATTTGTCGAGGTAAATAACTTCATTCCTAATGTACTGGATATGTATAAGTATTTTGATATTATTATTATAAGTATAAATGTTGTTATACTACTTAAAGGATTAATTGATTTTGATAACAAAATTAGTTTTATGTAAATGTTTTCAAACCCAAATTCTTTTTAACAAAGTATTTTATAAATGTTTTTAATATGTAAATGATTTTATGACATGACAACCTTTTATGATTTTATCTTTAAAATGTTATACAAGCCTAAATTATTGATATGAACTTTTATGAAACTGATACGAATGTTTTGTACCTATGTTTGATTTAGATTAAACAAAATTTGTAAAATTGTATTAAAAGAAACCTAATTTTTTTGTTATCAAAATGCCAATTCACCCCATTACCGAAACCACAGCTCGAACATCCAATTCTGATTCTGATCATAATTTTTTTCTTCAGCATACACATACACAGACTTAATTAAAAACTAGACATCTCAAATGTTATTCTGCTTTTTTTATCCCGAGTGATTTTATCCTAATTTTTTTTAAATGATGTGTTATTCATAAGGTGGATGGTAAGATGGTGTGAATCAAGATAAAATTTGGTATATCATGAAATTTTGTTTCTCCAAAATTTTATCGTATATTACGATCAGAATCAGAATCAGAATCAGAATAACTATGGACAATGAGCCAAAACATTAAGAATCTCATACAATCATCAATAATTGAAATCAAACATAGGTACAAAACATTCGTATCAGTTTCATAAAAGTTCATATCAATAATTTAGGCTTGTATAACATTTTAAAGATAAAATCATAAAAGGTTGTCATGTCATAAAATCATTTACATATTAAAAACATTTATAAAATACTTTGTTAAAAAGAATTTGGGTTTGAAAACATTTACATAAAACTAATTTTGTTATCAAAATCAATTAATCCTTTAAGTAGTATAACAACATTTATACTTATAATAATAATATCAAAATACTTATACATATCCAGTACATTAGGAATGAAGTTATTTACCTCGACAAATGAATTTGAATTAACACACCTCTAAGCTTCTAAGAGCCTCAATCACCTTCAATACCTTAAACAAATACAAGATATGACAATTAATAACTTATTATAGGAATCTGATTTTCTAATTCATACCCGTACAGGTCTGATTCTCAGAATTTTAACTCTTAATCTAAAACTCAGAATGATATAATATTCTATGAAACTATTCTGGACATCCATGAGTACCCCATGTAAAATTGGTAAGAGGATCTGACATCAAAAACATTTTAAAAACTATTTGCTTCTCAGCAAATTCGAAACTGTTTTCACATAATCTAAACCAAACAGAACGGGTTCTTTGATTTTTATAAAATAAAATAATAATCAGAAAATTATGAAATTAAAACTGGGAATCCTAAACACATATATTAACCTACATATAAACTTTCCGAATTTTCTGAGTTCATTTGTGGTACAAATAATCTTGTGAATCCGATCGCAATGCTGGAATCGTAGTTTTCCAGTGCAGTGGTTTCTATTTCGAAAATACATATAAAATTGAAACCGAAGTCGAATTTAAAGAAATAAAATTTACTCAAGAAGCCCTACATGTCTAGTTTCCAGAAATATAAATTTCATAAGAAAACTCTTTCAGAAAATATAGGTTTAAATTCGAGATACTCATGCTGTTCAGAATTATCCTGTGTGCTTAATACGTACGTCAAGAATTGATTAACTAAACTCATAATAAATCAAAACCCTAAACAAAGCCTAAATACATTCTAAATCATGCATTATGATCTATAACCATCTAGAATCGTGCCAATATAAACCCTAGATAGAGTGATTAGAAATCTGTTGAGAATAAGGAGAATAACTTACCCGTTGCTTTGATTCTGTCCTAAACAAAGGTTTGAATCCTAGGATTTGGGTAGGAGCGTAAAGAGCAGCAGAGGAGAAGAATAAATGTCATGGACTAAGGGTTATGGAAGAGGAAAAGTATGAATTTATAGGGAATCTTAAGAAACCCTATTTAATAAGGAAAAATAACCCTTTTTCAAAACTATCTCATAAATAACCTCTATTTATAATTTAGTATCCCTTTCTTAATAAGGGTTATAGGCCACCCATAATTATCAATGAAAGCCCAATTTCTATAATTTAATATTATGGAAATTTGTGGCGTTACAGAAGGCTTTTCAGGGAAGGGATATTCAAGTTTAGATATCTCAAAAGAAATAAATTTTCGACTTCGGAAGGATATCGGATGAGAACAAGAGATCCCAAGTCCAATACTCTAAGAAAGTTGAACATTTTACAGATTTTCTCGCAATAATTGGGGTCAAGGTAGTGGCTTCCTAAAGTGAGGTGCAACAAAGAATGGAGGAACGAGTCAAAATGATCTAAAAATTCAAAATCATTCAAATTTCCATGAGCGGTGAAGCGTTTCACATTTTCTCGTAATTTAACTTCCTGATCCATGATTGGGGAAATGACAAATTCCCCCTCGAAAGCCCCAGTCAACAACGCAAGACTGCAACGCCCAGGAATAGAGCACGTGTTGATTCTGCCTCTGTCACTTTTCTTCCCTACATCAACAAAGCCTCCATTGATTAGCTGTTCTAAGTATCTCTCAGCAATTGCTTCATTGTTGTCTGGAATGAAACCTTCAGCTATCCACAACTGATATAATTGCTTGGTGGATATCTCAAAGTATACAATAAACACAGATAAGTAGAGACAACAAAGTTTCAAGTAAAAATGTAACATACAATATGCAACGACTTGAAGCCCTCGGAGTTCATCAAGTACTTCCTTTATATTTTCTTTCAGTGAGATGCTTCCATGATATAAGATGTGGAAAGGCCATCCTTGGTATGTAACTCTCAATGGTCCTCCAGTGGGCACAAATCAAGCCTAATGTTCTCTCCATTTTTAAACTGAAATGAGGCGACGATTTCAATGTTATAAAAAATAATCACAGTGAGTTAAACAAATAAACTAGTAGCTAATTTGACTACAGCAAAACAACAACTGATATAAACAACAGGAAAAAAAATAACAACTGAAGAAAATAAACTCGAGGCCTGTAATACAGTGTCCTTAAAACAGATTTACCACCTATTGAAGTGCTTTAGGTTTACTGGTAACTGTTTCCCAGGATACAACGGGCACGAATTTTCTGTCAAGCACAGACAGATAATTCCGGCGAACTACAACAACGGTAAACTCGATCAGAAAACAAGACAAAAGAAGGAAGAAAGAAAAATTGTAAGTGCTCTGTGTGCTGGTTTCAGTGTGTGTAAAAACAGAAGAAGAAGGTGCCTTTTTATACTCATGTGGGTACGTAACAATAGCATAAAAATTGAATTTCAGAATTCAATATATGCAATTTAATTGCTGTAACAGCCATTGAATTTTAAACAATTCAATTCAAAAATTGAATTGCAGAACAGCCCAAAATAATTGCGAAGCTATTACAAATCTTTTGAATTCAAAAGGTGTGAAACTATTACAACAAATTTAAAAGGAAATAAAACACGTGCCATGCGTGCTTGGGCTGACATTCGCGGGCGCACACAAGTTCAACCAAATCGGTCATGGATTTGCCCCCCTCCCCTCGCGTACACGCGTGTGGAAAGAGTCTCTATCCTTAAAATTCTTGTTCATGCATGGTTAAATGTTTATATATAAATACAAATCCCTTGGCTTCTTCAATGAGGATAACAAAGCCTCCATTGATTAGCTGTTCTAAGTATTTCTCGGCAGTTGCCTCATTGTTGTTTGGAATGAAACCTTAGGCTATCCACGTCTGATATAATTGCTTGGTGGATATCTCAAAGTGTACAGGAAACACAGATAAGTAGAGACAACAAAGTTTCAAGTAAAAAGTTAACATACAATATGCAAGGACTTGAAGCCCCCGGGGTTCATCAAGTGCTTCCTCTATATTTTCTTTCAGTGAGATGCTTTCATGATATAAGATGTGGAAAGGCCATCCTTGGTATGTAACTCTCAATGGTCCTCCAGTGGGCAGAAAATCAAGCCCAATGTTCTCTCCATTTTCGAACTGAAATGAGGCGACGATCTCAATTCGACTGAGTGTTATCAATACTCTACTTCCATTCTGACTATCGGGAAGTATTTCTCGAATAACATCCCATACTGATATTCTCCACACATTATCAAGCACAATCAAATAACGCTTGGTCATTAGATATTCATGAAGAATAATTTTTTTCATTTCCGAACTTTCTTCCATAATTTCACTCAACCTACTTGAAGGCATCACAAACTTAATAATGTCGTATAATATTTGGTCAGCATCATACAATAAAGACTCTTCAACCCAAGCGTGACAATCAAAATAATACTTCACATAGTTGCTGCTGTAAGCCTCTACGGCAAAAGCCGTCTTGTCCAATCCAATGCTATCGAGTATGGCCACTACCGAAAGTTGAGGCGGTCCCTCTGTCAGTAGATCTAATAACTCCTCCATTTTATTATCTAGACCCACCGTGTCCCTATTCTTAAAAGACAAGGATGCAGGAAAATTACCGGCTTTTGGTTCAAACGATTTGAGCTCATCAACGATTCGGGAGTGGATGTGCTGAACTTGCTGCATCCGTTGTTTTATATCAATGATTTTGCTTTGGAGTCCTAGCAGAGCATCACAAATGTCCTTGCTGCATCTGCTTTGACTCTTCTGTTGAGTGATGCTAATAGCAAATGTGTCAATCACATTCTCAGATACGTATGAAAAACAATGAATTTTGTCAATGATAGCCTTAAAATCTTCTAATTTTGCCAGAGTTTAACCCTCTTCTGCATTGACTTGCTACATAAACCAAGCAGTGTTGTATCCAGAGTCCCTCAGCCAAGAAGCAACGATTTCAGTCTCAGTGTAAAGGTTCTGAATAGGTTGTTCAGCAGCATCGGGCACCGTGAATTCTTCAGCAGCTAGCACCCTTCTCAGTCTCTCTGAAAATAGTCCAAGGTTGATGTCCATATCTCCTTTACTCTCGGTAGTCAGTAGCCAGTAGCCCTAGCATGCAAAGAAAATAATTAAAAAAAAATTGTTAAAAGCTCTCCTTTTAATTCAACATTAGTCAACATAATCAACTGAGGATGGCACCAATACCTCCTTCTGTCAAGAAGTTGAATCAAGTTCAGGTGGCTGTTGAGGCAGAACAGATTAAGGCAGAGCAGTACTAGAAAATGAATCTTAAAACTAAATGCTGTAGATGTCGTGGGGATACTGATTGATAAAGAGGGATTATATTGAGAAATTATTGATGTACAATAATGATTTTTTGCACAAAACCTGAGGTATAATGTACGTGTATATAAAATATTAATTATGCAAGAAGATAAAAGGGTGTCTTATAATTTGTGTTATATGTATATGTATATGTATGAAGAAAGTAAAATAAGCTATCAAGACTAGTTTCTTTTTTGCCCTCTCAAAAGACTGAAAGATTAAAAATAATTCCACTGGGACCATAAAGCTTGTCTAAAGAAAAAAAGCATCACCTTAGAATTTGATTCATTGATGCATCTAATGCATAATAGTCCCTATTGTTTAGATATTTTCTTTTCAAGCGCTCTACAGACTACAACAGAATGCGTTATAGTTTCAATGGTTAGATGATCATTCAATAGGGCTAAAGGTGTGCATTGGATTGGATTCGAATAGATCTGATTTGAATTTGGATGTTTTAATCTAAACAATCTGATTGGATTGAACTACTCTACATATATATATAGAATTCAGGATTGTTTTGTAAAAATTATCAAAAAGACCTAAATTCGAATTCAATCCGAATTTAAAATACTATTTGAATTTAAATACTAAACAATCTAAAACCAAATTCATCTGAAATATCTATTTATTTTGAATCGAATTGATTGTATTTGAGATTTAGGTTGGATTTGAATGATTTTTTTTTCCTAATCCAAACAATTCAAAATCCAATCGGAATTATCCAAATCTAAAGTGCAATATTCATCTCTTTTTCATATATCCTTCGCTAATTGAAAGCATCATGATGTCGGGCCCTTCTTTAAAAAAAAAATAAAAATCTTCAACTTATATGCAACTCCTTTCTCATTATTAGAGCTGGCAAAATTTGACACGACCCGATTACCCGACACGAACACGACATAAATAAATGGGTATGGGTCGTCAAATTTAACACGATTATTAAATGGGTCGAGTCCGGGTCAACACTATTTTTTTCCGTGTCGGGTTAGGGTTAAAATTCTTGACCCATTTACCCGATCAATGATCCGATTATATTTTCTATTTTAAAATAATTTACATATTCTTATCATTAAAACTCAAATATTAGAGATGATTTTTTTTTTATTCTTTAAAAGGGTGAATATAAACACAGTGTTTTATTTATAAAATTTTAAATACATTTAGACATGTATATTTTATAATATATATATATATATATATATATGTATATGTATATATATATAATTAAAACCTCAATAGTGTAAATGTGTAATATATTCGTAGATATGTATATTTTATAGTATCGATAAATTATGTATGTATGTATGTGCATACGTATGTACTATAGTGCATAAATATTTGATGTAACTTTTGTTCAATATATAGATATTAAACGGGTTATTGGGTTACCCGATTATTTTTCCGTGTCGGGTTTGGGTCTCAATATTTTGACATGATTATTAAATGGGTCGGGTTTGGGTCGACCTAAATTTGACACGATACGAAGCTGACATGACACGAACACGACCCGATGACCCGTTTTGCCAGCTCTACTCATTATTACTCTTCTTTGTGTTCGACTATTGTAGTGCTTTTTCTTTTGAGATAAACTTTATGGTCCCCAGTGGGATTGCTTTTACCTTTTCTTTCCTGAAAGTGGATAAAACAAATTGATCTTTGATTGATACTTGATGATGTCCTATTTTCTTTTTATTTTCATATTTATTTTTTTTAACATAATGGAAGACTAGAATATAGATAAAAGACAGTGTGTGCCAGCAAGAAAACTTTTTCTCAAGATTGAAAATGACTTAAAAAAACCATTTTTCTCCAACTAATATCTTCAAAATCATTATTGTAATAACAGAACCCAAAAAATAATTAAATATTCTCTTGTTTAATATGTTGCATGCTTGCAGAAAATTGCGGATGATTGCACCAATAATTCAACCTTTACTCCGTGAGCTTTGAACTAATAATATGTCATCAGTTATTGTCTAAATAAAGAAATTTATGAATCGGTATAAAATGGGGTCCTAAATCCTGACCTACATTGAAAATTGGGATATGAAATTTGTAACAAATCTTATATAGGGTTTGTATCTCGATTGGTATCTGGATAATTTTGCCAGCCTAGGTTCACGTATTAACAGTTAGAGCGGGAGATCCCAAAAAAGGGTATCTTGAATTTAACCAAATTCATTATAAGGATATATGGACCCATTTGATTGCCTAAGGGATCTCGAATGAGATTTTCAGACATCTCAAATCCCGTCTTGAATATTAAGTTGGAAGAAAATTAGATCTTGAATCTCAACTCGAATAATAAATCAGAATGAGAAACTTTTATCAAATCTTGTATCATTTAGGACGGATTCCCAAATTCCAATCGAGATTTGAGGAATTTTGTATTAGCAACCAAAGCCGAAGATCCCAAAAAATGATATCTTGAAATTAACCAAATTCACTATAAGGTATAAACTCATTTGATTGCACCCTTAAAAAGTATTACCGATGACACCACACAATCATATTATTAAAACAAACCAAACCACACATATCCAAGCTTAACATGTATATATAAGCGCACAAAAAATAACTTCTTTCTCGTTATAAAGGAGAACAGAATCAGCTAGAAGTAGGGGAATCAATGTATAACAGAAAATAAAAGGGAAAAAAAATGATACACATTCATTTTTTCAGCAAAAACCAACGACTATAAGGTGAACATGAGGCAACAACCTCTAAAATTGGACAGAATCGGCTAATACCTTAAAATTCACATGCTAATACTATTTATAATTTCTATGTCAAAAATTTAAAATAATCGGTAGTATTTGTTCAAAACAAGCATTTGTAATCAATATTTTTCCTACATTCTTATTTGGATTATTATTTAGAGAATCTAAGATAATAACAATCCAGCATTCAAGTTATTTATGAATGATAAGGACTTGAATCTCCATAAAATTGGAGATTCTGAAGATTAGGCAATATGCCCCAGTTTCTATTTCTTTTATTTAGTCCTCTGATGTATCAACAATCAACGCTAGAAACGCAATCCCCGAAATTGAATTAAAAAAAATATAGAAAACATAGAGCAAATCAACAGTAGATTCAGCAACAATGGTGCCTACATCCAAACTTTTCTTCTAATGGAAGTGATGCAGAATTCCCTTAAGACAATTATGACAATTAACATGTATTACACATGGTACGACCAAACCACACACGTCCACACTAAGTTGGAGTTTCAAGCACATTACAAGAATGAAGACACACGAATAGAATATACACAGTGAATCCAAAAACTTGACATTATTACTTGTAGCAGATCCTTGAAAACAAAGAAACCCAACAATGTCCTGTATCAATCCTGAGGACTCAATAATGTGTAGACAACATAAGTGAATACTGAAAGGATCAAGGCCGGATTCTGGTTGAAATTGAAACTTTTGCTGCACTACACTTGACATATTTCCCGGTATGATTTCACCTGCGCTAGTAATTTAAGATCTGAAATTATAGTTTTTCCTGACTGTTCAACAATCAATACACAAGGGTTCTTCCTCTTCTAAAAATAATTAAGGGAAAATGGTCGGGGTCAGCAATAGGAACTGTGATGAACACTTCATGTCTAATGTTGAGACAAGAATTAGAAGCAACCACAATTAGAAAACACTTTATAGCATTAGCAAGCTGCGTACTATCAAATATATTGAGGAGAAGAAAAAAAAATGTATGAAATTAGATTAATAATTAAAGGTTGATGATATAGCATAAAATGAAAAACTTACATCTAATTAAATCCATGCAAATCAAATTCCATAAGGATATACTTGATTGTCATACTGCGCCTTATCCTCGAAGTCCCGTAGCTTTTGTCTCAGCTCCGGCTGAAGCCACCAACACTCGAATTTGTTTAAGCTCTTTGTGCACCAGAGCTATTCAGGAATCTTTTTCTAATTAGCACAAGAATTGAGAATCAAGCATTCCAGTTTTGGCATGGCTCCAAGCCTCATAGTCCACTTCTCTAGCCATGGCATTGAATTCAGGTGCACTATCTTGAGCTTTGGGAAACCATCACGCCCACAAGTAAGCTATTTACCTAAATATGAGCTTTGCTTCAGTTTGAGCACTTGAAGAAGTGGAAACGTTTCTAGTGCAGGCATGGGATCATCCATTTGTTCAATATTTGAAAAACTCAAGTGGATTAGACTTTGAGGAAGTAGGTATTTGGCACAGACGATTTTGAAGAGCCTTGGCATCTTGCTTTCATTCACCATCTTCAATGACTTGAGGCATCTGAATCTGCAAAGGCTTTGGGACATCAAAAATTGATAAAAATATAAATCTCCTCATATCCAGAGATTTTGAGGATTAGGTAGTCTGTTCAATATATCTTCAATACAGCAGCAAGGATGCGTGGCTGTAATGAAATTGAGATTTTCCAAAGAGCCGCAATATTTTCCTGGATGTGCGGGAGGTATGATCGAGCCAAAATTTAGATGCCTGAGTTTGTTCATCTTCCAAAATTCATCTGTTGTATGATTTATGTAGCTAAAGGGAATGGCTATGGTGTAGAGATTCAGAGATTTCTTAATAATGATAAAGCCAGGCTTTTGAGGGAAGGGATATTCAGCTTCATATCAAAGAAATAAAGTTTCAATTTTGGATGGAAATTGGCTGAGAACAAGAGATCCCAAGTCCATTACTCAAAACAATTTTCACCCAATCTATGGGGTCAAGGTGGTCGCTTTTTTAAGTATAACAAATTTTCATCCAATCTATGGGGTCAAGGTGGTCGCTTTTTGAAGTACGACAAAAGAATGCGGGTGGGAGTCACAATCATCTAAGTAAGCAAAATCACTCTGTTTTTAAAAAACGTAGACATGGTTGACATTTTTTCGCGATTTACCTTTCTGATCCAGGATAGGATGAAAAGATAAATTCTGCTTTGAGAGCCGTTTGCCACAATGAAGGCCAGCAACGACTACGAATAGGGCATGCGTTGATTTTGCCTCCATCACTTCTCTTCTTTGCATCAACAAAGACTCTATTCATTAGTTGTTCCATGTACTTCAAAAAGGTAAACAACTCTCAATAGTCCTCTTAGTGGGCACTAAATCAAGCCAAATATTATGTCTGCTTTTGAACTGAAATGCGATGACAATATCAATTTCAGTGAGTGTTATTAGTACTCCACATCCATTCTGATTATCCAGAACAATTTCTCGAATAACATCCCAGACTTCAATGCTCCACACATCATCAACCACAATCAAATACCACTTGATCATTAGATGTTCTTGAATTTTTTTTTCATTTCATAATTTTTATCCTTTATTATACTCAACCTAGATAAAGGCATTAGAAACTTAATAATGATATCTAATATTTGGTCATCATCAGCGTCATAGCTGTAAGGCTCTGGAACCCAAGCGTGACAATTAAAATAATGCTTCACATCACTGCTGCTGTAAGCCTCTGCAGCAAAAGCCACATTGTCCAACCCAATGCTATCAAGATGGCCACCACTGAAAGCTGAGGTGGTCCCTCTTTCAAAATATCTAACAACTTCTCCATTCTGTCTTCTAGACCCACCATGCCGCTATTCTTAGAAGATGAAGATGCAGGAAAATAGTCAGCTTCATCTTCAATACTTTTGAAATCATCAATGATTCCGGAATCTATGTATTGAAGTTGTTGCATCCGCTGTTTTATATCATTGATTCTACTCTGAAGTCCTAGCAGAGCATCACAAATGTCCTTGTTGCACCTGCTTTGACTCTTCTGTTGAGTGATGCTGTTGAGAATGTGTCATTGACCTTCTCAGATTCATAGGTAAAGCAATTGATTTCTGCCCAAGGTCTGGGTTGTCAACTTCATCTTCTCCTATGTTTTGCAGCAGAAGCCAGGACATATCATATTCATAGTCCCTTAGCCAAGGAGTAACGATTTCAACCTCGGCATGAAGGTTCTGAATAGGTTGTTTTGCAGCATCAGGCAATGTGACTTCTTGGCCAGCTAACACCCTTCTCAGCCTCTCCGAAAATAGTCTGAAGTTGATGCCCATATCTCCTCATTGAAAAATTAGTGTTGGCTCCCATTCCTCCCTTCTCTTAGCTAGTACTCCATCCAAGAAGTTGAATCAAGATTGCTGACTCTCAAATTAGAACAGATCAAGG
The DNA here is from genome assembly GCF_000493195.1 of Citrus x clementina. Lineage (NCBI taxonomy): Eukaryota > Viridiplantae > Streptophyta > Magnoliopsida > Sapindales > Rutaceae > Citrus > Citrus x clementina. Next base: position 17,065,188 of record NW_006263303.1, on the reverse strand, counting down.
CAGAGCAGTGCGGGAAATGAATCTTACAATACTTTGTCTTCCATATATTGTAAAAAGAATAAAGCAGGGAGAAATAATTACAACATCATCAAGTATCAGTCAAGGCCAATTTGTTTTATACATCCACTCTCAAGAAAGAAAGGGCAAAAGCAATAAAGCTTATCTAAAAAAAAAAAGAACAGAGTAAGCGAAAGAGCATTATCAATTATTTAACAATTGAAGCTGTGGAAAAATAGAAAGTCATGTCTGCCACTTACTAAAGAAGTAATAACATAGCAACTTTATAAAAGCACTGGATACAATCATTGCTATTATGTTGAAATTAACCAACTTCACAATCTGGACATGAACTCATTTGATTGCAACCTTTAAATAGACTAATGGATCACTTGACACATTGTCTTATAAATGGACTAAACATAATTGTGATAATTTTTTCCCAAACACACTTGATCGTTGAGATTGTCAACAAAAGATGAACATTGATGATTGACATGTAGTTTTCAAGTATTTAGAGTATGACGCTGAGATAAATTAGAACTCTACATGACCATCTGAAGAAATTTTCCTCAAATGAATCTTTTGAGTTGGAATTTAGACACATTCACTATCAAAGTATCTTAAAGCAGTGGAGAATACATATGACAAAGGTTGAAGTAACTAATTTTATGAGCAGGAACTGAAATGATTTTGGCATGAGATTACAACAGATGATTAACATATATGCTTTCTCTAAGGCAGCCTCATTAAAAATGTTATTTCGTCAAGTCAACTGTCTTCAGGAGAAAAATGAAGCAACGGTAATAAAGTAGGTGGTTGATGCTCGTGATTCCTCAGTGCGGCAGCAGAAATAAAACTAAATTTCAGACTTGCTGTTGTCATAGAATAGATTCACCCTGTCCTTGTCCTTGCCCTTGTCCCTCTTTTTATACTGATGAATTTGAGGCCGACGATATTTCTGTGAATAAAGAAAATGATAATAGAAATGGAACCATTGGGCAAATGGTAGTGTAACCTTTAGTCGACGATGTGAGTTCACCTTTATGTACTATTTAATTTCCATTTGTTTCTTGAAACATATATATGCAAACTTTAGAACATCAAGGGAAAAACTTGGACAAAGATTCCATTTCTTTATTCACATAAACATATCAACATCAGTACATGTCTTTTCTTCTTATACTTCTTCAAGTTCACCGTCTCTCTTCTTATCTTATTTTCAACCGTTAATAGAAAAAACATTAGTAATTAAGATTTAAAGTGATAAAACTCAATTAAGGCATGCATGCAAATTTCAGACCCCCTCTCCCAAAACCAAAAAAAAAAAAACCCACATTGCCAACAATTACAGTAATTTTAGAAATTTTAATTAATTGCATTTGTAGGTAATAAGAATGTTAGGACCCTACTAGTTTATTTTATTTTAATTGCTTGTTTTAATTTCTTTCCTATTAGTATTAGGTTTTCTTATTTCAATTAAAGTCGTTATTAAATTACAATTAGGATTGTCTTGAACTACTATAAATAAGTGGTTCTTATTATAATTTTAGGAGACAAGTAATAAAATTAATTCTAATTCCTATTAATTCTTCTCCCTTCTCTTTAAATTCTTCATCTATTCTCTTTTAATTCTCTAATCAAAACCCTAGAATCCTATCATCTGGTATCAGAGCACATCCTTCCTGCCACCATTTTTTTTTTCGTTCACTATTTGAAAAAAAAAACAGCAACCAAACTTTTGTCAATATCTCTTGGCTTTTGGAGACTTGAACCGGGCACACCCTCCAAACTTTTTCCAGCATCTAAATTTTTCAACCAAACGTGAATTTTCTTCGAACTTTTTTTAGGCATCATGACTGTTAAAGAGCTTGAAGGCCAAGTTGAGCAGTTATCACAACAATTCCATGACAAGTTTACAGCCATCGATGAAAAGGTTACAACCTTAGCCAAGCAGAATAACGATTTGCAGGAACTCATGCACGGCATCCTTCAGTAATTGAGTTAGTTGTGAAAAGGCAAACAACCAGCTACTGATCAACGACAAGTTGATATATTTACTGGAGGGACCTCTGCTCCTCAAACGGTCATTGCTACCCATTCCCCTCTTGAACCTACTGAACGCATTGGAAGTACTCTTGTGCAAGCTCGTAACATATGCCTTGACTTTCCTATTTTTCATGGTGACAATCCAACGGGATGGATTTTTCGATGTGAGCAATATCGTCGCCTTACTGGATTATCAGATGCTGACTTATTGTCTTTAGCTATTGGCCATTTTGATGGTGATGCGGTACCTTGGTTTCATTGGCTAGAGCAGACTATGGGCGAAATGACTTGGGCGCAATTTAAACGAGCTTTGACTACTCGATTTGGGACATTAGAAGAGAATGATGCAGTTGGCAGTCTTACCAAACTATGTCAAACAGGGACTGTTCTTGACTATCAACGACAATTTGAAAAGTTGGCTGATCGGACTAGCAATTTAACTGAGCTTTTCTCCATTAGTTGTTTCCTCTCTGGGTTACGTAAAGATATCAAGGCTGGCGTACAACTATTCAAACCTGTTAGTCTCCTACAAACTTTTGAACTTGCTAGATTTCAGGAAAAGGCAATTACTTTACAAGGCAATTGTTCCCCTATTCCTGCCATCCAAGATCCACTCCCACAATTACAGTCAACTCCTACTCCACCAGCACCCTCTTTATTAGGACTGGTTCCCTCTATCTTACCTAATAATGTCAAACGTTTATCCTCAACTGAGCAGGCGGAAAGACGTTCTAAAGGGCTTTGTTTCAACTGTGATGAGCAATTCAAGCCTGGACATCGCTGCAAACAATCTCAACTATTGCTTTTAGACGCTAATATACCTCTTCACAACCCTCAAAAACCACCTGACCATCATGTGGATTGGAAGATCTCGGTTATTGAAACTGGGTAAAAGGCTTGCGGACAAGCCTGTTTTAAGGGGCAGTGAATGTTAGGACCCTAATAGTTTATTTTATTTTAATTGCTTGTTTTAATTTCTTTCCTATTAGTATTAGGTTTTCTTATTTCAATTAAAGTCCTTATTAAATTATAATTATGATTGTCTTGAACTACTATAAATAAGTGGTTCTTATTATATTTTTAGGAGGCAAGTAATAAAATTAATTCTAATTCCTATTAATTCTTCTCCCTTCTCTTTAAATTCTTCATCTATTCTCTCTTAATTCTCTAATCAAAACCCTAGAATCCTATCGAAGAACTTTCAATCTCCATCGAATTTTTTTTTCCCTAAGCTTATCAATGTTTCAGTTTATCTCCATCTCCAAAAATCAACCACTAAATTGGATATGCAATTTAAGTCGGAAGCCAGAAATTGGTCTAATTAAATAAACTTTGGAAGCAAAATAAAAGTAATTAGTGGAAACGTTGATTAACTTACCTCGGAATTTCCTGAAGAACGAAGCCTCGCTACTAGGTTTCCGTTCCAAAATAAAATTTAAATCAGCTTCAGGTTTTAACTTGGTGGGACACGTACCACATTTAAATCATTTCAAAGAATTATTTAAAAAATAATTCACATTTTTTCAATTTAAAATAAATAAAATTTAAACAATTAATCAATCAGATCTTTCTTGTAATTAGTAAATTTCATGGGAAAAATAATATAAATTTTTTGAGATATCATATCATAAATGTATTTTAATTATTTAATAAGGATTTAATTAGTCAATTGCTTATTTTATTCTTAATAATTTGAAATCGTTAAAAATAATGTGAATTTTTTATGATTTAATTTTTTAAAGTGAGGTAGGTTTACAAAATTTGAGCGATGGGAATATCACCACCCTATATTCAATTATAAAGCAAAGCAAGATCTCTCTCTTTATATTATAGAGATTCCGTGTGATTTTCTACAACATCATGTGGTATTATAGTCAATTGTAAAAACATGTTAACATCATATGATTTTGTAGTGAATCCGCATGAAATCCATATTTAGACTTCTGCATTTAAAAGCTTTGATATATAGAAATTCTCAAGTGTCGATATGTAAATTTTGTGTAAATTCGCTATAACACTATATAATGTTAAGTATATGCACTCAAGAATCTCTCTCTCCCTATATATATATTAAATTAATATTTTTAAAAAATCGTTATTGAAATTTGACTTCCGATCTTAGAATTCTAAACGACTTCCACAAAAAAAAAATATTTAAATTGTTACAATCTAAAGTGTAATGAGAGTCTAGATATGTATAATTTTAGTACAAATAAAGGTCTGGCAAACATTTATTAAGATGTATATATAGCTAGTACATATGATTTTATTAAATCCTGAAAATCATGTATCTCAAGACTTTCGTAAATATATAGTTTAATTCAACCTTGGGCAAAAAAAAAAAAAACTCATATATATAATATATGGACTTAGCATTTCAATTTAAAATAATTAAAATTCAAAACCGAGTTAGAAGTTTGAACTCTTTTAAAGGTAGTGAGGTGCAAAGATCAAATTAATTTTTATCATCTTTCCTCACCACAACTCAAACTTAGGTGGTTAGCTAAATAAAACTACTTGAAAACTATTGAGTTAGAGCTCCATGGAGGCACACCACTAGCATCTTCATTCATGTGATATAAGACCTGTAAATCTAAGGATTTATACGCAAGAGTGTGGCAAGTATGATGTTCATTGTTGATGCCGAAAAACGACCTCAACAGCTAAATTTGTTTTCTTTTGGGGAATTACAGTGCGAATCCAAGCTCAAACGTCGGTCTGAACCCAGCTTTATATACCTGACAACCAGAAAACACGGTTAGGATACGCCTGTGGGGTCTCGACGTAGACCATCTGATTCTTAAGTTAGAAATTGTGTATAAGAAAAAGGTAAACGAAAAGGGAAAACTGAAAATTAAGGATTTTTTTCAGTAGAGAAAACTAAAAATATTGTCGGGAATCCTATGACTTTTAGATAGGTGACTTATAAAATTTTTGGTTCATTTTTCTAACCCCTTCCTCAGATGCCCTTTTTAGCTTAAATAGGCCCTTGGTCGTGGGTGGTTACCACCTTTAACTTCTGCCCATTTTCTTCAACAGTTGCACGTGGTCATCAATTGCAGACAGTTTAAATGGATTGTGGCACACAACTTTCCTAGAAATTAGGCCACGTTATCTCAATCGATAGCTTTCTATGTCAAGCTAATTTTTGGGTCGAACAAATAAATTTCGAGATCAGATTTCTTCACTTTCAGGTCGGACCAGTGAATTTCCTGGTCGCTCATATAGGCTTAAGGTTGTATTCTTAAATCAGGTCATTTACATAAATCTCATATCATACTTGTAAACCAGGCCGCCAAAATAGGATCTAGGTTGTACTTACGAGATTAGCTCGACGACAATGAGTTCTGAGTAGATTGGGGTCGACTATATTTCTAAATATTACTAGAAAAATCCAACCCGAACAATGTTGACTCTTTCTAGAGGTTATCAGAAAAATCCAACCCGAACACCAGTCTCATAGTTTTCAACATCAGGAAGCTATTTTCGGTGTTGGACACTAATTAATGAAAAATATAAAAATTCTTATAAATTGAACACCAGTCCCCTAGTTTTCAGTACTGAGAAGATATGAACGGTATTGGAAACTGAAACAATGAAGAAAGCGTAGTATGGTCTCCAGCAGAACAGGGGTAATGTGAAGTAGAACAAGGATAGTGTTGCGTTAAAATAGGCTTAAAAGTAAGAATTTGGCAAAAATAATAATAAAAAATAAAAATAAGGAATAAATAAAGAATAAAGTAAATAAATAAAAAAGCGAGACCATGGAGAAAAAGCATAAGCACGTGACTTAAAGGCAAATTGAAAACATACATTTTGTCTTTTCTCAATACCTTTTGGCTTCTGTTTCGTTTGGGCTTCTGTTTCGTCCTCATCCTCCACACTTTTTCACAATAAAAGTGAAATATTGAGCTGTCGCCGTCCTGCGATTTTTGGGTAAATTGAGCAACGACGCTACAGAGCCATAATCAAACATGTTAGTGAGTATAGGGATGGCAAAAATCCCCACGGGGACGGGTACCCTCGGGGATTTTTCCCATTCGGGGAGGGTACGGGTATAATTTTATACCCAATTTTTTTTTCGGGGAGGGGACGGGGAAAATTTTTTACCCAATTTTTTATGCGGGGAGGGGACGGGGATGAGGTGGAATCCCCATCCCCTACCCATTTCCCCATTTTAATTTTTAATTTTATTTTTATTTTTAAAATTACTAATAAATAAATAACAAAATTATAAATATTGTTAAAAATAATAAATATCAAAATATTTATATTATTAAATGCTAATAGGTATCCTACATTAGCTCGAATTGCTAGAGATATTTTGACAATTCCAATTACAACAGTTGCTTCTGAATCAGCTTTTAGCATCGGTGGTAGAGTTGTGAGCCCACACCGTAACAAACTTCATCCAAGCACATTGGAGGCCTTAATGTGCTGTCAAAGTTGGTTACGAGCTTACAATAACAGTATGAGTTTATTTTACATTGTGATTATATTATACAGTTATTAATATTTGCACTTATAAGTTACTTTACTTATATTATTTTCATTGTTTTATAATTATTTTAATAATTTATATTTTGAATGTGACTTTGTAATGGATCAATATTAATGTAAGATATATTTTGAACTTTATTTTTATCTGAATTTTTTATTTTAATATGATTAATTTAAAATCGAAAATAAAAATAATGTATTAGACTATTAGTTATTCGGGGACCGGGGACCCTCGGGGATCCCCTGTTATTATTCGGGGAGGGGATGGGGATTCTCTCAAGTAATTCTGACGGGGACGGGGAGGGGACGGGGACATATGCAAAATATCGGGGATGGGTATGGGGAGATTGGTCCCCTCCCCTCCCCTCCCCATTGCCATCCCTAAGTGAGTACCTCGCGCGCCATCTTCTGTTGTGCTTTTTTTTATAATAAATACCAGATCTATATATGTGTGTATTGAAACCAAACGCCCTTTTTTTTTTTTATAAACAGAACTCGCCTCTTTTTTTTGTTTGTTTTTGTCACAACTCAACTTCTTCTTCTCTTTGCTGCGTTTCTCTCTCTCTGTTTTTTTTTTGTTTTGCATTCTCCCTCTCTCTTTGTTATTGTCGAAACTCAAACTTCTTCTTCTCTTTGTTGTGTTTCTTTTTTTTAAACTACTCTCAGCTAATGTTGCATTTTATTGATGTAGAACCAATGCTGAATGATGTTACTATTGTTGACTATCAGCAAAACTGGAATCCATTATGACTAAAGGAGATCCGGTGAGTTGTCTCATCCCAAGCGCATTTGCTTGTTGCTGTGTTTTGTATTGTGTTGGATGTGATGTTGACAATGAAAGGTTGCTTGTAATTTGCTGTTTACATACTGGGTGTTAATATTGACTGGAAATGAGGTTTTGTTAAATGTAACATTAGGTAATAATGGAATTAAGGAGTGAAGATGGGTCACTTTGTAGCGATTCGCAAAATGCGAATAAGGAGTTGTTGGACGGGCTTAGTGATATTGCATCGGGTGTAGATGATAATGGAAAAGTCAGGGAAGATAATGTAGAATTAAATTGTAACGTGGCCGAAAATAAGTCTAAGAAAATAAGACGCGGAAATGAGGTGAATGAGGAATCGAGTTGTGCACAATTTGAAGATGAGGGAGATGAGCATGAAGAATATGGCGTGAATAGACTAAACTTTGATAAGACTAAACTTTGATACAAAAGAGAAAGAGATTGAAGAGTTGAGGAAGGAATATCTTATTGCAGACGATATTACACTTAAGTTATTGGGCGAAGATGAGGTGGCAAGCAAATTGGGTAATGGAAATTTTTTAACTTGGTTTCAAGTTGCTCATTCAACCTTACTTTGCTCGAATGTTGGTGAGAGTGGGTTTGAGTCCAGGTCAACTTGACCAAAATGGCTGGAGGGTTTTAGGTGGTATGTATGTTGTATGGGCTGAGCAGAATATAACCGAGCCGTGTTTTAAGGAGTTTACTCACTTATATTTTTGTAATGAGCATGGGATCAATCACAAAGGATAGTACTATTTTATGTCAAAATCAAATAGTAGAAGAATAGTACTTGACTTTCCAAGCTCATGTAGAGGTTGGAAAAACAAGTATTTCGTGGTGGGTGGAAATTAGGGTAGGGATGTAGAGCTGACCAAGGGTTGGTTTAAAATTCCCACTCGTTTTAGTAGACTAGGTAATTCAAGTTTTGTTCAGGTTGAGGTCGAAATAAGGATACAATCTAACACATGTTTTTACTGCAGTGACTTTGAAGAAGAAAGTTGATATAAATGACAAGCTGAGTGCTAGAGTTGAGAAATGATTGCTAAATGCAGGAAACACGTCTACTGTTAAGCGTACCCCTGCAGAAATTGCAAAAGCCGTGATCAAGGAGATATCGAACGAGAAAGGAAAACCACATAGTAAGAAACCATGGCGGGCATCACAGAAAAACAAAGCTGATGAGAAAAAAGAAAAATAACTTGCTGTTTCAGCTTGCAACATGCTACCTCAGAGCAAAAGTGACCGAGCTAGCGACTCTCGTCCCTTGCGCATTTTACCACTTACCTCTTCCCCGATATGTCCGAAAGGAAGCTTGCTTGAAAGCAATGACATCATAGAGTCAAAGTGAGGAAGAGCGGAGGACTTACTACCCATGGTGAACTTAGCTGCTCGATTTGTGAGCCAGGGTACCATCAAGAATTTTTCCCACTTGTCAGCTACTCATGCTCTTGAAGTGCTTGCTCGAAACCAAGCTGAGGTGGGTATTAATTCACAATCTTTATTTCTTTGATGTTTATACTTTTCTTCTTAACCATCATGCTTTCTTTCACAGCAATCCTTGATCATGGCCGCGGATATCGAGACGTTTGCAAAGTCATTGAAAGGCCATGCAAAAATAGAAGAAGTCGAGCGCGCTTTGATGAAAGACAACCTCACGAACAAAAAGACAGCAAGCGAGCGAGATCAGCTCAAGCGTGACCTCAATGCTCACAACGATGAAAATACTCACTTGGCAGAAGACTTGGTAGCCAAAAAGAAATCTAATGCGAGCAAAGACTCCAAGATTGCCGATCTTAGCTATGAGTTGGAAAAAGTTAAGTCTGATGTTGATCAACGCATTCGACTAGAGAAAAGGCAACTGAAGGCAGATGTCATTTAGACATGCATTGAATTGTTCCAAGAACAACACCCGGACATGGACTTTCAATGGATGTTGACTGCTTATGTGAGCAAAGAAAAGGCTAAGAAGAAGTCATCGAGTACGGATCAAGAAGAAAATCGAGTTCTTCAGGGTGATGAGATTAGAGTTGAGGGTGAGACATCTTTAACTAGCAGAGTTATTGAAGACGAAGAGCATGCTTCCTAAGTAGATTTGAGAAGTTGTTATAAGGCTTGCCTTTATGTAATGTTACGAACTGATAACTCTTGTTGAGCTTTCATTTTGTTTTTGTATTCGGATAATCGTTACGTAGCCTGGACGCTAATTTTTAACAAAGCTAATGCCGACCACAACAAGACTGAAGATGTTTAGGCTATTGCTGATTGTAACTAGGCTGGAAAGTCGACCTTAAGAAGCGCGAAGCTGACCTCATTATAGATTCTTACAAAGTTAAAATGTTGCCCTCCACCGTAGGTCTTCCAAATCTAAAGTGTCGACCTCAATCGTAGACCTCAAAAAACTAAATTGTCGACCTCAATCGTAGAGCTTACAAAGCGAAAGCTTCAACCTCGACCATGGATCTTACCAAGATAAAATGTCGACGTCAACCGTAGGCCTTACAAATTTAAAGTGTCAACATCAATCGTAGACCTTACAAAACTAAACTGTTGACCTCAATCGTAGAGCTCACAACTCAAAAGTGTCAACCTCGACCATAAATCTTACCAAGCTAAAATGTCGACCTCAACCGTAGGCCTTACAAATCTAAAGTGTCGACCTCAGTTGTAGATCATACCAAACTAAAATGTCGATCTCAAACGTATGCTTTGCAAAACTAAAATGTCGACCTTAAATGTAGAGCTCACAAAGCAAGTGTCGACCTCAACCGTAGGCTTTACAAAACTAAAATGTCAACCTCAGTTGTAGATCCTACCAAACTAAAATGTGGATCTCAATCGTAAGCTTTACAAAACTAAAATGTCGACCTCAATTGTAGAGCTCACAAAGTAAAAGTGTCAACCTCGACTATAAATCTTACCAAGCTAAAATGTCGACCTCAACCGTAGGCCTTGCAAATCTAAAGTGTCGACCTCAGTTTTAGATCCTACTAAGCTAAAATGTTGACCTCAACCGTAAAGCTCACAAAGCAAGTGTCGACCTCAACCGTTGGCTTTGCAAAACTAAAATGTAGACCTCAAAAGTAGAGCTCACAAAGCAAGTGTCAACTTCAACCGTAGGCTTTACAAAACTAAAATGTCGACCTCAACCGTAGAGCTCACAAAGCAAGTGTCGACTTCAACCTTAAGCTTTACAAAACTAAAATGTCGACCAAAGTTGTAGACCTCACAACGCAAAGGTGTCGGCCTCAATTGTAGACCTCACAAAACTAAATTGTCGACCTCAATCATAGGCCTTACAAATCTAAAGTGTCGACCTCAATAAATTGAAAATTGTAGAACTTAAATGTTATGGCTATAGCCGACCTCAACGAGTTGAAAATTGTAAATCTTAAATGTTATAGTTATAGTTGACCTCAACAAGTTTTCACGTTGGACCTCAACAAGGCCAAAATGTTGATCTCAATCTCAATAAGCTTGGATAAATTTTTCATGTTCGGTCTCAATAAGGTCTAAATGTCGAAACTCAATCTCAATAAGATTTGATGAAAAATTTCACGTTGGACCTCAATAAGGCCAAAATGCTTATCTCAATCTTAATAAGATTGGATAAATTTTCACATTCGGCCTCAACAAGGCCCAAATGTCGATCTTAATCTCAATAAGATTTGATAAAAATTTATGTTGGACCTCAATAAGGCTCAAATATGCCAATCTCAAAGAAGATCAGTCACAAGTAGGTAAGAAATAAAGTTGCATTTCTGAATAACCTCATTGATATTAATATGACAGAAATTACGTAATTGAACACATAACGAATTGAAATAACAAAGAAAAAAACTATCATAACATATTTAAAAAAAAACAAACAAGAACATCATAAATAGGATTGGCCAACTGATAGTATTTTTGTAAGTGCTCTGCTTTCCATGACTTGCCGACGACCCTGCCATCCGGATAACCTAACTTATATGCGCCATTACCAAATGAGTGTAGTACTTTGTATGGTCCTTCCCAGCTCGGCCCTAGAACTCCATCAGCTGGCTTTTTGGTTGATTGATTGACTTTGCAGAGCACCAGGTCCCCCTCCTAAAATTGTCGTAGCTTGACATTCTTGTTGTAGAACTTAGCCACTTTTTACTGGTAAATTGCTACTTGACCTCTTGCCGACTTTCTCTTCTCATCAAGCAAATCTAAATCCAACAATATATATTCCCTGTTTATTGTCTCATCATAATATTTTGTGCAGTGTGTCTCCATGCCAACCTCAGCTGGGATTACTGCCTTATGTCCGAAAGCAAGTGAGAATTGAGTCTCCCCCGTTAAAGTCTTCACGGTCATTCTATAGGCCCACAGTACTCCTGAAAGCTCATCCACCCAAGCTCCCTTCTTCTCACCTAACCTTTTCTTCAACAATTGCTTTATAGTTTTGTTTGCCGCTTCCACTTGTCTGTTTGCCTTCGGATGAGCAGGTGAGCTAAACCGAAGTTCAATATCAAGCTGACCACAAAACTTCTTGAAATTCTCATTATTGAATTAGGTTCTATTATTAGTGATAATAGCTTGCGGTAGGCCATATCTGCAAATCACATTCCTCCATATAAAATATGTTGTGCGCTTCTCGGTTATCTTTTGTAACGGCTCAACTTCAATACATTTAGTAAAATAATCAATGGCTACCACCGCGTATTTCATTTGGCCTCTCCCGGTTGGCATTGGTTTGATAAGATCCACCCCCCATTGTGCAAATGGCCAAGTGCTCCCCATTGTCATCATGTTTTCTGGTGGTTGTCTTACAATTACGACGAACTTCTGGCATTCATCACATCTCCGAACTAACTCTTGTGCATCTTCATGCATGGTCGACCAAAAATAACCATACCTTATTATTTTATGGGCCAATGCCATACCTCCGCTGTGATTTCCACAAATTCCCATATGCACCTCTCTCATCACATAGTTGGCATCAGCTGAGCCCAAACATCGCAGGTAAGGTAAAGTGCAACTTCTCTTATAAAGCACATCTTCGATAATGGAGTACCGTGTTGCCTGGCATCGCAGCCTTCTTGCCTCTGCTTTATCTTGAGGTTGTTCCTCAAATTCAATATACCTCATGATAGGCACCATCCAGTTCTTCTCATCTTTTACCATACAAACTTTCATTTCAGAATTAACTATTGGCTTTGAAACTGACTCCAATGGAATTCCTCGTTGGAACTTTGGGCATTCTATAACTGCCAGTCTTGCTATATAACCTGCTCAGTAATTCTTTCCCCTCAGAACTTTCTCCATTGTAGCGTGATCAAAACTACCACATAACAGTAGTGCTTTGCTCAGATACTTGGACATGTTCTCACTTTTGGCTTGAAATGTCCCATTCTAGTAGTTCACTACCAGTTGAGAGTCACTCTTCACCTTCAAATGCCAAACTCCCAATGCTCTTGCTAATTTTAGACCCGCACTGAGAGCTTCGTATTCTGCTTCATTGTTTGTAGGATGGAATTCATACTTGAGAGAGTAGCATACTTCTTCCTGGTCGGGTGAAACAAGAACAATTCCCCTGCCTGACCCTTATGGGTTTGCAGCTCCATCTACATTAAGCTCCCATACATCATTCTTCTTCTCTGCCTCTTTAATCTCCTGCTCGGCATCCATCTCTTCACTCCCTTCACTGCAATTATTAATGAAGTCGACCAGAGCTTGTGCTTTAATTGCTGACCTCGATTGGTAACCGATGTCGAATTCACTTAGTTCTACTAACCACTTAACTAGTCTTCCTGAAATGTCTTATTTTTGAAAAATTGATCTCAAATGTTGATTAGTGACTACCACGATCTCATGAGCTTGAAAATATGGCCTCAGCTTTCTTGTAGCTACAACAAAAACCATTGGCCACTTTTCTGCAATAGGATATCTTACTTTTGCCCCTGTAAGAGATCTGCTCATGTAGTATACAAGTTGTTATACTTCATCTTCTTCTTTTACCATGACTGAGCTAGTTGAATAATTTAAGACCACCAAGTAGATCAAGAGAACATCACCCACTAAGGGCTTAGCCAAAGTGGGTACATTGGCCAAATATGCCTTTAATTGTTGAAATGTTGTCTCACATTCTTCCAACCACCTCAATCTTTTTCCTTTCTTCATCAATTCAAAAAATGGATGGCATTTCTCTGATGATTTCAAAATGAACCTACTCAGCGCAGTAACCTTTCCAGCTAAGCTCTGAACATCTTTAAGATCCTTCGGCGACCTCATCTTGGGGATGACTTCTACTTTTTTCAGATTAGCTTCTATCCCCATTTGACTAACTAGGAAGCCCAAAAATTTCCCTGATTCCACTCCAAAGGCACACTTTTCCGAAATCAACTTCATCTTATCTTTTGTAGCACTTCAAATGTCTTACGCAAATGCGTTGTATGTTCCGCCTGCTCAACATACTTGGTTATCATGTCATCTATATATACCTCCATCATTTTACCAATCAAGGGCTTGAAAAGCTTGTTTACCAACCTTTGATAAGTAGCTCCAGTATTTTTTAATTCGAACGACATCACATGGTAGCAATACAATCTTTGGTCGGTCACAAAAGCTGTCTTTTCTTCACCTACTGTGGACATACGAATCTGGTTGTATCCTGAGAATGCATCCATAAAACTCATCAAGTCATGCCCGATTGTTGAATCCACTAACTAATCAATCTTTGAGAGAGGGAAACTATCTTTAGGACAAGCTTTGTTGAGGTCGGTAAAGTCTACACACATCCTTCATTTTCCATTCGCCTTTTTAACCATTACCACATTCGAAACCCATTCTGGATAGTTCACTTCCCTTATAAATCCCACTTTCAACAATTTATCTACCTCATTATAGATGGCCGCATACCTTTCCTGGTTGAACACTTTTCTTTTCTACTTCATTGGCCTATGTTTTTTATCTATAGCCAACTAGTGACACATGATTCATGGGTTTATTCCCAGTATATCTTCATGTCTCCAAGCAAATATGTCATTATACTCCACCAATAAATTCTGAAGCTCATTAAAAATGTCATCTGTTATCTTTGTTCCCACTCTTACTACTCTGCTCGGATCATCCTCACTTACTGGTACTTGTTTCATTTCTTCATTAGGTCGCTATTGGCATAACCTATTTTCAGCTCGTGGATCGATACTTGTGATCTTCATGGATTCTCTCACAATTTTAGTGTAACAGCTTCGAGCCACTTATTGTTGGCCTATCATCACTCCAACTCCACCTTGAACTCTAAATTTCACACATTGCATATAAGTTAAGCTCACTACTCATACTATCCTATTGAACGGTCTGCCCAAAATAACTTGATAAGGGCTAAGCTCATCAACTACCAACCATGTCACTATCACTGTCTTTTGTAGTGGGTTGGACCCTATTGTCAGCGGCAAGTCAATCAACTCAAGTGGAATTAGCTCAAATCCACCAAACTCCTTTAGCGATGTTCTGACGGGATCAAGCCTGAGGTCTCCTATTTGTAGATCATCCAAAGTTTGCTTAAACAAAATGTCTACCGAGCTTCCCCCATCTACAAAAGCTCGATTCAATTCTTGCCCTGCCAAGACAACCTTCACTACAAGCATATCCTCATGTGGATGTACGATCGCTTCCTCGTCCTCGTCCGTGAACATGATCGACACCTTGTGAATCCGCTGCTTCTTTAGTGCCAGAATATTAAAATTCACCTCGAAACTTTTTAGTGAATATCTGCTATAATTTCTCCTCAAGCGGTTTGAGTCTCCTGCTAAGGTCGGCCCTCCTATAATCATCATCGCTATATTATCTCTAATGTCTTCTCTTCTCCCACCTCTTCTTTGGTCATCCACATACTTCTTTAGATATTGATTTTACACTAGCCATTCAATTTGTTCCTTCAAGTCTATGCAATCTACAGTTCCATGTCCGGTCACCTTGTGAAACTCACAATACTTGTGGTGAGCATTTCCACTCAAACCCCCTACAATCGGCTTTGGCAGTGTTAGTAACCCCTTATCTTTTATTGTAACATATATTTCTACTTTGCTTATGTTTAGTTGTGTGTATCTTCCACTCTGTTATAATAAATTCACCCCATTAGCAGGTCTCGATCCTCTTCGGTCTACAGGTGGTGGCAACCTATTGTAATCTTATACTTGGCTCTCCCGTTGGTTCCTCTCATAATTATTTCCTCCCTCTCGACCCCTTCCTACTAATGAGATTTTCTTCTTTCATGATTTCCTTCCTAATTTTGACCCGGCCTTTCTGGTTGTCTATAATTGAACAATCCTTTGTCGTAATGATGCTTATCATTCGTGTTCATCCTCGAGCTATACCCAAAGTTATCTCATCTTCTTCTCAGGTCCCCCCTTCTCATCGGACCCCATGTCTGCATTTCCATTCTCCTTGTTTCTTCCTCTGCATCTTCAATTTTCATATCCAAATTTTCCTGGTCATACGCCTCAGTATATGTTGTTATCCTCTTACTATATGAGTTATTCCACAATCGATTGATTCTCAACCCTTTCTTTAATCCCTCTAGAGCATCTGGATGATCAAAGGCCCCTAGATCAGTAATCTCTTTATGATACCTGGTCACAAAACTCCTCAAACTTTCAAATTCTCGTTGGACTAATTTTTTTCAATCTACTCGTATCTTACTCTAGTATGCATGAACATCTAAAACGCACAGCGAAAAGCTCACATAACTCATTGAAATTTTCTATGCTTCCCTTCTTTAATCTCTGGTACTACTCCCGTGCTCGTCCTTCTAAGGTTAAAGGAAAAACACGACACCTTTGAAAATTATTCAAACCTTGGATCCCGGTCATCTTATTAAACTTCTCCATATGATGATTCGGGTTAGTTTTTCCTTCATACACCAAGGCTGGAACCACATACTTAGATGGCAAAGTTACCGCCATCACTTTACGTACTAAGAGGGACTTGTCATCAAGTAACAACCTTCCTACCACTTGCTTGCCCTCTGTTTTCGCCTTTAATGCCTCTAAAGTTTTTTAAAATTGCAGCATTCGCTGCTCAAGCTCATTTGCCTGGTGGGGGTCTCTCAGCTCTTCCCTCTCTCTTTCTTGATTCAAGTCATTGATTCTGTATCTCAACTCATTCACTTGTTCTCCTACACTTCTATTTTCTTGTCGTACCCCAACTTGTGGTAGTCCCATTCTGCTCTACTGTTCACCACCAAGCTCTTCCCTCTCTCGCGCTCCACTACTCCCTGGGTCACTAGCTCGAACTTGAGCCCCTCTAACTTGGGCATTAATCAGCCCCCTAACCATCTCCTCAAATTTTGCCATGTGCCTCTCGATCCATTCTCTCCATCTCTTATCTGTCGTGGCATTCATTTCCTCCGCCAATTGGCGCAAGGTCTGCCTGTCTCCATCATTATCATATATCGCTGTTTTGTAATCCGATAGCCTCCTCCTTTTAAATCTTCAAACGTATGGCTTTTCGCACCATTCCCCACAGATAGCGCCAAGATGTTGATGCCGAAAAATGACCTCAACAGCTGAATTTGTTTTCTTTTGGAGAATTACAACGCGAATCCAAGCTCAAACATCGGTCTGAACCCAGCTTTATATACCTAACAACCAGAAAACACGGTTAGAATACGCCGGTGGGGTCCCGGCGTAGACCCTCCGATGATTAAGTCAGAAATTGTGTATAAGAAAAAGGTAAACGAGAAGGGAGAATTGTGAAAAGTGAAAATTAAGGAATTTTTTCGGTAAAGAAAACTAAAAATCTTGTCGGGAATCTTAAGACTTTTAGAGAGGCAACTTATAGAATTTTTGGTTCATTTTTCTAACCCTTTCCTCAGTTGTCCTTTTTAGCTTAAATAGGCCCTTGGTCGTGGGTGGTTACCACCTTTAACTTCTACCCACTTTCTTCAGCAGTTGCACATGGTCATCAGTTGGAGATGGTTTAAATGGATCGTGGCACATAACTTTATGAGAAACTAGGCCATGTTATCTCAACCGATAGCTTTCTATGTCAAGTTAATTCTCGAGTCAGACAAATAAATTTCGAGGTTGGATTTCTTCACTTTCAGATCGGACTGGTGAATTTTCTGGTCGCTTATATAGGCTTAAGGTTGTATTCTTAAATCAGGTCATTTACATAAATCTCAGGTCATACTTGTAAATCAGGCTGCCAACATAGGCTCCAGGTTGTACTTACAAGGTTAGCTCGACGACAATGAGTTCTGAGTAGATTGGGGTCGACTATATTTCTAAACATTACTAGAAAAATCCAACCTGAACAATATTGACTCTTTCTAGAGGTTATCAGAAAAATCCAACCCGAACATTCATAAATAATCAATCTAAACCTGCTGGTTTTGATCCAATTTCTTTGATGGTTTTACTTATTTGTTTTAGAGCTAAGTACAAGATCATCCATTGATCTTGTCTCCATTGGTCTTGATTGATCTTGGGGTTTCATTTGATCTATGAAACCTTGGATTGTTTCAAATTTTCTTCTCTGTTTCATCGATGAGTCCCGATGGCTATACAGAATCGTTTTTCCTCTACTGCAAGCAGGGGCTTTGGGGCGACTGCAAGGAACTGGGATGATGGTACGTGTTTAAGCGTTCAAATTTACAGAGAAGGAATTGAGCAAGCGTTGATTGTGCCTCCAGCTTTTCTCATTTTTGCTCCAAAAAGCTCCATGACTAGTTGTTCCAAGAACTTTTCAGCAGTTGACTCATTATTGTTTGGACTGAAACCTTCAGCTACCCACAATTGATACAATTAAATTTTCAAGAAAAAGGTAATGTGAAATGGTATTAAATCCTCTTATAATTTAAACTTATATGGGTTTTGAAGAATCTTATGATATATGTGTATTCTTATTTATATACAATCAAGATTTATTCATTATTTTATTTCATATAATAACACATAATTACATAATCGTAGTAGCTCAGATCAGTATAGAATCCTAAAATGTGGAATATGAAAACATTTGATACCCACTAGAGATATGCCAAGTATCTAGCCAATTCTTTTCTAATGACACAATTCCATGGTAGAAGATGAGAAAAGGTCGTCGGTAACTTTTAGTGGCACTCCTGCAGGCACTAACTTAATCCCAATGTTCTCTCCATTTTTCAGTTGGAACGATGTTAGCAAGTCTATTTGAGAGAGCTAACAGTCTAATTCAATAATGGGCTGAAGATCTGTTTCTAATTCTCCATCAATTTGATCTTTTATAGCATTTGATCGCAACATAATCCAAGCTGTGTTGTATCCACAGTCACTCAGCAAAGAAGTAACGATTTCGTATCTCTGCGTAAAGGTTTTGAATATGTTGTTTAGCAGCCTAGGGCAACGTGACTCCTTCCCTTCCCGTCTCATCACGCGGTATTCCTAGCATGCAAAGTAAATTCATCAGCTGTATGATCTATATAGCTAAAGGGCATGTCTAGGGTGTAAAGGTTCAGAAGATTGCTTAATAATGATGAAGGCAGGATTTTGAGGGAAGGGATATTCAACTTTAAATATCTCAAAAGAAATAAATTTTCAATTCCAGATGGATATTGGATGAGAACAAGAGATCCCAAGTCCAATACTCTAAGAAATTCCAACATTAGACAAATTATCCCCCAATCTATTGGGTCAAGGTGGTCGCTTTTTGAAGTGAAGTACAACAAAGAATGCATGTGCGAGTCATCATCAACAAAGTGAACAAAATCACTCTGTTTATCAAAAACGTTGATCCGTTTAACATTCTTTTTTGATTTACGTTCTGAAACCATGAACGAGAGAAAGATAAATTCCACCTCGGAAGCCACTGCTAACAATACAGGACGGCAACGACCGGGAATAGAGCATGTGTTGATTGTGCCTCCAGTTCTTCTCTTATTTGCTTCGACAAAGCCTCTGTTGATTAGTTGCTCTAAGTACTTCTCAGCAGTTGCCTCACTGTTGTCTGGAATGAAACCCTCAGCTATCCACAAATGATATAACTGCCTGGTGGATATCTCTAGGTGTGCAGGAAACACAGATAAGTAGAGAAAACAAAGTTTCAAGTGAAAAGGTAGCTTGCAAGATATGACGGTTAGACGCCCCATGGGTCCCTCGATTGCTTCCTCTATATTTTGTTCTAATGAGATGCTTCCATGATATAAGATGAGGAAAGGCCATCCTTGGTAGGTAACTCTCAATGGTCCTCCAGTGGGCACTATATCAAGGCGAACGTTCTCTCCATTTTCGAACTGAAATGAGGTGACCATCTCAATTAGAGTGAGTGTGATTAGCACTCTACTTCCATTCTGATTATCCGGAAGGATTTCTCGAATAGCATCAAATAGCTCTGTGCTCCACACATCATCAAGCACAATCAAATACCGCTTAGTCATTAGATATTCACCAAGAATAATTTTTTTCATTTCATAATCTTTATCCTTTATTTTACTCAACATAGAAAAAAGCAATAGAATCACAGTAACAATATCTAATATTTGGTCAGGGTCATATTGATAAGGCGCTGGAATCCAAGTGAGATAATCAAAATAATGCTTCACATAACTGCTGTTGTAAGCCTCCGCAGTGAAAGCCGTCTTGTCCAACCCAATGCTATCGAGTATGGCCACCACCGAAAGCTGAGTTGGTCCCTCGATCGATAGATCTAACAACTCCTCCATTCTATCATCTAGGCCCACCGTGTTCCTATTCTTAGAAGATGAAGATGCAGGAAAATAACCGGATTCAGCTTCAACACTTCTGAAGTCATCCATGATTTCGGGATCGATGTGCTTAAGTTGTTGAACCCGTTGCTTAATCTTAGTGATTCTGCTTTGGAGTCCTTGCAGAGCATAAAAAATGTCCTTGCTGCAGCTGCTTTGACTCTTCTGTTGAGTGATGCTGTTGATGAATGTGTCAATGACCCTCTCAGATTCATACGTAAAGCAATTGATTTCATCCATAACGGTCGCCAGATCTAGGTCATCAATTTCCTCTTCTCCGATCTTTTCCACCATAAGCCAGGAAGTTTCATTTTCAAATTCCCTCAGCCAAGAAGTAACGATTTCAGTCTCGGCATGAAGGTTCTGAATAGGTTGTTTTGCAGCATCAGGCAACGTGACTTCTTCACCAGCTAACACCCGTCCCAGCCTCTCTGAAAATAGTCTGAAGTTGATGCCCATATCTCCTCCTCTCTTAGA
The DNA here is from genome assembly GCF_000493195.1 of Citrus x clementina. NCBI lineage: Eukaryota > Viridiplantae > Streptophyta > Magnoliopsida > Sapindales > Rutaceae > Citrus > Citrus x clementina. The sequence continues at coordinate 17,044,672 of NW_006263303.1, read as the reverse complement.
TTCACCCCGAAATCAGTCCTATAGCATGCAAAGAAATAGTTAAAAAGAGAGAGGGGGGGGGGGGGGGGGGGGGGAAGAAAGTATGCTTTAAAGCTCTCAATTCAAACATTAGTGTTGGCTCCCGTACCTCCCTTCTCTTAGCTAGTTCTCCAGTCAAGAAGTTGAATCAAGATCGTTGACTCTGAAATTAGAACATATCAAGGCAGAATCTTTGTTTTAAAAAAAAATTCATTGTTAAAACTTCTTAGCTCTTAATTCAAATATTTATGTGTCCGCTGAAACATTTGTTGTTGATGAATGGAATTGGTCGTAGGTTGACCGACGCAACTCTTTCTCTCAGCACTCAAGTAGTGTGAGCATGTTAGTTTAGTCAATAGTTTCTCCTATACATGAATGATGTTTTATTATAGAATGGGAAAATATCCACCGTCCACCTATTTTTTACACCTTTTTCAAAAATACACAATTCTTTCATTTTTTGGCTGGAATCCACCCAAAGTTATATTTTTTTTCACTTTTCCACTTCCGTTTGGAATCCGTTAAGAAAACTAACGGAAACTTTAAAAAATGACCATTTTACCCCCAAAACGAAAATTACAATTTCACCTTAAAAATTACAAAAAATAATTAGATTAAATCTAATTATTTTCCCCATCGGTCAATAAATAAATTAATTCCATAACCATCAAATGCATGTTTTTTTTATAAATATATCTGTAATTAGAATGCTAAATTATAACAGTAGTATTAAAAATAGCCCAATCTCACAAATCATCAATTGAATTTAAGATAAGTAGAGTTTTATTATTAATTGAGTTATAATCTCTAGTAGTTAAGATTTTTTTGTACTTCATTAAAGTACCAATAATGATATTCATCATTAAATCTTATTATTTTTGGTATTTTTTAAGGTGAAATTGTAATTTTCGTTTTGGGGGTAAAATGGTCATTTTATTAAGTTTCCGTTAGTTTTCTTAACGGATTCCAAACGGAAGTGGAAAAGTGAAAAAAAATGTAACTTTAGGTGGATTCTAGTTAAAAAATGAAGGAATTGTGTATTTTTGAAAAAGGTGTAAAAAATAGGTGGACGGTGGATATTTTCCCTTATAGAATTTTGATAATATGTACAATGGGGAAGTAGCTGTAGAAAAGAGATTGGGTTTTGGTTTATTTGATATGGACTTGGAGCATAATAAATTATACAAGTTGCAATTAAATCCAAAATTGCAGTACTTCATTACTTTTGTCTTCTGTGAATATAAAACACTGACTGTGTAATCATAATACTTTTTTAATAAGGAGTACGATGAAAATTAAAGACAAATAATGATTTCATGGAGTTAGTCACTGACTGCTATATCATGCACAAGTTTTTCCGTGACTGTTTCTCGTGAAAAAAACTTTATCAATGTAGGTGATGAATAAATATGCTACCACTTGCAGCAAGGTTGGAGAAGATGAGGGGAAGGTGACGCTAATGAATAAATATGCTACCACTTGCAATTAATAAAATGCTAACCCTGTCTGGTATGCTAGCTCTGTTCATTGAAAGCAAAAGCAATGGAATCTTTGACCTTACTGCCACAAGATGATTGTCATGGAAGGCACCAAAGTTTCCAAGTATGTATGCATATCACACACATACTTGCATGTATGTATATCACAGATAAAATTTGTATCCCAGGGTTATAAATGTGAATTACTCAAATAAATATGCATTATTAATCATGTCCGATGCTCTCTTATTTCTTCAACGAGATTTAGAGAAAGTACTAAATCCTTTGTAAAATTTTATATTTAATATATCTTCATTTTAAAACTACATCCATATCCCGCAGAAATTTGGGGATCTTTTTAGCATTATTTTTTAAGAAATGCAAAATGATAAAGAGTTCTAACCGTGACATAAGGGTGACAAAAATAATAGTAAATTGTGTAATGTTACAATGTTAATTCAAAAATAGTTATAATTTTTTATTTAATACTGTAAATAAAATTTACAATTGTTTTGTCATCATTGTATCATTCTTTGATTCAAATATCAGTATTAAATGAACCCTCACCTTTTTGAAAGGATTACATCTTAAGAAACTATTTGTAATTATTTTCATTTGAGTCCTTAGTGTTAAAAATATAACAATGAAATTAATGATAGTCGAATTCCAAGTAGGAATGACAGAAAAATCCGGTCTAACTAGAGCATGTTTTCTAAGTACTCTGGCTGGACTTGGACTTTGGTTTAAAAGCCCGAACCCAACCAGAAAGCCCAAAAAATATTGAAAATTTTAAAAATCTATATTACTTTAATTAAAATACAACTTTTTACATATATGTAATCCACTTATAGCATATATTTAAAGTTTTAAGTTATTTGAACCCAACTATTAAAGCCTGATCTAACAAAGAAAAAACTAAATTTTATAAACTATAAAATTTGTAAAATATAATGAAAAAAGTTTTTTAAAAAAATACAGAATGTATACTTCAAGCTTTTTGGCTTGCCTTTGGAAAAAAAAAAACCAATGTTTTGTCATCCCTAATTCCAAGCCTTAAATACTTCTCCAAATGTATAGTACAATATTGTATAATAGGACCAATCACATGGAGATGATTTGTAAATTTTTGCATGCAATTTTAATATGCACATCAGAAGAGAGGCAGCAATCTTAGTTGATACTTTTATTTGACATATGATGTAAGAAATGAAACAAAGATTGTAACGTTACAAATTTTGCAATTCAGCATCCAAAATATCACTAGAACTTGCAATACAAGCTTTAATCTCTTCAACAACACATTGAATTGCGTCCAGGAACACAAACAAAAATATAGTTAATTATGCATGCATTAAAAAGATGAGGAAGAGAAGATTAAGGAACAACATGAGGCCACCAAGAGAGTGATGAAAAATGTGGATTTAAGTTTAAGTTCCACAATGTTTATGTAAGCAAAAGTGAAAAACTGAGAGTCTGAGGATAATGATATTATTAAATTTAATATGGGTTTGGTTCGTTTAGATTCATGAGTTTCTCTAGACAGTATATATGGGGAGGCCAAAACTACTTTGCATTGTAGGTTTTGTACACCACTCATTTGTCATTTACCAAAGTCACCGTTGGATTTCATCTGATGGCTAGAAAAGAAACACAGAGAAATAGGAGTAACTAGAAAAACAAATAATGGGCCGGTCACCTAGATTGGTAATTGAGCATAGGGAAATTAAAAAAATTAACCTAAAAATTTATGAATTATTGGCTACTTCCAGCAAAAATCTAAACCAGCAGTTTTTGATCAAGCAAATAAATTAATGGCAACAACAACGGCTAATCGATGCCGCGACGACAATGGCTACTTCCAGCAAGAGCGGCCTCTTTAATTTGAGTTAGTTCGCTGAGTTTATGTCCAAATTCTTAAATGGATAATGGATTTATTGTTTTAGTACTAATTGTTGATGATTATAGGTTAGATCTTGTTGAGCGATTAGTTTTGTAACATTAAGCTTGAACTAGGAATGAAAATTGATAAAATGCTTATGGAAATAAGTTTGTTAAATATGACAATACAAATGTTTGCTAAATGCCTCAAAGAATACAATTTTTTGTATAGGCTTAATTTTGCTATTATTTTACTTGAATGAATATTTAAGAAGGTTGCAACTAGTATTGTGGCTTGAATATAGGCAATGGTATGGTGTTATAGGTGATTATGAGCAAAAGTTGTTTGTCACGATAAACTTATAAGTGAAAACCTTCTTTTTCTCAAACAAAACCCAGATTAAGAAGATTCAATACTTCATCATAGCTTTCAGAAAACAGTATCAAGACAATAATGCTAAGAACCATCGCCTATAAACTTTATCCGTCGGAAAAATCGCAAATGATGCTTACACGTACAAACTTTTTTTTTTGATTTACAGGTGCTACGCCTTCAGCTGGTTACCCATTTTCCAAATGTTAAATCTCAATTGTTAGATACATTTCTTCACATTCTAAAGGCTCATTCGCTATAAGACAAAGGACTAGGGTACCAAAGTCATGATGCAAGATAGCTGGATCCTATATGGGGGAAATTTAATCCATTTGACAACTAAAAAATTCAGAAATCAGACCTCAATTTGACAAATTAGAAATTGAAACAATTAATTTTGTTCCATATGCATGCAGAAAATTAGATGTATGTAACTTGTCATATGATATATATATTCTATCAGGTGGAAGATTTTCCACTTCATTTGTATGAAATATATGGTATCAATCAATAAATTCTTATTTTGTTATATATACTAATAGTATCTTATAGTAAACTAAGAAATATTAAAGATCCTCTAGTGTGTTTTTGAGTTGTAAAATGTTTTTTTTAAAAATTGAGTTGTAAAGTATAATTAACTATTTTGTGTTCCATTACAGGTATTATGAAAGGTTTTTGAAGTTTTTAGATGTTTTTTGACCCATTTGTCAATAAGTGAAACTATTAGCACCACTTTAAACTCCTCATAAAACCTTTCTTCTAAAAATACACCATTAAAAACATATGTAAATCACAGTACTTTTAACAACACCTATGTTAATTCCACAAATAACCTTATATATTCTTTTTTCTTAAAAAATCATATGAAAACAAAAATCTTTTAGTACAAAACCTTTTCACCAATTCAATCTGAAGCCCTTGTTCGGTCCATGAGAATCAACTTTTCAATTTAGAACTGTTTGAGCTTCTTTTTCCAAGTTTTTATTCTTATTCTTATATATAAATGAGATTCTTATAATATAGAATTCATTTTATTACTTTATTTTATCATTCCATGGGAAAAGATATCAAAACATTACTATGAAGTAAGTTAAACTAGTAGAAAGTAGAATCTAAAAACTAGATAAGAAATATTCTAGGCCATCCTCTTGAGTGGATCTATTTTAATTCCACAAACGTCCTTGTACACTTCTTTCTCACTAACTTTACTATGAGAGAGAGAAAAAAGAATTAAATAAATATTTCTTTTATACTAAAAAAGATTGTTTGAAGCTAATCCAATATTATTTTATACTCTGAATGTGACAATTCACATACTTTTATATGAACACGTAAATTGATAAAATCAAGAGAACAAGTAGCCATAAAAAAATAAGCCTTTCATAATTTGAAAATAATGAACTAAAATTTCAGTCCAACAGAAACCACTAATTTAAGAATAAAAATAAAAATAAAAAACATTTTCACTAAAACAACAAAATTATCTTTTATTTAATAAAAATAAAACCCATGTGGGGTTAGAGGAAGATAGATGAATAGTCAAACGTGATTTGATTAAAGTTAAAAATATAAATTTAAGATATAAGAATTCTTTTGGAGGTGCCAATAGCTCCACTCTATTCTCTTTTTGTAGTTCTGCAAGTTTTAAACACAGGGTTCTATGAAGGTCTTAGAGGGTGCCGATAGCTTTCATTAATGTGCATATAGGTTAAACAATATCAAATTATTAGATGGACCTTACTACCTTGCAGATTCTGTGAGGTACACCTCTCTAATAAGAATGGAGCGTGTCTCACTTAAGACCACCTTTATTTTACTTATTTTGGATGGACGTACCTTACAGAATCTAGGTACCGTCTTCTTATTTGATCCAATGTAATCAAACAATCTAATCTAATTGACTTGCTGCTTTATGTTAATATATAATTATGTTTTCTTTCAATTGTTCTAATAGTTGAGAGTTTTATAGGGAAGATAGCTCGAAAATCAGCACTAATTCCTACTCAGAAGGGAGGGGAAATAAATTGTGATAGAAAATAAATTATTTGAGTGCTCTGCGAGTCGAAGACCCACTCTCAGATAAACAACTATCTTTGTAAAGCAGAGCAGAATTTAGAAATGTCATTCTTCTCATTGGGTCATTTCTTCAAACGTCCTCCGTACAAACAACTCACCCGCCATCAGAATCTATTTCCGCTCATAAATCAAAAACCCAGAACCCAATCAACAGCACCCTCTTCCGTTCTCATAAAAGTTTTAGCCCGTTCTTCTTATCTCTCAGTTCGCATTTGCTGTCAAAAACATGCCTTAGTGAGTTTCACTTTTTTTACTTGTCTGTGTTTTTAAGCATTTTGAATTAGTAATTATTTGGCATTAAAATTGAGGTGCCTTAACTTGTGTTGTCAGGATATGTTTTCTGAAGCTCTTCTATGTTTCGGTGCAAGTTCTACAAGCGTGGATGAACATGATAATGATGCTGATGAGAATTCTGATGAGGTTGAAACTTTAGTTTTTAATTTCTTCTTTTTTCTTTTCTTTGATTATTGATTCATGTCTTGTAAAGGATCTTGAGAGCAACAATAAACAAGAAATGAAACTCATTTCCCATTTGCAAATTGGCTTCTATTTGTGTTAAAAATGTGCTTCTAATTTCCAATGTAATGTTACCAGTTAGCCTTAGATTTTTGTTGACTTTGTTGGTTCACTTGCTAGAAAGGTAGCAAGAGGAAAAAATTAATAATAATACTAAATAAGCACAAAATTTTCAATGTTTGGTATGGAATTGAAAATTGTCTTCTTTCTGTGTTAAAAGAGTGCCTCGAAAACGCCATTATAATGTTACTAGCTGGTCTTAGATTTTGTTGAATGTAGAGTGGCTTCTGAATAAAAACTATAGTTGTTTTAAGTATTACTTACAGATTGCTTTTATGCAGATCTATATTTATTCCATATTTCCTGAATGCGAAGACGTGGATGAGTGCATATTAAATGCTGCTAATTCCATTGGCTCGAAAGAGACACCGCGCTATGAAGTTAAAATGGGCGAGCAATGCAATTGGATAAAGAAAACTCAGGTTTGTTTGCTCTCCTTTTTCTCTCTATCACAACGGTATAATTGGAATTATTGTTATGTCAATTTGATTATGTTTTCTTACATGTTGCAGGAGTCATTTCCTCCCCTTGAGGTGACAAAATGACTATGGATTGTGCCCGAGTGGAGTACACCACCAATATGATTATGTCACTCCCTTGGGAGGTTTTGTTGCAGTAATTTCTCATCTTTTATAGGGTACCCTCTTCTTCATTGCTTCCGTAGAAGTCATATCAGCTAGTTGCTTCCGAATCTTTAAATTTCTTCAATGAGGAACCTTCGTTTGGAAAATTGATTTTCATCTTATTCGAGAAGGTTGCTTTGAAGGAGAGAGCTTATGAAATGCAGCAAGCAAAATCATAACTACAAAGCAGTAGACTAATTGTTAGCTGACTCTAAGCAAAGGCAACATTCATAAAAGATGAAGAAGAGTTTCTAATATTTACCAATATAACTTATAGCAAGTGCACAGAATAGAGCCATATGAACATTCAGGAGCATAAGAACAACCAATGTAGCTGCAAAGATGAGATGTAATTACTACCGTGAAGACGAGGAAAGAATTCCATTATTTATCAACAGCTAGACTGTAGTATAATGGAAAGACTTGCTAAGGAAAGTTTAAAGCAACACTCATCCAGAGAAGGCAAGAACAAGTATAGAAGCAAAAGTGCACACATTCATATATAGGGGTAACGAGTAATGTATCATAAATCACTTGCTCTAGCTCAGGAAAAAAAAAACAACGCAAAATTGCAAATTCATAGTGTTGTTATTTATCAATTGGAACCCAGAAAAAAAAAATCTATACTTAATTATTCATTTAAGCAGATTGAAACCCTTACAAACACAGGTAAGCAAATCAAAATTATCATTAAAAATCCAATCAAGGCCACATAAATCTAATCACATCCAAAACCATCCCAAAATCTCGTTCAAAATTCATATACCCACATACAAAAACCATTCAGAAAAGGAAACTAAATTCTTACAGAGAGCAAGCAAAGAAGAGGATGAACAAAAAAACAGAATTCCTGGCATAAAGTTTAACATTCTCATGAACTCTTAACTTAAGGGTGTGTGGGGAAGAGGGAAACGAGTAAGACCCAAGAGCCCCAATAAACTCACGGGTCCAAGATGGGGTCTTGGCTGAGAAATCATCAGTGGTGAGTTTAGCAAAAGGGTTGACGATAAGAAGAGCGACAAAGGTGTATAAATAATGTAAAAGGCTGTGAGTTATGGTCGTGGCTGTGGCTGTTTCTTTGGTGGAGGCTGTTGTGACGGCGGTGGCCGACGTGGTTGTGGCGGTGTTGAGGATTTCGAGGTAGCCTGAGTCGATGGAATTGCATGGGATATATCCCGTTTCCTTCGTAATACCTAAAATATACCTCAATCTATTAAAATTTATAACTTTACACATACATACTTAAATAAATTAGGGAAAGTACAAAAATAGCCTCAATAAAATACCAATAAAAAATTAATATTCGACTCATTCAATCTACTTACTCGACTTTTTACTCGACTCAATGCTCAACTTACCAGATTTTGTACCCGACTTCGTACTCGACTAGATACTCGACTTATTCAATTGCCTTCACTTCTTACTCGATTGAATGGTCAACTTACCAGACTTCATACCCGACTTCGTACTCGACTAGATACTCGACTTATTCGATTGCCTTCACTTCTTACTCGACTAAATGCTCAACTTACCAGACTTCGTACCCGACTTCATACTCGACTAGATACTCGACTTATTCAATTGCCTTCACTTCTTACTCGACTGAATGCTTAACTTACCATACTCCATACCCGACTTCGTACTCAATTAGATACTCGACTTATTTAATTGCATTCACTTCTTACCGACTGAATGCCCAACTTACCAGACTTCATACCCGACTTCGTACTTGACTAGATACTCGACTTATTCAATTGCCTTCACTTCTTACTCGACTGAATGCTCAACTTACCAAACTTCATACCCGACTTCGTACTCGACTAGATACTCGACTTTTTCAATTGCCTTCACTTCTTGCTTGATTGAATGCTCAACTTACCAGATTTCACTTTTTTAAAAATATTAATACTCGACTCAATGTACTTACCCGACTTAATACTCGACCTCTTTAAAAATTACATATATTTTACTCGACTTGTTAAAAAAATTTATTTGACTTTTACTTAATACTCGACTCATTTAATATGCTTACTCGACTTCCTACTAGACCAATTCTTACTCGACTAAATTCTCGACTTACTCGACTTCGTACTCGACTTCTTCCTGCACTAAGAGGAAGAAATGTGTGGATTCTTAGTTTTTTTAAGGTTATTTTTTACTTTTCCTATCTTCGTGAGGTATATATATGTAATAGGGTATAAATTTGGTATTTAAAGATAAATTAGGGATATTTAAATAAAAAACCCTCCTGAGTCACGTAGCCATGACTCGAATGTTGGGTCGGGTACATTTAGAGATAGTGGGTTGGATGCGAATACCTTCCCCATTAGAGAGAGCTATCCAACTTTGGTTGAATGAGAGTCCCTAAATTATCAAAATATTAATAATTAACTAATTTGTAAAAAAATTCATATGATATGATGATATAGGGCTTGGTTTGTGGTTTTCTAAGCACATTATTATTATTATTATTCTTTTAATCACTCCAAGTTTAAATTTGGAAGAGGTAGAGGATATAAATAAATGATATTAGAATTTGCCGATTTGCCAATAAAACTTCGGTATTATATGCTAATTTTTTTTAAAGAATTTTCTTTTAGTATTGTTTTGAGAAAATAAATGAAGGTGGTCAATTTAATATACTTGATGATTGGGGTGAGCATCGGAAACTCTAAAGGGTACTTAATGTTGAGACAAATTAGAAGAAAACCCTTTGTATAACCATTTTTATATTGAAGAGAAGGGAAAAAAAGTATATGAAATTGGATAAATAATTAAAAGTTGAAGAAATTGGTTAAAACGAGAAACATACATCAAATTCAACGGGGGCTAATCAAATTCCGTAAGGATATAGTTGAATGCCGCACTGTTCCTTATACTCAAATTCCCGTAGCTTTTGTCTCAACTCTGGCTGAGGCCACCAGCAATCGAACTTGTTTAAGCTCTTTATGCACCAGAGTTGTTTAGGCATCTTTTTCAAGTAAGCACAAGGGTTGATAATCAAGCATTCTAGTTTTGGCATGGCCCTAGTCCCCATAGTCCACTCCTCTAGCCATAGCAATGATTTCAGGTGCAACACCTTAAGCCTTGGAAAACCATCAGAACCACAAGTCAACTTTCTACCTAAATACGAGTTTTGCTTCAGTTTGAGCACTTGAAGAAGCGGCAACTTTTCTAGTGCCGGCATGGGATCATCCATTAGGTCAGTATTAGAAAAACTCAAGTGGGTTAGACTATGAGGAAATAGGTATTCAGCAAGGACGATTTTGGAGAGCCGTGGCATCTTGCTTTCATTCGCCAACTTCAATCACTCGAGACAGCTCAATCTGCAGAGACTTTTCGACAGCAAAGATTGATCATAACTTAAATCTCCCCGTATTCAGAGATTTTGAAGATTAGGTAGCCTGCCCAATAGATCTTCAGTACAGCAGCAAGGGTGCAAGGCTGAAATGAAATTTAGATTTTCTAGAGAGCCACAGTATTTTCCTGGATGCGCAGGAAGTGTGATTGACCCAAAATTTAGATGTCTGAGTTTGTTCATCTTCCAAAATTCATCTGCCGTATGATCTATATAGCTAAAGGGCATGTCTAGGGTGTAGAGGTTCAGAAGATTGCTTAATAATGAGGAAGGCAGGCTTTTGAGGGAAGGGATATTCAACTTCAAATATCTCAAAAGAAATAAATTTTCAATTCCGGATGGATACTGGATGAGAACAAGAGATCCCAAGTCCAACACTCTGAGAAGTTTGAACATTCCACAAATTTTCTCCCAATCCATGGGGTCAAAGTGGCGGCTTTCTGGAGAACAGCACAACAAAGAATGCAGTTGCGAGTCATAATAATCTAAGTAAGCAAAATCTTCCTGTCTTTTAACAGCGTTTAACCGTTTGACTTTTTTTGGTGATTTACCTTTTGGATCCATGAAAGGGGAAACGATGAATTCCACCATATAATGAACTGTGAGAAGCACGGGACGCCAACGACCAGGAATAGAGCATGTGTTGATAGTGCCTCCGGCTTTTCTCTTCTTTGCTTCAACAAAGCCTTCCTTGATAAGTTGTTCCAAGTAACTCTCAGCAGTTGCCTCACTATTGTTTGGAATGAAACCTTCAGCTATCCACAACTGATATAACTGCCTGGTGGATATCTCTAGGTGTGCGGCAAACACAGATAAGTAGAGAAAACAAAGTTTCAAGCAAAAAGGTAAGCTGCAATATTTGAAGTGCCGAAGCACAAGGGGTATCCCCACTGCTTTCCCTATATTTTCTTCTAATGAGATGTTTCCATGATATAAGATGAGGAAAGTCCATCCATTATATGTAGCTCTCAATGGTCCTCCAGTGAGCACTAAATCAAGCCCAATGTTCTCTCCATCTTCGAGCTTAAATGAGGTGACCATCTCAATTTGAGTGAGTGTTATTAATACTCTACTTCTATTATGATTATCCGGAAGTATTTCTCGAATAACATCCCACACACCAATGGTCCATACATCCTCAATCACAATCAAATACCGCTTGGTCATTAGATATTCATGAAGAATTATTTTTTTCATTTCATAATTTTTATCCATGATTTCACTCAACCTAGATGAAGGCATCAGAAACTTAATAACGATATCTAATATTTGGTCAGCGTAACTAATATCTGGAATCCAAGCGTGACAATCAAAATAATGCTTCACATAACTACTGTTGTAAGCCTCTGTGGCGAAAGCCGTCTTGTCCAACCCAATGCTATCAAGTATGGCCACCACGGAAAGCTGAGGTGGTCCCTCGATCAATAGATCTAACAACTCCTCCATTCTATCATCTAGACCCACCGTGTCCCTACTTTTAGAAGATGAAGATATACCGGCTTCAGATGCGATCAATGATTATGGAATCCATGTGCTTAAGTTGTTGCATCCGTTGCTTAATATCAGTGATTCTACTTTGGAGTCCTTGCAGAGCATCAAAAATGTCCTCGCTGCAGCCGCTTTGACTCTTCTGTTGAGTGATGCTGTTGATGAATGTGTCAATGACCTTCTCAGATTCACAGGTAAAGCAATTGATTTCGTCCATAACGGTCGCCAGATCTGGGTTTCCAATTTCATCTTCTACTATTTTTTGCAGCAGAATGTAGGAGATGTCATATTCAAATTCACTCAACCAAGAAGTAACAATTTCAACCTCCGCATGAAGGTTCTGAATAGGTTGTTTTGCAGCATCAGACAACGTGACTTCTTCACCAGCTAACACCCGTCCCAGCCTCTCGGAAAATAGTCTGAAGTTGATGTCCATATCTCCTCCTCTCTCAGATTCACCCTGAAATCAGTCCTGTAGCATGCAAAGAAATAATTAAAAGGAAAACATGCTTTAAAGCTCTCAATTCAAACATTAGTGTTGGCTCCCGTACCTCCCTTCTCTTAGCTAGTTCTCCAGTTAAGAAGTTGAATCAAGGTCGTTGACTCTCAAATTATAACAGATCAAAGCAGAATCTTACAATACTCTTGTCTTCCATATGGTGTAAAAAGAATAAAGCAGAGAAAAATAAACAGGACATCTCAACTTATGGTTGGTTATTTTTTTCACTGAATTTTCTGATTTTAATTGAATCAATTACTAGTTGTGACTCGAGCTCAATAGAGTTGAAGAGAAAGAAAAAGAAAAATGGAGTCCTTCTTATGTCCCTTTTAAGTGAATATATTTAGGACGGGTACCATAGGGCACTTTCATCGTGCTACAAGTGGTTTTTATCATTTGGATCCTTGATCACGTTACGCTTGTTGACTATGAAGCATTGCTGCCTTAATTATAGAGATGCTGAGGAGTTTTTTACTGACCAGATATTTATGCATATATGATTTTCTATTGTTTCCTTGTTCTCGAGCTGGAAGACAAATAATTTTTTCTTGTTCTCTTATCTTATTCAAGATTTGTCATTCTAAGTGAGCTAATTTTACCAAAACTATCTTTTTCTTTTATTAGCTCACGTGGGATAGTCGAGATGTCACTTTTTTTCACTGATTAATTTCGAACTTATTATTCTTGAGCCTTATGTCAGCTTTCAACTGGTCCATAAATATCCTTTTTAATTTAGCTCCAAACGAATCCAATAACCTCTTTGAAAGCGAAAAATTAAAAATTTATTCAATCATTCCATGTTAAGGAAATTAGCCAAGCAATGGAATTAATGCTAACAAACCAAATTAAATTTCTACATTTTTTTGGGCCTATACCAAATTTCATCACTTAATTTAAGTAGAACAAGTACGTTGTAGCTGCTTACTCTTTACATCTAGCTGGAGCAATGAAGACCGGTTATTAGACGGATGTGGATGAAAATCGTGTTAAAAGACTCAAAATATTTTATGTATCCATTTCGTATCAAATCTTCACTGCAAAACAAATCGTAGAGGCTCACCCATATGCTGTAGGATATGCTACCCATAATTGCTTTCTCGAATGCATGGACACACACACACACACACACACACACACACACAAAATACGGTATTTTTCTAGCCTCTTATTGCTTCCAGAAGAACGTGGCTTCAACTTATTGAATCCATTAGAGGGACACGTCAGTGCAGCAGTGACAAAAATGCCTCTATAAATGGCAGTTCTTGTAATCATTTTGCTACCATTCTTCGTTCCAGTCCCACGCACATAGCCCAAACTTCAACTTTCTTTGCGTAAGTAATGAAGTGCAATTCGGTCTCGGTAATATAAATTTTTTTAATAATTCTCTGTCTATCTCGTCATTTGTTAATTCATTGTTATTACATAATTCTTCAAATAATTCTTCATTTAAATATTTTTTAGGATCAGGATCATTAAATATTAAGTCTATAATATATTTCATATACCTTGGAATGAGAAAAATATCACATCTATGACGCTGGTTTTACCGAGTTCAAATAAGCCTCAAGCATTGGGCAGGATTTTCTTCTTCCACTCAATGTCTAGACACCTCTTTAACATCATAATAAACTATTTAAAAAAAAAGAAAAGAAAAAAAGAGCCAAATGAGGAATATTACTAGAATCTTTTTACTGCCTAAGTGGATATGTCTACCGTAGTGCACACAATTCATCATAGGAAAAAAAAGAAAAAAAGGAAAAGGCCTTATTGTAATGCCTAAGAGGATCTTAGGATTTCTTCACAAGAACATTTACTAAGAGAGTCAACCAAGTATGAAGTTCATGAATAATCAATCTTTTGTGAAAATAAACCAAACATATTGAGTGTCAAACATGCCTTAAAAACAGGATTTCAAAGCAAGCAACAGAGCAAAGACAGACAATACATTCCACTGAATCCAAGACTAGAAAGGCTATCACAAATATTATTTATTTTTTTGCACACATTTAGCCAACCATGGCTGAAGCACCAATCAATCAACTCTCAACTGAAAATCTGAAACAAAATTTCTTATTTATGAGTAGAAAGAAGATACAAAGAAACCAAAAAATGTCCACTGTAGCATCAGGATATTTGCATAGACAGCAGAAAGTAAAGACTGAAAGGATTCTGGTTGAAACTGGAACTCGTTCTGTAGTGATGATAATTTCTGCTCTGATTTCACCTACACAAGTCATTGTGACAAAAAAGTTTTATATTACTCTTTTTTTTTTTACTCTTAACTATCAAAACAAATGAACGCCAATGTCTGCTAGGCCCATAGTTGAACATACAAGGGTACATAAGTCTCCACTGCTGCTAAAGAGGGCTTAATGATTGGGGTGAGCATCGAAAACTCTAGAGGCTACTTAATGCTGAGACAAATTAGAAGAAAACAATTTTATAACCATTTTTATATTGAAGAGAAGGGGGCAAAAAAGTACATGAAATTGGATGAATAATTAAAAGTGGAAGAAATTGGATAAAAAGAGAAACTTACATCAAATTCAATGAGGGCTAATCAAATTCCGTAAGGATATAGCCGAACGCCATGCTGCTCCTTATCCTCGAATTCCCGTAGCTTTTGTCTCAGCTCCGGCTGAGGCCACCAACACTCGAAATTGTTTAAGCTCCTTATGCACCAAAGCTGTTCAGGAATCTTTTTCAAGTAAGCACAGGGGTTGATAATCAAGTATTCTAGTTTTGGCATGGCTGCAATCCCCACAGTCCACTCCTCTAGCCATAACATTGATTTTAGGTGCAATACCTTGAGGTTCGGAAACCCATAAGAGCCACAAGTCAGCTTTCTACCTGAATATGAGTTTTGCTTCAGTTTGAGCACTTGAAGAAGCGGCAGCTTTTCTAGTGCCGGCATGGGATCATCCATTAGTTCAGTATCAGAAAAACTCAGGTGGGTTAGACTATGAGGAAATAGGTATTCAGCAAGGACTATTTTGGAGAGCCGTGGCATCTTGCTTTCATTTGCCAGCTTCAATGACTCAAGAGGAGCTCAATCTGCTGAGGCTTTTGGACAACAAAGATTGATAAAAAATTAAATCTCCCCGTATCTGGAGATTTTGAAGATTAGGCAGTCTGCCCAATATATCTTCAGAACAGCAGCAAGGGTGCAAGGCTGAAATGAAATTGAGATTTTCCAGAGAGCCGCAATATTTTCCTGGATGCGCAGGAAGTGTGATTGAGCCAAAATTTAGATGCCTAAGCTTGCTCATCTTCCAAAATTCATCTGCTGTGTGATCTATATAGCTAAAGGGCATGTCTAGGGTGTACAGGTTCAGAAGATTGCTTAATAATGGCGCAGGCAGGCTTTTGAGGGAAGGGATATTCAACTTTAAATATTGCAAAAGAAATAAATTTTCAATTCCGGATGGATATTGGATGAGAACAAGAGATCCCAAGTCCAATACTCTGAGAAATTCCAACATTAGACAAGGTAGTCGCTTTTAGAAGTGAAGTGCAACAAAGAATGCAGGTGCGAGTCATAATCATCTAAGTAAGCAAAATCACTATGTTTTTCAAAAACGTTGATCGGTTTGACATTTTTTCGTAATTTACCTTCTGGATCCATGAATGAGAAAAAGATAAATTCTGCCTTGAAAGCCACTGCTAACAACACAGGATGGCAACGACCAGGAACAGAGCATGTGTTGATTGTGACTCCAGCTCTTCTCTTCCTTGCATCAACAAAGCCTCTATTGATTAGTTGTTCTAAGTACTTCTCAGCAGTTGCCTCGCTGTTGTCTGGAATGAAACCTTCAGCTATCCACAACTGATATAACTGCCTGGTGGATATCTCTAGGTGTGCGGGAAACACAGATAAGTAGAGAAAACAAAGTTTCAAGTGAAAAGGTAGCTTGCAACATATTACAATTAGAAGCCCTAAGGGTGTCTCGAATACTTCCCTTATATTTTCTTCTAATGAGATGCTTCCATGATATAAGATGAGGAAAGGCCATCCTTGATAAGTAACTCTCAATGGTCCTCCAGTAGGCACTAAATCAAGCCGTACGCTCTCTCCGTTTTCAAATTGAAATCTGGTGACCATCTTAATTCGAGTGAGTGTGATTAGCACTCTACTTCCATTCTGATTATCCAGAAGTATTTCCCGAACAACATCCAATACATTTGTGCTCCACACATCATCAAGCACAATCAAATACCACTTAGTCATTAGATATTCACCAAGATTAATTTTTTTCATTTCATAATCTTTATCCTTTATTTTACTCAACATAGAAAAAGGCAATAGAAACATAGTAACGATATCTAATATTTGGTAAGCGTCATAGTGATAAGGCGCTGGAATCCAAGCTAGATGATCAAAATAATGCTTCACATAACTACTGTTGTAAGCCTCTGCAGTGAAAGCCGTCTTGTCCAACCCAATGCTATCGAGTATGGCCACCACTGAAAGCTGATTTGGTCCCTCGATCAATAGATCTAACAACTCCTCCATTCTATCATCTAGACCCACCGTGTTCCGATTCTTAGAAGATGAAGATGCAAGAAAATAACTGGATTCAACTTCAGCCCTTCTGAACTCATCAATGATTTCGGAATCGATGTGCTTAAGTTGTTGAACCCGTTGATTAATCTCGGTGATTCTGCTTTGGAGTCCTTGCAGAGCATCACAAATGTCCTTCCTACAGCTGCTTTGACTCTTCTGTTGAGTGATGCTGTTGATGAATGTGTCAATCACCTTCTCAAATTCACAGGTAAAGCAATTGATTTCGTCCATAACGGTCGCCAGATCTGGGTTGTCAATTTCATCTTTTCCTTTTTTTTTGCAGCAGAAGCCAGGACATGTCGTCTTCAAATTCACTCAGCCAAGAAGTAACAATTTCAATCTCGGCATGAAGGTTATGAATAGGTTGTTTTGCAGCATCAGGCAACGTGACTTCTTCACCAGCTAAAACGCTTCTCAGCCTCTCTGAAAATAGTCTGAACTTGATGTCCATATCTCCTCCTCTCTCATATTCACCCTGAAATCAGTCCTGTAGCATGCAAAGAAATAATTAAAAGAGAGGGGAAAAGGAAAATATGCTTTAAAACTCTCAATTCAAAGCTTTGTGCTGGCTCCCTGATGAGCATACTAGTTATATTTATTTGTTATTTTTAATTAGTTGAATTGTTTTATTGAATAGGGAATTAATTGGAGATTATGGATAAAAAGTGCATAAAGAATAACAACTGAACAACATTGAAGATCAAGTCAATTTGTAGAAGCAGTTAAGTAAATGTATATGAAATTCAATCTGAAAAAAAAGCCAATAAATTGAATTTTCCATGCTGGTGCAAACAAAGAAGAAATTTAAAGCTAAAGTGGCCTGCACGTGAGAAGCAATTGCATGGCATTACAAAAAGAATGAAAATTCCAAGTGGGCTCCAAGTGCATGGGCTCAAAGTCGGTTGTGCTTGGCTTGTTTTAAATCCTTTTGATTTGAGGATTTTGGAGGGTGTTACAATATAAAAGCTGAACTTTGGCTTTTGTGAGAGGAGGGCCACGAGAGGAAGAAGAGAACTGCAGACGCAAGGATTCAAGATAGAGAAGAAAATCTGCAGCAATTCGGCTTCCCCATGGCTGAATTTATTTATTTTGTTGCTTCCAATTCAAGTATGTCTAACTAATTTTCTTACACTGAGGTTAAGGATGAAACCCTATTCAATGAAATAATTATCTCTTTTTATTTAATTAATTCCCTATATATATTCTTTAATGATTATGGTTTTTATTTCACATAATTAATTGGATGTTATTAAAATCTTTTCATCAATTCTGTCATGCATTATTGATTGTTAGGATTAATATTCGATGAAATCTATGCTTGGATCTTTAAAGTTTATACATGATTATCTTTGATTTTATGTCTTTCATTAAATTGTTTACATAGAGTGCTTAGGGAAACTTTGACTCTTTGTTATTCAATATGTTTACATGAGATTCTTAGATGTCATATTATTAAGCAGAAAAAGAACCTACACAAGATTAATTTTATTTGGGCTTAATTGTTATATCAATGAGATGACATAGATTGATTTCGAGTTGTTACTCTAAAATTGGGGATTAATGAATATTTAGATAATTACTAGTTGAATAGTGGTGGATTCTGAAACCTTGGTAATTTTTATCTCATTGAATTCTCATTTACTTTAATTGTTTTCTTAGTTTAATTAGTTTAATTTCTCTTAAAACTCAATTTGCTCAACTAGGTTAGAATTAATATTACTTTTAGATTTAAATTAGACTTTCCAATTTATAACAATCCCTGTGGGATCGACCTCGTTACCACTATTCTATTTCTAGATTCGTGCGCTTGCGAGTATATTAAAATTTTCACAACACTCTCATACCTCCCTTTGCTTAGCTAGTTCTTCAGTCAAGAAGCTGAATCAAGATCGTTGACTCTCAAAACCGTAACCTGCCAATGCAGAAATGGCCTTCTATCTTCATTTCTAAGACCAGTCCCTGAATGGAAACAATGTGGTGTAGACAACTTGAATTTAAGGATGCCTTTCATCAATGTCATCCATTATCTTTACCGTACCATAACATTGCCACAACGAAAGTAGAATGTATTTGGCTAAGGATGCCCAGAGACAAATCAGGATGGGGGCCCGAATCTTATCTGAACTGCGAGAATAACTAACTAAGCCATGCCATAAGGGTCATTCTCCAAACGGGACGGGGCCAAGCCTTAAGTAGGTTGGGTGACAGATCGACCATAGGAGTACTCCGGGATCTCCGCCTACACAAGGAAATTGTTGATAAAACTCCAAAATGGCTTTTTCTTTTGATCGAACAGATCAAGGCAGAATCTTACAATACTCTTATCTTCTATATGTTGTAAAAAGCATAAAGTAGAGAAAAATGAACAGGACATCGTCAAGCATCGATCAAGACCAATTTGTTTTATACATCCACTTTTAAGAAAGGAAAGGTCAAATTTATTGCGAGACTTATTTAATAATTTATGCTGTGGAAAAATGCAAAATTAGGACATGGGCTTCTCCGCAACATAGACTTCTCCGCAAAATCATGCCTGGTGTGTTAAATTTATTGCGAGACTTGCATGTATGTATATCACAGATAAAATTTGTATCCCAAGGTTATAAATGTAAAATTACTCAAATATATATGCACTATTAATCATGTACGATACTATCTTATTTTTTCAACGAGATTTAGAGAAAGTACTAAATCCTTTGTAAAATTTTATATTTAATATATCTTCATTTTAAAACTACATACATATCCCGCATAAATTTGGGGATCTTTTTAACATTCTTTTTTAAGAAACGAAAAATGATAAAGAGTTCTAACAGCGACATAAGGGTGCCAAAAAAATAGTGAATTGTGCAATGTTGTAATATATTTTTCATATTCCTTGGAATGAGAAAAATATCACATCTATGACGCTGGTTTTACCAAGTTCAAATAAGCCTCTAGCATTCGGTAGTATTTTCTTTTTCCACTCAATGTCTAGACACCTCTTTAACATCATAATAAACCATTTTCAAAAAAACAAAAGGGAAAGAAAAGAAAAAAGAGACAAAGAAGGAATATTTCTAGAATCTATTTACTGCCTAGGTGGATATGCCTACCGTAGTGAGCACAATTCATCATAGGAAAAAAAAGAAAAAGGCCTAAGAGAATCTTAGGATTTCTTTACAAGAACATTTACTAAGAGAGTCAACCAAGTATCAAGTCCGTGAATAATCAATCTTTTCTAAAAATAAACCAAACATATTGAGTGTCAAACATGCCTTTAAAACAGGATTTCAAAGCAAGCAACAGAACAAAGACAGACAATACATTCCACTAAATCCAAGATTAGAAAGGCATCACAAATATTATTTATTTTTTTGTACACAATTAGCCAACCGTGGCTGAAGCACCAATCAATCAACTCTCAACTGAAAATCTGAAACGAAACTTCTTATTTATGAACAGACAGCGGAAACAAAGAAACCTAAAAATGTCCACCACCGTAGGATCAGGATTTATTTGTGTAGACAACAGAAGTGAAGACGAAAAGGATTCTTGTTGAAAATTAAAGCTCGGGCTGCAGTCATGATGTTTTCTGCTCTGATTTCACCTACACAAGTCATTGAGAAATTGTGAAAAATAAGAATTTTAAATTACATTTTTTTTTCTTAACTACTAAAACAAATGAACACCGATGTCTGCTAGGTTCATGGTTGAATATGGAAGAGTACATAAGTCTCCACTGCTGCTAAAGAGGGATTGATGATTGGGGTGAGCATCGAAAACTCTAAAGGGTACTTAATGCTGAGACAAATTAGAAGAAAACACTTTGTATAACCATTTTTATATTGAAGAGAAGGGGAAAAAAAGTATATGAAATTGGATAAATAATCAAAAGTTGAACAAATTGGGTAAAGCGAGAAACATACATCAAATTCAATAGGGGCTACTCAAATTCCGTAAGGATATAGCTGAACGCCATACTGCTCCTTATCCTCGAATTCCCGTAGCTTTTGTCTCAGCACCGGCTGAGGCCACCAACACTTGACATTGTTTAAGCTCTTTATGCACCAGAGCTGTTCAGGCATCTTTTTCAAGTAAGCACAAGAAGTCAAGAACAATAAGGCTTTTTTTCCTGATTTACCATCCACGAAAGGGGAAAAGATGAATTCCACCTGAGAAGGAACTAAGAACAACAGGGGACCCCAACGACCAGGAATGGAGCATGTGTTGATAGTGCCTCCGGCTTTTCTCTTCTTTGCTTCAGCAAAGCCTTCCTTGATTAGTTGTTCTAAGTAACTCTCAGCAGTTGCCTCACTATTGTCTAGAATGAAACCTTCAGCTATCCACAACTGATATAACTGCCTGGTGGATATCTCTAGGTGTGCAGGAAACACAGATAAGTAGAGAAAACAAAGTTTCAAGCAAAAAGGTGACATGCAATATTCGAAATACCTAAGCACAAGGGGTATCTGCACTGCTTCCCCTATATTTTCTTCTAATGAGATGCTTCCATGATATAAGAGGAGGAATGGACATCCTTTATATATAGCTCTCAATGGTCCTCCAGTGGGCACTAAATCAAGCCGAATGTTCTCTCCGTCTTCGAACTGAAATGAGGTGACAATCTCAATGTCGGTGAGTGTTATTAATACCAATGCTGATTATCAGGAAGTATCTCTTAAATAACATCCGCACATACCAATGCTCCATACATCATCAATCACAATTAAATACCGCTTGGTCATTAGATATTCATGAAGAATTATTTTTTTCATTTCATAATTTTTATCCATTATTTCACTCAACCTAGATGAAGGCATCAGAAACTTAATAACGATATCTAATATTTGGTCAGCATCATATTCATTGCTGTAAGGTTCTGTAATCCAAGCGTGACAATCAAAATAATGCTTCACATAACTACTGTTGTAAGCCTCTGTGGCGAAAGCCGTCTTGTCCAACCCAATGCTATCAAGTATGGCCACCATTGAACGCTGAGGTGGTCCCTCGATCAATAGATCTAACAACTCCTCCATTCTATCATCTAGACCCACCGTGTCCCTACTTTTAGAAGATGAAGATATACCGGCTTTAGCTTCAAAAGTTTTGATGCCATGAATGATTTCGGAATCCATGTGCTTATGTTGTTGCATTCGTTGCTTAATATCAGTGATTCTGCTTTGGAGCCCTTGCAGAGCATCACAGATGTCCTTGCTGCAGCTGCTTTGACTCTTCTGTTGAGTGATGCTGTTGATGAATGTGTCAATGACCTTCTCAGATTCATACGTAAAGCAATTGATTTCGTCCATAACGGTCGCCAGATCTGGTTTTCAATTTCTCTGTGTCCTATCTTTTCCACCAGAAGCCAGGTCGTTTCATATTCAAAGTCCCTCAGCCAAGACGTAACGATTTCAATCTCGGCGAGAAGGTTGTGAATAGGTTGTTTTGCAGCATCAGGGGTGTTTAGGGAATGAAATAGGGTGACCAAGATAAAGGTGTTTGCTCATACATTATCGTGCTCTCCTCCAGAGTAAAAGCGAGCAATGGTTGAGCAGATCATCTCGACCAGGATGTTATTGGTCACCTTGAGCAGATCACCTCGACTAGGATATTATTGGTCACCTCGACCAGAATAATATGTGGTGACCTTGAGCATATCACCTCGACCAGGATGTTATTGGTCACCTTGAGCATATCACCTCGACCAGGATATTATTGGTCACCTCGACCAGAATAATATGTGGTGACCTCGAGCACATCACCTCGACCAGGATATTATTGGTCATCTCGACCAGAATAATATGTGGTGACCTCGAGCAGATCACCTCGACCAGGATGTTATTGGTCACCTCGACCAGAATAATATGTGGTGACCTCGAGCAGATCACCTCGACCAGGATGTTATTGGTCACCTCGACCAGAATAATATGTGGTGACCTCGACCAGATCACCTCGACCAGGATATTATTAGTCACCTCGACCAGAATAATATGTGGTGACCTCGACCAGAATAATATGTGGTGACCTCGACCAGAATAATATGTGGTGACCTCGAGCACATCACCTCGGCCAGGATGTTATTGGTCACCTCGACCAGGAAGTTACCAAAAAGCACGATTCAGTCAAAATATTTTCTTCGAAATATTAGGGACCATATTCTTAGTGGGCTAAAAATTAGTAGTTTTCTTAATAATTTTAGGAGAGTGGATGAAAACCGCTATAGTTTCCTATAAAAACGCTAGGAAGGGGAAGGAAAAAAGGGGGATTCTTCTAGCTCTCTCTCTCTCTCTCTCTCTCTCTTTGGGTAACTGAACCCATTGGACCTTTTTCTCTCTCTACAACTGAGAAATTTCTCTTTCGCCTGTGATTTCTTTAAGATTGATTATTTCGAATTCTTTTCCTTTAAATTTACTTAAAAGCTTTTTGTTTAAAGCAATCATAATTAAACCACATGAATTGTGGTATGAGTTTTTCCAAGTAAGACCCAAATCGCTGACTTGAGTGTCGGAGGGTTCTCGCCGGAAAAACATCCGGCACCTCTTGACTGTTGGTTGTGTTCACAGGCTCACAGGTTATCTGCTCATGGATCGTCTGCTCATGGGTTGTCTGCTCATGGATCGTCTGCTCATGGATCGTCTGCTCATGGATTGTCTGCTCATGGGTTGTCTGCTCATGGATTGTCTGCTCATGAGTTGTATGCTCATGAATCGTCTGCTCAAGGATTGTCTGCTCATGGACTGTCTTCTCATGGGTTGTCTGCTCATGGTTTGTATGCTCATGAATCGTCTGCTCAAGGATTGTCTGCTCATAGGTTCTCTGCTCATGGATCGTCTGCTTATGGATTATCTGCTCATGGGTTGTCTGCTCATAGAAAATCTGCTCATGGTGCTAACTAATCAGCAGCTTCCCATCAAACAAATTTAATGATGATGCAGGAATCTGAGATCTGACCAACTTATCCAGATTTTGGCATCAACAAGGCAACGTGACTTCTTCATCAGCTAACACCCTTCTCAGCCTCTCTGAAAATAGTCTGATGAATGAAATTGATCTTAGGTTGACCTACACAACTCTTTCTCTTAGTACTCCAGTAGCGCAAGAAAGTCAGTTTAGTCAATAGTTTCTCCTACACATAAATGATGTTTATTATAGAATTTTGATAATGAGTACAATAAGAAAGTAGTAGCAGAGAAAATATTGGGGGTTGATGTGATATTTATTGACTTGGAGCATAATAAATAATTACAAAATCATTATTTGTTTTTAATTTTCATCATACTCCTTATTAAAAAAGTATTATGATTACATAGTCAGTGTTTTATATTCACAGAAGACAAAAGTAATGAATAAATAAGCTACCACTTGCAATTAATAAAATGCTAACCCTATCTGGTAAGGTAGCCCTGTTCATTGAAAGCAAAAGCAACAGAATCGTTCACTGTGCTGCCACAAAATGATTGTCATGGAAGGCACCAAAGTTTCCAAGTAACAGACAAAGTCGAAGTAGTTATCACTCTGAGGCGAGGCTGAAAAACTTGTTCCTCACGTTAAATATTAAGTATTAACGACCTACTGCTAATCGAATTATGTTTGTTTATTGACAGTCTTCAACCTAATTGGCTTCCATAGCTTGCTTCTCTGCCTTATGCCTTAGCTTTAACAGCACCTCCATGTAATCCTCTCAACCCACTACACGGGATCAGAGTCAGGCAAGCATGAAGTTCATCAGTAATCAAATCTCTTCTGTAAATGAACAAAGCATATTGATTGAGTGCCTAACTGTAGCAACTGGAGTGCTTAAAACCAGAGATACCTCAGTTGCTGCCCAATATCACAATCCAATCAATCAAGATGCTACCAAGAATGAACTGATTTGAAGCTCAATTGAAAATGGAATTGAAACAAGATGATGATGAATGGATATAAAGCAATTAAGATCAAATTGAATCAAAGAATTGAAAGAACCAACAGAGGACAAATCGATTCAACGTGGTTCAGCTAATTTGCATTAGCATGCATCCATGGGAGGAAATTTTTGATCAGTTTTTATAGAAAATACATTAATCCCACTTAATCCAAGACTAGAAAGCATCACAAACATTCTTTATTTTTATACACAGTCAACTCTCTGCTGAAATGAAATCTCTTACTTAATGAGTACACAGCTGAAACAAAGACAACTGGAATTACTTTTCAAATTTGATACACTGCTAATAATAATGACAATATTAAAATGTGGCATGTGTTGATTCTGCTGCCTCAAAGCTTCACTTGAGCTAGCCCTTAATCTACTGATTCACCTCACACGATTTTTGTAACTTGATCTAAGAATCAAGTATGAGTTTGATAAATTTCATGAGATAGATAGCATAAATTTCAAAGTCGTTAGTTAATTTGTTATGAGATATCATATCACAAACATATTTTATTAGTTTAAATGAAGCTTAATAATTATTCAACGAGGATTTAATTAGTTAATTGTTTAAATTTATTCTTAATGGAATGCTAACAAACCAAATTAAATTTCTACATTTATTTAATTATATACATGCATATCTTGATAACTATTTTAACGTGTGATCCAATATAGAACATAATTTAATCTTGAATTTTGCTCTGAATATTTTTATAGTTGATTTGTTATAAATTTGAACGAGGGATTGCAATTACTTGCTCTTTTATAAATATTTTTATACCGTAGGCAATAGTTATAAAGATTGATTATTGATGAACTTCACACTTGCACACAAAATTCTATTATTGAAAGTCGATGCTTACTATAACACGGCGTTTTTCTAGCCTTTTACTAGACGTGGTTTCAATTTATTGAACCATTAGAGGGACACATCAGTAGTCACAAAAATGCCCCTGTAAATGGCAATCCTTGTAATCATTTTGCTGCCGCTCTTCATTCCACTCCCAAGTACGCAGCCCAAACTTCAACTTTCTCTGGGAAGGTAAAGAAGCGTGGCTCTGTCTCAGTAATCTGTCTTTCATATTCCATGAAATGAGCCAAAGGAGGAATGCTTCTATAATTAGTAGCAACTATCAATCATATTGAAGGAATTTTCTGCAACAGATAAAGAAAGAGCAGCAGAGAACAAAACTGTTAATCAATCAACACATGTAAAGCAATATTAGTATTTCTGCCTTATTGTAGTGCCTCAGTGGGTATTAGGATTTCTTCACAAGAACGTTTACTAAGATATTCAGCCAAGTATGAAGTTCATCAATAATCAATCTTTTCTGGAAGTAAACGAAGCATATCGAGTGCCAAACTTGCCCAGCCTTTGAAATAGGATTTCAGAGCAAGCAACAGAACAAAGACAGAAAATACATTCAACTGAACCCAACACCAGAAAGCATCACAAATATTATTTATTTTTTGTACACAATTAACGAAACCATGGCCGAAGCACAAATCAATGAACTCTCAACTGAAAATCCTAAGCGAGATTTCTTATTTATGGATAGACAGCTGAAACAAAGAAACCAAAAAAAAGTCCACCACCGTAGGATCAGGATTTATTTGTGTAGACAGCAGAGTGAAGACAGAAAGGATTCTGGTTGGAATTGAAGCTCGGGCTGCAGTTATGTTGTTTTCTGCTTTGATTTCACCTACACAAGTTATTGAAGAAATTGTGAAAAATAAGAATTTTTAATTACATTTTTTGTCTTAACTATTAAAGCAAATGAACGCGATGTCTGCTAGGCTCATGGTTGAATATACAAGGGTACTTAAGTCTCCACTGCTGCTAAAGAGGGCTTGATGATTGGGGTGAGTATCGGAAACTCTAAAAGGTACTCAATGTACTCAATATTGAGACAAATTAAAAGAAAACACTTTGTATAACCATCTTTATATTGAAGAGAAGGGAAAAAAATATATGTGAAATTGGATAAATAATTAAAAGTTGAAGAAATTGGTTAAAATGAGAAACATACATCAAATTCAATGGGGGCTAATCAAATTCCGTAAGGATATAGTTGAATGCCGCACTGTTCCTTATCCTCAAATTCCCGTAGCTTTTGTCTCAGCCGCCACCAGCAATCGAACTTGTTTAAGCTCTTTATGCACCAGAGCTGTTCGGGCATCTTTTTCAAGTAAGCACAAGGGTTGATAACCAAGCATTCTAGTTTCGGCATGGCCCCCGTCCCTATAGTCCACTCCTCTAGCCATAGCATTGATTTCAGGTGCAATACCTTGAGATTTGGAAAACCATCAGAGCCACAAGTCAGCTTCCTACCTGAATACGGGTTTTGCTTCAGTTTGAGCACTTGAAGAAGTGGCAGCTTTTCTAGTGCGGGCATGGGATCCTCCATAAGTTTCGTATTAGAGAAACTTAAGTGGGTTAGTCTTGGAGGAAACTGGTACTCAACTAGGACAATTTTGGAGAAAGCTGGCATCTTGCTTTCGTTCACCAACTTCAATGACTCGAGGGGACAATAAAAATTGATAATAACTTAAATCTCCCCATATCCGGAGATTTTGAAGATTAGGTAGTCTGCCCAATATGTCTTCAGTACAGCAGCAAGGATGCAAGGCTTAAATGAAATTGAGATTTTCCAGAGAGCCGCAGTATTTCCCTGGATGCGCAGGAAGTGTGATTGACCCAAAATTTAGATGCCTGAGTATGTTCATCTTCCAAAATTCATCTGCTGTATGATCTATATAGCTAAAGGGCATCTCTAGGGTGTAGAGGTTCCGAAGATTACTTAATAATGATGGAGGCAGGCTTTTGAGGGAAGGGATATTCAACTTCAAATATCGTAAAAGAAATAAATTTTCAATTCTGGACGGATATTGGATGAGAACAAGAGATCCCAAGTCCAATACTCTGAGAAGTTTAAACATTTCACAAATTTTCTGGCAATCTATGGGGTCATGGTGGTTGCTTTCTGAAGTGAAGTACAACAAAGAATGCAGGTGCGAGTCATAATCATCTAAGCAAAATCACTCTGTTGTTCTTAAGCGTAGAAACATTTGACATTTTTTTGTGATTTACCTTCTGTATCCATGAAAGGGGAAAAGATAAATTCCACCTCGGAAGCCACTCCTAACAATACAGGATGGCAACGACCAGGAATAGAGCATGTGTTGATTGTGCCTCCAGTTCTTCTCTTATTTGCTTTGACAAAGCCTCTGTTGATTAGTTGCTCTAAGTACTTCTCAGCAGTTGCCTCATTATTGTCTGAAATGAAACCTTCAGCTATCTACAGCTGATATAACTGCCTGGTGGCTATCTCTAGGTGTGCGGGAAAAACGGAGAAGTAGAGAAAACAAGGTTTCAAGCAAAAAGGTAACATACAATATATGATGCATTGAAGCCCAAGGGACATGGTCAATACTTCATCTATATTTTCTTCCAATGAGATGCTTCCATGATACAAGATGTGGAAAGGCCATCCTTGGTATGTAGCTCTCAATGCTCCTCCAGTGGGCACAAAATCAAGCCCAATGTTCTCTCCGTTTTCAAACTGAAATGAGGTGACAATCTCAATTTGAGCGAGTGTTATTAATACTCTACTTCCATTTTGATTATCGGGAAGTATTTTTCGAATAACATCCCATGCTGATATTCTCCACACATTATAAAAAAAAATCAAATACCGCTTGGTCATTAAATATTCACGAAGAATTTTTTTTTCATTTCATAATTTTTATCCTTCATTTCACTCAGTCTAGATGAAGGCATTAGAAACTTAATAATGAGATCTAATATTCGGTGAGCATCATAGCTGTGAGGCTCGGAACCCAAGCGTGACAATCAAAATAATGCTTCACATAGTTGCTGCTGTAAGCCTCTGCGGCGAAAGCCGTCTTGTCCAATCCAATGCTATCAAGTATGGCCACTGCTGAAAGTTGAGGTGGTCCTTCTATCAATAGATCTAACAATTCCTCCATTCTATCATCTAGACCCACCGTCTCCCTATTCTTAGACGATGAAGATGCAAGAAAATTACCGACTTCAGCTTCAATTGATTTGACTTCATCAATGATTCCGGAATCGAAGTGCTGAACTTGTTGCATCCGTTGTTTTATATCAATGATTTTGCTTTGGAGTCCTAGCAGAGCATCACAAATGTCCTTGCTGCGCCCGCTTTGTCTCTTCTGTTGAGTAATGCTGCTGATGAATGTGTCAATGACCTTCTCAGATTCATAAGTAAAGCAATTGATTTCATCCATAACGGTCCCAAGATCTGGGTTGTCAATTTCAACTTCTCCTATTTTTTGCATCAGAAGCCAGGAGATATCATCTTCAAATTCACTCAGCCAAGAAGTAACGATTTCAACCTCCGCATGAAGGTTCTGAATAGGTTGTTTTACAGCATCAGGCAACGTGACTTCTTCACCAGCTAACACCCGTCCCAGCCTCTCGGAAAATAGTCTGAAGTTGATGTCCATATCTCCTCCTCTCTCTGTGCCTAGTGGTCCTAACATGCAAATTGAGACATAATTGAGAGAGACAATTATTAAAAGATTAAAAATAATAATAATAAGAAATTTTTATGTCTGTCAATTCAAACATTAACCAGCATTAATTGTTGATGAAACTCTACTCAGAACCCTATGCCTGATACCTCCTTCTCTAATTAATCATGCCGAGTGTTGCCATTCAAAAAGTTAAATCAAGATTGCTGACAGTCAAATTACAAGAGATGAAAGGTAGAGTGCCGGAAATGAATCTTATAACCTCATGTTGAGTATGCATTCTCAAACCAAGATTGGTGACTAATCATTACGTAAAACGAATAGAAAGAAAAATTTTATAAAATGCAAATTAGCTTGGAAAGATTCTACCTAGAAACCATCATGTGACAAATTAATCTCTTTGTCAACGCATTTCTAAATGGGGTAAAAGCTTGTTTAGTCCCTATATTATGAGGTTAGTGTCCATTTAGTCCCTGTATTTTTAAAAACACCTCAAAACGTCCCTGCTACTTTCGCCCTGGAAATGAGCAAGATTTTGCTTGTACTCAAAATAAGCTAGCTTTCAATCTTTTTTTTTTAATTTCCCCCTTTTTATCTGATTTGTGATCATATGAAACGTGTGAGGAAAAACATAACTTGTAAACAAGAATCAAACGCAAATAAATCATGAACCTCACATTCATGATATAAAAATAATAAAATGGAGTTATTTTGTGGATAATTCAGATATTAAACTACCTGTTTTTTCTTAAAGTGATCACAAACTTCAATATCCTGACGATATATATCTTATTTTGATTAAAAACAACACAATCAAATTATTACATAGAAAGAATATGAAAAGGAATGCTGAATTTTATTCAAATTGGGTATTGATAGATGAATGATTTGTTAGAATTGAAAATGATCGTGCATGTGAAAGAAAAATAAGTTCAGAGAAAAATAAACGATCAAGATCATTTAAACTTTACTTGTAAGTAAAGTAAAAATCTTGGTTCAAGAAAAGAAAGAGATACCAAACTCACAAAATGGAAAAGGTGAAAGGTTAAACAAAGACTTAGTTCAAAGAAAAGAACATGATGCTGCTGTCCTGTAATCTTTTTTTTGTTTATTAATTTTCATTTTTCTTCTTCCAATTTTTGTTTTTCCAATCCAAAAAATGAAAGCAATAAGCATTTGCTAACTGGGAAAAAAGTCTTTTGTCTCAAAATAAAATGACAATATATCATGATTACAAAATGTCTTGGACATTCTTAAGATAGCAAAATCAATAAACTCAACATTATGTTACTGGCTAAAGAGTGGAAAGAATCCAATGACAACCAAAGCAGAAGGATTAATTTGAATACAAAAGGGAATTCCTCTGCTGCAAACAAGGGCTTTGATGTGACTGTAAGGAATTGAGTGAGCAGCAGCACATCCTCACGCCATCAACTTCATTGCACTGCATTACAAGGCACCCTCTGGATGCTGGAACGGAAAATGTGAAAACGATTACAGCTGCTCTTTATTCTCTTAGTGCAATTGGGCTACTAATCAACCAACAGAGAAAGAATTCAGTCATCAATTCTAACGAAGCTTCCAAAACCTGCAACGCTACAGATTAAATTTTAAATCTTCCACTTTCAGAACTTTACTCGTTAAATCTCCTCTTCAATTCTACCTAGTCCTTACTGGATCCCTAAAGTCACCAAGGATTAGTGATGGTTTTTTATTTTACAAGGGCTGTTGGACAACCCAGATTGACGAGGGCTAAAATCTCCATATATTTGGAGTCTATGAAGATTAGACAATATGCCCCAGTTTCTTTTTTGTTGTGTTTAATCCTCTGTTAGTACCAAGATCACACACCTAAGACCCTATTTGACGTATCAAGAATCGTTCCGGAAACCGAAACTCAAAATTGAATCAAAGTGCCTACATCCACTGAAGAACAAGGACCATTTCACAATCATTCCAAGAATATGCAACTTTTTCCCTTTAACTCTCTCTCTTTCTATGGCTTTGATGAGACCTGTGAAGATGACCCAACAACCAGCCTTATAAACTACAATAAAGGCTATTTCCAACAAACCCGAAATTTCCACGCACTATTTTAACGAACCCCAACTGACTTTTGACCAGCATTGTCGCCCTTACAATGGACGACACGTCGGCGAAATTCCAAAAAACCGAACGACAAAATCGTTCTGTCAGTTTTAAGATAATGAGGTGTGATCACAGCACAAACATTTTTCGTCTAACTGAAGTAATGAGATTGAACTGTATCACTACTCAAAAACTAGAAAAATAAAATAAAATAAAAAACAATAACATATATGCAACTTCAATGTTGACAAATTGAATACACACCAGTGAATGTGAAAATAGAAAGTAAAACAATCAATAAAACTTTTGTACAAAATATTAATCCGAATATGACATAATCCTTGAAAACAAAGAAACCAAACAATTCTTATAAAAAAAAAAAGAGAAACCACACAATTTCAGTGAAGGCTGGATTCTTATTGAAATTGAAACTTTGGCTGCAGTATAGTTAAGATATTTTCCGCTCTGCTTTGACCTACACTGCTACACATACAAGTAATTGAATATCTTATTTTACAGTTTTTCTTGATTATTTCAATAACCAATACATAAGGGTTCTGCCTCTTCTATTAATAAGAGATTAATGATTAGTGTCAGCATCAGGGAATGTGATGGACACTTCCAAGTCTTTGTTGAGACAAAAATTAGATAGAAAACACTTTATGGTATCATTATTATTTAGGCTGCTGCGTACTATCGAATCAATCATACAGAATAGATGTTTACATGAAATTAGATAAATAATTAGAGGTTGAAGTTATTGGATAAAAAGGAAAAAAACTTACATCAAATTCCATCCACGCTAATCAAATTCCATATGGATATAGCTGAATGCCATACTGCTCCTTATCCTCGAATTCCCGTAGCTGTTGTCTCAGCTCCAGCTCAGGCCACCACAACTCTAATTTGTTTAAGCTCTTTAGGCACCAAAGCTGTTCAGGAATCATTTTCAAGTGAGCACAAGGGTTGAGGATCGAGCATTCTAGTTTCGGCATGGCTCTAATCCCCATAGTCCATTCTTGTAGCCATAACATTGATTTAAGGTGCAGCACCTTGAGTTTTGGAAAGCCATCAGAGCTACAAGCCAGCTTTCTACCTGAATACGAGTTTTACTTCAGTTTGAGCAACTGAAGAACCGCCAGCTTTTCTAGTGCCGGCATGGGATGATCCATTAGCTCAATATTCAAAAAACTCAAGTGGGTTAGACTTGGAGGAAATTGGTATTTAGCAAGGATGATATTGGATCGCCGTGGAATCTTGCTTTCCTTTGCCAACTTCAATGATTCGAGGCAGCTCAATCTATAGAGAATTTTGGACAACAAAGATTGATAATAAATTAAATCTCCCCATATTTGGATATTTCGAAGATTAGGTAGTCTGCCCAATATATCTTCAGGACAGCAGCAAGGATGCAAGGCTGAAATGAAATCGAGATTTTCCAGAGAGCCGCAATATTTTCCTGGATGTGCAGAAAGTGTAATTGAGCCAAAATTTAGATACCTCAGTTTGCTCATCTTCCAAAATTCATCTGCTGTATGATCTATGTAGCTAAAGGGCATGTCTAGGGTGTACAAGTTCAAAAGACTGTTTAATAACGATGAAGGCAGGCTTTTCAGGGAAGGGATATTCAAGTTCAAATATCTCAAAAGAAATACATATTCGATTTCGGAAGGATATCGAATGAGAACAAGAGATCCCAAGTCCAATACTCTGAGAAATTTGAACATTTTATAGATTTTCTCGCAATAATTGGAGTCAAGGTAGTGGCTTCCTAAAGTGAGGTGCAACAAGGAATGGAGGAACGAGTCAAAATGATCTAAAAATGAAAAATCATTCAAATTTCCATGAGCGGTGAAGCGTTTCACATTTTCCCATAATTTAACTTCCTGATCCATGATTGGGGAAATGAAAAATTCCCCCTCGAAAGCCACAGTCAACAACGCAGGACTGCAATGCCCAGGAATAGAGCATGTGTTGATTCTGCCTCTGTCACCTCTCTTCCCTGCATCAACAAAGCCTCCATTGATTAGCTGTTCTAAGTATCTCTCAGCAGTTGCCTCATTGTTGTTTGGAATGAAACCTTCAGCTATCCACAACTGATATGATTGCTTGGTGGATATCTCAAAGTGTACGAGAAACACAGATAAGTAGAGACAACAAAGTTTCAAGTAAAAAGGTAACATACAATATGCAACGACTTGAAGCCCTCGGGGTTCATCAAGTGCTTCCTCTATATTTTCTTTCAGTGAGATGCTTCCATGATATAAGATGTGGAAAGGCCATCCTTGGTATGTAACTCTCAATGGTCCTCCAGTGGGCACAAATCAAGCCCAATGTTCTCTCCATTTTCGAACTGAAATGAGGCGACGATTTCAATGTTATAAAAAATAATCACAGTGAGTTAAACAAATAAACTAGTAGCTAATTTGACTACAGCAAAACAGCAACTTATAAACAACAGGAAAAGAAAAATAGCAACTGAAGAAAATAAACTTGAGGCCTGTAATACAGTGTCCTTAAAACAGATTTACTACCTACTGAAGTGCTTTAAGTTTGCTGGTAACTGTTTCTCAGGATACAACGGGCACAAATTTTCTGTCAAGCACAGACAGATAATTTCGGCGAACCACAACAGCGGTAAACTCAATCAGAAAACAAGACGAAAGGAGGAAAGAAAAATTGTAAGTGCTCTGTGTGCTAGTTTCAATGTGTGTAAAAACAGAAGAGGAATGTGCCTTTTTATACTCATGTGGGTACGTAACAATAACATAAAAATTGAATTTCAGAATTCAATATATGCAATTTAATTGCTGTAATAGCCATTGAATTTTAAACAATTCAATTCAAAAATTGAATTGCATACCAGCCCAAAATAATTGCGAAGCTATTACAAATCTTCTGAATTCAAAAGGTGTGAAACTGTTAGAACAAATTTAAAAGGAAATAAAACACGTTCCATCGGTGCTTGGGCTGACATTTAAGGGCGCACACAAGTTCAACCAAATTGGTCATGGATTTGTCCCCCTCGCCCCACGTACGCTCGTGTGGAGAGAGTCTTTATCCTTAAAATTCTTGTTCATGCATGGTTAAGTGTTTATATATAAATACTAATCCCTTGGCTTCTTCAATGAGGATAACAAAGCCTCCATTGATTAGTTGTTCTAAGTATTTCTCGGCAGTTGCCTCATTGTTGTCTGTAATGAAACCTTCGGCTATCCACGACTGATATAATTGCTTGGTGGATATCTCAAAGTGTACGGGAAACACAGATAAGTAGAGACAACAAAGTTTCAAGTAAAAAGGTAACATACAATATGCAACGACTTGAAGCCCCAGGGGTTCATCAAGGGCTTCCTCTATATTCTCTTTCAGTGAGATGCTTTCATGATATAAGATGCGGAAAGGCCATCCTTGGTATGTAACTCTCAATGGTCCTCCAGTGGGCACAAAATCAAGCCCAATGTTCTCTCCATTTTCGAACTGAAATGAGGCGACGATCTCAATTCGACTGAGTGTTATCAATACTTTACTTCCATTCTGATTATCGGGAAGTATTTCTCAAATAACATCCCATACTGATATTCTCCACACATTATCAAGCACAATCAAATAACGCTTGGTCATTAGATATTCATGAAGAATAATTTTTTTCATTTCCGAACTTTCTTCCATAATTTCACTCAACCTGCTTGAAGGCATCACAAACTTAATAATGTCGTACAATATTTGGTCAGCATCATATGGTAAAGACTCTTCAACCCAAGCGTGACAATCAAAATAATGCTTCACATAGTTGCTGCTATAAGCCTCTGCGGCGAAAGCCATCTTGTCCAATCCAATGCTATCAAGTACGGCCACTGTTGGAGGTTGAACTTGTGGGGAATGGCAAATGTAACAATAATGACGGAACTTTATTACATAAAGTAATGTGTTTACAACTTATGTAAGAAGAAAAATAATAGTAATAAGTAAACTGCAGAAATTTTGTGTACTTCAAGGCGCGTTACAAATGTCACTTTCCTTAAGATGTTATTTGCCCCCACCGATTGAGTAATGCACATGGGTTAAGCAAATACGCCTCCAGGATACAATGAAGCACTTGTTTGTTTGCTTGTGTTGTGCATCGATGAAAGCAAACCAGAATACTCTTGAATGTTACAAGCCTGCCAAGAAACAATATATTGTTCCTGCAGAAAACAATATATTGGAATGTGAATGCACAAAAGAAATGGGTGTTTTGTGTTGAAATTCGTACTAGAAAGGAATGCTAAGAAAAAAGTGGTGTAGGATCATTAATTTCATGTCTAAATGGCTTAAACATGACCCCTATTTATAGATATACTTGTGCCCCCTCATTTGGGTTGTCATATTTCATGATACCCCTTCATTCATGGCCATTGGATCTAGATTTGATTTTAATCAATGGTCCAAATTGAATCATCACCATTTCAAATGAAATGTCACCATGAAATGATGCATCTCTAAGTGAAATGTTGCCATGAAAAGTTATATCATTTAGTAAAAAGATACATTTTCTACAAGACACAATTAAATGGACATGTCCTTACAACAAGACATCATTTAATTAGACATGCCTTTAGTGAAAGGTACCTTTTCTATAAGGCACAATTAATAGGACATGTCTTTACCATAAGACACATTTATTTTGAAAATTTTCCAACAGCCACTACCGAAAGTTGAGGCGGTCCCTCTATTAGTAGATCTAATAACTCCTCCATTCTATTATCTAGACCCACCGTGTCCCTATTCTTAAAAGATGAGGATGCAGGAAAATTACTAGCTTTTGCTTCAAACGATTTGAGCTCATCAACGATTCTGGAGTGGATGTGCTGAACTTGCTGCATCCGTTGTTTTATATCAATGATTTTGCTTTGGAGTCCTAGCAGAGCATCACAAATGTCCTTGCTGCATCCGCTTTGACTCTTCTGTTGAGTGATACTGATAGCAAATGTGTCAATCACATTCTCAGATATGTATGAAAAGCAACGAATTTTGTCAATGATAGCCTTAAAATCTTCTAATTCTGCAAGAGTTTGACCCTCTTCTGCATTGACTTGCTACATAAACCAAGCAGTGTTGTATCTAGAGTCCCTCAACCAAGAAGCAACGATTTCAGTCTCAGTGTAAAGGTTCTAAATAGGTTGTTCAGCAGCATCGGGCACCGTGAATTCTTCACCAGCTAGCACCCTTCTTAGTCTCTCTGAAAATAGTCCAAGGTTGATGTCCATATCTCCTTCACTCTCGGTAGTCAGTAGCCAGCAGCCCTAGCATGCAAAGAAAACAATTATAAAAAAAATGGTTAAAAGCTCTCCTTTTACTTCAACATTAGTCAACATAAGCAACTGAGGATGGCACCAATACCTCCTTCTCTCAAGAAGTTGAATCAAGTTCAGGTGGCTGTCAAAGTAGAACAGATCAAGGCAGAGCAGTACTGGAAAATGAATCTTAAACCTAGATGCTGCAGGTGCCGTGGGGATACTGATTGATAAGAGGAATTATATTGAGAAATTATTGATGTACAATAATGATTTTCTGCACAAAACCTGAGGTATAATGTACGTGTATATAAAATATTTTTTATGCAAGAAGATAAAAGGGTGTCTTATAATTTGTGTTATATATATATATATATATATATGTATGAAGAAAGTAAAATAGGCTATCAAGACTAGTTTCTTTTTAGCCCTCTCAAAAGACTGAAAGATTAAAAATAATTCCGCCGGGACCATAAAGCTTGTCTAGAGAGAAAAAGCATCACCTTAGAATTTGATTCATTGATGCATCAAATGCATAATAGTCGCTATTGTTTAGAGATTTTCTTTTCAAGCGCTCTACAGACTACAACATAATACGTTATAGTTTGAATGGTTAGATGATCATTCCAATAGGGCTAAAGGTGTGCATTGGATTGGATTCGAATAGATCTGATTTGAATTTGGATGTTTTAATCTAAACAATCCGATTGGATTGCACTACTCTACATATATATACAGAGTTCATGATTTTTTTGTAAAAATTATCAAAAAGACCTAAATCCGAATTCAATCCGAGTTTAAAATACTATTTGAATTTAAAATTTCATTTAAATACGAAACAATCTAAAACCAAATTCATCTGAAATATCAATTTATTTTGAATCGAATTGATTATATTTGAGATTCAGGTTGGATTCGAATGATTTTTTTTTCCTAATCTAATTAATTCAAAATCCAATTGGAATTATTCAAATCTAAAGTGCAATATTCATCTCTTTTTCATATATCCTTTGCTAAATGAAGGCAAACATGATGCCGAACCCTCAAAAAAAACACCAACTTTATGGTCCCCAGCGGGATTGTTTTTACCTTTTCTTTCCTGAAAGTGGATAAAACAAATTGATCTTTGATTGATACTTGATGATGTCCTATTTTCTTTTTATTTTCATATTTGTTTTTTTTTAACATAATGGAAGACTGGAATATAGATAAAGGACAGTGTATGCCAGCAAGAAAACTTTTTCTCAAGCTTGAAAATGATTTAAAAAAATGAATTTTCTCCCACTAATATCTTCAAAATCATTATTGTAATAACAGAACCCAAAAAATAATTAAATATTCTCTTGTTTAATATGTTGCATGCTTGCATAAAATTGCGGATGATTGCACCAATAACTCAACCTTTACTCCGTGAGCTTTGAACTAAAAATCTGTCATAAGTTATTGTCTAAATAAAGAAATTTATGAATCGGTGTAAAATGGGTCTCAAATCCTAACCCACATTCAAAATTGGGATAAGAAACTTGTAACAAATCTTGTGTAGGGTTTCTATCTCGATTGGTATCTGGATAATTTTGCCAGCCTAGGTTCACGTATTAGCAGTTAGAGCGGATGATTCCAGAAAAGGGTATCTTGAAATTAACCAAATTCATTATAAGGATATGAACTCATTTGATCGCCTAAGGGATCTCAAGTGAGATTTTCAGACGTCTCAAATCCCGTCTTGAATATTAAGTTGGAAGAAAATTAGATCTTGAATCTCAACTCGAATAATAAATCAGAATGAAATTTTTTTATGAAATCTTGTATCATTTAGGACAGATTCCCAAATTCCAATCAAGATTTGAGGAATTTTGTATTAGCAACCAAAGTCGAAGATCCCAAAAAATGATATCTTGAAATTAACCA
The DNA here is from genome assembly GCF_000493195.1 of Citrus x clementina. NCBI lineage: Eukaryota > Viridiplantae > Streptophyta > Magnoliopsida > Sapindales > Rutaceae > Citrus > Citrus x clementina. The sequence continues at coordinate 17,006,054 of NW_006263303.1, read as the reverse complement.
AATTCACTATAAGGTATAAACTCATTTGATTGCACCCTTAAAAAGTATTACAGATGACACCACACAATCATATTATTAAAACAAACCAAACCACACTTATCCAAGCTTAACATGTATATATAAGAGCACAAAAAATAACTTCTTTCTCGTTATAAAGGAGAACAGAATCAGCTAGAAGCAGGGGAATCAATGTATAACAGAAAATAAAAGGGAAAAAAAATTATACACATTCATTTTTTCAGCAAAAACCAACGACTAAATTTTGGACAGAATCAGCTAATACCTTAAAATTCACATGCTAATACTATTTATAATTTCTATGTCCAAAATTTAAAATAATAGGTAGTATTTGTTCAAAACAAGCATTTGTAATCAATATTTTTCCTACATTCTTATTCGGATTATTATTTAGAGAATCTAAGATAATAACAATCTAGCATTCAAGTTATTTATGAATGATAAGGCCTTAAATCTCCATAAAATTGGAGATTCTGAAGATTAGGCAATCTGCCCCAGTTTCTATTTATTTTATCTAGTCCTCTGATGTATCAACACTTAATGCTAAAAACCCAATCCCCAAAATTGAATTAAAAAAAATAGAAAACATAGAGCAAATCAATAGTAGATTCAGCAGCAATGGTGCCTACATCCAAACTTTTCTTCTGATGGAAGTGATGCAGAATTCCCTTAAGACAATTATGACAATCAACATGTATTACACATGGTACAACCAAACCACACACGTCCACACTAAGTTGGAGTTTCAAGCACATTACAAGAATGAAGACACATGAATAGAATATACACAGTGAATCCAAAAACTTGACATTATTGCTTGTAGCAGATCCTTGAAAACAAAGAAACCCAACAATGTCCTGTATTAATCTTGAGGACTTAATAATGTGTAGACAACAGAAGTGAATACTGAAAGGATCAAGGCCGGATTCTGGTTGAAATTGAAACTTTTGCCGCACTACAGTTGATATATTTCCCGCTCTGATTTCACCTGCGCAAGTAATTTAAGATATGAAATTATAGTTTTTCCTGACTGTTCAACAATCAATAAACAAGGGTTCTTCCTCTTCTAAAAATAATTAAGGGAAAATGGTCGGGGTCAGCAACAGGAACTGTGAAGAACACTTCATGTCTAATGTTGAGACAAAAATTAGAAGCAACTACAATTAGAAAACACTTTATAGCCTTAGGAAGCTGCGTGCTATCAAATATATTGAGGAGAAGAAAAAACAAATGTATGAAATTATATTAATAATTAAAGGTTGATGATATTACATAAAATGAAAAACTTACATCTAATTAAATCCATGCAAATCAAATTCCATAAGGATATACTTGATTGTCATACTGCACCTTATCCTCGAAGTCCCGTAGCTTTTGTCTCAGCTCCGGCTGAGGCCACCAACACTCGAATTTGTTTAAGCTCTTTATGCACCAGAGCTGTTCGGGAATCTTTTTCCAGTTAGCACAAGAATTGAGAATCAAGCATTGCAGTTTTGGCATGGCTCCAAGCCTCATAGTCCACTCCTCTAGCCATGGCATTGAATTCAGGTGCACTATCTTGAGCTTTGGGAAACCATCAGACCCACAAGTCAGCTATCTAACTGAATATGTGTTTTGCTTCAGTTTGAGCACTTGAAGAAGTGGCAACTTTTCTAGTGCAGGCATGGGATCATCCATTTGTTCAATATTAGAGAAACTCAAGTGGATTAGACTTTGAGGAAGTAGGTATTTGGCACGGACAATTTTGAAGAGCCTTGGCATCTTGCTTTCATTCACCATCTTCAATGACTTGAGGCATCTGAATCTGCAAAGACTTTGGGACATCAAAAATTGATAAAAATATAAATCTCCTCCTATCCAGAGATTTTGAGGATTAGGTAGTATGTTCAATATATCTTCAGTACAACAGCAAGGATGCATGGCTGTAATGAAATTGAGATTTTCCAGAGAGCTGCAATATTTTCCTGGATGTGCAGGAAGTATGATTGAGCCAAAATTTAGATGCCTGAGTTTGTTCATCTTCCAAAATTCATCTGCTGTATGATTTATGTAGCTAAAGGGAATGGCTATGGTGTAGAGATTCAGAGATTTCTTAATAATGATGAAGCTAGGCTTTTGAGGGAAGGGATGTTCAGCTTCATATCAAAAGAAATAAAGTTTCAATTTTGGATGGAAATTGGCTGAGAACAAGAGATCCCAAGTCCATTACTCAAAACGATTTTCACCCAATCTATGGGGTCAAGGTGGTCGCTTTTTGAAGTACAACAAAGAATGCGGGTACGAGTCACAATCATCTAAGTAAGCAAAATCACTCTGTTTTTAAAAAACGTAGACATGTTTGACATTTTTTTCGCGATTTACCTTTTTGATCTAGGATAGGATGAAAAGATAAATTCCACTTTGAGAGCCATTTGCAACAATGAAGGCCAGCAACGACTACGAATAGGGCATGCGTTGATTCTGCCTCCAACGCTTCTCTTCTTTGCATCAACAAAGACTCTATTCATTAGTTGTTCCATGTACTTCCAAAAGGTAAACAACTCTCAATGGTCCTCTTAGTGGGCACTAAATCAAGCCAAATATTCTGTCCGCTTTTGAACTGAAATGAGATGACGATATCAATTTCAATGAGTGTTATTAGTACTCCACATCCATTCTGATTATCCGGAACAATTTCTCGAATAACATCCCACACTTCAATGCGCCACACATCATCAACCACAATCAAATACCGCTTGATCATTAGATATTGTTGAATTTTTTTTTTCATTTCATAATTTTTATCCTTTATTATACTCAACCTAGATGAAGGCATTAGAAACTTCATAATCATATCTAATATTTGGTCATCATCAGCATCATAGTTGTAAGGCTCTGGAACCCAAGCGTGACAATTAAAATAATGCTTCACATCACTGCTGCTGTAAGCCTCTGCAGCAAAAGCCACCTTGTCCAACCCAATGCTATCAAGATGGTCACCACTGAAAGCTGAGGTGGTCCCTCTTTCAAAATATCTAACAACTTCTCCATTCTGTCTTCTAGACCCACCATGCCGCTATTCTTAGAAGATAAAGATGCAGGAAAATAACCAGCTTCATCTTCAATATTTTTGAAATCATCAATGATTCCAGAATCGATGTACGGAAGTTGTTGCATCCGCTGTTTTATATCATTGATTCTGCTCTAGAGTCCTAGCAGAGCATCACAAATGTCCTTGTTGCGCCTGCTTTGACTCTTTTGTTGAGTGATGCTGTTGAGAATGTGTTAATGACCTTTTCAGATTCATAGGTAAAGCAATTGATTTCCGCCCAAGGTCTGGGTTGTCAACTTCATCTTCTCCTATTTTTTGCAGCAGAAGCCAGGACATATCATATTCATAGTCCCTCAGCCAAGGAGTAACGATTTCAACCTCGGCATGAAGGTTCTGAATAGGTTCTTTTGCAGCATCAGGCAATGTGACTTCTTGGCCAGCTAACACCCTTCTCAGCCTCTCCGAAAATAGTCTGAAGGTGATGCCCATATATCCTCATTGAAAAATTAGTGCTGGCTCCCATACCTCCCTTCTCTTAGCTAGTACTCCATCCAAGAAGTTAAATCAAGATTGCTGACTCTCAAATTAGAACAGATCAAGGCAGAGCAGTACGGGAAATGAATCTTACAGTACTCTGTCTTCCATATGTTGTAAGAAGAATAAAGCAGGGAGAAATAATTACAACATCATCAAGTATCAGTCAAGGCCAATTTGTTTTATACATCCACTCTCAAGAAAGAAAGGGCGAAAGCAATAAAGCTTGTCTAAAAAGAAAAGAACAGAGTAAGCGAAAGAGCATTATCAATTATTTAACAATTTAAGCTGTGGAAAAATAGAAAGTCATGTCTGCCACTTATTAAAAAAACAATAACATAGCAACTTGATAAAAGCAATGGATACAATCATTGCTATTATGTTGAAATTAACCAACTTCACAATCTGGACATGAACTCATTTGATTGCAACCTTTCAATAGACTAATGGATCACATGACACATTGTCTTATAAATGGACTAAACATAATTGTGATAATTTTTTCCCAAACACATCGTTGAGATTGTCAACAAAAGATGAACATTGATGATTGACATGTAGTTTTCAAGTATTTAGAGTATGACGCTGAGATAAATTAGAACTCTACATGACCATCTGAAGAACTTTTCCTCAAATGAATCTTTTGAGTTGGAATTTAGACACATTCACTATCTAAGTATCTTAAAGTAGTGGAGAATACATATGACAAAGGTTGAAGTAACTAATTGTATGAGCAGAAACTGAAATGATTTTGGCATGAGATTACAACAGGTGATTAACATATATGCTTTCTCTACGGCAGCCTCATTAGAAGTGTTATTTCATCAAGTCAACTGTCTTCATGAGAAAAACGAAGCAACGGTAATAAAGTAGGTGGTTGATGCTAGTGATTCCTCAGTGCAGCAGCAGAAATAAAACTAAATTGTAGACTTGTTGTTGTCATACAATAGACTCACCTTGTCCTTGTCCTTGTCCCTCTGCTTATACTGATGAATTTGAGGCCGATGATATTTCTGTGAATAAAGAAAATGATAATAGTAATGGAACCATTGGGCAAATGGTAGTGTAACCTTTAGTTGACAATGTGAGTTCACCTTTATGTACTATTTAATTTCCATTTGTTTCTTGAAACATATATATGCAAACTTTAGAACATCAAGGGAAAAACTTGGACAAAGATTCCATTTCTCTATTCACATAAACACATCAACATCAGTACATGTCTTTTCTTCTTATACTTCTTCAAGTTCACCTTCTCTCTTCTTATCTTATTTTCAACCGTTAACAGAAAAAACATTAGTAATTAGGATTTAAAGTGATAAAACTCAATTAAGGCATGCATGCAAATTTCCGAAACCCCCCCCCCCCAAAAAAAACCAAAACAAAAAAGCACATTGCCAACAATTACAGTAATTTTAGAAATTTGAATTAATTGCATATGTATTCTGTATGTTGGTTAATAATGACTTTCAATCTCAATCTATTTTTCTTTTTTTTTTTTCTCTGAGCTTATTAATGTTTCAGTCCATCTCCAAAAATCAACCCCTAAATTGGATATGCAATATAAGTAGGAAGCCAGAAATTGGTCTAATTAAATAAACTTTGGAAGAAAATAAAAATAATTAGTGGAACTGTTGATTAACTTACCTCGGAATTTCCTGACCAACGAGGCCTCGCTACTCGGTTTCTGTTCCAAAATAAAATTTAAATCAACTTCTCAGGTTTTAACTTGATGGGACACGTGCCGCATTTAAATCATTTCAAAGAATTATTTAAAAAATAATTCACATTTTTTCAATTTAAAATAAATAAAATTTTAAACTGTTAATCAATCAAATCCTTCTTCTAATTAGTCAATTTCATGAGAAAAATAGCATAAATGTTTTGAGATATCATATCATAAATGTATTTTAATTATTTAATGAGGATTTAATTAGTCAATTGCTTAATTTTATTCTTAATAATTTGAAATCGTCAAAAATAATGTGAATTTTTTATGGTTTAATTTTTTAAAGTGAGGTAGGTTTACAAAATTTGAGGGGTGGGAATATCATCACCCTATATTCAATTATAAAGCAAAGCAAGATCTCTCTCTTTATATAATACAAATTTGGTGTGAATTTTCTATAACATCATGTGGTATTGTAGTCAATTGTAAATTCATTTTAACATCATATGATTTTGTAGTGAATCCGTACTAAATCCATGTTTAGACTTATGCATTTGAAAACTTTGATATTTAGAAATTCTCAAGTGTCGATATGCAAATTTTGTGTAAATTCGCTATAACACTATATAATGTTAAGTATATGCACTCAAGAATCTCTCTCCCTATATATATATATATATATATATATATATATTTAAATAAAAATCGTTATTGAAATTTGACTTCCGATCTTAGAATTCCAAACGACTTCTACGAAAAAAAAAATTATTTAAATTCTTACAATCTAAAGTGTAATGGGAGTCTAGATATGTATAATTTTAGTACAAATAAAGGTCTGGCAAACATTTATTAAGATGTATATATAGCTAGTACATATGATTCTATTAAAACCTGAAATCCATGTATCTCAAGAATTTCATAAATATATAGTTTAATTCAACATTAGGCAAAAAAAAAAAAAAAACTCACATATATAATATATGGACTTAGCATTTCAATTTAAAATAATTAAAATTCAAAACCTAGTCTGAAGTTTGAACTCTTTTAAAGGTAGTGAGGTGCAAAGACCAAATTAATTTTTATCTTCTTTCCTCACCACGATTCAAACTTAGGTGGTTAGCTAAATAAAATTACTTGAAAACTATTGAGTCAGAGCTCCATGGAGGCACACCACTAGCATCTTCGTTCAAGTGATATAAGACTTGTGAATCTAAGGATTTATAGGCCAAGAGTGTGACAAGTATGATGTTCGTTGTTGATGCCGAAAAACAACCTCAACAGTTGAATTTGTTTTCTTTTGGGGAATTACAGCACGAATCCAAGCTCAAACGTCGGTCTGAACCCAGCTTTATATACCTGACAACCAGAAAACACGATTAGGATACGCCGGTGGGGTCCTGACGTAAACTCTCTGATTCTTAAGTCAGAAATTGTGTATAAGAAAAAGGTAAACGAGGAGGGAGAATTGTGAAAAGTGAAAATTAACGAATTTTTTCGGTAGAAAAAACTAAAAATATTATCGGGAACCCTAAGATTTTTAGATAGGTGACTTATAGAAATTTTGGTTCATTTTTCTAACCCCTTCCTCAGTTGCCCTTTTCAGCTTAAATAGGCCCTTGGTCGTGGGTGGTTACCACCTTAACTTCTGCCCACTTTCTTCAGCAGTTGCACGTGGTCATCAATTAGAAATAGTTTAAATTGATCGTGGCTCACAACTTTCCTAGAAACTAGGCCATGTTATCTCAACCGATAGCTTTCTATGTCAAGCTAATTCTCGGGTCGGACAAATAAATTTCAAGGTCGGACTGGTGAATTTCCTGGTCGCTCATATAGGCTTAAGGTTGTATTCTTAAATTAGGTCATTTACATAAATCTCAGGTCGTACTTGTAAATCAGGCCGCCAAATTAGGCTCCAAGTTATATTTACGAGGTTAGCTCGACGACAATGAGTTCTGAGTAGATTGGGGTCGACTATATTTCTAAACATTACTAGAAAAATCCAACCAGAACAATGTTGACTCTTTCTAGAGGTTATCAGAAAAATCCAACTCGAACACCAGTCCCCTAGTTTTCAACATCGGGAAGCTATTTTCGATGTTAGAAACTAATTAATGAAAAATAGAAAAATTCTTACAAACCGAACACCAGTCCCCTAATTTTCAATACTGAGAAGATATGAACGGTATTGGAAACAGATTAATTATACAAATTATTATTATTTTCCCTTTAAATTTATGATGGATTAAGTATTTATTGTGCCAAAATTTAATTTGTCTACAATAAGTCAAAATACCATTTCACCAAGCCTTATATTAAGATCTTAAGAATTTATTGTGCCAAATTCATTTGTTTGTCTACAATAAATCAAATTTTCAAAATATAAAACATGTATAAAATTAAATAGAAAATAATTTAATCTATAAAATTAAACATAGAATTTGATTAAATCATATTTATTTCTTAAGAGTTTCACCTTCCCCTAACTAATATTATTTAGTTAAGCATAATTAAAATAAAAAGAAGTAGTAAAATTGAATTACTTATAATTAAAAGAAATAAAAACAACTAAAATTGGAAATAAAACTAATTTTATTAATGAAAATAATTATACAAAATATTAAAAACACACCTGGAAATCAAGATTACAAGGAGATGGAGAGAATTTGAGAAGAAGAGAGTTGTAGAGAGATGATTAAAACATAAAAATGAGGCCCTATTTATAGAAAAATAAATTCATAATCCAGTGCTTTGCGGTCCATCATAGGCTTCATGCATGTGCTCCTCACAACCCTTAGATCAAGATCCAATGGCTGGTCAAACTTCAAAAGTCAACATCACACATGGCATCATTTGACTCGTCCGATTTGCCCAAAGAACGGTTGAGATTTGACAGGTTAATGGGTGGATCGGGTCGACCCGAATACAAAGATTCGGATCCTCCAACTTGCTTCACCAACCATTGCCACGTGGCACAATCATGGCCATTGAATCATGAACGGTTGAGATTTAGTCAAGATTGCCAGTTATCCCATGCACTCATATCTATTGTAAGCTCATTTCATCATCCAATCAGTGCTCGGTCAACAGGAAAAGTCAATTTTTTTTACACAAGCCCAATTTTAAGCCAATCTTGACTGATCTTAAGGTTTTCGGACCTCTGGAATCCAAATTTGACCTCTGTTTATTTGTTTGGAGCCTCGAAGTACGTGAAATTAATAATTTTCCTAATAAACACATAAAAATACACAAAATTAAATATATTTAAAACATAATTAATAATTCATAATATATTACATAAACACAAATATAAATTATAATATAAGCATAAAATAACATATTATCGCTTGATAATTAAACAATTTTTAATACTAATCACACCCCCCAACCAGCTTATTGCTAGCCCTCTAGCAATTAAAGCGTTATATTAAGATTTATAAAATTCACATGCAAGTTAATAGTTGTTCATCTATCCTCTAAATTACCAAATAAATGAACTCTCCCAAATTCCTTCACCACATTGATGTTCACTCATTATCCAGAATATCATCAAACCTTCTTTTGTGCTCAAGTAATTAACACAATACTTATGGGGCTTCATTAAAAGAAAAACAACATTTTCGTTCTAAAATTCATTAGAAATTATATCTTTAGGCAATAGATTATTCACACTTTTTTTTTTATATATTACATTTCTAACCCGTTTAGCGAGCTTTAGGTTAGTGACTCCCAAACCAGTTGGCCTTAGGGCACTAGGTGTTGAAGCACCCCTACGGACTTAATTACTCGGGTTTCTAATAAACAAACAATATATCTATTACCCATGTAGCGAGCTTTAGGCCAGTGACTCCCAGACCAGTTGACCTTAGGGCACTAGGTGTTGAAGCACCCCTATGGACTTAATTACTCGGGTTTCTAGATATAACAAAATTAAAAACATTTTTTTTCTTTTTTTTAATTTTTTTTTTTAGAAATATACACTTTCTACCACCTTAGATACTATTCCTAATAAATCAAAAGAACTAAATGCTGTAAAATTTTAACTTACAACCCACTAGTATGTGTCATAATGTGTGTGTGAAGAATGATTCAATAATACCTGTTAAATGAGTAAACAATTAAATAACTTAATAACTAAGTGGAGAGTTCACAAATTTGAGTAATTCAAAGAAAAGGGAACAAAAACAACTTACTATGAATCTCAAAATCAAAATATAATACAACAAGACTATTAGGATGTGTCTCAAAAGTCGTGACTCTTTACACGGCCATCCTAGACAAAAAACAATTTTTTTTTTGGTTTTTTTTTAACAAAGAAAAGAAAAGAGAAAAGAGAAATACAACACACATATTTAAAACATACGTCAATTATCCCCACCCCACAACCTAATCTAAAAAGTATCTTAACATTTTATAATTTTACAGATATGCAAAAAATAAAAATAAATAAATAAATAAAAATAAAAGAGAATAATAAAAGAAGAAGAAGAGGAGATCTCACCTGAACTTGATGCAGAAGCTTAAAAGTAGATAACAAAGATGAAGAAAAAGTCAATTTTTTTTTTTAACAACACTCTTAAGATTAAGAAGATGCGTTTCTAGAGAAACTACATTATCTATATCCTGCCATCTTCGACTCAAATTTGTCCTAAGTTAGTCTTTACAGAAAAAAAAATGTTTTTTTTTTCTTGTAAACACATAACCAGGACCAAGACATTCCACAATTATCAACTATTCCCTCCCCCCAACTTGAAAAAGACATAGTCCTCAATGTTTTAAAAGGAAAGAGAAAGAGTGTAGAAGACATCACATGAACACTACAACATAAAATATTTACAAACGGAGAGTTAAATCTAAATCGCACTTCTTATTACTGCTACTGTTACCGTTACCATCATTAGTCGACCAATTCAGTGCAACAGTCTGTGGATCTGGCTCTGGTGTATAAGCTTGTAAAAGATCAAGTAACTCATTAGCAGTAGAAGCAGAGATAAATAGTTTTTTTACAGAATGTGGAACAAAATGATTCTTTATTGCATGGTTAATAAAAGTTAGCAAGCCGTCATAAAAATTATTAACATTTAACAAACCGATGGGTTTTTGATGAATGTTCAAGTGGGCCCAAGATGCAAATGTAATTAGTGCCTCAAAAGTTGCAAGATCTCCTGGCAAGAAAATAAAAGCATCAGCATGATTCATCATTTCAGATATTCTCTCTTGCATACTTGATACCACTAATTCTTCTCCAATTGGTGGGCCAGACATGCACACTAGCGGTTTCATGGGTTTTGGGATAATGCCGAGTACTTGGCTTCCTTTGGTAAAAACAGCTTCTGAGACAAGTCTTGATAACCCTCGTTCACCTCCTCCATATACAAGATGCAGTTTCCTCTCTGCTATGACACGACCAAGATCTACAGCTGCCTGAACGAACTCTTTGTACTTTCCATAGTGAAACCCAGAAAGCACACAAATGTTTTTGAATTGTTTACTCGAAGATGATGCCATTGGACTAATTTTTCAAAAACAAGTTGTGAGTGTTTGAAAAATGAGCTCATATTTAAAGATCTTGGTAACATAAATAATGAGAAACAGCTGTAAATGGGTTGGCAATATTTGTTAAATGACGAGTAAAGCTCGTGGCTCAATAATTCAAAAACAAACAGTAAAAAGAAAGTAATGATTAGAAAAAGCAAACAGTAAAAGAAAACCAAATATTTATTAAATACAAAATCACATCGCTAAATGCAATAATGCAAATGATAAAATAACAGTAAAGTAAAATAACAGTGAAGTGAAAGGATATTTACTGGTAGTTGTGATTGTGGCTCACATCTTCCTCTGGTTTTACGTCCAGTAACGGCTTGAACGCCCTCTATGGGTCGAGGATCGGCTTCCTATCCAGTTTTCTTATAAACTGGCAAACAGGGTCTTTTTGAGTCAGATTCCCAAGACTAAACTGTGCACTTTGTTTTTGGAATAGTATCCACAAATTGTAAATCTCACGTTGCACAAATCCACTTCGATGCGTCTCAAGAGATCGTAAGATATCATCCAACGATTCTTTACTCATGCCATCTTTAACGAATTTAATTTTATCTTCACGAGTATCAGAAACCATTCCTAAAGATTTACAATCTGGTCGTTTGCAACCAAGTCTTACACAGTTATGACATTTTGAGCCAAGTCGTTTAGCTCTCCTTTTCTTAGCAAACGTACTTTTACCAAAACCAGGCATGTAAGAAACAAATTGACCAAAAAACTCACCTGCTAATCGGACCTTTGCTTCAATTAACCAACAAATGTCAGAAGGAATGCCATTGATCATTAACAAATGCAATCGTTCACAACGAGCTTTGTAAATTTTCCTGAGGGCATTCTGAGGGAGAGAGGGAAAATGCTTATGGAGTTTATGTTGTATTTCTTCTACACTCTTTCTCTTTCCTTTTAAAACATTGAGGACAATGTCTTTTTCAGGTTGGGGGGAGGGAATAGTTGATAATTGTGGAATAGTTGATAAAGGCAAATTGAAAACATACATTTTGTCTTTTCTCAATACCTTTTGGCTTCTGTTTCGTTTGGGCTTCCATTTCTTCCTCATCCTCCACACTTTTTCACAATAAAAGTGAAATATTGAGCTGTCGTCGTCATGCAATTTTTGGGCAAATTGAGCAACGACGCTACTGAGCCATAATCAAACCTGTTGGTGAGTACCTCGCGCGCCATCTTCTCTTTTGAGTGCTTTTTTTTTTAATAAATACCATATCTATATATGTGTATTGAAACCAAATGCCTTTTTTTTTTTATATAAACAGAACTCGCCTCTCTTTTTGTTTTTGTCACAACTCAACCTCTTCTTCTCTTTGTTGTGTTTCTCTCTCTCTCTCTTTTTTTTTTTGCATTCTCCCTCTCTCTTTGTTATTGTCGAAACCCGAACTTCTTCTTCTCTTTGCTGTGTTTCTCTTTTTCTTTTTTTTTAAACTACTCTTAGCTAATGTTGCATTTTGTTGATGTAGAACCAATGTTGAATGATGTTACTATTGTTGACCATCAGCAAAATTGGAATCCATTCTGGCTAAAGGAGATTCGGTGAGTTGTCTCATCCCAAGCGCATTTGCTTGTTGCTGTGTTTTGTATTGTGTTGGATGTGATGTTGACAATGAAAGGTTGCTTGTAATTTGCTGTTTACATACTGGGTGTTAATATTGGCTGGAAATGAGGTTTTGTTAAATGTAACATTAGGCAGTAATAGAATTAAGGAGTGAAGATGGGTCACTTTGTAGCGATTCGTAAAATGCGAATAAGGAGTTGTTGGATGGGCTCAGTGATATTGCATTGGGTGTAGATGATAATGGAAAAGTCAGGGAAGATAATGTAGAATTAAATTGTAATATGGAATAAGACGCGGAAATAAGGTGAATGAGGAATCGAGTTGTGCACAATTTGAAAATGAGGGAGATGAGCATGAAGAATACGGCGTGAACATACTAAACTTTGATGCAACAGAGAAAGAGATTGAAGAGTTGAGGAAGGAATATCTTATTCCAGACCATATTACACTTAAGTTGTTGGGCAAAGATGAGGTGGCAAGTAAATTGGGTAATAGAGAGACTGCGATTTATCTGGAAATTTTTGAACTTGGTTTTAGGTTGCCCATTCAACCTTATTTTGCTCGAATGTTGGTGAGAGTGGGTTTCAGTCCAAGTCAACTTGACCCAAATGGCTGGAAGGTTTTAGGTGGTATGTATGTTGTATGGGCTGAGCAGAATAGAACCGAGCCGTGTTTTAAGGAGTTTACTCACTTATATTTTTGTAATGAGCATGGGATCAATCACAAAGGATGGTACTATTTTATGTCAAAATCAACGAGTAGAAGAATAGTACTTGACTTTCCAGGCTCATGTAGAGGTTCGAAAAATAAGTATTTCGTGGTGGGTGGAAATTAGGGTAGGGGTGTAGAGCTGACCAAGGATTGGTTTAAAGTTCCCACTCATTTTAGTAGACCAGGTAATTCAAGTTTTGTTCAGGTTGAGGTCAAAATAAGGATACAATCTAACACATGTTTTTACTATAGTGACTTGGAAGAAGAAATTAATATAAGTGACAAGCTGAGTGCTAGAGTTGAGAAAGGATTGCTAAATGCAGGAAACATGTCTACCACCAAGTGTACCCCTGCAGAAATTGCAAAAGCCTTGATCGAGGAGATATCAGACGAGGAAGGCGAACCACATAGTAAGAAACCACGGTAGGCATCATATAAAAACAAAGCTGATGAGAAAAAAGAAAAATAACCCGCTGTTTCTGCTTGCAACATGCTACCTCAGAGCAAAAGTGACCGAGCTAGCGACTCTCGTCCCTTGTGCATTTTACCATCTACCCCTTCCCCGATATGTCCAAAAGGAAGCTTGCTTGAAAGCAGTGACATCATAGAGTCAAAGCAAGGAAGAGAAGAAGACTTACTACCCATGGTGAACTTAGCTACTTGATTTGTGAGCCAGGATACCCTCAAGAATTTTTCCCACTTGTCAGCTACTCATGCCCTTGAAGCGCTTGCTCAAAACCAAGCTGAGGTGGGTATTAATTCACAATCTTTATTTCTTTGATGTTTATACTTTTCATCTTAACCGTCATGCTTTCTTTCCCAGCAATCCTTGATCATGGCCGCGCATATTGAGATGTTTGCAAAGTCATTGAAAGGCCATGCAAAAATAGAAGAACTCGAGCGCACTTTGATAAAAGAAAACCTCACGAATGAAAAGACGGCAAGCGAGCGAGATCGGCTCAAGCGTGACCTCAATGCTCGCAACGATGAAAATACTCACTTGGCAGAAGACTTAGTAGCCGAAAAGAAATCTAATGCGGGCAAAGACTCCAAGATTGCCGATCTTAGCTATGAGTTGGAAAAAGTTAAGTCTGATGTTGATCAATGCATTCGACTGGAGAAAAGGCAACTGAAGGCGGATGTCATTCAGACATGTATCGAATTGTTCCAAGAGAAACACCCGGACATGGACTTTCAATGGATGTTGACTGCTTATGTGAGCAAAGAAAAGGCTAAAAAGAAGTCATCGAGTACGGATCAAAAAGCAAATCGAGTTCTTAAGGGTGATGAGATTAGAGTTAAGGGTGAGACATCTTTAACTAGCAGAGTTGTTGAAGACGAGGAGAATGCTTCCTAAGTAGATTTGAAAAGTTGTTATAAGGCTTTCCTTTTTGTAGTGTTACAAACTGATAACTCTTGTTGAGCTTTCATTTTGTTTTTGTATTCGGATAATTGTTACATAGCCTAGACGCTAATTTTTAACAAAGCTAATGTCGACCACAACAAGACTGAAGATGTTTAGGCTATTGCCGATTGTAACTAGGCTGGAAAGTCGACCTTAAGAAGCGCGAAGCTGACTTCATTATAAATTATTACAAGGTTAAAATGTTGACCTCCACCGTAGGCCTTACAAATCTAAAGTGTCGACCTCAATCGTAGACCTCAAGAAACTAAACTGTCGACCTCAACCGTAGAGCTTACAAAGCAAAATCGTCAACCTCAACCATGGATCTTACCAAGCTAAAATGTTGACCTCAACCGTAGGCCTTACAAATCTAAAGTGTCAACCTCAATTGTAAACCTCACAAAACTAAAATGTTGACCTCAATCATAGAGCTCACAACTCAAAAGTGTCAGCCTCGACCATAAATCTTTCCAAGCTAAAATGTCGACCTCAACCGTAGAGCTCACAAAGCAAGTGTCGACTTCAACTGTAGGCTTTGCAAAACTAAAATGTCGACCTCAAATGTAGAGCTCACAAAGCAAGTGTCGACCTTCACCGTAGGCTTAACAAAACTAAAATGTCGACCTCAGTTGTAGATCTTACCAAACTAAAATGTCGACCTCAACCGTAGACTTTACAAAACTAAAATGTCGACCTCAAATGTAGAGCTCACAAAGCAAAAGTGTCAACCTCGATCATAAATCTTACCAAGCTAAAATATTGACCTCAACCGTAGGCCTTACAAATCTAAAGTGTCGACCTCAGTTTTAGATCCTACCAAGCTAAAATGTCGACCTCAGCCGTAAAGCTCACAAAGCAAGTGTCAACCTCAATCGTAGGCTTTGCAAAACTAAAATGTCAACCTCAAATGTAAAGCTTACAAAGCAAGTGTCGACCTCAACTGTTGGCTTTACAAAACTAAAATGTCGACCTCAACCATAGAGCTCACAAAGCAAGTGTCGACCTCAACCGTTGGCTTTACAAAACTAAAATGTCGACCCAGTTGTAGAGCTCACAACGCAAAAGTGTCGACCTCAATTGTAGACCTCACAAAACTAAACTGTCGACCCCAACCATAGGCCTTACAAATCTAAAGTGTCGACCTCAATAAATTAAAAATTGTAGAACTGAAATGTTATGGCTATGGCCGACCTTAACAAGTTGAAAATTATAGAACTTAAATGTTATGGGTACGACCGACCTCAACAAGTTGAAAATTGTAGAACTTAAATGTTATGGCTATGGTCGACCTCAACAAGTTTTCACGTTGGACCTTAACAAGGCCAAAATGTTGATCTCAATCTCAATAAGCTTGGATAAATTTTTCATGTTCGACCTCAACAAGGCCTAAATATCGATCTCAATCTCAATAAGATTTGATCAAGTTTTTCACGTTGGACCTCAATAAGGCCCAAATATGCCGATCTTAATCTCAATAAGATTGGATAAATTTTTTCACGTTGGACCTCAATAAGGCCAAAATGCCTATCTCAATCTCAATAAGATTGGATAAATTTTCACATTCGGCTTCAACAAGGCCCAAATGTTGATCTCAATCTCAATAAGATTTTATCAAAATTTTTATGTTAGACCTCAATAAGGCCCAAATATGCCGATCTCAAATAAGACCGGTCACAAGTAGGTAAGAAATAGAGTCACACTTTTCAATAACCTTATTGATATTAATATAGCAGAAATTACAAAATTGAACACATAACGAATTAAAATAACAAAGAAACAAACTATCATAACATATTTAAAGAAAACAAACAAACAAGAACATCATAAATAGGATTGGCCTACTGATAGTATTTTCGTAGGTGCTCTGCATTCCATGCCTTGCCGACGACCCTGCCATCTGGATAACCTAACTTATATGAGCCATTACCAAATGAGTGTAGTACTTTGTATGGTCCTTCCCAGCTCAGCCCTAAAACTCCATCAGCTGGCTTTTTGGTTGATTGGTTGACTTTACGGAGCACCAAGTCCCCCTCCTGAAATTGTCGTAGCCTGACATTCTTGTTGTAGAACTTAGCCACTTTTTACTGGTAAATTGTTGCTCGACTTCTTGTCGCCTTTCTCTTCTCATCAAGCAAATCTAAATCCAACAACATATGTTCCATGTTTACTGTCTCATCATAATATTTTGTGCGGTGTGTCTCCATGCCAACCTCAGCTGGGGTTGCATAAATAAATTTGTACAGATTAATGTGATATGAAAAGATTAATTGTATAAAAATAACTTTAGTTGTTGATGAAACTCAACTCCGATTGACACACTATGAGTGATATCTAATTCTCTAACTAATCCAGCAGTAAGTTGCTATTCAAAAAATTGAATCAAGATTGGTGACCAATCATTATGTAAAAGGAATAGAAAGAAAAATTTAATAAAATGCAAATTAATTAATGTTTAGCTTTAAGGAAAGGAGGTTAGTGCAACTTGGAAAGATTCTATCTAGAAACCATCATTTTACGAATTAACCTGTTTGTCAATGCATTTCTAAATGGAAGATTGTTGGTCCTGGAAAATGAGCCAAATTGTGCTTGTACTCAAAATAACATTTGCTAAATGCTAATGTAATTGCTACCGACAAGCTAGCTTTCATTTTTTTTTTCTTTTTATCTGATTTGACATCATATGAAACGTGAGAGTGAAATCAAAACTTATGAATAAGATTCAAACATGTACATATAGTGGATCTAACAAAATAATGAAATGGAATTATTTTGTCGATAATTCAAATAATAAAGCACCTATTTTTTCTTAGAATAATCACAAACTTCAATATGCCGATGATATATATCTTATTGAGATTAAAAACAACACAAGCAACTTATTTGCGTGCCATCAACTTCTTTGCACTACAGACACCCTCTGCATGCTGTGGAGGGAAAAATGTGAAAACCATTAGCATGCTATGGGGCTGCTAATCAATCAATAGAGAAAGAATTCAGTCATCAATTCTAACAGAGCTTCCAAAACGTGCAGCACTATCGATTAAATCTTCCACTTTCAGAACTTTACTCGTTAAACTTCTGCTCCAAATCACCAAGGATTAGTGCTGGTTTTCGATTTTACAAGGGCTGTTGGACAACCCAAATTGACTAGGGCTTAATCTCCATGCCCCAGTTTCTTTTTGTTGTGTTTAATCCTCTAACAGTACCAAGATCAAACACCTTAGACCATCTTTGATTTGATGTATGAAGACTCATTCTCAGAAATCCAAACTAAAAATTGAATCAAAGTGCGTAAATCCAGTGAAGAACAAGGATACAAGCTTTCAAGCTTTCAAGCTTTCACTATTTCACAAATCAAGGTTACCAGGATGTAGAGCTTGTTATAGAGAACAAGAATATACAACTTTCTATTTCAACTCTCTCTCTCTCTCTCTCTCTCTCTCTCTCTCTCCATAGCTTTGATGAGATCTGAGAAGATGGCCCATCAACCAGCCTTATAAACTACGATAAAGGCTATCTCTAACAATCCTAGAATTTTCCTGTACTTTTTTACCTAACCCCAACTCACTTTTGACCAGCACTCTCACCCTTATGATGACCGACATGTCGGTGAAATTCCAAAAAACCGAACAACAATGTCGTTCTGCCAGTGTTGACATGATGAGATGAGATCACCGCACAAATACTTTTCTTCTAACTGAAGTACTAAGCTTGAAGTTGAACTATACCGCTACTTAAAAACTAGAGGAAGAAATAAAATAAAAAAAAACAATAACATATATCAATTTGAATGTTGACAAATTGAATACACACCAGTGCAACTGAAAATAGAAAGTAAAACAATTAATCAGACTTTTGTTCAATATATTAATCCGAACATGACATTATTACTGTTAGCATGCAAATCCTTGAAAATGAAGAAACCAAACAACGTGTAGACAACCCAGCAGAAGTGAACACTGAAAGGATGAAGGCTCAATTCTGGTTGTAATTGAAACTTTGGCTGCAGTGCAGTTAAGATAGTTTCCGCTCTGCTTTTACCTACACATACAACTAATTGAAGATCGCATCATACAGTTTTTAATGAATGCTGTCAGCATCAAGAACTGTGGTAGACACTTTAAGTTTATGTTGAGACAAAAATTAGAAGCAATCACAATTAGTAGAAAAAACTTTATAGTATGATTATAGTTTAGGCACTGCGTACTATCAAATCTATTGTAGAGAAGAAAACATTTATATGAAATTAGATCAATAATTAAAGGTTGAAGTAATCGGGGAAGAAGAAAAAACTTACATCAAATTCAATAGGGGCTAATCAAATTCCGTAGGGAAATAGTTGAATGCCGCACTGTTCCTTATCCTCAAATTCCCGTAGCTTTTGCCTCAGCTCCGGCTGAGGCCACCAGCAATCGAACTTGTTTAAGCTCTTTATGCACCGGAGCTGTTCAGGCATCTTTTTCAAGTAAGCACAGGGGTTGATAATCAAGCATTCTAGTTTTGGCATGGCTCCAATCCCCATAGTCCACTCCTCTAGCATTGATTTCAGGTGCAATACCTTGAGATTTGGAAAACCATCAGAGCCACAATTCAGCTTTCTACCTGAATACGAATTTTGCTTCAGTTTGAGCACTTGAAGAAGCGGCAGCTTTTCTAGTGCCGGCATGGGATCATCCATTAGGTCAGTATTAGAAAAACTCAAGTGGGTTAGACCATGAGGAAATAGGTATTCAGCAAGGACGATTTTGGAGAGCCGTGGCATCTTGCTTTCATTCGCCAGCTTCAATGACTCGAGACAGCTCAATCTGCAGAGACTTTTAGACAACAAAGATTGATTATAACTTAAATCTCCCCGAATCCGGAGATTTCGAAGATTAGGTAGTCTGCCCAATATATCTTCAGTACAACAGCAAGGATGCAAGGCTGAAATGAAATTGAGATTTTCCAGAGAGCCACAATATTTTCCTGGATGCGCAAGAAGTGTGATTGACCCAAAATTTAGATGCCTGAGTTTTTTCATCTTCCAAAATTCATCTGCCATGTGATCTATATAGCTAAAGGGCATGTCTAGGGTATAGAGGTTCATAAGATTGCTTAATAACGATGAAGGCAGGCTTTTAAGGGAAGGGATATTCAACTTCAAATATCTCAAAAGAAATAAATTTTCAATTCCGGATGGATATTGGATGAGAACAAGAGATCCCAAGTCCAATACTCTGAGAAGTTGGAACATTCCACAAATTTTCTCCCAATCCATGGGGTCAAAGTGGCGGCTTTCTGGAGAGCAGCACAACAAAGAATGCAGTTGCGAGTCATAATAATCTAAGCAAGCAAAATCTTCCTGTCTTTTAACAGCGTTTAACCGTTTGACTTGTTTTGGTGATTTACCTTTTGGATCCAGGAAAGGGGAAGAGATAAATTCCACCCTATAAGGAACTGACAACAACACAGGATGGCAACGGCTACGAATAGAGCATGTGTTGATAGTGCCTGCAGCTTTTCTCTTATTTGCTTCAACAAAGCCTCCCTTGATTAGTTGTTCCAAGTAATTCTCAGCAGTTGCCTCACTATTGTCTGGGATGAAACCTTCAGCTATCCACAACTGATATAACTGCCTGGTGGATATCTCTAGGTGTGCAGGAAACACAGATAAGTAGAGAAAACAAAGTTTCAAGCAAAAAGGTAACCTGCAATATTTGAAGTACCAAAGCCCAAGGGGTATCGCCACTGCTTCCCCTATATTTTCTTCTAATGAGATGCTTCCATGATATAAGATGAGGAAAGGCCATCCTTGGTATGTAGCTCTCAATGGTCCTCCAGTGGGCACAAAATCAAGCCCAATGTTCTCTCCGTCTTCGAACTGAAATGAGGTGACAATCTCAATTCGGCTGAGTGTGATTAATACTCTACTTCTATTTTGATTATCCAGAAGTATTTCTCGAATAACATCCCACACACCAATGGTCTATACATCTTCAATCACAATCAAATACCGCTTGGTCATTAGATATTCATGAAGAATTATTTTTTTCATTTCATAATTTTTATCCATTATTTCACTCAACCTAGATGAAGGCATCAGAAACTTAATAACGATATCTAACATTTGGTCAGCATCATACGGATAAGTCCCTGGAACCCAAGCGTGGCAATCAAAATAATGCTTCACATAACTGCTGTTGTAAGCCTCTCCGGCGAAAGCCGTCTTGTCCAACCCAATGCTATCAAGTATGACCACCACTGACAGCTGAGGTGGTCCCTCGATCAATAGATCTAACAACTCCTCCATTCTATCATCTAGACCCACCGTGTTCCGATTCTTCTAAGATGAAGATGCAGGAAAATAACTGGATTCAGCTTCAACACTTCTTAACCCATCCATGATTTCAAAATCGATGTGCTTAAGTTGTTGAACCCGTTGCTTAATCTCAGTGATTCTGCTTTGGAGTCCTTGCAGAGCATCACAAACATCCTTGTTGTACCTGCTTTGACTCTTCTGTTGAGCGATGCTGTTGATGAATGTGCCAATAACCTTCTCAGATTCATACGCAAAACAGTTGATTTCGTCCATAACGGTCGCCAGATCTGGGTTGTCAATTTCAAGGTCTCCTATTTTTTGCACCAGAAGGCAGGAGATATCATCTTCAAAGTCCCTCAGCAAAGAAGTAACGATTTCAATCTCGGCATGAAAGTTGTGAATAGGTTGTTTTGCAGCATCAGGCAACGTGACTTCTTCACCAGCTAACACCCTTCTCAGCCTCTCTGAAAATAGTCTGATGTTGATGTCCATATCTCCTCCTCCCTCAAATCCACCCTGAAATCTGTCTAAGAGCATGCAAAGAAATAATTAAAAGAGAGAGGGGAAAAGGAAAATATGCTTTAAAGCTCTCAATTCAAACATTAGTGCTGGCTCCCATACCTCCCTTCTCTTAGCTAGTTCTCCAGTCAAGAAGTTAAATCAAGATCGTTGACTCTCAAATTAGAACATATCAAGGCAGAATCTTACAATAATCTCGTCTTCCATATGATGAAAAAAGAATAAAGCAGCGAAAAATAAACAGGACATTGTCAAGTATCGATCAAGACCAATTTGTTTTATACATCCACTTTTAAGAAAGGAAGGGTAAAAACAATTCCACTGGGACTATAAAAGCTTGTCTGAAAAGAAAAGAACGGAGCAAGCACAAGAGCGTTATCAATTATTTAATAATTAATAATTAAGCTGTGGAAAAATGCAAAATCATGTCTGGTGTTAATTGTTAAATTTATTGCGAGACTTGCATGTATCTATATCACAAATAAAATTTGTATCCCAGGGTTATAAATGTAAAATTACTCAAATAAATATGCATTCTTAATCATGTGTGATGCTGTCTTATTTCTTCAACTAGATTTAGAGAAAGTACTAAATCGTTTGTAAAATTTTATAGTTAATATATGTTAAATTTTCTTTTTAGCATTCTTTTCTAAGAAATGAAAAATGATAAAGAGTTCTAACAACAGGTGACAAAAATAATAGTAAATTGTGCAATGTTACAATATTAATTGAAAAATAGTTATAATTTTTTATTTAACATTATAAATAAAATTTATAGTTGTTTTCTCACCACTGTATCATTTTTTTATTCAAATATCAGTATTATATGAACTCTCACCTTTTTGAAAGGATTACATCATAAGACACTATTTATAATTATTTTCATTTGAGCACTTAGTGTGAAAAATATAACAATCCATCAATGAAATCAATGATAATGGAATTCTAAGTAGGAATGGCAGAAAAATCAAGTGTAGCTAGAGCATGTTTTCTAAGTATTCTGGCTGGTCTTGGGCTCCGGTTAAAAGTCCGAACCCAGCTCGAAAGCCAAAAAAAATACTGAAAATTTTAAAAATTGTATAATTCCAAGCCTTAAAGACTTCTCCAAATGAATGGTACAACATTGTATAATAGGACCAATCACATGGAGATGATTTGTAAATTTTTGTACACAATTTTAGTATGCATATCAGAAGAGAGGCAGCAATCTTAGTTGATACTTTTATTTGACACATGACGTAAGAAACGGAACAAAGATTGTAACGTTACAAATTTTGCAATTCAGCATCCAAAATATCACTAGAACTTGCAATACAAGCTTTAATCTCTTCAGCAACCCATCGAATTGCGGCCAGGAACACAAACGCAGAGATGGGTATCAAGATCGCATTCGAAACGACTGACAGGGATTGTCACAGTCGGCATTGCTTTTACAAGTGACTGCTTTTGATTCCGGTTGAGCATCAACTGCCGGCATGAAAATATCAAACAACACACCTGCATATATAAATGGCAATCAATTAATTAGCCTAATGCTAATAACACGCCTGCATATATAAATGCCAGCCAATTAGTTGTCATATTATAGTTAATTATGGATGCATTAAAAAGATGAGGAAAATAAGATTAAGGAACAAACATGAGGCCACCAAGAGAATGATGAAAAAAGTGGATTTAAGTTTAAGTTCCATAATGTTTATGTAAGCAAAAGTGCAAAACTGAGAGTCTGAGGATAATGATATCATTAAATTTAATATGGGTTTGGTTTATTTAGATTCATGAGTTTCTCTAGACAGTGTATATGGGGGGAAATTTAATCCACTTAACAACTAAAAAAATTCAGAAATCAAACCTTGATTTGACAAATTAGAAATTTAAACAATTAATTTTTTTTCCATATGCATGCAGAAAATTAGATGTATGTAACTTGTCATATGCTATATATATTCTATCAAGTGAGAGATTTTCTATTCACTTGTATCAAATATATGGTATCAATCAATATATTCTTGTTTTGTTATATATACTTATAGTATCTTATAGTAAACTAAGAAATATTAAAGATCTTCTAGCGTGTTTTGAGTTGTAAAATGTTAAAAAACAAATTTTTTTGTAAAGTATAATTAACTATTTTGTGTTCCAAGTATTATGAAAGGTCTTTGAAGCTTTTGGATGTTTTTTGACCCATTTGTCAATAAGTGAAACTATTAGCACCACTTTAAACTCCTCGTAAAGCCTCTCTTCTAAAAGTACACGATTAAAAACATATGTAAATAGGGGTGGGCATGGTTCAGTCTGGTTTGGTTCGAATCGAAATTAAGCAAAATCGATTTAAATAGGTTATTTTATTAAAAGAACCAAATAAGAACCGAACACAATAAAAATCGAATATAAACGGATCTTCTCAGATCGGTTCGGTCCGGTTCGATTTTTTCGGTTTTGGGCCTATTGGGCCTATTTTGAATTTCTAAATTTTTAGCTCATTAGGCCTCATGAATGTAATTATTTTTTTCAACAATTAATTTATCCTAATTTCATTACAAATATTAACAATAAATACAAAATATTCAAAACATATTTTATCACTAATATCTTACTAACTACTAATAAGATACTTACAAAATATGAAATATTAAGAGTTCAAAATACATAATTAAACTCCAATACTCCATTTACATAAACATAATGTTGTAAAGACAAATAAAAATAACAACAATTAAAACTTACAACACAAAATAAAAAGAAAATTTGGAAACAAACACCAACAACATTCTCCCATCTTCACAAAATTTTTTTTTTTTAAATTGCAAACAAATGACAACAACATTCTCCTATCCCCATCAATATCAGTATCAACTTTAGGCATTTTCCAACTCAATATTTGGATCTATAAAAAAAATTTAAAAAAATAAATAATTAAATAAAAATCTATATAAATAAGATACTATTTTTTAAAAAAAAATAAAGAAAACTTACTGGTCAGCAACATCAGTCAACTGTCATTTACTCCTCAGCTACTTGTTGTTGTTGAGATTGCATTAGCCTAAACAATTCTTCAAGAAATTGAAACAATTATATTAAAATCATTAATTCTAATATACAAAATGTTATAAGTAACAAAAAATAACATAATAAATTACAATATTACATGTTTCAACTAATTCATAGAATTCAGCTTCCTCCTGACTTGGTTGTATTGTATGCTCTCCTAAGAGAGTTGAGTAAAACCAATTTTGAGTACAGATTAATGACTTGACTGTTTTATGAGTTAAAGAACTCCTAAAAGGATTTGGCTTGCGAGTTGATTTCGTTTTTGATTTTAGCCTTTAGGTTTGTTTTGGGTGCAGAAATTGTAACATATATATATACCCATAATCGTGTGTGTGCATGCCTATTTTAGTTATCTTACGCAACCAATTAAAATTTAACACATGTCTATTTAAATAAAATTCCAAGAACAATCTGGTTTTTTAGTTCGGTTTTTTGGTTCAGCTAAGTGAACCAAATACCAAACCTACATTTCGATTCTTTTTACAAACCATATATTTCGTTTATTTTTTAAAATTAAAACTGATCCGAATGGAACGGTTCGGATCAGTTCAGTTTTGTTTTCTCTAGTGCACGATTTTTTTGCCCGCCCCTATATGTAAATCACACTACTTTTAACAACACCTATGTTAATTCCACAAAAAACCTTATATATTCTTTTTTCTTAAAAAATCATATGAAAACAAAAATATTTTACTACAAAACTTTTTCAACAATTTAATCTGAAGCCCTTGTTCCGCACATGAAAATCAACTTTTCAATTTAAAATTCTTTGAGCTTCTTTTTCCAACTTTTTATTTTTATTCTTACACGTATATAAGATTCTTACTCCTGATTCAGCGGATTCGGCTTCGTATGAAGTATCTGCAGATTACTAAGCTGTGGATCGAGATCTTAGGATCTAGTTATGTTACACCCCAAAACTAACACGTGCGGAGCACGTGAAGAAGGATGTTACTTACAAATCGTAATCCTTACTCATAGATTCTAAACTAAAATACCTCAAATTCTTATTCAAACAAACCCACAAATTCCAATGTCTAACACTAAATAATCTCTCCCAAAACATTACAATAATGATTTTCTGCACAAAACCTGAGGTATAATGCACGTGTATATAAAATATTCTTTATGCAAGAAGATAAAAGGGTGTCTTATAATTTGTGTTTTATATATATGTGTATGAAGAAAGTAAAATAGGCTATCAAGACTAGTTTCTTTTTTGCCCTCTCAAAAGACTGAAAGATTAAAAATAATTCCGCTGGGACCATAAAGCTTGTATAGAGAGAAAAAACATCTCCTTAGAATCTGATTCGTGTTAGGAAATTGAGTTTTCTCCCAAGATCACTACAAACAATTTGTCAAACAATAAATTAACAGAAAAAATTAAACGGAGAATACATTAGTCACACAATACAAGATTTACATGGAAAACTCTAAATCCAGAAAAAAAACTACGGCCGTTATCAAAAGACAACCAGAGAAAAAAATATTCATTATGTGAAAAATTATTACAACCACACTTTCAGAAATAATTTTTCTCACCCAAGCCCCAAATACATGATCCCGAAAAATATTCTTTAACAGAGCAAACCCGTAATACCCACATTGAGGAGCCAAATACTCCTATAATACATCTACATGCTTAAGATTATTTCTCTCCCATTAGAAGCTCTCAATGCTTTTCTTGCATTCACCAATTGAATGCTCTCAATTGGATACAAAAGTGAGGAGGAGCACCCTCCTATTTATAGGCAAAAACTTGCCTAACTATGCCCACCAATTTTGATCAAAATTGGTGGCTTAGCCATCAAATTTGATCAACAAATTTTGGTCAACAACCTTTCTTTTTTTGTTTTTAATCAATTTTCAACAATTGATTGATGCATCTAATTCATAATAGTCACTATTGTTTAGAGATTTTCTTTTCAAGCGCTCTACAAACTACAACAAAATACGTTATAGTTTGAATCGTTAGATAATCATTCCAATAGGGCTAAAGGTGTGCATGGATCAGATTCGGATAGATATGATTCGATCTGATTTGGATTTGGATGTTGCCATTTATATCCGATTGGATAAAATTTGTGCATTCGATGGATTGGATCCATTTTAATTTAAACAATTCGATTAGATTGCACTACTATATATATATAGGAAAATACTTAACGTCGAGAAAGCTGAGAGAACCCTGAGAGAAACGGCAGCTTGTGCTGCCATTTTACGCGTGTTCTCTTGGCCCCACCCCCACTTTACTTTAAACATTTCCTCTTTTTTTTATATTATTTTATCTCTCTTATATTTTTTTCTTCTTTTACCTTCTTCTTCTTCTCTTTTTTCTTTCTCTCTCTTCTCCAATTTCTTCGTTACTTCTCTCCATCGTCAATTTCATCTTCTTCATCAACAACATCATCACAATTATCTTCTTCTTCCTCCTGTCAGTTTTGTTTCTTCTTCTTCATCAACATCAAAATTTGGTTTCATCTTCTATCTTGTATAATTAAAAGTCAAGCACCCCTTTGACTTGGAATCAAAAAATCGAAATCAATACAGGTGTTGTTCTTCATTTTTTTGGGTTTTTTAGAACAAAAAATAGGGGAAACACACTTGGAATAATGGAGAGATCCGGACGAAGTGACGAACCAAACTGGTGGTGTCTGTCGTGACGAGCTGAAGAGAAAGAGGTGGCTGTCGGTAACGATGCCGTTGATGAGAGAGAGTGCCGATGAAATTGAGGGGAGGGAGAAGATACGGTAGTTTTTGGTGCTGGAGAGATGAGTTGACTGCAGCAAAAGGCTGACTACAGCAAACGTTAAGTTAAAAAGAAAAGAGAAAGAAACATGGGGGGCGGGGCCAAGAGAACACGCGCGAAATGGCAGCACAAGCTACCATTTCTCTCAGGGTTATCTCAGCCTTCCCGACATTTAGCACTACTCATATATATATATATAGATTTTATGAATTTTATGTAAAAATTATCAAAAAGACCCAAATACAAATTCAATCTGAACTTAAAATACCATTTGAATCTAAAATATCATTTAAATCCGAAACAATCTGAAACTAAATGTATCTGAAATATTTATCAGATCTGATTTATTTTAAATCCGATCGATTGTATTTGAGATTCAGGTTGGATTCGAATGATTTGTTTTTCCTAATCCAAACAATTCAAAATCCAATCGGAATTATCCAAATCTAAAGTGCAATATTCATCTCTTTTTCATATATCCTTTCCTAAATGAAAGCAATCATGATGTCGGGCCCTTCTTTAAAAAAAATAAAAATCTTCAATTTATATGCAACTCCTTTCTCATTATTACTCTTCTTTGTGTTCGACTATTGTAGTGCTTTTTCTTTTGAGATAAACTTTATGGTCCCCAGTGGGATTGTTTTTACCTTTTCTTTCTTGAAAGTGGATAAAACAAATTGATCTTTGATTGATACTTGATGATGTCCTATTTTCTTTTTATTTTCTTTTTTCTTTTTTTTAACATATTGGAGTACGCAATCGAAATAGAGGTTCATTTGTCACAACAGTCCGCGCTAATATAGACTATCAAGTTGTGACAGGAATTAGTCCATTTGTGCAGCCACATGACAACATTTAAAGTCGTCCCACTGCAAGCAAATAAAATTAGGTGCGACGGATTTAATGGGACAGTCAATAAAATTATGTCCACTGTTTTTTATTTATTCATAGTTTATAATTAAGTTTTAGAATAAATATGTGACTAGATTTTATTTGACAAAGAAATTGTGTACACTTGTATGCAACTGTGACATCTAACTATCTCTACCATTTCCAAACCAGAACTTCTATGTCATGTTTAAAACACGAGCAAGGAATTTTAAGTTGGAGAGGTAGAATAGAGACACAATATATGAAAAAGTAAATGTACGCGTTATGAGATTTTCCATGACAAGCATATTTGTTGACTCCGTAGTTACATCGAAGTCTTACTCTTCGAGTTAAGTCAACGGTGCAAAATTCATGGAATCTGCATTTAATTGTCTGGCTAATGGGTTCTCAAATTGCAAATGAAAGATAAAAAGCTTTGGTTACACACACACACAAAAAGAGAAAAAAAAAATGCGGCCACTGGGCTGGATACAATTAGCTGAAATGAGGATATTAAAAAGAACACGTGCTCAATTTAATTGGTAGAGTATTAATAGAGCTTGTGTAATTGTATATATATATTTTTTAGGTTATTTTTCATATAGCAGAAAGATCATAGAA
The DNA here is from genome assembly GCF_000493195.1 of Citrus x clementina. Lineage (NCBI taxonomy): Eukaryota > Viridiplantae > Streptophyta > Magnoliopsida > Sapindales > Rutaceae > Citrus > Citrus x clementina. The sequence goes on along the minus strand of NW_006263303.1, from coordinate 16,977,470 downwards.
TGTTTTTATTGAATTACACTCATTTAATGTATGTATGATATATGTACATATGAATTAAATATAAATATAGAGAAAGGACAGTGTATGGCAGCAAGAAAACTTTTTCTCAAGATTGAAAATGATTTAAAAGAACCATTTTTCTCCCACTAATATCTTCAAAATCATTATTGTTAATAACAGAACCCAAAAAATAATTAAATAATCTCTTGTTTAATATATTGCATGCTTGCAGAAAATTACGGATGATTGAACCAATAATTCAACCTTTACTCCATGAGCTTTAAACTAATAATCTGTCATCAGTTATTGTCTAAATAAAGAAATTTATCAATCGGTATAAAATGGGGTCCCAAATCCTGACCTACATTGAAAATAGGGATAAGAAATTTGTAACAAATCTTATATAGGGTTTGTATCTCGATTGGTATCTGGATAATTTTGCCAGCCTAGGTTCACGTATTAACAGTTAGAGCGGAAGATTCCAAAAAAGGGTATCTTGAAATTAACCAAATTCATTATAAGGATATGAACTCATTTGATTGCCTAAGGGATCTCGAATGAGATTTTCAGACGTCTCAAATCCCGTCTTGAATATTAAATTAGAAGAAAACTAGATCTTGAATCTCAACTCGATTAATAAATCAGAATGAGAAATTTTTATCAAATCTTGTATCATTTAGGACGGACTCCCAAATTCCAAACGAGATTTGAGGAATTTTGTATTAGCAACTAGAGCCGAAGATCCCAAAAAATGATATCTTGAAATTAACCAAATTCACTATAAGGTATAAACTCATTTGATTTGCACCCTTAAAAAGTATTACAGATGACACCACACAATCATATTATTAAAACAAACAAAACCACACATATCCAGGCTTAACATGTATATATAAGAGCACAAAAGACAACTTCTTTCTCGTTATAAAGGAGAACAGAATCAGCTAGAAGCAGGGGAATCAAAGTATAACAGAAAAAAAAGAGGAAAAAAAAATGATACACATTCATTTGTTCAGCAAAAACCAATGACTAAGTTTAGCATGATGGATCAACCTCTAAAATTGGACAGAATCAGCTAATACCTTAAAATTCACATGCTAATACTATTTATAATTTCTAAGTCCAAAATTTAAAATAATAGGTAGTATTTGTTCAAAACAAGTATTTATAATCAATATTTTTCCAACATTCTTATTCGGATTATTATTTAGAGAATCTAAGATAATAACAATCCAACACTCAAGTTATTTATGAATGATAAGGGCTTAAATCTCCATAAAATTGGAGATTCTGAAGATTAGGCAATATGCCCCAGTTTTTATTTCTTGTATTTAGTCCTCTGATGTATCAACAATCAATGCTAGAAACCCTATCTCCAAAATTGAATTAAAAAAATATAGAAAACATGGAGCAAATCAAAAGTAGATTCAGCGGCAATGGTGCCTACATCCAAAGTTTTCTTCTAATGGAAGTGATGCAGAATTCCCTTAAGACAATTATGACAATTTACATGTATTGCACATGGTACGACCAAACCACACACGTCCACACTAAGGTGGAGTTTCAAGCACATTACAAGAATGAAGACACATGAATAAAATATACACAGTGAATCCAAAAACTTGACATTATTGCTTGTAGCAGATCCTTGAAAACAAAGAAACCCAATAATATCCTGCATCAATCCTAAGGACTCATTAATGTGTAGATAGCAGAAGTGAATACTAAAAGGATCAAGGCCGGATTCTAGTTGAAATTGAAACTTTTGCTGCACTACAGTTGACATATTTCCCGCTCTGATTTCACCGGCGCAAGTAATTTAAGATATGAAATTATAGTTTTTCCTCACTGCTCAACGATCAATACACAAGGGTTCTGAAATGAAATTATAGTTTTTCCTGACTGTTCAACAATCAATAGACAAGGGAAAATGGTCGGGGTCAGCATCAGGAACTGTGATGAACACTTCATCTCTAATGTTGAGACAAAAATTAGAAGCAACTACAATTAGAAAACACTTGATAGCATTAGGAAGCTGCGTACTATCAAATATATTGAGGAGAAGAAAAAACATATGTATGAAATTAGATTAATAATTAAAGGTTGATGATATTGTATAAAATGAAAAACTTACATCTAATTAAATCCATGCAAATCAAATTCCATAATGATATACTTGATTGTCATACTGCGCCTTATCCTCAAAGTCCCGTAGCTTTTGTCTCAGCTCCGGCTGAGGCCACCAACACTCGAATTTGTTTAAATGGCATGGCATTGAATTCAAGTGCACTATGTTGAGCTTTGGGAAACCATCAGACCCACAAGTCAGCTATCTACCTGAATATGATTTTTGCTTCAGTTTGAGCATTTGAAGAAGTGGCAACTTTTCTAGCACAGGCATGGGATCATCCATTTGTTCAGTATTAGAGAAACTCAAGGGGATTAGACTTTGAGGAAGTAGGTATTTGGCAAGGACGATTTTGGAGAGCCTTGGCATCGTGCTTTCATTCACCATCTTCAATGACTAGATGCCTGAGTTTGTTCATCTTCCAAAATTCATCTGCAGTATGATCTATGTGTCAAGAAGTTAGGATTTTTCAGTTTGTTTGAAAGTCTTATCAGAATAAAGTTTTAGATAATTAGTTTAGTTTTAAAGTCTTATCGGAATAAAGTTTTAGATAATCATTTTTTTAAATTCAAGTTTAGATAAGTATCCTACAATTAGGGGATATCTATTAGGAGTTTGTTTTCTATATTCTATTTAAGTGTAACTTGTTGAATGAATGAAAGAAGAAAAATAGTATTTTCAGACTCTAAATATTTACATGGTATCAGAGCAATGAATATTTAGAGGTCTATTTTTCAATGGTGAAAACTGCCATGACTGGAGCTACAAAGAGCTCATCGGCATCTACCGCCGAAGATGATGATAGTAACACCAGAACTCCTCAGCCGCTGTTGCAGCAGTCTGAATATAACCAGGATAGCTTTTCTTTGCAACTAATTGTTCATAAATTGAATGGAAAAAATTACTTAGAGTGGGCACAGTGCGTTAAGTTGGTAATTGATGGAAAGGGAAAGCTGGGGCATTTGACTGGTGAAGTAACAAAACCAATTACTGGAGATCCTTCTCTTTCGACCTGGGGATCAACAAATTCGATGGTTATTGCGTAGTTGATAAACTCAATGGAGCCTAGGATTGGTAAGCCTTATCTGTTCTTACCGACAGCCAAGGCGGTGTGGGATGCAGTCCGAGATACCTATTCTGATTTAGAAAATTCATCTCAGATATTTGAGTTGAAAACTCGATTGTGCCAATCCAAGCAAGGTAATTGGTTGGTCACAACTTACTATAATGAACTGTTGATCCTTTGGCAGGAATTAGATCTTTGCTATGATGAGCAGTGGGACTGTTCGAGTGATAGTGTAAGGTATAAAAAGATGTTGGAAAATGACAAAGTATATGTGTTCTTAGCTGGGCTAAACCGTGATTTGGACAAAGTGAGAGGCATAATTCTGAGCAGGAAACCCCTTCCATCTATTTGAGAAGTGTTTTCTGAGGTAAGAAGAGAAGAAGCGCGACGGAATGTCATGCTTAATGATGTTAAAGCCACCAGTGAAGTAGAGAGTTCAGAGAGTTCTGCTCTTATTTTAAAGGCACCTGAACCTGATGGAGATCGAAGGAATTCAAAGAAACCTTGGTGCAACTTCTGTAAAAGGGCTTGGCATACAAGAGAAACTTGCTGGAAGTTACATGGCAAGCCTCCTCATGTGAAGAAGAAACAAGGAGGTGATGGACGAGCCTTCCAAGCTACTTCAGATAAAGAGAAATTAGGTTCTTCAGAGTCATCACCTTTCACCAAGGATCAATTAGAGCACTTGTATAAATTGTTTCAATCCTCATCCTTCAATTCATCTACTCCCTCTTGCTCATTAACTCAAAAAGGTAATTATCTTTCTGCTGCCCTTGTTTCTCATCATTCGAATCCTTGTTCTTGGATTATCGATTCAGGAGCAACCGATCACATTACAGGCTCTCCATCTTTGTTTTCTGCCTATAAGCCATGTGCAGGAAATCAAAAAATTAAGATCGCTGACGGATCCCTTTCGGTTATTGCTAGAAAAGGGTCTATCATTCTTTCTTCCACTCTCACTCTTCATAATGTTCTGCATGTTCCTAACCTATCTTGCAATCTTTTGTCCCTTAGCAAATTAACTCTTGACCTGAACTGTTGTGCTAGTTTCTTCCAAAATCATTGCGAATTTCAGGATTTGACCTCGGGGAAGATGATTGGCAGTGCTAGACAAAGTGGGGGGCTGTATTTCTTTGAAGAAGTACCAAGTTTGAGACAACAACCTCCACGTATTTGTTTCAATTCTGTTTCTGTTGTTAATAATGACAATGAAGTTTTGTTGTGGCACTTTAGGTTAGGCCATCCTAGTTTTCAGTATTTGCAATATTTATTTCCCAACTTGTTTGCTAATAAAAGTTCTTCTTCCTTTAAATGTGAAATTTGTGAATTAGCAAAACATCATCGTGCATTATTTCCTTCCCAACCCTACAAAGCCTCAAAACCTTTTTCTGTGATTCATAGTGATGTTTGGGGACCTAATAGAATTTCTACATTAACAGGAAAAAGATGGTTTATTACCTTCATTGATGATCATACCCATATTTCTTGGGTATATTTAATGAAGGAAAAATCATAGGTGTGAATTATTTTTAACTTTTAACAACATGGTACAAACTCAGTTTCAAACTAAAATTCAAGTTTTCCGAACTGACAATGGGAAAGAATACTTTAACAAGTTTTTGGGAGATTTTTTTGTGGAAAATGGCATATTTCATCAAAGTTCATGTACGGATAGCCCCCAACAAAATGGAATTGCTGAACGCAAAAATAAGCATCTTCTTGAAGTTGCTAGATCCTTACTTGTTATAAATCAAGTTCCTATGTATTTATGGGGGGAAGCTGTACTCACCGCTGCCTATTTGATAAATCGAATGCCTTTAAAAGTTCCACAATTTTAAACTCTATCTGATTTCTTTAATCAATGTTTCTCTACCTCACGAATTTCAGTCACACTTCCGCCCAAAATATTCGGTTGTGTTGCTTTTGTTCATATTCACAACCAGAATCGGGGCAAACTTGCTCTAAAGGCTAGAAAATGCATTTTTGTTGGATATTCTCCAACACAAAAGGGTTATAAATGTTTTGATCCTATTTTAAAAAAAAATGTTTGTTACCATGGATGTTACATTTTTTGAAAAACGAAGATATTATGTAGATAGTCATCTTCAGGGGGAGAATAGGAGTGAAGATTCTATCTTTAACACTACTCACCTAGAAACCCCTTCTATCTTTAACACTATTCACCTAGAAAACCCTTCTATTTCTTCTGTGCTAGACTCCCTCCGTCCAGAAAAAAGTCTCGAGGCTGCCATACCTGAACCTAATACTGTTGTACATGTTCCTAACATTGCTATACCTGGTTATACCATTCTTGATCCCATATTAGAACCTAATGCACCCGAACCACAAGAAAACCTCACTAAATCTGATAATGTAAATGCTAATCAACCTGGACAGCCCTCTAATGTGCCATTAGAACCAGATTTGTGTGCAAGACAGGGTAATAAACAATCTGAGTTTATTGTTTACTCAAGAAAGGGTACTAATCAAAGAAGAGAAAACCCTACTTTGCAGCAAGGCCATGATTCCAATCCAAGGTCAAATCAAACTTCTTCTTCCTCAGGTAATTGTAATTCTAATCCTTCTTGTGAGTTAAATTTAAATTCTCAGGTTCTTAGTGATCTGGACATACCTATTGCTCTTAGGAAAGGTACTAGAAGTTGTCACTACTAGAAAAATGGACTTTACTGACACTAATTTAGTGTCAGTAATTACTTTTCCTGACACTTGTTAATTGTGTCAATAATGCTCCAGCCAAAACACACTGACACTAATTTTTAGTGTCAATGATTTTTGTGTCAGTAATTCATGTCATTATGGTATCACTAAAATAATGACACGATAGCATTAGTATTTAATGATACTATTTATGTCAATAATTTATGAGACTACAATATCAAGAACACACTGACTCAATAACATCAAAAATTATTAATGTCATTTTAAACATTTAGTGTCAGTATTCAATGATGTTATGATTCTTTTGGTTAATAGTATACTTTTATTTTAATTATATTTTCTTGTTCGTTTTACAACCAAAGGAAAACTCAAAGTATATTAAAATATACAAAATCTCGCAACACAATTACATAAGAAATATCTCAAATCCATCACTTAAATTCATATAATTCAACTACATCATTGTTTGGAAAAGACAAATATAAGTACTAAATTAAGTCTTGGACAAGCTCTGAACTACAAAGTACTAAGCTAAGATTCAACAAATATTAACCAACAAAAAGAAGCACATAATGTCACTGAACATCCACAAGCGGCTTCATTTTTCTTTTTCCACCTACAAGTACATAAAATCAATTAGTATACCACAAAAAAATAATTCTTGGATTTTTGGGAGAAAAACTAATCAGGTCAATTTCAGTGTTTATGGATGTTGGAATAAATGAGGCGGCATGAAATCAGGTCATGTTGAAACACTATATAGGGAAAACATATATTAAGCAGGGGAAAGAAGAATTAAAAGCTTTAAGTTTTAAATACCTTCCCAACCTCTACAAAACCTCTCTGCGCATCTTCAAAATTAACCTGCAAAATTGACAATAAGTAAATAGATTAACAAGTAGAAAGCATATTGGCCCATGTTTTAGAATTGCGAATGCATAAGCTCCAAACTCTTTAAAAAAAATCAACATGGAGGAGGCCTGCTTACGTTAGACGATGATGCCCAAAAAAAATAGAAAAAGAGAAGCAAATGGAAAGATCATCACCCATGCTATCATATACTAATTGATCATGCATCAAGATATGTTGGGATCTACAAATACATTGAAAAGATCTTTGCAAATAACGGTGACAACTAGAAAGCTTGGTATTTACATTTTTGAAAATTATTTTTATTGCTAACAGCAGAAAGGGATTCCTTTTTCTGCTTATTTCATAAAAATACTAATATAGGCTGCCCCACTATACTCAAAAGTAATCTTACACAAGTGCTCTTTAGACAAGATTGATATTTGCTACCCTTCACCCCAATTACAAAACCATAAAAACTCATCACCCAAACAAATTTTAAAGTGTCTCTATAGTTGGCTATTAAAAACTGCTAAATTTGTTTGCAGCCATGCCCAAAAATTTCAAGAACATTGAACACAATGCATTATAGGTACAAACAAGATAAAATGAAACTAATTTCTCAAAATTAATAAATTATTACTGAATCAAAAGGTTGACAAATGATGTTTCAGGATTCACTCGACATGTCATCCAAGGTGATACAAAATAGTAGAACTATAGAACCGGGACAAAACTTGCAGCAAGATAACGGCAATTTCCCCCTTTTCGTGTAAGCTAATAATATTATTCTTCAAAGAGAGACGCATAAAAAAAACTACAGAAAAAAAGAAAGAAAGTGCATGTTGAAAGCAAGCAAGCATATGGGTATGAGTCTATTGTTGTTTATCTGTGAATCATGTTAATAACCAGCCACAGAAAATAGTAAACAATAGTTTTCACACAATCGATGCATATTAACACAAGCCACGGATTATGATTTCACTAACCATTGCACACAAAGGTTCCAGACCAATTTTAGAAGGAGGTTCTACAAGTTACTTTCCTTCAATTGCTTGAAAATCAATCATTAACTAAAGAAAAACACATGAAATTAGTTTAAATAATAGGAAAGGTAAAGGAGACATTTTATAAAAACTCTTAAATGTGGTACTCTGATTTCCACAGACTGCGCAACAAAAATAAAATTGGATGAACTACAATAAGTGAGGAGACATACTGTAATTCTACCATCAAAGAAAGATAAGCTTAATCATTTTTAATTTTTTCTCAAATATCCAGTAGTACCTTAAGGTAATAGGACAAGATCGCAGAAGTTGTCATGAAGAGTGTAAAGCACTGAATAACAAAAATTGTACTAATAAATAAAACTCAATTTACTTTCTCCCTCAATCAATTGCTTTGAGCTTACTATGAATTCAACTATGAATTTGAGGAAAAAATATAGACCTCAGTTTGCCAACTTCTTGTTCATGAGATTCAGCCGCTGTAAATGCAAACCTCCATTTCCCGTCAAGCATTGTTTACCTCTACGACAAATTGAAGGTAAGAAGATGAACAAAATAAGTGTAATGTGCAAGAAAAAAAATGAAGTCTATGGGTACAACAACACTACAAGATTTTTCAAGTTCTAGTTCATTTAAATAGACATTCCTTGAACTTCAGCAGCAAAGAAAGTACATTATAGCAGCAATTTCAATTCATTTCAATCTTTGGAATTTTTTAATTAAAAAAAATAAAGTCCTTCAAACTAGTGAAAGGCAAATAAAAGTGTGTTTATAGAAGAAAAATCATGGAATGAATTAATGACCATGCAAGTGAGGAAACACATAAACTTTTGAATAAGAGCGAAACTAACCGTGCAAATGAAGAAAGAAAATGTAAGTCTCCAAGTGCTACAACAAGCAAAACTACCTAAAAACAAGCATTTTCTTCTTGAATTAAAGACAAATCATGAACTTTGTGCAATCTCAAAACATTCAGACAAGCATGAACTTAGGTAATTCATATCATAGTCATTGACTCTATTAAAAATCTTCCAACCGAAAAAAATAAATAAATAAACATGTTGGTTTCTATAACATAATTTGCTTCTCTTTACATGAAACAGAGCAGTAAATAACATGTAATAATTACTAAATACACAACCATTCAATCTTTATAATATAGAAATATAGGAAAAAAAGAAAAAAATTCAAATTACAATTAAATAAACAAAAAATAGATATGGAAAAGAAATCCTACCAAGACTGCACACTGGTAGAGTTTCTCAACATCTGCAACAACCCAGAAAATTAAAATTAACAAAAAACCCTAATAATCATAAGCTAAAATAAAAAAACCTGTTAATTAATTTGACAAAGAAAATAAAATATTAAGCCATTACCAACAGTTAAAGCCTTAATCAAGGCAACCTGTTTGCCCTTAGAGTCATTGAAAATCTCCTTCACATGTCTACGTATAAGGTGCGGTATCTCTTCCATAGCAAGAAAATTAACTAATTTCTCAATAATTTTATTCAAATTCAAGCAAATGGGTTTCGAATATTGAACAAAAAAAAGTGAAATTTGACCATAAAAAGAAAAATAATTTGCTGAAAGAAGCCCCGATTATTGTTTTGATCCATTTTTCAATTTGGGAAAAAAAGGAAAAAGGAAAGAAAAGCCTCACTTTAGGTTTTAGCTTTATATTATCTATTTGAGTTAAATGAACGAGTTTGTGAATGGACCAAAAAAAAAAAAGGAAGAGATCGAGAAGAGAAAAAGGAAAGAGAAAGAGAAAGGCAAGAGACAATTTTGGGTTTGAGTTTGGGTTAGAGATTTGTGTGTATAAAAGACAGCGAGATGGGGACAATTGCTAAGTTTGGGATATGTTTTACTTTCGTTTTACATGCTTTAAATTCTTAATTTAGTACCTGCAGTGTCGAACCACTTGAACGAAAGTGATAGAGGCAACGACGTGGGGGTGGGCGTGGCCGTGGAGGTTGGGCGTGGCCGTGGAGGTTGGGCGCGGCCGTGGATGTGGGCGTTTGGGCTTGGTCATTCTCCATCTTTCACGATAGAGAAGAAGTCAAGAAAGACAAGGAAATTACACAGCGGCTGCGGCATGGGCTCTATTGCACAATGGAGAAGGGGAATTAGGGTTTGGTTTTTTATATGTCAACATTTTATATAACATTGTAATTCCAATTCAATTTTATGGCGTCCAGCGGTTTGCGATCTAAACGTAAAAGTTTTGAGTTTTAGAAGTCCAGGTTCGAGTAAAAATCAAAACAAATTTTAATGATTTTTTTTAAATCTCTGATACTGAAGTATCAGCGATCTCTGATATTTAATTTATTGATACATTAATATTAATAATTTGTGACATCTATTTGTAAAAAGCGGAAAATGATGCATAATTAGGTAATTATTGACACTTTTTCCAAAGTGTCAGTAAAAGTCATTTTTTTAATAGTGTGTGCCAAATACCCATTGTCTAACTTTGTTTCATATCACAACCTATCACCTCCTTTCTATGCATTTACCTCACAGCATTCTAGTGTAGAAATTCTAAAAAATGTACAGGATGCTCTAAGTGTACCTGAATGGAAGGTGTTGTGCAAATTTTAATGTACTCGCAAGCGCACGAATCTATTGTAGTATAGATCTATGGTGACGAGTGTCGATCCCACGAGGAGGTGGATTTTAATTGTGTATAGAATTAATTTTGTAAATGGGTTGTTGGATTTATGGTGGAAATGATTTGGTATATGCTAAAACTTAAATTAAAATGGCGAGAATAAATTCTAAAATTGGAATTGCAATGGCGAGAATAAATTAAAGATAATTCTATTGAAATGACGTACTTGGGTATCTGGATCCGTATCAACATGCATCATGGGCTAAATAATCCGTATTAATGCTAATTAAATCATGAGGGGGGAATCCACACCTCATGAACCACGCTCTAATCAATATGGTGCTAAGGGCTTATCGTGCCAAATAATAATAACCTTATACTAGAGGGCCGGTGAAACCAAGGCGGTACTAGACAAGATTAGTATTATTTGTCGACGAGAAGTCAAAACATCCACAAAAACTAGAGGGGAAGAGAAAGTAAATTTACCAAATTAAGCCCATGACACATGTTGAGACTTCACCTTCAACCCAAGCTTGAAAGAAAATTAGCCACTCATAATTGAACTAGGGGCAAAATCGGAATTTATTAAAATACATAGAAAATACAAGATGGAGAGAGAATTACAGAAAATGGATCCCAAAAATGGATTCAGAGATATCAAATTAGGGGGGAGAGGCCCCCTTTTTATAGATACATGGTGTAAATCATGGCCATCGGATTAAAAATAGTTTGGACGCTCAGGATTGCGCCACGTCATCAGTCAACAGTCCACGGTTTGACCACGCGGATGAACAGTAACACGGTTTGACCCGACTTTGAACAGTAACGCGGTTTGGTTGAAAATAATCCTGTGTGATGCATGCACCGTACGCGAGATTTTTCGTCCACTGATATGCTGCCACGTCACCATCAACAGTACATAAGAATTTTAGTCCAACAGGATCGTGACACCTCATCAGTCAATGCCACATCATCGGTCAATGCCACGTCATCATCCGTCTATGTGAACAGTGTCATGAACAGTAACGTATACAGTACCGTACACGTGAATAGTACCGTACAAGTGAACAGTGCCATTTTTCCTTTTATGCTTATCCTAAGGTTTTCGACCGTCCTGAGTTCAAAAGTGATGTCCGTTTTGCCATCTGATTTCTCGTTTATTGTGAAATGACTATGATGCCCCTAAAATACATAAAATACTTAATTAAAATAAAACACATGTAATTAAATCACAAAAAGGTTAAATACATAAAAGTAAGGGTTGTTAGTAAGACTTGAAATGTAAAACGATGGTTTTCTCCTTTATAAATATGCATTTTCTAACACTCAACAGAAGGCAGCTATCCTTGAAGAGATGAATGCTCTTGAGAAGAATCAGACTTGGAAGGTGGTCAATTTGCCTAAAGGGAAGTCAACAGTTGGCTGCAAGTGGGTATTTACTATCAAATACAATTCAGATGGTTCACTTGAGAGATACAAGGCTCGCCTAGTGGCAAAGGAGTTTACTCAAACCTATGGGATTGACTATTCAGAGACATTTGCACCAGTAGCAAAGTTAAACACTGTATGAGTTCTCTTGTCTATTGCTACAAACCTAAATTGGCCATTACAACAATGGGATGTGAAGAATGCATTTCTCAACGGGGATTTAAAAGAGGAAGTATACATGGATCCTCCTCCTAGTTTCTCTGAAAAATTTAGGTCAAATGTGTGCAAGTTGCAAAAGTCCTTATATGGTCTCAAACAATCGCCTAGGGCTTGGTTTGAGAAATTTACTACATCTGTGAATAGACAATGTTACAAAAAAAGTCAGGCTGATCACACAATGTTCACTAGAGTTTCAGCTAAAGGTAAAACCATTGTGCTTATAGTGTATGTGGATGACATTATTCTCACTGGAGATGATTTAGTTGAAATGGACAGATTGAAGCAAAGCCTAGCCACTGATTTTGAAATCAAGGACTTAGGTGCCTTGAAATACTTTCTTGGAATGGAAGTTGCTCGTTCCAAGAAAGGTATAGTTGTCTCACAAAGGAAATACATCCTTGATTTATTGAAGGAAACTGGAATGAGTGGCTGCAAACCAATTGATACGCTTGTGGAGTACAATCTAAAACTATGTGAAGGAGAAAAAGCCTTAGTGGATGCACGACGATATCTAAAACTAGACCAGACGTCGCTTTTGCAGTCAGTATAGTAAGTCGCTTCATGCATCATCCTCGGGAAGAACATCTCGAAGCTGTTTACAGAATTCTCATATATCTAAAAAGTACTCCAGGAAAGGGACTTTTGTTTAGAAAAACAGAGAATAGAGAGGTATTGAGGTATACACTGATGCTGATTGGGCAGGTTCAGTTACAGACAGGAAGTCTACTACTGGCTATTGCACTTTTGTATAGGGTAATTTAGTGACTTGGAGGAGTAAGAAACAAAATGTGGTTGCACGAAGTACTGCTGAAGCTGAATTTAGAGCTATGGCACATGGGCTTTGTGAAGTATTGTGGCTGAAACAAGTTCTCGAGGATTTGAAAAGACCTATAGTTTTACCTATGAGGTTATACTGCGACAACAAAGCAGCAATCAACATTGCACATAACCCAGTACAACATGATAGGACCAAGCATGTTGAAATTGACCGTCACTTCATCAAGGAGAAACTTGAGAATAAGATTATCTGCCTATTATTTTTTCCAACAAAACAATAAATAGCTGATATCCTAACCAAGGGACTCCTCAAAACTAACTTTGGACATCTTGTCAGCAAGTTGGGAATGATTGACATCTACGCACCAACTTGAGGGGGAGTGTTAAGAAGTTAGGATTTTTCAGTTAGTTTGAAAGTCTTATCAGAATAAAGTTTTAGATAATTAGTTTAGTTTTAAAGTCTTATCGAAATAAAGTTTTAGATAATCATTTTTTAAAATTCAAGCTTAGATAAGTATCCTACAATTAAGGGATATCTATTAGGAGTTTGTTTTCTACATTCTATTTAAGTGTAACTTGTAGAATGAATGAAAGAAGAAAATAGTATTTTCAGACTCTAAATATTTACACTATGTAGCTAAAGGGCATGGCTATGGGGTACAGATTCAGAGATTTATTAATAATGATGAAGCCAGGCTTGTGAGGGAAGGGATATCCAGCTTCAAATATCAAAAGAAATAAAGTTTCAATTTTGGATGGAAATTGGCTGAGAACAAGAGATCCCAAGTCCATTACTCAACCGATTTTCACCCAATCTATGGGGTCAAGGTGGTCGCTTTCTGAAGTACAACAAAGAATGCAGGTGCAAGTCACAATCATCTAAGTAAGCAAAATCACTCTGTTTTAAAAAAAAAACATAGACACGTTTGACATTTTTTTCTGATTTACCTTTTTGATCCAGGATAGGGGAAAAGATAAATTCTGCTTTGAGAGCCATTTGCAACAATGAAGGCCAGCAACGAGTACGAATAGGGCATGCGTTGATTCTGCCTCCATCGCTTCTCTTCCTTGCATCAACAAAGACTCTATTCATTAGTTGTTCCAAGTACTTCTCAGTAGTTGCCTCGCTATTGTCTGGAATGAAACCTTCAGATATCCACAACTGATAAAACTACCTGGTGGATGCCTCCAGTTGTACAGGAAACACAGATAAGTAAGAAAAACAAAGTTTTAAGCAAAAAGGTAAACAACTCTCAATGGTCCTCTAGTGGACAATAAATCAAGCCAAATATTCTGTCCGATTTTGAACTGAAATGAGATGACGACATCAATTTGAATGAGTGTTATTAGTACCCCATTTCCATTCCGATTATCCGGAAGTATTTCTCGAATAAAATCCCACACTTCAATTCTCCACACATCATCAACCACAATTAAATGCCGCTTTATCATTAGATATTCATGAAGATTTTTTTTTCATTTCATAAATTTTATCCTTTATTACACTCAACCTAGATGAAGGCATTAGAAACTTAATAATGATATCTAATATTTGGTCATCATCAGCATCATAGCTGTAAGGCTCTGGAACCCAAGTGTGACAATTAAAATAATGCTTCACATCACTGCTGCTGTAAGCCTCTACAGCGAAAGCCACCTTGCCCAACCCAATGCTATCAAGATGGCCACCACTGAAAGCTGAGGTGGTCCCTCTATCAATATATCTAACAACTCCTCCATTCTGTCTTCTAGACCCACCATGCCCCTATTCTTATAAGATGATGATGCAGGAAAATAATCGGCTTCATCTTCAATACTTTTGAAATCATCAATGATTCCGGAAACGATGTACTGAAGTTGTTGCACCCGCTGTTTTATATCATTGATTATGCTCTGGAGTCCTAGCAGAGCATTACAAATGTCCTTGTTGCACCTGCTTTGACTCTTCTGTTGAGTGATGCTGTTGAGAATGTGTCAATGACCTTCTCAGATTCATATGTAAAGCAATTGATTTCTGGTCCCAAGGTCTGGGTTGTCAATTTCATCTTCTCCTATTTTTTTGCAACAGAAGCCAGGACATATCATATTCAAAGTCCCTCAGCCAAGGAGTAACGATTTCAACCTCGGCACAAAGGTTCTGAATAGGTTGTTTTGCAGCATCAGGCAATGTGACTTCTTCGCCAGCTAACGCCCTTCTCAGCCTCTCTGAAAATAGTCTGAAGTTGATGCCCATATCTCCTCAATTCAAAAATTAGTGCTGGCTCCCATGCCTCCCTTCTCTTAGCTAGTACTCCACCCAAGAAGTTGAATCAAGATTGCTGACTCTCAAATTAGAACAGATCAAGGCAGAGCAGTGCGGGAAATGAATCTCACGATACTCAGTCTTCCATATGTTGCAAAAAGAATAAAGCAAAGAGAAATAACTACAACATCATCAAGTATCAATCAAGACCAATTTGTTTTATACATCCACTGTCAATAAAGAAAGGGTGAAAACAATTCCACTGGGACCATAAAGCTTATCTAAAAAGAAAAGAACAGAGTAAGCACAAGAGCATTATCAATTATTTAACAATTTAAGCTGTGGAAAAATAGAAAATCATGCCTGCCACTTATTAAAGAAGCAATAACATAGCAACTTCATAAAAGCAATGGATACAATCATTGCTATATGTTGAAATTAACTAACTTCAAAATCTGGACATGAACTCATTTGATTGCAACCATTAAGTAGACTTATAAATCACATGACACGTGATCTTATAAATGGACTAAACATAACAAAACACACATCTCCATGTCCAGGCTTTGGTGGCTATATAATTACAAAACAGCATGTAAGTATATAAATACGGAAAAAATTATAAGACACAAAATTTGTTCACAAAGTAAGAAATTACCTCTTGTTGACGAGTCCAGAAATGACCGAGGTGTAGTTTTAATTGAGCTGACGATCTTCCTCCACATACATCACCATTTTTTTTTTTTGGACGCCATGAGACATGACTTGGCATCATTGTCATTGACATACACCAGATATTTCTAGAATGCCTGTGAATCTAATTTCTTTCCAAACACACTTGAGAATTGGGATTGTCAATAAAAGATGAACATTGATCATTGATGTGTAGGTTTCAAGTATTTTGTGTATGATGCGGAGATAAATTAGAACTCTACATGACCATCTGAAGAATTTTTTCTCAAATGAATCTTTTGAGTTGGACTTTAGACACATTCACTATCTAAGTATCTTGAAGCAGTGGAGAATACATATGACAAAGGTTGAAGTAACTAATTTTATGAGCAGGAACTGAAATGTTTTGGCATGAGATTACAACAGGTGATTAACATATATGCTTCGTCTAAGGCAGCCTCATTTTAAGTGTTATTTCATCAGGTCAACAATCTTCAGGAGAAAAATGAATCAAGGGCAATAAAGGAGGTGGTTGATGCTAGTGATTCCTGGGTGTAGCAGCAAAAATAAAACTAAATTGTAGATTTGCTGTAGTCTTACAATAGACTCACCCTGTCCTTGTCCTTGTCCTTGTCCCTCTTCTTATACTGATGAATATGAGGCCGATGATATTTCTGTGAATAAAGAAAATGATAATAGAAATGGAACCATTGGGCAAATGGTAGTGTAACCTCTAGTTGACGATGTGAGTTCACCTTTAAGTACTATTTAATTTCCATTTGTTTCTTGAAACATATATATGCAAACTTTAGAACATCAAGGGAAAAACTTGGACAAAGATTCCATTTCCATTTGTCCAATGGTTCCACCTCCGTTGTTCTCTTTATTCACATAAACACATCAACATCATTACATGTCTTGTCTTCTTATACTTCTTCAAGTTCACCTTCTCTCTTCTTATCTTATTTTCAACCATTAACAGAAAAAACATTAGTAATTAGGATTTAAAGTGATAAAACTCAATTAAGGCATGCATGCAAATTTCAGACACCCCCCCCCCCAACGAAAAAAAAAACCCACATTGCCAACAATTACAGTAATTTTAGAAATTTGAATTAATTGCATATGTATTCTGTATGTTGGGTAATAAAGAACTTTCAATCTCAATCGATTTTTTTTTTCTCAATCGATTTCAATTAATGTTTCAGTTTATCTCCATCTCCAAAAATCAACCCCCAAATTGGATATGCAATTTAAGTAGGAAGCCAGAAATTGATCTAATTAAATAAACTTTGGAAGAAAATAAAAATAATTAGTGGAAATGTTGATTAACTTAGCTCGGAATTTCCTGAAGAACGGGGCCTCGCTACTTGGTTTCCGTTTTTAAATCAACTTTAGGTTTTAACTTGATGGGACACGTGCCGCATTTAAATCATTTCAAAGAATTATTTAAAAAATAATTCACATTTTTTAATTTAAAATAAATAAAATTTTAAACAATTAATCAATCAGATCCTTCTTATATTTAATAAATTTCATGAGAAAAATAGCATAAATTTTTTGAAATATCATATCATAAATGTATTTTAATTATTTAATGAGGATTTAATTAGTCAATTGCTTAATTTTATTCTTACTAATTTGAAATCGTTAAAAATAATGTGAATTTTTTATGATTTAATTTTTTAAGGTGAGGTAAGTTTACAACATTTGAGGGGTGGGAATATCACCGCAATTATAAAGCAAAGCGAGATCTCTCTCTTTATATAATATAGATTTCGTGTGGATTTTCTATAACATCATGTGGTATTATAGTCAATTGTAAAAACATGTTAACATCATGTGGTATTATAGTCAATTGTAAAAACATGTTAACATCATATGATTTTGTAGTGAATCCGCACGAAATCTATATTTGGACTTCTGCATTTGAAAGTTTTGATATATAGAAATTCTCAAGTGTGGATGCACTAAATGCAGATTTTGTGTAGATTCGCTATAACACCACATAATATTAATGTACATTTAATGTACCATACACAACCCACAAGAACCACACAATTATGTGGATCCCACAATTTATGTGGTTCTTGTGGGTTGTGTATGGTACATTAAATGTAACATAGGGACTCCCTTAAGTATATGCACTTAAGAAGCTCTCTCTCTCTCTCTCTCTCTCTCTCTCTCTATATATATATATATATTAAATTAATTTTTTTTTTATTGAAATTTGACTTTCAATCTTAGAATTCTAGACGACTTCCACCAAAAAAAATATTTTTATTTAAATTGTTACAATCTAAAGTGTAATGGGAGTCTAGATATATATATAATTTTAGTACAAATAAAGGTCTGGCAAACATTTATTAAGATGTATATATAACTAGTACTTATGATTCTATTAAATCTTGAAAAATCACATATCTCGAGAATTTTGTAAATATATATTTTAATTCAACCTTGGGAAAAAAAACTCATATATATAATATATGGAATTAGCGTTTCAATTTAAAATAATTAAAATTCAAAACTGAGTCTGAAGTTTGAGCTCTTTTAAAAGTAGTGAGGTGCAAAGATCAAATTAATTTTTATCTTCTTCCCTCACCACGATTCAAACTTAGGTGGTCAGTCAAATAAAACAACTTGAAAACTAAGAGATCCATGGAGGCACACCACTAGCATCTTCATTCATGTGATATAAGACCTGTGAATCTAAGGATTTACACGCCAAGAGTGTGGCAAGTATGATGTTTATAAATAATCAATCTAAACCTGCTGGTTTTGATCCAATTTCTTCGATGGTTTTACTTGTTTGTTTTAGAGCTAAGTACAAGATCATCCATTGGTCTTGATTGATCTTGGGGTTTCATTTGATCTGAGAAACCTTGGATTGTTTCAAATTTTCTTATCTGTTTGATGGCTATACAGAATCGTCTTTCCTCTACTGAAAGCAGGGGCTTCGAGACGACTGCAAGGAACTGGGATGACGGTGCGTGTTCAAGCGTTCAAATTTGCAGAGAAGGAATTGAGCAAGTGCCTGAAGGCCGGGGCGCCAAGTTCGTCCAGCGGGAAAAGGCCACAAAAACGGGTGGTGTAACACCCCAAATCTAACACGTGCGGAGCACGTGAAGAAGGAGGTTACTCACAAATCATAATCTTTACTCATAAGTTTCAAACTGAAATTCCTCCAATTCTTATTCAAATAAATCCATAAATCCAAACGTCAAATACTAAATAATCTCTCTCGAGGACATATAAAAATAATAACAAAAGTCTCAAACTCCAAATTACACGTTCATAATAAAAGTAACTAAATAGAAACACAAGTCTATTCCTCCTCTTATTCAATAGCAAACGGAAACTGGAAATCATTAACTCCAAAGCTAAGTGCACCTCTCAAAAGAAACTTAATCTGCAAAAAAGTAATGACGAGGGGTGAGCCGTCAACTCGGTAAGTAAAATCATTCCTAACACACTAGGCCTATTGATACCAAAAATATTGCAAGCCTTCTTTTGTTTAAAGCATATATCATAATCCATAATTTTCATAAAACGATATATCACAATAACATAAGATAAATTCTTAATAATTCAGAATATTCAAAAGCATATTTACTTACGAATCAACTCATGTAATACGTATACAGAAAACAAACAGGTTAGCTCATGTCACATAGTGTCACCTATAGTCCCGGTGACCCGGCCAGAAACATAATCAGAATATCGTGTGTACATTCAGAACAGAAACCCAGTACTGGTCCAGACGGATATATCGTATATTACGATCAGAATCAGAATCAGAATCAGACTAACTATGGACAATGAGCCAAAGCATTAAGAATCTCATACAATCATCAATAATTGAAATCAAACATAGGTACAAAACATTCGTATCAGTTTCATAAAAGTTCATAACAATAATTTAGGCTTGCATAACATTTTAAAGATAAAATCATAAAAGGTTGTCATGTCATAAAATCATTTACATATTAAAAAGCATTTATAAAATACTTTGTTAAAAAGAATGGTTTGAAAACATTTACATAAAGCTAATTTTGTTATCAAAATCAATTAATCCTTTAAGTAGTATAAAAACATTTATACTTATAACAATAATATCAAAATACTTATACATATCCAGTATACTAGGAATGAAGTTACTTACCTCGACAAATGAACTTGGATTAACACACCTCTAAGCTTCTAAGAGCCTCAAACACCTTCAAAACCTTAAACAAATACAAGATATGACAATCAATAACGTATTCTAAGAATTTGATTTTCTAATTCATACCCGTACAGGTCTGATTCTCAGAATTTTAACTCTTAATCCAAGTCTCAGAATGATATAAAATCCTATGGAACCATTCTGGACATCCATGAGTACCCCATGTAAAATTTACAAGAGAATCCGATATCAAAAACATTTTAAAAACTATTTACTTCTCAGCAAATTCGAAACTGTTTTCACATAATCTAAACCAAACAGAATGGGTTCCGTGATTTTTATAAAATAAAATACTAATCAGAAAATTATGAAATTAAAACTGCGAATCCTAGACACATATATTAACATACATATAAACTTTCAGAATTTTTTGAGTTCATTTGGTGGTACAAATAGTCTTTTGAATCTGATCACAATACTGGAATCGTGGATTTCCAGTGCAGTGGTTTCTATTTCCAAAATACGTATAAAATTGAAAACGAAGTTGAATTTAATGAAATAAAATTTAATCAAGAAGCCCTACATGTCTAGTTTCCAGAAATATAAATTTTATAAGAAAATTCGTTCAGAAAATATAGCTTTAAAAATTCGAGATACTCATGCTGTTCAGAATAAACGTTGTGAACTTACCCGTCGCTTTGAGTCTCTCCTAAACAAAGGTTTGAATCCTAAGATTTGGGTAGGAGCGTAAAGAGCAGCAGAGAAGAAGGATAAACGTTGTGAACTTAGGGTTATGGAAGGGGGAAAAGTATGTATTTATAGGGGATCTTAAGAAACCCTATTCAATAAGGAAAAATAGCCCTTTTCCAAAATGATCTCATAAATAACCTCTATTTAATTAGTACCCCTTTCTAAATAAGGGTTATAGGCCACCCATAATTCTCAATGAAAGCCCAATTTCCATAATTTAATATGTATGGGAATTTGTGGCGTTACAATTTCTCCCCTCCTAACAAAAATTTCGTCCTCGAAATTAAAAGGTTACCTTATGCATGGAAGAGTTGAGGATACTTCTCCAACATTTCTGCTTCTCTCCCAAGTGGCTTCCTCAATAGAATGATTCATCCATCGTACCTTCACTAGGGGAATAACTCTATTCCTTAATACTTGTTCGTCTCGATCGACAATCTCAATAGGCTGTTCCTCATACGACATGTCTTCATTTATCTGAATCGGTTGATAGTCTAGCACATGTAAAGGGTCTGCAATGTACTTTCTT
This sequence comes from Citrus x clementina, assembly GCF_000493195.1. Taxonomy (NCBI): domain Eukaryota; kingdom Viridiplantae; phylum Streptophyta; class Magnoliopsida; order Sapindales; family Rutaceae; genus Citrus; species Citrus x clementina. The sequence continues at coordinate 16,956,342 of NW_006263303.1, read as the reverse complement.
AACACAGACACATGAAATACATTGTGAAGCCTAGACAGACTTGGTGGTAAAGCTATGCGATAGGCCACCGGACCAATTCTCTCTAAAATCTCAAATGGTCCAATAAATCTAGGGCTAAGCTTTCCTGTCTTCCCGAACCGAAACACCCCTTTCCATGGCGATACTTTCAAGAAAACAAAATCTCCTTTTTCGAATTCCAACTCACGTCTACGACGATCTGCATAACTCTTCTGTCTGCTCTGAGCTGTTTGAAGACGTCCTCTAATCAACTTGATTTTATCAACAGTAATCTGTATTAATTCTGGACCCAAAAGTTTTCTTTCACCAACTTCATCCCAGCAGATTGGGGACCTACACTTTCTTCCATATAATGCCTCAAATGGTGCCATGCCAATACTCGAATGGAAGCTATTGTTATAAGCAAATTCGATCAACATTAGGTGCTCTTCCCAACCACCACTCAAGTCTAGGACGCAAGCTCGAAGCATATCCTCAAGGGTTTGAATAGTCCTTTCGGATTGCCCATCTGTCTGTGGATGAAAAGCAGTGCTAAATCTCAATTTCGTCCCCAACTCTTTATGTAAGCTAGCCCAAAATCTTGAAGTGAACAGTGGATCTCTATCAGACACTATTGACACTGGAACCCCATGAAGCCTCACTATCTCCTTAATGAACAACTTAGCTAGTTGCCCTACATTGTCTGTACTCTTCCTTGCCAAGAAATGAGCTGATTTCGTCAATCGATCAACAATTACCCAAATGCAATCACATCCCCTCCTAGAACGAGGTAATCCAGAAACGAAATCCATTGTTATGTGTTCCCATTTCCACTGAGGAATAGGAAGCGTTTGTAAAGTTCCTGCTGGTCTTTAATGCTCAATCTTTACTTGTTGGCAGACTAAACACCGAGACACAAAAGCAGCAATATCTCTCTTCATATTCCTCCACCAAAAACTTTGCTTTAGATCACGATACATCTTAGTACTACCAGGATGCATACTGTAAGATGATTCATGAGCTTCTCTTAAGATCTCCGCCTTCAACTCTTCGTCTGCTGGCACGCATAACCTTTGTCCCAAACATAATCCATCCCCATTATCAAGTCTAAATCCGGGCTTATGTCCTTTGCTCACATCTTCACGGATTTTATTGAGTTCTATGTCGTTCTTCTGAGCTACCTTAACTCTATCAATTAGAGTGGGTTGGACTGTCAAATGTGCTAACACGTCTGCTTGCCCATGAGTAACTACCTCAATCCCACATCTCCTCAAGTCTTTTACCAAATGAGATTGCATGGTGATAAGATGAGCCATGCACCCAGATGATTTCCTACTCAAGACATCCGCTACTACGTTTGCCTTACCTGGATGGTAATTAATAGAACAATCAAAATCCTTTACCAACTCCAACCATCTTCTTTGCCTCAAATTCAATTCCTTTTGAGTAAACAAGTACTTCAAACTCTTATGATCGGTGAAGATCTCACAAGTCTCCCCATACAAATAGTGTCTCCAGATTTTTAGAGCAAACATTATAGCAGCCAATTCCAAATCATGTGTTGGGTAGTTTTGTTCATGATTCTTTAGCTGCCTAGAAGCATATGCTATAACCTTACCATGTTGCATTAAAACGCAACCCAAACCTTTTCTGGAAGCATCACTGTAAATCACAAAACCTCCACCTTCAGAAGGGAGAGTTAAAACGGGGGCAGTCACCAAATGACTCTTGAGCTCTTAAAAGCTCTTTTCACATGCCTCATCCCAATTGAACTTCACATTCTTCTTAGTCAAATTAGTCAATGGTGCTGCTATGCTAGAAAATCCTTTGACAAAGCGCCTATAATAACCTGCCAATCCTAAGAAACTCCTTACTTCAGTCACACTAGCAGGCCTTTCCCAATTCACAATTACCTCCACTTTGGCTGGATCTGCTGAAATACCATCCTTCGTCACTATATGTCCCAAAAACATCACACGATCAAGCCAAAACTCACATTTCTTAAATTTTCCATACAACTTCTTCTTCCGCAATGTTTCTAATACAATCCTCAGGTGCGACTCATGCTCCTTCTTACTCTTAGAGTAAATTAATATGTCATCAATAAAGACGATGACAAACTGGTCAAGATAAGGTTGGAAGATCCTATTCATCAAATCCATGAACACTGCAGGAGCATTAGTTAATCCAAAAGGCATAACTAAGAACTCATAGTGTCCATAACGAGTTCGAAAAGCTGTCTTCGATACATCCTCACTTCTTATTTTCAATTGATGGTAGCCAGATCGTAAATCAATTTTAGAGAATACCGCTGCACCTCGTAATTGATCAAAGAGGTCATCAATTCGGGGAAGAGGGTATTTATTCTTGACGGTAACCATATTCAACTGCCGGTAGTCTATACACAACCTCATTGAACCATCTTTCTTCTTTACGAACAAAACGGGAGCACCCCAAGGCGACACACTAGGACGAATGAAACCCTTATCTAGTAATTCTTGTAGCTGGACCTTTAGTTCTTTTAATTCAATGGGTGCCATCCGATATGGTGCCTTGGATATAGGTGTAGTACCAGGAACTAATTCTATAGTAAACTCAACCTCTCGATCTGGGGGTAGTCCCGGAAGATCTTCAGGAAATACATCAATAAACTCCCTTACAATAGGTATGTCTTCAAGGCACGCCCCATCGGGATGGTCAGCAACTATATACGCTAAAAATCCTTCACACCCCTTCTTTAGCATTTTCATTGCCTTAACCATAGAAATCAAAGCTTTATGACTCTTATGATTCCCTTGAAAATGAAATTTTTCCTCGCCAGGTAGGCGAAAAATAATTTAATTAGCAAAACAATCTATTGAAACATGGTAAGGTCCTAACCAATCCATCCCCAAAATCAAATCAAAATCGTGCATCTCTAAAGGTAGGAGATCCACAAGGAATTCTTTATCACACAATCTGATCACACATGACTTATAGACATGATCTATAAACTAGCAATCCCCCATAGGGGTACTAATTGTCACGTGAACATCCAGTGGTGTGATAGGCACATTAGCATAACGGGCAAACACACAAGATACAAATGAATGTGTAGCACCAGGATCAAAAAGAACTTTGGCTTCTCTAGAGAATAAAGACAATGTACCTGATACTACATCATTGGACACCTCAGCATCTTTTTCTGTTAGTGCAAAAACACGCCCTTGTACCCTCGGTTTCTTCCTCTGCCCTTCGTTAGTCTGAGTATTTGTAGTCTCGCTACGTCTCTTTGGGCAATCCATAATCCTATGCCCAGATTCTCCACAAGCAAAACAAGCTCCAGTTTTCCAATGGCATTCACCAGGGTGCCTCCTTTCACAATGTCGACAAATGGGGTAGTTCCTCCGAGCGGTGTCACCAGTAACACCCTTGTTATCCCATTTGTTACCTCCACCATTATACTTCTGGGAGTGAGTGCCCTGCCTAAAGGAACTTCCATTTCGCGGTCCACCTTGTTGATTCTTCTTATTTCTCTGATCCTTTGTAACTTGGGCTTCAAGAATATCCTTCTCCGCAAGAATTGCTCGGTCCACCAAATCGGCATAATTGTTAATCTTAAGGATGGTCAATCGCCCTTTAATGTTAGGACGTAACCCTTCCAGGAACTTCCTACACTTACTACCTTCATTAGCAACCAAGGTATGAGCAAAACGAGAGAGGGCAGTAAATTGTTCCTCATACTCCGCAACAGACTTTGTTCCTTGAGTTAACCTCAAGAAATCAGCCTCCATCTGATGTCGAACTCGTTCAGGAAAATACTTTTCATGAAAAGCCTCCAAAAATAACTCCCAAGTAATGGGTGCATCTTGCAAGCCAGCCCTTATGAGACGAGATTTGGCATCCCACCAGTGGTCTGCCTCACCCTGAAGGACAAATGAGGCTAATATTACCCTTTGATCATCATTACAACCCATAGCCACAAATATCTTCTCCATCTGTTTTAGCCATGCCTCTGCAACCATGGAATCGGCAGTCCCCTGAAAGGTAGGTGGTCCCAATTTCTTAAATCGTTCTAAGTTCACCATAGCCCCATGATCTCTTGCGCCACCTTGCCTTTCAACTGGCACATTCTCTTGTGCCCCAACTCTGCCTCTAGCCATATCTTGAATTAACTTACTTTGTTGTTCCATCAATCTAAGCATTGCGCGCATCATAGGATTTCCTTCGTTAGCCATCTCGTGCAAGGTTGGGTCAGCGTCGTCAGCGATACCTAAAACATCTCTCGAGCTAGAGGCATGCCTAGCACCTCCCTTACGTGACATCTCTTGACTATAACACGGAGAATAAATAAATAATTAAAAAGGGGTAAATAATTCATAGCTAAAGGTCGTGCAAGCGCGCAGAGTACTGAATAAGTAGTGTAGCTAAGAAAATTTGATATTGTAAACAAGAGCAATAAATATTTCATTCTACGTTAATACCAAAGATCATATAACAAGAGTTATTACAAAGTCACAAGCAACATAGAAAGCCAAAAAGACCAAAATAGAATTACTAGTTACTCCTTGCCTTAAAATATTTAATCACTCTATTAACCTTAATAAAGTCTACAGAGTTTCATGTCCTACAGCCACAAAGTTCATAGGTGTACTCAACCGGATAGGAAAAGGATCTATCTTTACTTTCCTTTCCTTAGTCGTGACTCCATCTGTCTCGATTTCCTTAGGAGTTCTATAAGGTAGTTTATTTAGACCTGGAGATACCCATCCTTTGCTATAGTAAGGCTTAAATCGAGGTCCTGTCCAAAATAGGCGACGTATTACAAGCTTATTCTTGTTAGCTCCCTTGCCATAAACACGTAGTCCACGTATAGCCTCATTGAGCTTCTTTCTTGAAGCTCCAGGTCCTGGAGGAGTATCGATGTAGACCTCTATAGTCCGTCTTAGTCTATCATCCATTCACTGCTTATGAAGTCTCCTAAGATCTTTGACAAGAACTCCTCCTAAGATAAATTGTTCGGTCCTATCAATTTCTGTCCATCCCTTATTCTTGACACTTTTCATACCCATATTGTCCTTCTTCATGTCTACAAAACAAATGTAATCGATTTAATTAGACAATCTAATTAAACCGTAAAAGAAAGTCTACAGAATCCTAACCTAGTTGCTCTGATACCACAATTGTAACACCCCAAATCTAACACGTGCGGAGCACGTGAAGAAGGAGGTTACTCACAAATCATAATCTTTACTCATAAGTTTCAAACTGAAATTCCTCCAATTCTTATTCAAATAAATCCATAAATCCAAACGTCAAATACTAAATAATCTCTCTCGAGGACATATAAAAATAATAACAAAAGTCTCAAACTCCAAATTACACGTTCATAATAAAAGTAACTAAATAGAAACACAAGTCTATTCCTCCTCTTATTCAATAGCAAACGGAAACTGGAAATCATTAACTCCAAAGCTAAGTGCACCTCTCAAAAGAAACTTAATCTGCAAAAAAGTAATGACGAGGGGTGAGCCGTCAACTCGGTAAGTAAAACCATTCCTAACACACTAGGCCTATTGATACCAAAAATATTGCAAGCCTTCTTTTGTTTAAAGCATATATCATAATCCATAATTTTCATAAAACGATATATCACAATAACATAAGATAAATTCTTAATAATTCAGAATATTCAAAAGCATATTTACTTACGAATCAACTCATGTAATACGTATACAGAAAACAAACAGGTTAGCTCATGTCACATAGTGTCACCTATAGTCCCGGTGACCCGGCCAGAAACATAATTAGAATATCGTGTGTACATTCAGAACAAAAACCCAGTACTGGTCCAGACGGATATATCGTATATTACGATCAGAATCAGAATCAGAATCAGACTAACTATGGACAATGAGCCAAAGCATTAAGAATCTCATACAATCATCAATAATTGAAATCAAACATAGGTACAAAACATTCATATCAGTTTCATAAAAGTTCATAACAATAATTTAGGCTTGCATAACATTTTAAAGATAAAATCATAAAAGGTTGTCATGTCATAAAATCATTTACATATTAAAAAGCATTTATAAAATACTTTGTTAAAAAGAATGGTTTGAAAACATTTACATAAAGCTAATTTTGTTATCAAAATCAATTAATCCTTTAAGTAGTATAAAAACATTTATACTTATAACAATAATATCAAAATACTTATACATATCCAGTATACTAGGAATGAAGTTACTTACCTCGACAAATGAACTTGGATTAACACACCTCTAAGCTTCTAAGAGCCTCAAACACCTTCAAAACCTTAAACAAATACAAGATATGACAATCAATAACGTATTCTAAGAATTTGATTTTCTAATTCATACCCGTACAGGTCTGATTCTCAGAATTTTAACTCTTAATCCAAGTCTCAGAATGATATAAAATCCTATGGAACCATTCTGGACATCCATGAGTACCCCATGTAAAATTTACAAGAGAATCCGATATCAAAAACATTTTAAAAACTATTTACTTCTCAGCAAATTCGAAACTGTTTTCACATAATCTAAACCAAACAGAATGGGTTCCGTGATTTTTATAAAATAAAATACTAATCAGAAAATTATGAAATTAAAACTGCGAATCCTAGACACATATATTAACATACATATAAACTTTCAGAATTTTTTGAGTTCATTTGGTGGTACAAATAGTCTTTTGAATCTGATCACAATACTGGAATCGTGGATTTCCAGTGCAGTGGTTTCTATTTCCAAAATACGTATAAAATTGAAAACGAAGTTGAATTTAATGAAATAAAATTTAATCAAGAAGCCCTACATGTCTAGTTTCCAGAAATATAAATTTTATAAGAAAATTCGTTCAGAAAATATAGCTTTAAAAATTCGAGATACTCATGCTGTTCAGAATAAACGTTGTGAACTTACCCGTCGCTTTGAGTCTCTCCTAAACAAAGGTTTGAATCCTAAGATTTGGGTAGGAGCGTAAAGAGCAGCAGAGAAGAAGGATAAACGTTGTGAACTTAGGGTTATGGAAGGGGGAAAAGTATGTATTTATAGGGGATCTTAAGAAACCCTATTCAATAAGGAAAACTAGCCCTTTTCCAAAATGATCTCATAAATAACCTCTATTTAATTAGTACCCCTTTCTAAATAAGGGTTATAGGCCACCCATAATTCTCAATGAAAGCCCAATTTCCATAATTTAATATGTATGGGAATTTGTGGCGTTACAAGTTGTTCCAAGAACTTCTCAGCAGTTGACTCATTATTGTTTGAACTGAAACCTTCAGCTACCCACAATTGATACAGTTGCCTGTTTGATATCTCGAAATAAAAACGAAAGACAGACGTGTAGAGAAAATAAGGTTTCAAGAAAAAAGGTAATGTGAGATGGTATTAAATCCTCTTTTAATTTGAACTTATCTGGGTTTTGAAGAATCTTCTGATATATGTGTATTTTTATTTATATACAGTCAAGATTTACATTATTTTATTTCATATAATAACACATAATTACATAATTGTAGTAGGTCAGATCGGTATAGAATCCTAAAATGTGGAATATGCGAACATTTAATACCCACTGGAGATATGCCAAGTATCTAGTCAATTCTTTTCTAATGACACAATTCCATGGTATAAGATGAGAAAAGGCCATCGGTAACTTTTAGTGGTACTCCTGCAGGCATTAAATTAAGCCCAATGTTCTCTCCATTTTTCAGTTGGAACGATGTGAGCAAGTCTATTTGAGAGAGCTAACAGTCTAATTCAATAATGGGCTGAAGATCTTTTTCTAATTCTCTATCAATTTTGATCTTTTTCAGCATTTGATCGCAGCATAATCCAAGCTGTGTTGTTTCCACAGGCACTCAACAAAGAAGTAACGATTTCGTATCTCTGCGTGAAGGTTTTGAATATGTTGTTTAGCTGCCTCGGGCAACGTGACTCCTTCCCTTCCCCTCTCATCACGTGGTAGTCCTAGCATGCAAATCAATGAATAATTAAAAGACATCATGATAAAATATATATATATATATATATATATAGGGATGGATCAGCAGCCCCCTCAAAATACTCTTAATTTTACACTAATTGATATCCATTAGATTTGAATTGAATCAATCGATGAGATTAATTGAAATTAAATCTTTAAAATCTTTTAATATTCTCTCTCTGCATGTAATCCCCACCTAAAATTTTCTCACTCTTTTATTTTTTTCCTTCCTTCACGTGATGTGTTCTCTCTTCTCTTCTCTTGTTCTTTTTAACCTATGACTTTTCATTTGCTTTTTTCTTTCTTCCTCAATCATAAAAAGTCTTAACTCTCTCTAGCAAAATTTTTTTACTCTCTCCAACTTTTAACTCCACAACTCTTCGTGAAAATGCCTGAAAATAATGAATATTTGGTATGTGTCATGCTTTTATAATTTATTTATTTTTTTTTACAATTAATTTTACCTAACTTTTCTAACTCGTAATTTTTTCAATATTTTTATCTTTTTATATATTATTTATTTTTCTTTCAATTGTTTGACACATTACAGGGGAACAATGGCGAAGAGGTTGAAAACAATCTTGAACAATTAGAGGCACCATATGTGGGGATGCTTTTTGAAACATTAGAGCAAGCTAGAAACTACTATGAAGATTATGGTAGATAGGAGGGGTTTTGGATTCGAACTCGATCTTCTTCCAAGAGTAGAGTAGGCTGCAATGAGGTGACTAGTGGACAATTTACTTTGCCCATCAAGGGAAGCATGTGCCAAAGATTAATAAGCCTAATTTTATGGAAGAACACTATGAAAAAGATGCAAGTGAGGTAAATACAAAAAAAAAAAAAGAAGTAGAAATTGTTCAACTGTCAAATGTGGGTGTGAAGCTAGTATGCGGGTTATGTATGACAAATGGTCAAATAAGTGGAAGATTATGGTTTTCAAGGATTCTCACAATCATAAAGTAGTTACTCCTGCTAGAAGAATAAAGATGAAGTCAAACAAACACATGCCTAAAGCTGCTAAGAATTTGACTGAAGCTTTTCATAGAGAAAATTTGCCTATTGCAAAAGTTTGTTCAATTCTAGGAGGTTCGTAAATGGGCTTTAACAACAGAGATTGCTATAATCACTTAAGGAATGTGTGTCATAGGTAATTGGATGGAGGGGATGCCCAATCAATCCTTATATATTTCAGGAAAAAGCAAGCTGAGAACCCTCAAATTTTTTTATGCAATCCAATGTGATGAAAAAGGGCAAGCAACCAAATTTTTTTGGGTAGATGCTCGATCGTGGTTGGCATATCACTGTTTTGGGGATGTAGTTTCATTTGACACAACTTATAGAACAAACAAGTACGATATGTCGTTCGCACCATTCACAAGAGTGAACCACCACTTACAGTTAATACAATTCGATTGTGCACTTCTACAAGATGAAACATAGGTAACATTTCAGTGACTTTTTGAGACATGGCTTGAAGCTATGGGAGGACATCCTCCAGTTTCTATCATTACTGACCAAGACTTGGCAATGAAAAGAGCAATTGTGACAGTTTTTCCAAATACTCACCATCGATTATGCCTTTGGCATATTAAGAAGAAGTTTGCCGAGAAGTTGTCATATGTGTACTTCAAGAAGTCAAGATTCAAGATCGGATTGAAAAAAATGTATTATGTCTACTTACAAAGTAGAGGAATTTGAAGAAACTTCGAAGAGTTTGATTATAGAATATAAATTGGAAGACAATGAATGGCTAAATCATCTATATGAAATACAAGCTTCTTGGGCACCTATTTATAATCGTAGTATTGTTTTTGCTGGAATGAATACTACAGGACGGAGTGAGGGCATTAATTCATTCTTTAATGGTTTTGTAACATCCTCGACAAATCTTAGAGAGTTTGTTGTGAAATATGAAGGAGCGTTGAAAAGGATTATTGAAAAAGAAAGTGATGAAGATTTTGAATCATAACATAAATATCGAATTGTCAATGATGGAGAATTTCTTTTGAAACATGCATCCCAATTGTATACCATAAATGTTTTTAATAAATTCAAGGATGAATGGAGCCATGTTAATCGATACAAAGTTGAAGAGAGTGGATGTGATGCTGAATTTCTCAAGTACCTAGTGAGAACAAAGTTTGGAGAATCTGAAGAGTTTATGGTGAAGTTAAATCCGTAAACTTATGAGGGTACTTGTGATTGTAAAAAATTTGAGTTCGTTGGAATACTTTGCAGACATATGCTGAAAGTGTTTGTTCGTTTAGACATTGATAAGCTGCCGAATCATTTTATTCTTCCAAGATGGAGACAAGAGGCAAATAAATTTAGAAAGATTGATTTGAGAGATTTTTTGAAAAATGATGGTAAAGAAGAATTAGAGGCTTTGAGACTAAGCCATATGTGCCACCAAACTACTAAATTAGCATGTGCTGTTGCATCTTCAAATGAGGCATACTTGATTTACATGGATGGTATAAATGAGCTAGCAAAAAAGTTGTTAGATATTTCAAACCAACCAGCCACTGTTTGCCAACAGAAAGATGATCCTTGTTTTAGCATTAGTTCATCTCAGCCATTACTTTTGGATCCAAATATTTCACAAACCAAGGGTCGGAAGAAAGATGTTAACAACACTGGCAGAATCAAAAGTGGTATTGAGTTGGCTCTTGGCAAGAAGAAGAGGAAGTGCAATTCATGCGGCAAACTTGGACATGATAAGCGTATTTGTCCTTTAAATCCAAGTAGAAAAAGCATTGAAATATCAAATCTAGGTAAATTGTAAATAAAATCTTGTAATAATTACCTTTCAATATTAAAGATCTCTCTAAAAAGTTTATTTTTGATTATTTGCAAAAATATTACGGAATGAAGAAATGAGTTAAATTGATATCAATATAATCACGAAGAGAATTGTTGTAAGTATGCTTAGATTTTGATTGATTATGTTCATTGAAATTTATATGTTTAATAGCCAACTTCTTCAATTTTTAGTTCTTCACTTGTATATGTGATTTGAGTTTTATTGTGCATAGTGATTGCCTCAAGCTATAGGCTTAAGTTGTATCCTGCAGACCATTGATGGTACTTATTTTTCTTCATTGTTGTTTTCATTCGTTTCCCCTCTTATTTTCTTTTATTGTCAGTTTTGCGTAGCATTGTTGTTGAAATCCTTCCAGGAGGACTCAAGGAGTTGGGCACCAAAATCATTGACGAGGAATATTGAAGCAACCAACTTGTTTCATTGGTTAAAGAAGTCTCTGTAATTTTGTCTTATTCAGTCATTTTGGACTTACTTTATGGACCACTTAAAGCAAATTCTCAAATTAATTATGACGTAATACTATTAATTTTAAATAGCATAAGGCAAGGTTTCTATTTGTTTGCTCAAAATTGCTATTATTTTCTCTTTCTTTATTTTTATTCATAATATACAGTAGAGATCATATTCCCATTCGCACATATTTTTTTCATATACTTAAGATTATAATATTTTTATTCATAATATGTGGTAAATCTTTGTACCAATCAAATCTATACTTGAGATTTGAAGAAAAACTTCTAATGCCATGTCGTTGTCAATAGACATCCTTTTTCACAAGAATTTTTTGTTAAACTTGAGTTTGATGATTGTTTTGCTGGGGGACTAGTTCCGCTGGTTAAAATTAATAATTTTGTGCTTTCAAATGGTATGTGGAGAGAGAAAAAAAAGTGAAAAAAAGAGTTGTGGAGTTAAAAGTTGGAGAGAGTAAAGAATTTTTGCTAGAGAGAGTTAAGACTTTTTATGACTGAGGAAGAAAGAAAAAAGCAAACGAAAAATCATAGATTAAAAAGAACAAGAGAAGAGAAGAGAGAGAGAGCACATCACGTGAACGAAGGGAAAAAATAAAAGAGTGAGAAAAATTTTAAGTGGGAACCACATTGAGAGAGAGAATATTAAAAGGTCTTGAAGATTTAATTTCAATTAATCACATCCATTGATTCAATTCAAATCTAATAAATATTAATTAGTGTAAAATTAAGAGTATTTTTAGGGGGCTGTTGATCCATCCCCAATATATATATATATATCTCTTTAGATCTCTTGATGAATAATGATAGAGTAACAACTATCTTGTATAAATAAATTTGTATAGACTGATGTGATATGAAGAAAGTAATTGTATGAAAATAACTTTACCCGATTGATGCCTTATGAGTGATGTCTGATTCTCTAATTAATCCAGCAGTAAGTTGCCATTCAAAAAATTGAATCAAGATTGGTGACCAATCGTTATGCAAAAAGAATAGAAAGAAAAATTTTATCAAATGCAAATTAATTAATGTTTAGCTTGGAGGAAAGGAGTTTAGTGCAACTTGGAAAGATTCTATCTAGAAACCATCATTTTACCAATTAATCTGTTTGTCAATGCATTTCTAAATGGAAGATAGTTGGTCCTGGAAAATGAGCCAAATTGTGCTTGTACTCAAAATAACATTTGCTAAATGCTAATGTAATTGCTACCGACAAGCTAGCTTTCATTTTTTTTTTTCTTTTTATCTGATTTGACATCATATGAAACGTGAGAGTGAAATCAAAACTTGTGAATAAGATTCAAACATGTACATATAGTGGATCTAACAAAATAATGAAATGGAATTATTTTGTCGATAATTCAAATAATAAAGCACCTATTTTTTCTTAGAATAATCACAAACTTCAATATGCCGATGATATATATCTTATTGAGATTAAAAACAACAGAAGCAACTTATTACCTGAAAGGGATAGAAAAAAGGATGTTGAATTTTATTCAAAGTGGGTATTAATGGTTGAATGATTTTGGTAGAATTGAAGTTTTTTTTTTTTTTTTCGTTTTTGTTTCATTTGTCAACTCCATTTAATCAATTAATCTCAATGGCTATAAGGGATTTCTCTGCTGCAAAAGAGGGCTTTGGTAATGGTATGATTCCACTTTCGGAACTTTACTCGTTAAATCTTCTGCTCCAAATCACCAAGGATTAGTGCTGGTTTTCGATTTTAAAAGGGTTGTTGGACAACCCAAATTGACAAGGGCTTAATCTCCATATATCTCAAGACTATGAAGATTAGGCAATATGTCCCAGTTTCTTTTTGTTGTGTTTAATCCTCTGACAGTACCAAGATCAAACACCTCAGACCATCTTTGATTTGATGTATGAAGACTCGTTCTCAGAAATCCGAACTAAAAATTGAATCAAAGTGCCTAAATCCAGTGAAGAACAAGGATACAAGCTTTCAAGCTTTCACTATGTCGCAAATCAAGGTTACCAGGATGTAGAGCTTGTTACAGAGAACAAGAATATACAACTTTCTACTTTAACTCTCTCTCTCCCTCCCTCCCCATAGCTTTGATGAGATCTGAGAAGATGACCCATCAACCAGCCTTATAAACTATCATAAAGGCCATCTCTAACAATCCCAGAATTTTCCTGCACTTTTTTAACTAACCCCAACTGACTTTTGACCAGCATTCTCGCCCTTATAATGACCGACACGTCGGTGAAATTCCAAAAAACCGAACAACAATGTCGTTCTGCCTGTGTTGAGATGATGAGATGAGATCAAAGCACAAATACTATTCTTCTAACTGAAGTACTAAGCTTGAAGTTGAACTGTACCGCTACTTAAAAACTAGAGAAAGAAATAAAATAAAAATAAAAACATAACATATATCAATTTGAATGTTGACAAATTGAATACACACCAGTGAAACTGAAAATAGAAAGTAAAACAATTAATCAGACTTTTGTACAATATATTAATCCGAACATGACATTATTACTTTAGCATGCAAATCCTTGAAAACAAAGAAACCAAACAACGTGTAGACAACTCAGCAGAAGTGAACACTGAAAGGATGAAGGCTGGATTCTGGTTGAAATTGAAACTTTGGCTGCAGTACAGTTAAGATATTTTCCGCTCTGCTTTTACCTGCACATACAACTGATAGAAGATCTTATCATACAGTTTTTAATGAATGGTGTCAGCATCAGGAACTGTGATGGACACTTCAAGTTTATGTTGAGACAAAAATTAGAAGCAACCACAATTAGAATGTAGAAAACACTTTATATTATGATTATAGTTTAGGCAGCTGCATACTATCAAATCTATTGTGGAGGAAAAAAAACTTTTATATGAAATTAGATCAATAATTAAAGGTTGAAGTTATTGGGGAAGAAGAAAAAACTTACATGAAACTCAATCAGGGCTAATCAAATTCCGTAAGGATAAAGCTGAACGCCATACTGCTCCTTATCCTTGAATTCCCGTAGCTTTTGTCTCAGCTCTGGCTGAGGCCACCAGCAATCGAATTTGTTTAAGCTCTTTATGCACCAGAGCTGTTCAGGAACCCTTTTCAAGTAAGCACAAGGGTTGATAAGTAAGCATTCTAGTTTTGGCATGGCCCCAGTCCCCATAGTCCACTCCTCTAGCCATAGCATTGATTTCATGTGCAATACATTAAGCCTTGGAAAACCATCAGATCCACAAGTCAGCTTTCTACCTGAATACGAGTTTTGCTTCAGTTTGAGCACTTGAAGAAGTGGCAGCTTTTCTAGTGTCGGCATGGGATCATCCATTAGGTCAGTATTAGAAAAACTCAAGTGGGTTAGACTATGAGGAAATAGGTATTCAGCAAGGATGATTTTGGAGATCCGTGGCATCTTGCTTTCATTCACCAACTTCAATGACTCGAGGCAGCTCAATCTGCAAATACTTTGGGACAACAAAAATTGATAATAACTTAAATCTCCCCGAATCCGGAGATTTCGAAGATTAGGTAGTCTGCCCAATATATCTTCAGTACAGCAGCAAGGATGCAAGGCTGAAATGAAATTGAGATTTTCCAGAGAGCCGCAGTATTTTCCTGGATGCGCAGGAAGTGTGATTGACCCAAAATTTAGATGCCTGAGTTTGTTCATCTTCCAAAATTCATCTGCTGTATGATCTATATAGCTAAAGGGCATGTCTAGGGTATAAAGGTTCAGAAGATTGCTTAATAATGATGAAGGCAGGATTTTGAGGGAAGGGATATTCAACTTTAAATATCTCAAAAGAAATAAATTTTCAATTCCGGATGGATATTGGATGAGAACAAGAGATCCCAAGTCCAATACTCTGAGAAATTCCAACATTAGACAAATTATCCCCCAATCTATTGGGTCAAGGTGGTCGCTTTTTGAAGTGAAGTACAACAAAGAATGCATGTGCGAGTCATCATCAACAAAGTGAACAAAATCACTCTGTTTATCAAAAACGTTGATCCGTTTAACATTCTTTTTTGATTTACGTTCTGAAACCATGAACGAGAGAAAGATAAATTCCGCCTCGATAGCCACTGTTAACAACGCAGGACGGCAACGACCACGAACAGAGCATGTGTTGATAGTGCCTCCAGCTCTTCTCCTCCTTGCATCAACAAAGCCTCTATTGATTAGTTGCTCTAAGTACTTCTCAGCAGTTGCCTCACTGTTGTCTGGAATGAAACCCTCAGCTATCCACAACTGATATAACTGCCTGGTGGATATCTCTAGGTGTGCGGGAAACACAGATAAGTAGAGAAAACAAGGTTTCAAGCGAAAAGGTAGCTTGCAAGATATGACGGTTAGACGCCCCATGGGTCCCTCGATTGCTTCCTCTATATTTTGTTCTAATGAGATGCTTCCATGATATAAGATGAGGAAAGGCCATCCTTGGTAACTAACCCTCAATGGTCCTCTAGTGGGCACTATATCAAGGCGAACGTTCTCTCCATTTTCGAACTGAAATGAGGTGACCATCTCAATTAGAGTGAGTGTGATTAGCACTCTACTTCCATTCTGATTATCCGGAAGGATTTCTTGAATAGCATCCAATACATCTGCGCTCCACACATCATCAAGCACAATCAAATACCGCTTAGTCATTAGATATTCACCAAGAATAACTTTTTTCATTTCATAATCTTTATCCTTTATTTTACTCAACATAGAAAAAGGCAATAGAATCACAGTAACGACATCTAATAGTTGGTCAGGGTCATATTGATAAGGCGCTGGAATCCAAGCGAGATAATCAAAATAATGCTTCACATAACTGCTGTTATAAGCCTCCGCAGTGAAAGCCGTCTTGTCCAACCCAATGCTATCGAGTATGGCCACCACCGAAAGCTGAGTTGGTCCCTCGATCAATAGATCTAACAACTCCTCCATTCTACCATCTAGGCCCACCGTGTTCCTATTCTTAGAAGATGAAGATGCAGGAAAATAACCGGATTCAGCTTCAACACTTCTGAAGTTGTCCATGATTTCGGGATCGATGTGCTTAAGTTGTTGAACCCGTTGCTTAATCTCAGTGATTCTGCTTTGGAGTCGTTGCAGAGCATCACAAATGTCCTTGTTGTATCTGCTTTGACTCTTCTGTTGAGTGATGCTGTTGATGTATGTGTCAATGACCTTCTCAGATTCATACGTAAAGCAATTGATTTTGTGCATAACGGTCGCAAGATCTGGGTCATCAATTTCCTCCTCTGCTATTTTTTGGAACAGAAGGCAGGAGATATCATATTCAAATTCCCTCAGCCAAGAAGTAACGATTTCAACCTCCGCATTAAGGTTGTGAATTGGTTGTTTCGCAGCATCAGACAACATGACTTCTTCACCAGCTAACACCCTTCTCAGCCTCTCTGAAAATAGTCTGAAGCTGATGTCCATATCTCCTCCTCTCTCAGATTCACCCTGAAATCAGTCTTGTAGCATGCAAAGAAATAATTAAAAGAGAGAGGGGAAAAAGAAAATATGCTTTAAAGATCTCAATTCAAACATTAGTGCTGGCTCCCGTACCTCCCTTCTCTTAGCTAGTTCTCCAGTCAAGAAGTTAAATCAAGATCGTTGACTCTCAAATTAGAACATATCAAGGCAGAATCTTTGTTTAAAAAAAAAAAATCATTGTTAAAACTTCTTAGCTCTTAATTCAAATATTTATGTGTCCGCTGAAACATTTATTGTTGATGAATGGAATTGGTCGTAGGTTGACCGACGCAACTCTTTCTCTCAGCACTCAAGTAGTGTGAGCATGTTAGTTTAGTCAATAATTTCTTCTATACATAAATGATGTTTTATTATAGAATTTTGATAATATGTACAATACGGAAGTAGTTGTAGAAAAGAGATTGGGTATTGGTTTATGTGATATGGACTTGGAGCATAATAAATTATACAACTTGCAATTAAATCCAAAATGGCAGTACTTCGTTACTTTTGTCATCTGTGAATATAAAACACTGACTATGTAATCATAATACTTTTTTAATGAGTATGATGAAAATTAAAGACAAATAATATGATGAAAATTAAAGACAAATAATGATTTTATAATTATTTCATGGAGTTAGTCACTGACTGCTCTATCATGCACAAGTTTTTCCGTGACTATTTCTCGTGAAAAGGAAATTTTTAAAAACTTTATCAATGTAGGTAATGAATAAATATGCTACCACTTGCAGCAAGGTTGGAGAAGATGAGGGGAAGGTGACGCTAATGAATAAATATGCTACCACTTGCAATTAATAAAATGCTAACCCTGTCTGGTAAGCTAGCTCTGTTCATTGAAACCAAAAGCAATAGAATCTTTGACCTTGCTGCCACAAGATGATTGTCATGGAAGGCACCAAAGTTTCCAAGTAACAGACAAAGTTGAAGTAGTTAGCACTATGAGCCGAGGCAAAGACATACTGCTAATCATCGTGTTTGCTTTTTGAGAGTCTTCACCCTAATTGGCTTCCACAGCTTGCTTCTCTGCCTCGTACCTTAGTTTTAACAGCATCTCCATCTAATCCTCTCAACCCACTACACGGGGGTTTCTTGTTCATCTGCTCCCTCCTCCTCCCTAGAGAAGAATCATGGCCTGATACAAACTTGATTTTACGCTATCAAGGATGGCCACTACTAAAAGTTGAGGTGGTACCTCAATGAATAAATCTATCAACTCCTCCATTCTATTATCTAGACCCACTGTGACCCTCTTCTTAAATCCTGAAGATACAGAAGAATAATTACCAGCATCAGCCGTTGTTGATGTGTTAAATCCTCGATGACGAATTATACATTACGAGACTTGCATGTATATCACAAACAAAATTTGTATCCCAAGGTTATAAATGTAAAATTACTCAAATGAATATACGTGATTAATCATGTACGATGGTATCTTATTTCTTCAACGAAATTTAGAAAAAGTACTAGATCGTTTGTAAAATTTTATATTTATTATATCTTCATTTTAAAAGTATATACATATACCACAGAAATTTGGGGATCTTTTAAGCATGTTTTTTTTAAGAAATGAAAAATGATAGAGTTCTAACAGAGACATAAGGGTGACAAAAATAATTGTAAATTGTGTAGTGTTACAATGTTGATTGAAAAATAGTTATATTTTTTTTTATTTAACACTATAACATTATATGATTTTACAGTTGTTTGGTCACCATTGCATCATTCTTCGATTCAAGTATCCGTAATATATGAATCCTCGTCTTTTTGAAAAGATTAATATCTTAAGACACTATTTATAATTATTTTCATTTGAGTCCACTACTAGAAAAATAAGCTTTACTGACACTTTGCAAAAAGTGTCAGTACTTATGTACATATGCACCATTTTCCGCTTTTGACAAATAGGAATCAGAGATTAATGATACTAGGGTGTCAGTAAACTAAACATAAAAAATCACTAACACTAAAGTATCAATGATAAAAAAATTCATAAAAATTTTGTTTTACCTCCAACTCGAACCTGAGAGCTCTAAGATTTAAAGCTTTAATGTTTGGAGCACAGACCATCAAATCTCGATGAGTCAAAGTCATAATAATATTTAAATTATTAAAAAATGAAAATATAAATAACAACAACATAAAACACACTTGACTTTTCCCCATTTAGACTATATCGACTGTCTCTATCTTGCTTTCATCGTTCACTTTCTCTTTCGTTCTTCTCTTCTCGATCTCTTCTATTTTGCACTATCCATTTACGAATTAAATTCAATTAATTTAGATAGATAATGAAAAATTAAAACTCTGTTTCGTATTTCCATTTTCCCCAAATTGAAACACAAACCAAAACCCTAATCGCTTGTTATCGAAGGGGTTTTTCTCCAACTAAACCATCCAGTGCCTATACTAGGCAAGCAAGTAAAAGCCATCGACAAGGGGTGAAGTGGCACCATCGGTTCCGTATTCAGGTAATCTCATTCTCTTTGACAAGTTAAGTCTAGAGAAAGAACTGTAGAGGAGGTTATCAGCTGGTAATGGCAGAATATTTTATTTTTTTGGGCAATTTAATTATTGGGTTTGTTTTAATTTGGCTTATGAATAATATTTTTGAATTATTATTTTTGGGTTGTTTCAGATATTCAGAAATTGAACAGTAGTGCAACCCTGGTGGGTTTTGTTTTCCAAATCTTTTTTTTTCTTTTATTTATTTTTAACTTGAAATTTTTGTTCTTATTTTTCTATATCTTCACTCACATGCAGTCCAAAAATACAGGCATTTTAAGTGGTGCATTACTTAAACTCAAAACACTTGCTACTGCGACTCTGTTTTTTTCTGCCACATTTGAGGTCAGTTTCAAACTTTTGTGCATGTGATTTACAGTCATTGTTATTTAAAACTAAGAATGTGCATTTTTTTTTAGTTTCTGAAATAAACTGTTAGCTCCGTTTCTTAACTTTGAGCAATAAGTTAGTTGATTTTGAATGTACTAAAATATGAAATTTCATTTTAGCTTTTGCCTTTGTGATTAGGAGATGATTGTTTGGGTGTTATATTGGCTGAATGACTGTGTATTTAGTGGTTACAAACTATTTACATCTCTGTTTCATGTGAAGAGAGGCAAATTTTGTTATATAATCCTACTTGTTTATTTATTCTGTTTTGGTTGGGTGATTTGTACTAGAGACAATGACTATGATATGAATTAATTAAGTTCGTGGTTGTGAGTATTTTGAGATTGTATAAAGTTGATGATTTGTGTTTGATTCAATAAAGAAATGCTTGTTTTAAAGTAGTTTTGCATGTTGTATTTGAAGTTAAAAAATGATTTATAGAATCTTTAAAAATGGCTTGCAAAGTGGTATGAAGACATTATTTATTTGAACTCTTAACTTTTGTTAGTTACTTGACTTATGAATTAGTTCGACTACTTAAAAAGCCATTATTACCCATCTTACCTATTAATCTCCTATTTAAGTTTCAAAACTTCTTTTATTTCAATTTTAGGATTTTGTCTAAATTATTATTATAATTAATGATTTATAGGGGCTATTAATGATTTTCCAGAATTATAAGTTTATTATTGCAACTATAATCATAATAACATTGAACTTTAAATTAATCATGCAATTTAATTAAACTTAAACTGACATTACATATGTGAATAGGTAAAATATTTGAAATGGACAGAAGTTGGATAACTTGTGATAGATTGTCTGTAGAGTATCGTTCTGGAGTTGCTGATTTCTTAGATTTTGCCATTTTGAATGTTGAAAATCGGATGTCAATTAGATGTCCTTGCACCTTTTGTTGTAATATGGAGTTTCATACTCCTCAACCGATGAAGGATCATTTATTTGAAAAAGGTTTTCTCCCAAGATATATTGTTTGGACTTGGCATGGTGAGACTGACTCTAAATCTACATTTATAAACTGTGAAGACCATTCACATAGTCAAAGATTTAGATGTCATGATTACAGTAATATAATTGACATGGTCGAAGATGCTTACGAGCATTGTGATAGAGATCCTAGTTCTTTTAAGGATATGCTTGAAGATGCTGAAAAGCCTTTGTACCCGGGTGCAAAACATTCAAAGTTATCTAGTTTAATGAGACTTTACAATGTGAAAGGGAACTATGGGTGGTCCGATAAAGGGTTTTCTGCTTTGTTAGAAGTCCTTGGTGATATTTTGCCAAATAATAATACTCTACCTATGTCAATGTACGAGGTTAAGAAAACAATGAAAGTGCTAGGCTTAGAGTATGAAAAAATACATGCATGTCCAAATGACTGCATTTTGTATAGGAATGAATTGCTGATCTTGCTGAATGCCCAAATTGTGGAGCATCTAGGTATCAAATAAAAAAAGATAGCTCAACAAAATTTAGGAAAGGGGTTCCTAAAAAGGTATTATGGTATTTTCCACCTATTCCTAGGTTGAAAAGATTGTTTCAATCACCACAAACAACTCAAATTTAACATGGCATGGTAATAAAAGAATTAGAGATGGCAAACTTTACCACCCAGCAGACTCACCTGCCTGGCAACTAATTGACAATAAGTGGCCAAAATTTGCACAAGAACTTAGAAATCTCCGTTTAGCTTTCTCAACTGATGGGGTTAACCCACATAGTACACTTAACACTACTTATAGTTGTTGGCCTGTTATATTAATAACATATAATCTTCCTCCATGGTTGTGTATGAAGAGAAAGTTTTTGATGTTGTCACTTTTGATATCTGGCCCTAAATAACCTGGAAATGATCTAGATGTATACCTAACACCTTTGATTGAGGACTTAAAAACTCTATGGGATGTAGGTATTGATGTTTATGATTCTTATAGAAAAGAAACATTTAATTTACGGGCTATCTTGATGTGGACAATTAGTGACTTTCCAGCATACGGAAACCTCTCTGGTTGTACTGTTAAGGGCTATTATGCTTGCCCAATTTGTGGGATAGACACTTGTGCATGTTGGTTGCCACATAGTAGGAAAATGTCATATATGGGCCATCGCCGCTTTCTACCACTCGGTCACCTATTTCGAAAACTGAAAAAGGTTTTTAATGGGAAGCAAGAGTGGAATGAGCCTCCTAAAACTTTGTGTAGTGAGGAAATCTTTAATATGGTGGAAGATATAGATATTAAGTTTAGGAAAAAGAAGGCCAAAAAGCGGAAACATGATGGCGGCGGTGGCGGTGATGGTGATGAGAACATAACTGAAAAGTTGTACAAAAAAAAAGTCAATCTTTTTTTAGTTAGATTATTGGAAGCATTTATTAGTTCGCCATCAATTAGATGTGATGCACATTGAAAAAAATGTGTGCGAGAACATATATGGCACATTACTTCATCAACCAGGCAAAACAAAAGATGGGATTAATGCTAGAAAACTAGTTCCTGATGAAACAAACAAAAAAAACAAAGTCCTACCTCCAGCTCCCTATACTTTGAGTAAAAAAGAAAAAAAATAGTTTTGTGAAACCTTGCTGAGTGTGAAAGTCCTTGATGGGTATTCTTCCAATGTCCAAAACCTTGTTTCAATAGATGATTGTCGGCTTCAAGACCTTAAGTCCCATGACTGTCATACTTTGATGCAATAATTTCTACCATTAGCCATTCGAAACTGTTTGCCTATAAATGTGAGAAGGGCCATAATCAGGATGTGCTTCTTTTTTAATACATTATGCTGTAAAGTGGTAGATCCTAATACTCTTGACCAATTGCAAGAGGAACTTGTAATCACTTTATGCTTACTGCAGTAGTACTTCCCACCTAGCTTTTTTGACATAATGATCCATTTAACAGTCCACTTAGTTGAACAAGTTAGGTTATGTGGGTCTGTTTATCTTCGATGGATGTATCCTTTTGAGAGACAAATGAAAACTCTCAAGGATTATGTTCGTAATCGCTACCGCCCTGAGGGTTGTATTGTAGAAAGTTATATTGCAGAAGAAGCACTTGCATTTTGTGCTGAGTACCTCTCAAATTGTGATGTTATTGGGCTGCCTACTGGTTGTCCAACTGATTTATCTATCGAAAAGCCTTTGGGAGGTGCAAACATAAAGGTGGTTGATGATCATTTGTTGGCACAAGCACACCGGTGTGTTCTAATGAACACCCCTGAAATCCAAATATATATCGAGTAAGTTGTTAATTTTTCCAAAAAAAATATTACTATTGTATTATTAGATTAATATACTAGTTTTTAAATCTTAATATGGTCTCACTGTAGGGAGCATATGCATTATTTGGCATCAAGAAACCCCTATAAGCCAAAAACAAATATGTGGTTGCAAAATGAACACATACGTACATTTTCTGGTTGGTTACAAGCAAAGGTTAGAATTACTTAACTAAATACAATATAGGATATAAACTTAACAAGATTTTTCTACATGTTATTAATTATTGTACTTGTTAATTTAATTTATAGGTGGCACATGATAAAGCAAATAATGTGCCGATTGACGAAATAGCGTGCTGGTTGTCAAACAAACCACGCTCAAGCGTGGTGACCTTCTCTGGCTACGAGATAAATGGCTTCAATTTTACAACGAGGGACCAGGATTGTAATCGTGTGACCCAAAATAGTGATGTTAGGGTTGTTGCTAACACTCTACAGATTTCAAGCTCAAAAGATAAAAGTCCTCATTTTGGAGACATGACGTTTTATGGAGTCATTGATGAGATTTGGTAGCTTGATTATCTGAGGGTTAAAAAAATACTTTTCAAGTGTGATTGGGTAGATGATAGAGGGGTTTGCACTGACAATTTAGGTTTTACTGTAGTTGATTTAAATCGGATTGGCTATAAATCTGATTGCTTTATTCTGGCTTGTCATGCAAAGCAAGTATTTTATGTAAAGGACCAGTTAGATAATAATAAATCAATAGTTTGTTTAGTGACCGACAAAGCTTATAAGTTAAATGGGGAAAGATGTGAAGATGTGGATGTATTTTCTCCATTATCTAACAAACTTCCAATATGTGAGTTGGATGAGAAAGATGATGAAGGAATTTATGACAAAAAAGATTCTGATGTTATTCCAATAGATATTGATTTAGAAAATCAGTGAATGCATTATTGTAGTTAGTTTCCAGCACTAATTTTCACAGTTTTCCAGTAAGTGATTTATTTATTTCATTATATGCTATTGCTCTTGTATTAACTTATTAATCTAAATGATATACTTATTTATTTTAATCATTTTCAGGATTGTAGGAGATGGCTGACGATGTTGAGTTCACTCTTCCGGAGCTCGACGGAAGACCAAGGAGAAGAAAACAAACAAAAAAAAAAGGTTTCTAAAAATAAGAAGTTAGTCATGAAGCTGCAATTGAGTACAATTCTTATGGTGTTCCAGTTGGAAAGGGAAGAAATGATCTTAGGAGTTACATTGGAGTCATTGTACGTAAAACAATTTCAATTTTACTTGATGATTGGAGGCGTGTGCCACTAGAGATGAAGGAAACTTTGTGGGTTCATTTTCAGGTTTTGTTTTCTTGTTTCATAGTATGTTTAAAGATTTTATATAACTTCCAGATTTGTTTAAAGTTGTTTCTAATCCATGTTATTGGTTTACAGAAAATAATTCAAATTGAGCTTGAAATGCAAAAGCCAAGTATTAAAGTGGATGGGGGTTGCATCAAGAAACTTTCAATGTGAACTGGCAACTGAATTAGTTCTACCTAACAAGGATGATCGAAAGTCACTAAAGTTGCCTCCTATTGAATATCCAAGCATTAAAAAAGAAGATTGGAAACTTTTTGTTGACAAAGTTTTGTCTGAACAATTTCAGGTGTGTTGTTTGTTAATATTGCCTGATTTAATTGTTAGTAGTTACTAATAATCAATGGTAACTTTTTGTTCTTCATATAAACTGTTTGTGCAGGAAAAAAGTAAGAAGGCAAAAGACAAAAGAGCAAAGAATGTCTACAACCATCGCTTGGGTAGCACAAGATATGGTGGCATGTTGTATAGAAAAGTAAGTGTGGTAATATGAAGTAATTACAGTAACATAAGTAATCTAATACGTATAATATAATAGAACCAATTATTTATGTTTTATGTCACCTTGTAACAGAAAAAAGAGAGTGGAGTTTCTGAGCGGGAGATTGATCGCAGTGAAGCTTGGTTAATGGCACGAGCAGACCGAGATGGTAAATATGCTTCTGATGTGATGCCAATTGCTGAGAAAATAGTAAGTCACTTGTATACTTAATTCTTATGAATTTTAATTTAGCTGATGTCTTGTACTCGTAATTGCGGATTTACAATATTTTTTTTTTGTAGAATGAGCTGAAGAGTCAGGTTGAACAAGGAACATTCCAATCACAAGGGTCACATGACATTCTAGGTGAAGCTCTTCAGAAGCAGCCAAATGGAAGCAGGGTGTAAGGAGTGGGGCAATTCGTCACCCCATCTATGTACTTTCATGTCCCTGATGCCATTGAGTTAGCAAGAGAAAGAAAGATGTATCAAGAGAGTTTCCAATTCATGTCTGCTCAATTAGAACGCATGAATGCAAGGTTAAATGCATACAGCAATACTGAAGTTGGAAGTTCTAACTTTCCTAAGCCCAAAACTTCCACTGGTGTTCAGATTGACAATGATCAACAATCCCCTGAAACTCTTGGAAAAAGAAAGGTATATGGCCTGTTACATGTCATTATTTTATTTCTATTTGTATATGCATGTATTACTACTAATGGTATGTATTTTGATTATTGCATAGGCTGATTTCCCATCGGGTAAGTCGACTCCAAAATCTGTGAAGAGTAAAATCAAGGACAGTCCCACCACAATTTCTCAAGCAACTCCTCAACAAACCCCCGAAAAAGTAGAGTGTGAAATTACTTCAAAGCCCACACCGAGAAGATCTCCTAGACTAACTTCTAAAGTACTAGATAGGCAGTTCTCCTATCATGACAAAGTACCCAACAAAGAACCACTAGTCATCAGACCAGTAGAAGTACCCAAAAAAGAACCACTGGTCATCAGACCAGCAGAAGTAGAAAAAAAAAGAACCCAGAGTCATCAGACCAGCAGAAGTAACCAAAAAAGAACCCTGAGTCATCAGACCAGCAGTAAAAGACCTCAATGTACGTGTGAAGAATACACGGGCAGCAGCACGATCAAGAAAGAATGACAGGAGTGAATATATGAACATGTTTACCATGTTCATCGAGAATTCTTTACCTCGGTTGATCAGGATTCGGCATGACACAGCAACCTTTGGTGAAATTTGGGAAACACACTTGGAAAAAATGATTTGTGCTGAAATCATCGAGTTTAAAGAGGTCTCAAACTGCATCATTAACATATGGATCAAGTACGGTAAATTATAACTTATGTTTTAGTAAACTTGGCCCTATTATTTTGTTTCCTATATTCAAACTTACTTCATTATATATATTTGTTTCCTCTTAGACACCTGTATGAGGAGACGGAGAGCAATGAAAGTACTAAACCAGTTCCGTTTGGGCTTTTTGAGAAGCTATATCCAAGGGTCAGCTTCAAAGACAAGACTCAATACATTTCAAAACTGTTAGGCTTGGCAGAATTGGGACAAGTCATCGTATTCTCGTATAACCCTGGGTATAACCTTTTTCATTTGCTAGTTATATTCTTTAATTTGTAGATTAATCATGAAGTTAAAAACTTTTACTTGTAATTCATGTGTGAGAACAATTTTTACTTTGTTTAGTGCCCACTGGGTGTTATTGGCAATTGATATGGTGAGACGTACAACCTATTATCTTGATCCTTTGGAAGGTAGTCCTGATGAAGAGCTAATGCAGATTGTCAATCAGTTAAGTTTGTTATTTGTATCTTTGATCATGCTGTTTTATTTTTATGTCTTATGCTAATTATTTGCTAACGTTTGCTATGTCTCTTAATTGTAGGGGGATTCGAATACATCAGAGTTTAAATTTTGATGCAAAGGCCAATGTTCAATGGATACCTGTCAAGGTAAAAATCAGACAAACCTAACTAATTATTGTTAACGTACAGTAAAAAATTAATGTAATTTTGATCCTGTAGTGTTCGAGGCAGCCGAGCAACTTTGAATGTGGTTACTATATGATGAAATACATGCAAGATATCATCACAAATGTGAACGTTCTGAAAAATAATGTAAGTATTGAAAACGATTTTTACAATACTGCATCATATTGTTTTAATTTATTGTGAAATGAATCAGCTCAAACACCTATTGTGTGCTTCTTTATAGTTATCTTTTTATTGCGTATTTTATGCATTTTATAAACTGTGAGGGTACTTATAACGGTGACTATGTTGCATACTGTTGAATAGATTATATGAATATCCATATAGACATGAATTAGGATTTGGGATATACACAATGTACTGCATATCCCAACACAAAACAATTGTTTGGGTTGCAAAGTAGTTGTTAGTGGGGATGTGCTATGGTGTCGTTGCTTGTACTTTACTTTGATGAGGATAAGTTGTCATCCTAATTAAGGTTTTGTATCTACATCCATATTTGTATTAAATCGCGTACTGTTGGGGTTCACAAGTTGCTTCGGCTATCAAATATTGTTGCTGTTGGGGTTCACAAGTTGTTTTTTTTTTTTTTTGGAATTACCATGATCAGGATGTTCAGTATTTACCTATATAATTTTGGATAAAATAGTAACATTGTTGGAGTTTATTTGTTGGCTTTAATTGTTAACACACAAATATATTTAAATGAATGATAATTAAGTGGTTTAGTCAAGGATTTTCGGTGAATAACTTGTTGTTTTAAAATTAAAGTTCAAGGGAGTTGAGGAATACACTGTCAAGGACCTCTCACGACTTCGTGATCAGTGGGCTACATACGTTGCCAAGTTAATTACAGCCTACAATCGTGAGGTGACATACAAGTAATTTATGATTATTTTTCCTTAAAAATATACAAGACTTATTTTTTGTGTTGTGCTAATTGATTTTATATACTTGTAGGTGGAAAAAAAATGAAGGCATATGCGGACTCCAAAATCAGTGACTCCAAAATCAATGACATTGTTATCTATTTTTTCTTCTTGGCTAAATTTTCCAAAATTAATTTAGTACTTTATCGTGTATACTACTTGTTCAAAGCTTAATTTAGTACTTGAACTTGTTTTTTACCCCCAAACAATGATGTATTTGAACTATTTTAATTTAACTGATGTATTTGAAATGTGTATTATGTGAATTGCATTACAAGATTTGGTATGTTTAATATATTTTGGGTTTATTTTAATTGTAAAATAAACAGGAATAATGTGATTAAAAAAAATAAAACACAACCGGTATAGCACCGTTAATACTCATACTAATTATTTAAATGACGATAAGAATTTTTGATGTTACTGAGTCAGTGGATTCCTGATTTTGTAGTCACATAAATCAGTGACATGTAAATAGTATCATTAAATGCTAACACGATTGAGTCACCATCCTTGTGACTCTCTAGTGACACAAAATACTGACATAGAAATAGTATCAACTGATACTAACACCATAGTATCACTATTGTGGTGATACTATAGTGACACAAGATACTGACACAAAAATCACTAACACAAAAAATTAGTGTCAGTGTGTTCTGGCTTAAGCATTACTGACACAATTAACAAGTGTCAGTAAAAGTAATTACTGACACTAAATTGGTGTCAGTAAAGCCTATTTTTCTAGTAGTGGTCCTTAATGTTAAAAAAATAACAATCAATTAATGAAATCAATGATAATCGAATTCCAAGTAGGAATGGCAGAAAAATCCAATCCAACTAGAGCATGTTTTCTAAGTACTGTGGCTGCACTCGAGCTTTGTAAAAAAAACCTGAGTCCAACTCGAAAGCCCAAAAGCTACTTAAAAATTTTAAAAATATATATTATATATTTTAATTAAAATACAACTTTTAACATATATTTAATCCATTTACATATATTTAAAATTTTAAATCATTCAAGTCCAACTTTTAAAGCCTAATCTAACCAAAACAAAACTAAATTTTATACACTATAAATTTACAAAATATAATAAAAAAAGTTTTTAGAAAATATAGAATGTAAACTTCAGGCTCTTGGCTTGGCTAATAAAACCCAGTGTTTTGCCATCCCTAATTCCAAGTCTTAGAGACTTCTCCAAATGTATAGCACGACATTGTATAGGACCAATCACATGGAGATGGTTTGTAAATTTTTGTACACAATGTTAATATGCATATCCGGAGAGAGTATAATGTAAGAAATAAAACAAAGATTGCAAAAAACATTACAAATTTTGCAATTCAGCATCCAAAATATCACTAGAACTTGCAATACAAGCTTTAATTTCTTCAACAACACGTCGAATTTTAGCCAGGAACACAAACGTAGAGATGGGTATCAATAAGGGCAGAGACAACATATTGATTGACTGGGGGGCTTATTCAATGACAAAATAAAAAAAATTCAAAAAGTAATAAATATATATATTTGAAAGATTTATAATACTTCAGTATATGTTTACAATTGTCCTTTGCGAGTTGTCATACATTGATACATTGCATTAGAACTTCATTATCAATATTATTAAATAAGTCTTTTTCTATGTAAACAATTGACATAAAACCAACATAAAAAGATGTTTAGGGATTTTTGATGGGTGTTGGACTAGTGGTGGAATTGGAAAATGTAAGATTAATAAAAAATTAGTAATGAGTTTGTGGGCTGTCTAAAAATTAAATTAATATTAATATTTATGGGCTTAATTTTAGTTTGCAAAGCCCATCTCTTTTGATTTGAACTTAAAAATTTAGAGCGTAAGAATTTAAGTGTAACTATGTATTGCGGGCTTGAGAGAAATTTGTTGGGAATTTAGGCAAACTAAATTAATTATTAAAAGATTTTTTTTTCTAGTGGGGACTTAAGTCCCCACTGGTCTTATAATAAATCTGCCCTTGGGTATCAAGATCACATTCAAACGAATTTTGCAATTGTCATAGTCAGCATTGCTTTTACATGTGACTACTTTTGATTCCGGTTGAGCACTGGCATGGAAATATAAAACAACACACCTGTATATATAAATGCCAAACAATTAATTAGCTTAATGCTAATACCTTCATATTATAATTAATTATGCATGCATTGATGTGAAAAGATGAGGAAGAGAAGATTAAGGAACAAACATGAGGCCAGCAAAAGAGTGATGAAAAATGTGGATATAAGTTCCATAATGTATTAGTAAGCAGAAGTGCAAAACCGAGAGTCTGAGGATAAAAATATTAATAAAGTATGTTGATGCCGAAATTCGGTTGAGTTGGTTAGTGACTCAATACCTATCCTTGCATCAGCATTAAATTTATTTAGTGGTGAAAGGGCTTGCCAATCGTCAAGAATGCCCTGCGACCACTCATAAATAACCTGCGAACACCTAAAATCATAGAAGATGGTAAGAGGCATTGGAAGTTTTTTCGATGTGAACCCTTCAATGCTCAAGTCAGTTTATAGGTTTACTAGAATCAAAATAAATAATTTCTATTTCAAACAAAAACAGAGATCAAAAGCTTGAAAAAATAAAACCAAGTACCAATCCCCAAACTGGATGTTATCCACTTGGCTGAATCCTCCTTCTAGAATTCTAAGGAAGACCACTAATTTTTAGGCCACTAAGAATATGGTCCCTAGTATTTCAGAGAAGTTTTGACTTTGTCTTGCTTCTTGGTGACTTTGTCCAATGTCTCTTCAAAACTTATCTGGTCGAGGTAATTAGAATTGCCTTCTGGTCCAGGTGACGTACTCAAGGTCACCAGACTCATCTTCTAGTCAAGATGATGTGCTTGAGTCATCAAATAACCTCCTGGTCGAGGTAATCTGTTCGAGGTCACAAAATAACATCATGGTCGAGGTAATCTACTCGAGATCATCAAAATAAGCACCTGGTCAAGGTGGTCTACTCAAGGTCACTAGAATTTTCTCCTGCTAGCCTATCGACTATTTGCTCGCTTTTTACTTTGAGGAGAGTACAATGACGTCTGAGCAAACACCTTATTGGGGTCACATTATTTCATTCACCAAACAATATTGGTTTGGTTTGTTTAGATTCGTGAGTTTCTGTAGACAATGTTTATAGGGGAAAATTTAATCCATTTGACAACTAAAAAATTCAGAAATCAAACCTCAATATGATAAATTAGAAATTTAAATAATTAATGTTTTTCCATATGCATGCAGAAAATTAGATGTAACTTTGTCATATACCATATATTTTATGAGGTGGAAGATTTTCTACTTTATTTATATCAAGTATAAGGTACCAATCAATAAATTTTATTTTGTTATATGTTGACCCCAAAATCTAGTTGTGTCAGTGTGTGGGCTACCTACCAGATTCCAACGCTAGCATTTGAATTTGTTCGTGTGGATAGACAGTTTCTAACCTCAATTTAGTAACTTGAATGAAAGTTGGCAACCAAGTATTCGACAAGTCTGAGCAGGAATTGGCAAGCATGGTGTTGTCCTGGCGAGTACTTGCAACAAAAAGAATGGTCTGGGGTGCCAAAAGGTTTTTCAACGTTAACCTTGCTCAAGTCAGTATCATGGATTTTCGTGGGATAATTGAGTATATGAATGTCTACCTAAAATAAATCAATCAAAGTGAATCAAAAAGAGAAAAGTGAGAAGAAACTCTCCCTTAAATAAGAAAAGATGATGATACAAAGGGATGATGATAAAAAAATAAAAGGGGTAAAGAAAATCAAATATAAATCTTTGAATTTCCAAATATTAAACAAGGGTCCAGGGTATTCAAATTATGGACCCTTATCCTTTTGCCCTTTGGGAATTTTATAGGAGTTGAAAATCTCTCTCCCTTAGATCTCAGTGAAGTGGGTTTTTGGATAGGGCTCCTCCTTCATCTCCCATAAATTCTAGGATGATGAGTTATTTGGATATAAGTCCATTTTCTTTACTCTTTAGGATCATGGAGTTGTGGGTTTTGTGGATAAAACTAAGTCCCTGGGTTTCCAGATGAAGTGGAAATGTTGTTTTGACTAGGTTTGTTCGAAGTAACTACCTCCTGCCTACTCCTCCTCGCCAAATTTCCTTCAGGCCGTTTTAAGTGACAAGGCAATCATAAGGAAGCTTCAAGGAAAGCTTGATTGTGGTTGCCCCATTTTATCAGCCAAACATTTTATGTACTTATAGTAACATAGAGTAAACTAAGAAATATTAAAGATCTTCTAGCGTATTTTGAGTTGTAAAATATAATTAATTATTTTTTGTTTCATTACAAGTATCTTTTGGATGTTCTTTTTGACCCATTACTATTAGCACCACTTTAAACTCCTCATAAAACCTCTCTTCTAAATGACTCTTAAAAACATATGTAAATCACTTTACTTTTAACAACACCTATGTTAATTTCAGAAATAACCTTATATACTCTTTTTTTCTTGAGAAATCATATGAAAACGAAATTCTTTTATTACAAAACTTTTTCTCCAATTTAATTAAAAGCCCTTTTCTGTCCATAAGAATCAACTTTTCAGTTTAGAATTCTTTGAACTTCTTTTTCCATCTTTTTATTCTTATTCTTATATGTATATATGATTCTCATAAGATAGAATTCATATTATTACTTTATTTTATCATTCCATGGGAAAAGATATCAAACTATTTCTATGAAGTAAGTTAAACCAGTAAAAAATAGAATCTAAAAACTAGATAGGAAATACTCTAGGCTATTCTCTTGAGCGGAGCTATTTTAATTCAACAAATGTTCTCACTAACTTCAGTACGAGAGAGAGAAAAAATAATAAAGAAATATTTCTTTTATATTCAAAAAGATTGATAGAAGCTAATCCAATATCATCTAATGCTTTGAATGTGACAATTCTACGTGCTTTTATATGGACACATAAATCAATGAAATCAAGAGCTATAATGGTAAAAGAAAATAAGCCTTTCATAATTTGAAAATAATGAACTAAAAATTTCAATCCAACAGAAACCACTAATTCAAGAATAAAAATAAAAATAAAACCCATGTAAGGCTAGAGGAAGAGAGATGAATTGTCAAACACGATTTGATTAAAGTTAAAAATGTAAATTGAAAATACAAGAATTCTTTTAGAGGTGCCAATAACTCCACTCTATTCTTTTTCGGGGCACGGTTTTATGAAAGTTTTATAGGGTGGCAATAGCTCTTGTCAATGTGTGTGAAGGTGAAACAATATTGAATTATTAGATCCAATCCAATCCAATCCAATTGACTTGCCGCTTTATGTTAATAAATAATTATAGTTTTCTTGAATTGTTATAATAGTTTAGAGAGCTTGCAGATCAACACTGATTAGTGATGAAATGTTTACTCCAGATATTTATTCCTACTTAGAAGGGAGGGAACTAAATTGCGATAGAAAATAAATAATTTGAGTCCTTTGTGAGTCGAAGACCCACCCTTAGATAAACAACTATCTGAGTAAAGCAGAGTAGCAATGTAGTTCTTCTCATTGGGTTATTCCTTCAAATGTCTTCTGTACAAACAGCTAACCCACCAACATAACCTATTTCCACTCATAAAACAAAAACCCAGAACCCAATAAAAACATCCTCTTTCATTCTTATAAAAGTTTTAGTTCATTCTTTTTCATCATCATCTTCTTCTTCTTCTCCCTGCACTTCTTTATCCTTTGTCGACACACTCTTAGCGGAGTCTCAGTTTGCATGCGCTGTAAAAAACATGCCTTAGTGAGTTTCACTTTTTTACTTGTCTGTATTTTTAAGCATTTGAATTAGTAATTATTTGGTATTAAAAATTTAGGTGCCTTAAACTTTTGTGTGTTGTCAAAATATGTTTTCTAAAGCTCTTTTATGTTTTGGTAGAAGTTCTACAAGCGTGGATGAACATGATGATGAACATGAGTGTTAATGCAAGAATATGGTCAATAGAGTTGCAACTAGGTGTCCACGTCAACGTTTAAATTTGGTTTGTTGGGGAAATGACTCAGCATTGCTGCTATCCCACTCGAATAGATAATGTCGACCACAAACTCACTCTGGATAACCTGGACTCACAATATCCAGTTAGAGGGGCGTTGAATGTTTTTCCGGTGAAAACCTTTGGATGCTCAAGTCAGTAATCGAGCCTTTTTTGAAAAAACTTATGCCATAAACTCGTGGCTTAACTATATTTACTTTAAATTGAGAAGCTAAATTTTCAGAGAGAAAGATAGACATAGTATAGAATTATCAAGAGGGTGAGAGAAAGAGAAAGTATTTTTTAAGTCCAGTCAGAAATCGTCTGACCCCCTTTACTTTCGTTTATTGTAGCTTTTATACCCAACTAAAATTATCGGCTTCCTCTTCCCCACGATCATTGTTGGCATAGTAATACAATCATGGGTAAATAAACAACATAATTGTTGTTGAGTGGGTTTCGTGTCAGAGCCCCTTGGAGATAACCTACATGTTACAACGATTGTTGAGTAGGCTTTGTGGTTAAGCTCTTTGGAGGTAATCTGCATGTTGACCTTTGACCAAGTCTTTGATCTGACTTAATTTTGTCCCCTCCTCACACCCTCTCAGGCCTATTGTACTCGTGCAATCCGCCTCAGCCTCCCCTTAAGCCCAGGGGAGCATGTTCTGCTCGCGCTATCTTAGTCGCGGTGTTTTTTCTTCCTTAAACAACAGTCCCCTAGTTTCTAGTGTTGAGAGTTAAACGAATCAAAACTAGAAACTTAATATGTATCCTTTCGACCTACTTTCCTGGTTGCTCGACTCTATAGCAGGAGGCTGCCAAAAGCATTTTTTGCATTCATGGGTTGATGGTGTCCATTCATTCGAGGAGTCACATTGTTTTTAAATGCGTGTGATGTGGCACACATTCAGACTAACCATTTATATTTCAAACGGGCTGTTATAACACCCTCAAGGCACGCGTTCTTAAATCATGTGGCGGCAAAAACTTTTCATATCTCTAAAATCCCTAATTTCTTAAATCATTCTTTCTCTCTTTGCTTTCATCTACTTTTATTGGTTACAGATAACTCTATGAAATGAGAGTTATTATGGTAATTCTAGACTTATCAAGACCATTTAGAGAGTAAATGATGTGTTTTTATTACATTTTGTTTATGTTTTGCATAAACATCCATTTTAATTTAGTCTTAATAAGTTTTGCTTAATTTAAAGTAATTTGTGTTTGAAACATGTGCATAATTGTAGGTTTTCAGAAGTTTATAATCCATGAAGGGATGCTGAGGCATTAGTCTAGCAAGAAGGAGAAAGAATATGGCCACAAAAGAAGTGAAACACAACCTAGAATAATGCAGTGTTATAGCCGTTGTTGGAGCAACCATTGCTGTAGCAATCCTAGAACAATGAGGGAGAAAAATTAGTGCGAGATAGCTGCAGAATTGCAATCTGCAGTTTCCTAATTTGACTCATGTACACCTTAGGCTTTTGTTTACCCTAGTTTTCAGTTATAAAAAGGGGCGCGCATCACATAAAATGGCGACAAGGAATTAACATTGAGAAAATCAAGAGAAAAAGAAGAAGAAAATCAAAATTCAAGGGAACCAATGTTGCATCATTGAAGAATCCAGTAGAGTTATTTTGAATTCACTTTTTGTCGTTCTCCACTTATTCTTTTCTTCACTCTTTGATTGAACTAATGTATTTCGTGTCTAATATGTTGCTGTTTGTTTTTCTCTTTCAAAATATGAACTAAACTTGCTTGTAGTTGAATGACAAACAATCTAATGGGTTCTTGACTGTTCTTATGAGTTGCTATATAATTGCTATAGCATTTTACTTTAGTAGCTATTATTATAATTGTTATTTCGGTTGACCACCCATTTAATGGTTCAAGTTAAGATAGAGCCGCAAAAGGGCATGTCTTAGTGGATATTATTAGAGTAATACTTGATCTTAATTCGAGTTTCCTGGATTAAGTTAATCTTGAATATCATAAGGACTATACTTGAAGTTAAGATTTGTGACAAACTAAACATAAGTACTCACCTTGTAGGGTGGAGAGAATAGATGTTCGTAATGTCATGCCGAAGGTAGAATAGCAACTGGTCATTGCTAAGATACTTAAGGGTATGAGAATTCCAACACGTGACAGCTGAGGATGCAAAGTAATTCTGCCCAGTGCTGTAGCAACTGGTGTTAATTTGATGAAAAGCAGTCAACCCATAAAGAGAGTTTGATCATTTAACTACCTTATTCTCATTTGATCATTCTACGCAATTTATTTACTTTATTTCATCACTACATTATTTTGTTTTATTTTCTCACAATTATAAATTTTGGTAGTAAACAACTTCACATTTGTTCATTCAAAATAAAGGTAGGTTGCACTATTGTGATTGCTGTAGCATTTCTGGTAACATCAATCCGTGTGGAGACAATCTTGAATATTCATCACTTTATTACTTGTTGTGTACACTTGCACATTGGCATCAATATCATTTGATTAAAAATTAACCAACAAGTTTTTGGCACCGTTGCCGGGGATTGATTGTTTATTTTCGAAGTGTGAAGTAAGTCTTGATAGTGCCAATTTGATTTGATTTGTTCTATTTATTAACAGATCAACACTTGCAAGCGCAAAGACAGGTATGTTGTGTTCCAATTTGATCATGAGATTGAAAGGACTGTAAGGAGACTGCGAAGAGAACAAAAGAATTCAAAAAATGTTTCAGACATGGATAATTTGCAGGATATGGGAAATTTAGACCCTCACGGGCCATTACAACCCGTCAACATTCAAGAGGAGCAGAATAAGCATGTTAACCAGAGATAGCCAGGCAACAATAATATCATTTACATGGCAAATGACAGAGACAGGGCTATCAGAGATTATACTGTGTTAACTCCTCAAGTTGTACACCTTGGGATAATCAGACCTGAAGTGGAAGCCGCAAACTTTGAACTGAAGCCAATGATGTTTCAAATGTTGCAAACAGTGGGTCAATTCAATGGACTGCCAAATGGAGATCATCACCTCCATCTTAAGTTGTTTTTGGAAGTGAGTGATGCTTTTAAAATTGCTGGAGCAACACAAGATGCTTTAAGACTAAGGCTTTTTCCTTACTCCTTAAGAGATCGAGCAAGAGCATGGTTGAATTCATTATCATCTGATTCCATCACTATATGGAATGAATTGGCCGATAAATTCTTAATGAAATATTTTCTACCAACAAAAAATGCAAAATTGCATAATGAGATCACTTCTTTCCATCAACTTGAAGATGAGAATTTGTATGAGGCTTGGGAAATATTCAAAGAATTGCTCAGAAGGTGTCCTCATCATGGCATTCCTTGTTGCATACAATTGGAGACTTTCTATAACAGATTGAATCCAAGTACGAGATTGATGGTTGATGCTTCAGATTGTGGAGCCTTGTTATCCAAATCTTACACTGAAGCTTATGAAATTTTGGAGAGAATTGCCAAAAATAATTATCAGTGGCCATCAACTAGACAGCCAGTAGCAAGAGGAGCAGTAGGGGTACATAATATAGATGCAATTACAGATTTATCAGCACAAGTAACTTCATTGACTAACATGGTGAAAGCCATGACATCTGCTCCAGCGGTAGTAAAGCAAGTTGCTGAATTGTCTTGCGTGTACTGTGGTGAAGAACATGAATTTGATAACTGTCCTGGAAATCCAGTATCAGTAAATTATATGGGTAATTACAACCGACAGCCTCAAAACAACCCATACTCAAATACTTACAACCCTGGATGGAAGCAACACCCAAATTTCTCGTTGAGTAATCAGAATCAAAATGCTCCAGCATTGAGTGGACGGAACAGAAATACTCAACCACCTGGTTTTCATCAGTAAAATCAAGGGCAAAAACACACCAGACATAATCCTCTCATTTCACTAGAAACACTGATTAAGGAATACATTGCAAAGAATGAAGCAATTGTGCAAAGTCAAGCCGTATCTCTAAGAAATCTGGAAAACCAAATTGGTCAGCTTGCCACAGCAATGAGTAACAGATCTTAAGGAAGCTTGCCCAGCAACACAGAAGATCTAAAGAGAGAGGTAAAGGAACATTGCAAGGTCATCAACTTAAGATCTGGAAATAATGTTGATATTCTTGTTAATATGACTAAAAATGGGTGGAACTTAATTCCTCACAAGAACCACCTTAAGAGGAGAGTATGTTAGAACAATCCAGCCATCAAGATACT
Organism: Citrus x clementina; assembly: GCF_000493195.1. Classification (NCBI taxonomy): domain Eukaryota; kingdom Viridiplantae; phylum Streptophyta; class Magnoliopsida; order Sapindales; family Rutaceae; genus Citrus; species Citrus x clementina. Next base: position 16,918,363 of record NW_006263303.1, on the reverse strand, counting down.
GATGTTAGTGGTCAAACTGCAGTTACTATAGAAGGGAATCAACCAATAAATGCTGAAAAAAAAGTTGCAACACCAATGGTAACAGCTTATAACAAACCAAATGAGCAGAGATTGGCACTTCCTGAAGCTACTCAGCAATTTAGGCAGCCACCTCTTTTCCCACAAAGATTCCAAAAAAAAAAACAAGACAAGAAGTTTAGTAAATTCTTGGAAGTGCTGAAGCAATTACACATTACCATCCCTTTTGTGGAAGTATTGGAGCAAATGCCTAATTATGTGAAATTCCCAAAGGACATTTTGGCAAGAAAGAGAAGATTGGGAGAATTTGAAATGGTTGCTTTAATACAGGAAAGCAGTCACATGCTCCAAAGTAAGATTCCTCAAAAATTGAAGGATCCAGGAAGCTTCACAATACCATGTTCCATTGGAACTAGGTATAATGGCAGAGCACTTTGTGATTTGGGAGCCAGTATTAATCTGATGCCATTATCTGTATTTAAGCAGTTGGGAGTAGGAGAATGCAGGCCAACAACAGTCACTGTACAATTAACTGATAGATCTCATGCATTTCCTGAAGGAAAAATTGAGGATGTATTGGTGAAGGTTGACAAATTCATCTTTCCAGTGGACTTTATTGTTTTAGACTTTGAAGCTGATAAAGAAGTACCCATTATACTTGGAAGACCTTTCCTAGCAACCGGAAAAACTCTGATAGATGTGCAGAAATGAGAGCTAACAATGAGAGTGAATGATCAGCAAGTTACATTTAATGTATTAGAGGCTATGAAGAAACCTGATAAGCAGAAGATTGCAATTTCCTGAGTGTTGTGGATTTTGTTGTAGCAGACAGAATCGACAGATACTGCAGTAATGAGATCATCAAAGTTACCACATTTGAGAGCTTTGAAGAAGAAGATGTTGCAGCAAACCAGATAGATTGGATGGAGGGAAAGAAATCTGATAGACATAACAGATTTGTTGAGCATCTGAATCTTTCAGACAGGGAAGTAAAAACAACTTTACCATCTATTTGAAATATGCTTATCTTGGTCAAAACAACACACTCCCTGTAATAATTTCATCTACTTTGGATGCAGGTCAAGAATAGAGCCTAGTAGACGTGCTTGGGAAATACAGAAGAGTAATTGGATAGACTATGGCAGACATCAAATGGATTAGCCCATCCATATGCATGCATAAAATTCTGTTAGAAGACTGTTACAGTAATTCAGTGGAGCAACAGAGAAGGTTAAACCCTATTATGAAGGAAGTTGTGAAGAAGGAAATCATCAAATGGTTGAATGCTGGAATCATATACCCGATATTAGACAGCTCATGGGTGAGCCCAGTCCAATGTGTTCCAAAGAAGGGAAAAATAACATTGATAGCAAATGAGAAGAATGAACTTATTCCTATAAGGATAGTGACTGGATGGAGGGTATGTATGGATTACAGGAAGCTCAACAAAGCCACACGGAATGATCACTTCCCACTCCTATTCATAGATCAGATATTGGACAGACCTGCTGGAAAATAGTACTATTGTTTCCTAGATGGGTATTCAGGCTACAACCAAATTGCTATAGCTCCAAAGGATCAGGAAAAGACTACATTTACCTGTCCTTATGAAACTTTTGTCTTCAGAAGGATGCCATTTGGTTTATGCAATGCTCCAGCAACTTTTCAGAGATGTATAATGTCTATATTTTATGATATGGTGGAGCAAACATTGGAAGTTTTCATGGATGATTTCTTAGTTTTTGGAGAGATATATACTGATTGTTTACATAGCTTGGAAGAAGTTCTTAAAAGATGTGAGATGACTAACTTAGTACTCAATTGGGAAAAATATCATTTCATGATGCAAGAGGGCATAGTGTTGGGTTATAAGTTGTCCAAGAATGGTATTGAGGTAGATAAAGTAAAGATAGAAGTGATAGATAAACTGCCACCCCCCACCTCAATCAAGGGTATTAGGAGTTTCTTAGGCCATGCTGAATTTTACAGAAGATTCATTAAAGACTTCTCTAAGGTAGCTAAACCATTATACTCATTGCTGGAACATGACAAGCCTTTTCATTTTGATAAAGACTGTCTGCAAGCTTTTGGAGAGTTAAAGAAAGCTTTGATCACTGCACCAGTGGTTATATCACCAGATTGGACTCTACCATTTGAACTGATATGTGATGCCAGTGACCATTCTATTAGGGCAGTGTTAGGGCAGATGAAGGATAAGATTTTTCAATCTATATACTATGCAAGTAAAACTCTTACTCAAATTCAGATTAATTACACCACTACAGAAAAAGAGTTGCTAGCAATAGTATTTGTTAGCCTAAAAGGCTACACATAATATAATTTTGATGATAACAAACATGTGTCTTAAGTAAAAATAATAAATATTGTATTTCACATTTTCACTAGTTTTTGAAGGATAATATTTATGCAAGTGAATCAAGTGAAATCAAGATTGAAGACACTCAACGGACAACGGCGACATCAAGAATATAGTTTAGAGCTCAACGAACAAATTAGTGCGATAAATTCTTGTAAAGCCGGTATGATTTAATTGATGCATGATTTAGCATTTAAGAAGCTCAAGAGATTAATTTAATTAAATACTTTTCATAAACTAAAAGGTTTTATTTTTATAAAGTAAAGTATTTTGTGGATTTGAGTAATTTGGACTTAAATACTAAGTTTTGAAATCTTTGATTTTAAATAAGTATTAAATTTCAGAGTTGGACGTTATTACAAACGTTTGAAATGTTTTGGACCATACTATAATTTATGAATATTTTGGACTAAAGTGAAAGGTTTTGAGAACTTTGAAAAATATGAGTATTATGTTGAAAAGGACCTTTGTGCGAAATAATAAAATCTTTGCGGTCATATCATAATTTTAGAAAGTTTGGGAAAGACAACTATTCTTAGGAAGTTATGAAATTGGACCTATTTGCAAAGTTTTATAACATTTTGGGCCTTAGTATAATTACAAAAAGTTTTAGGTCAAAGTGCAATTTTAGTGAACATTGTTACTGTAGCAAAATTCAAAAATAACGATAATATCACTGTTCCTGAGCGGCTAGTCGGATAAATCAAGCGGTTAACCGCTTGGGCGTGGGAATTTGCCTATAATAGCTAGTTTTCGTGCTTCAACTATAAAAACTCAACTCAAACTTCATTCTAAGGACTAATGCAAGCAAATATAAGATCATACAACATATATTGAGCTTCCAAAACGTAAATCATCATAGATTGAATCATTGTTGAGCTATTATTTGCATATCCACTCTTAGAGAGAGTTTTTTTGTTGTAATTTTCATTTCTTATCAAATTGTGAGTGTGTAAGTGTGGGAAATACTTGAGGTGAAGTGATTGGGGAGATAATCTCTTGATTGTAAAGGTTCATTGACACCTTGGAAGTCAATTGTAAGAACTTGAAGCCTTGGGAGGCTTGGATAGTGAAATCCTCAAGCTTGGTTGGCTTGGAGGCGTGGACGTAGGCGGGGATTGCCGAACCACGTGAAAATCCGCGTGTTTGTTTTTCTCTTCCCTTGCTCTTTTATGTTTACGTTTGTTTGAATTTATTGTTCTCTATTTCATTAAGGCGTTAGATTGATTTGTTGTGCGAATTATATTGTATAATTTTAAAAAACCCAATTCACCCCCCATCTTGGGTTGCGTTACTTGCATTTCATTTGGTATCAGAGCTTGGTTCTCTTATTAGGACTTAACCGTCTAGAGTAAAAGATCCATGACAACCCAAAATGATTCAACCTTTAGGGAAGGACAATCCACAACTAGGCCACCGTTCTTTGACGGAAATGACTACCCGTATTGAAAAACTAGGATGAGAATTTATTTACAAGCACTAGATTATGAAATTTGGGAAGTTGTATGTGATGGTCCATTTATGCCTTTGACTAAAAATGAATTCGGGGAAGACATTCCAAAACCTTCACGGGAATGGAATGAATTGGAAAAGAGAAAAGCTTCTCTAAATTCCAAAGCCATGAATGCCTTGTTTTGTGCACTCGATAAGAAAGAGTTTCATAGAGTGTCTAGTTGTGAAAGTGCTAATAAAATTTGGCACAAACTTGAAGTTGTTTATGAAGGCATGAATCAAGTGAAAGAGTCTAAGATTAGTAGGTACACTCGGTAATATGAATTATTCCAAATGGAAAAAAATGAGAGTATATATTCTATGTATACTAGATTTACGGACATAGTAAATACTCTAGGAGCCCTAGGAAAGACCTTTTCAAATAGCGAAAAAGTTAAGAAAATTATTAGGTCATTACCTAAGGAATGGAGACCAAAAAGGACTGCCATTGAGGAAGCTAAAGATTTGAATATCTTACCTATTGATGATTTAATTGGTTCTCTTATTTCTTATGAGGAAGATTTGGCAGCCGAAAGAGGAAATGAGGAAAAGAAGAAAAATATTGCTCTCAAAGCCACAAAATATGAGAGTGATGGGGAAAGTGAGCCGGATGATGAGGAGTTGGCTATGCTAGCAAGGAGGTTCAAAACTTTTTTCAAGAAAACCGATGACCGAAGGAAATTTAGAAACTTCAAAAACCAAAAGGAGAAGAAAGAGGTAATCATATGTTATGAATGCAAAAAGCCCGACCACATAAGATCGGAATGCCCACTTCTCAACAAACTCAAGAAGAAAGCTATGGTTGCTACTTGGGATGATAGCGACAAAGATTCAAGTGATGAAGAAGAGTCGCAAGAAGTATCAAACCTAGCATTTATGGCACTAGGAGATAATGATGATCTTAATGAGGTAAGTGATCTAACCTATGATGAATTGTATGATGCTTTTAAAGAAATGCATGATGAGTTGATGAAAATTGGTAAAAAGAATGCATGCCTTAAAAAGAAATTGCTAGAATTTACAAATGAAAAGGATGCCATGCAAAGATACAATGAGTCATTGAATGAGAAGATTAAAGGATTAGAATTAGATAATAAAACCTTGCATAATAGAGTTGCATTATCAAATGAAAAACCTAGCACTTCATATGAGCATTTAGAGTCACATGTACATGATTTGAAAAAGGAAAATGAAATGCTCAAGAAAAAGAATATTGAACTTAGTAATGTTGTTCTAAAATTTACAAATGGGCAAAAGATGTTGGATAACGTGTTTAATTCTCAAATATGTGTTTTTGATAAATGAGGACTTGGGTATAAGTCTAACTTGAAGCAAAAGCATTACAAGAATTATTTTGTTAAAGCTACATCCACAAGTGATCATTTTTAAGAGTGTTTGTCATTATTGTAATCAAAATGGTCACATGAAATATAGATGTCCCGTAAAAAGGAATGCATATTATGGTGTCAAATGTATTTGGGTTCCAAAAGGAACCGTTGCTAATGCTCAAGGACCCAAAAAGGTTTGGGTACCTAAGACATAAGATTTCCTCTGCAGGGCTTGAAGAAAAAGAAAAATAAATGGTACTTGGACAGCGGATGTTCTAGGCATATGACTGGAAACTATGCATAGTTCTCAAGTTTCACCAAAATCGAAAATGGTGGAGATGTATCCTTTGGAGATAACTCAAAAGGAAAAATTCTCGGAATTGGAAATGTTGGTAAAATTTCTTCAACTCTAATTGAAAATGTGTGTTTGGTTGAAAATTTGAAACATAATTTGATTAGCATTAGTCAATTATGTGACAAAGGTTATAAAGTTGCCTTTGATAAATCAAGTTGTGTTATTGAGAATGCATGTGATGGGAAAATTTTGTTTATGGGAAATAGACGTGGCAATGTTTACACGATTAATATAGAGTGTGCATCTACTCATGATAAATGTTTTTCGGCATTGCATGATGATAGTTGGTTGTGGCATAGAAGACTAGGACATGCAAGCATGGATTTAATTTCAAAAATTTCGAAAAATGATTTAGTTAAAGGTCTTCCAAAAATTGGTTTTCAAAAGGATAGAATTTGTGAAGCATGTCAATTTGGAAAACAAATCAAAACCTCTTTAAAAAACAAGAATCATATCTCTACTTCAAAACCTCTTCAATTACTTCACATAGATTTGTTTGGACCCTCAAGATATGCTAGTTTAAGTGGAAAATTTTATGCATTTGTAATTGTAGATGATTATTCTAGATACACATGGGTATTATTCTTAGCTAATAAGGATGATGCCATTGATGCATTTAGAATTTTCTGTAAAAATGTTCAAAATGAAAAGGGTTATTCTATTACTTGTATTAGAAGTGATCATGGTGGAGAGTTTGAAAATCATGCATTTGAAAACTTTTGTAATGATTTTGGCATTGAGCATCAATTTTCATCACCTAGGACTCCACAACAAAATGGAGTTGTTGAGAGGAAGAATAGGTCTATTCAAAAAATGGCTACGATCATGTTAAATGAAAATGCATTACCAAAATATTTTTGGACCGAAGCCGTCAACACCGCTTGTTATGTTTTAAATCGGGTGTTGATTAGACCTCATCTCAATAAAACTCCCTATGAGCTTTGGAAAGATAGAAAATCCAACATTGGTTATTTCAAAGTTTTTGGATGCAAATGTTTTATTTTAAACACAAAATATAATCTTGGTAAATTTGATCCAAAATATGATGTTGGCATCTTTCTCAGGTATTCAAACTAAAGCAAAGCTTATAAAGTTTATAACAAAAGAACTTTAGTTGTGGAAGAATCCATGCATGTTACGTTTAATGAATCTAACCCCTCCTCCGTGGAGAAAGGAGTTGTTAATGATGATGCAGATGGAGAGTTACAAGAAGAATCATCAAAAGAGAAACAAGAGAATGCACCACAAGAAAATCAAGAGGATGGACAAGAAGAACAATCAAATATGGAGCTGGAGCAACAAGAAGGTATTTCTCAAACACTCCCCAAGGAGTGGAGGTATTTTTCCTCTCATCCTAAGGATTTAATCTTAGGTGATCCTTCAAGAGGTATTACAACTAGATCATCACTTAGAAACACATGTGAGCATGCTACATTTATTTCTCAAATTGAACCAAATCTTTTACGGATGCTGAAAATGATGAGTTTTGGATTATAGCAATGCAAGAGAAGTTAAATCAATTTGAGAGAAATAAAGTGTGGGAATTGGTTCCTAAACCGGAACATCAATCCGTTATAGGCACTAAATGGATATTTAGAAATAAAATGGATGAATCCGGTGTGGTTGTAAGAAATAAAGCTAGATTAGTGGCTCAAGGATACAACTAAGAAGAAGGAATCGATTTCGATGAAACCTTTGCACCTGTAGCTAGATTAGAATCCATTAGGATGTTGTTAGCATTTGCATGCCATAAAGATTTTATTTTATTTCAAATGGATGTCAAGAGTACTTTCCTAAATGGTTATATTATGGAGGAAGTTTATGTGAAACAACCCCCTGGTTTCGAAAATGAAAAATTTCCAAATCATGTGTATAAGTTATCAAAAGCTTTGTATGGATTAAAACAAGCACCTAGAGCATGGTATGATAGGCTTAAAAATTTCTTGTTGGATAACGGTTTTTCGATGGGAAAAGCGGATACTACCCTTTTTATTAAAAATAAAAATCAAGATATACTTGTTGTTCAAATTTATGTTGATGATATTATTTTTTGTTCTACTAATGAATCTTTGTGCAAAGAATTTTCCTCTTGTATGAGTAAGGAATTTGAGATGAGCATGATGGGAGAATTGGAGTATTTCCTTGGACTTCAAATCAAACAAAACAATGAGGGGATCTTCATCAACCAAGCTAAGTATGTCAAAGACTTGCTCAAGAGATTTGGCATTGATGAATCAAACACCAGAATACTCCAATGAGTACAACAATCAAGCTTGATAAAGATGATAAAGAGGTTGATATTAAAAAGTATCGAGGTATGATCGGATCTTTACTTTACTTAACCGCAAGTAGACCCGATATCATGTTTAGTGTATGTTTGTGTGCAAGATTTCAATCATGTCCCAAGGAATCTCATTTGCTTGCTGTTAAAAGAATTTTTCATTATTTGAGTGGAACCATAGATATTGGCCTTTGGTATCCTAGAGGAACTCATATAGATTTAACTTGTTATTCGGATGCCGATTTTGCCGGTTATAAGGTTGATAGGAAAAGTACTAGTGGAACTTGCCATTTTCTAGGTCATTCACTTGTTTCATGGTTTAGTAAGAAACAAAATTCGGTGGCACTCTCAACTACTGAGGCAGAATATATTGCCGCAGGCAGTTGTTGTGCACAAGCACTTTGGATGAAACAAACACTTAGAGACTATGGTATTAATCTTGAACAAATTCCTATCAAGTGTGATAATACTAGCTCCATAAATCTTTCAAAGAATCCCATTCAACACTTTAGAACCAAGCATATAGAGATTAGACATCATTTCTTGAGAGATCATGTTCAAAAATGTGATATTGCATTAGAATTTATCTCTACGGAAAAACAACTTGCCGATATTTTTACAAAACACCTTTGCGAAGAACAATTTTCAAAAATTTGGCACGAACTTGGGATGATGAAATTTTCGCATTAACATCTCTATTTATGTTATTGAATCTACTAAAATTGTTTGCTTGATGGTTTTTAATGTTTATGAATTGTTTGCGCATATTAGATATATGAGGTGTTTGATTTATTAATTTTTGAATGCTTATGTGCTTCATGAATATATGTTTGTTGGATGGATTATTAGTTTGAATTAATCATCTTTTGGATGTTTAAAATATTGAATCATGCATTAAATTGGCTCTTGAGATGTTTTAGGATCACAAAATGGTCACGGAATTGATCAAAACTAGCCGGAAAGCAAGTAGCGTGCAGGTGGACAGCAACCAGGCGGCTAGCCGCCTGTTCCAAGTGGCTAGCCGACTAGCCGCTTGGAAAACTGTCCCAAACCCGAGAGCAAGCGGCTAGCCGCTTTGTCACGGGTTTGGCAATTTGTTTTTGCTTCTTCTTCTTCCTTTTTTAATTTTCTGCACTTGTTTTCTCCTTCACTCAAAACCGTGAACAACCCATCCATTTTCACTTCCAATTTCTTCCTTTTTCATCCATTTTTATGCCCAAATCAACCATTCAAACTAATACCCATGCATTTCATCTTCATTAAACACATCTCCATCATGATTTCTTCACTTGTTCTTCATCATTCCATCCTCATTCCATTCACGCGTGAATAGTGTTCTTCATTTTCTTTCTCAAATATCTTCATCTTTCACTCATTTTCTTGTTAAAATCAATCATCCAACTTATTATTCATCCATTACTCCTTCAATTTTCACTCTCAAAACATCATTTCATCAACTCTCCACATAAAACCCAAAATAAAAAATCTCACTCAACCCGTTTCTCTCTCTTCATTTTCAAGCTTCCTTTAGCCCATTTTTAATTCAATCTACATCATAAATTAGTTTCATTCATCTCTAGGATTGATTTTCTTGCCTCAAACATATCCATTTCACTCAATTTTTGTTAAACCCGAAATTGCATTTTTAAGCTCTTTTTTCTTCCAACAATGGGGGTGGTGACAAGTCCAAGGGAAAACACGTGGCCAAGAAGCGTAAGGATGATCATGGAGATTATTCAGACTTTATGTTGATTCATTTTCCACAACTCCAACTTCGGAAACATTTTCTCGACCATTTCAAGCCAAGGTCGGTCATTACTCCTTATTTTGTCAATCTCAGAAATATGGAGAATTTAGAAATTTGTGATAAATCTCTTAAAGATTTACTTATTGCTATGGGATGGAAGAATGTGTTGGTTGTTAATGAACATTACTATGAAAATTTAGTCAAGGTTTTCTATTCGAATATGGATACGGAAGTTTCGAATAGAATTGTTACTAATGTTGGGGGAGTTCATATTGAATTTGATGTTGCTTTGCTAAATTCTATCATTGGCACTCCAAATGAGGGATTGGTACTATATAGTGCTAGAGCCAAAATCAAACAACCTTGGTTCTCACTTGAAAATGCCGTTCGAAAAATTTGTCTACGGCATGATTTGTCCACTGCGTTCTGTAACTCACCTTTGAAATCTCAAGCCTTACATCTTCAAACTCGAATCCTTCATTATGTTCTTCATCATGTGATTACTCCTAGGGCCGGTCATGCGGATGGAGTTAGCCGTTTAGATGTAGCCATTTTGGATTGTATTCTAGAGGAGAGGGTGCTAAATATTGGGTATATTATCCTTCATCACATGCTTAGTACTCCCAACTTAGCCAAAAGATCCCTTCCATATGCTAGTATTATTACCTGACTTCTAGAGTATTTCCGTGTCCCTATAACTGAGCCAATCTCCTTGAATTCGAGGGAATTAGGCGATTAATCAATTGCTAATTTGGGTTTTTATTGGAGGGATGATCAATGGCATAAAGATGAAAGAAACAAAAAGGTTGGGGACATTGCTCCTACAGATCATCGTTTCTTTAACGATGTCTGTCCCCCACACTTGCTTCCTAATCTTAGTGCTCCATATCTCTCACGACCTCCACCTTCCGAGGGTCCTTCCCACTCAATTTCAGCTGACTCTGAGGATCCGTTACAGCAGCTGTTAACTAAAGTGGATTCACTTTCTGAGCGGCAAGACAAACTTCAGTCTATGCTTGAAGCTTTTCAACTTCAGTCCATTTTCGAGCGAGAGCGTCTCTTTGCTCAACAAGAGCAGCTTCTTGATGGCCAGTAGCAACTTTTTGCAGCTCTTGGATTTCCACCACCATCCTCTTCATCACATCCACCATCTCCTTAGCACTCTATCTTTTTTTATTTGTCACTCTGCACTACATTTCTTCATGCATTGTTATATTTCATTTGCGGATGACATCTTGTTGTTTGATATTTGGATATGTTGTTTTTAATTTGTGGATTAAGGATGCTTGTTATTTGATCTTCGGATATGTTATATTTGGATGATGTTTTCGGATTGGTTATTATATGCTTAATTCTTATGTGTTGCTTGATGACTTGGTGGAGTTGTTGGTTTGTTATACTTGTTTAAGCTTATATGGAAGTGTTTTTAACCACATTATGTATTTGAGGATTTGTTCTTTTTTAAGGGGAGACTCTGCCGAAAGTTTTGCTCGCACACAATGAGTATATCTTCATTTAATTATTTTTGATGATCTTGTTTCAAATTGCATATATCTATTTTTTTTAGGGGGAAATAAATATGATAAGTTTTTGATAATGTAATTTTGGTTCTATTTTTTTAATTGGCATAAATTTCTAGTAATTTTGATGATGAAGGGGGAGAGATCATGTATTTTGAATACAGAGACATATAATATGTATTTTAATCTTAAACTATTTGTGCATGGTTATGAAATATTAACGGGGAGTTTACAAATTGTAATAGATCATATATTTAGGGGGAGTTTTATTCTTAAATTTGATTTATAAGTTGAAGTCATGTATGCCATGTATTGAGGGGGAGTTTAATGTCAAAATACATGAGATGTTTGTCATCATCTAAAAGGGGGAGATTGTTAGCCTAAAAGGCTACACATAATGTAATTTTGATGATAACAAACATGGGTCTTAAGTAAAAATAATAAATATTGTATTTCACATTTTCACTAGTTTTTGAAGGATAATATTTATGCAAGTGAATCAAGTGAAATCAAGATTGAAGACACTCAACGGACAACGGCGACATCAAGAATATAGTTTAGAGCTCAACGAACAAATTAGTGCGATAAATTCTTGTAAAGCCGGTATGATTTAATTGATGCATGATTTAGCATTTGAGAAGCTCAAGAGATTAATTTAATTAAATACTTTTCATAAACTAAAAGGTTTTATTTTTATAAAGTAAAGTATTTTGTGGATTTGAGTAATTTGGACTTAAATGCTAAGTTTTGAAATCTTTGATTTTAAATAAGTATTAAATTTCGGAGTTGGACGTTATTACAAACGTTTGAAATGTTTTGGGCCATACTATAATTTATGAATATTTTGGACTAAAGTGAAAGGTTTTGAGAACTTTGAAAAATATGGGTATTATGTTGAAAAGGACCTTTGTGCGAAATAATAAAATCTTTGCGGTCATATCATAATTTTAGAAAGTTTGGGAAAGACAACTACTCTTCGGAAGTTCTGAAATTGGACTTATTTGCAAAGTTTTATAACATTTTGGGCGTTAGTATAATTACAAAAAATTTTAAGCCAAACTGTAATTTTAGTGAACAGTATTACTGTAGCAAAATTAAAAAATAACAGTAATATCACTGTTTCTGAGCGGCTAGCCGGATAAATCAAGCGGCTAACGGCTTGGGCGCGGGAATTTGCCTATAACGGCTAGTTTTCGTGCTTCAACTATAAAAAGTCAACTCAAACTTCATTCTAAGGACTAATGCAAGCAAATATAAGATCATACAGCATATATTGAGCTTCCAAAATGCAAATCATCATAGATTGAATCATTGTTGAGCTATTATTTGCATATCCACTCTTAGAGAGAGTTTTTTTGTTATAATTTTCATTTCTTATCAAATTGTGAGTGTGTAAGTGTGGGAAACACTTAGGGTGAATAGATTGGGGAGATAATCTCTTGATTGTAAAGGTTCATTGACACCTTGCAAGTCAATTATAAGAACTTGAAGCCTTGGGAGGCTTGGATAGTGAAATCCTCGAGATTGGTTGGCTTAGAGGCGGGGATGTAGGCGGGGATTGTCGAACCACGTAAAAATCCGCATGTTTGTTTTTCTCTTCCCTTGCTCTTTTATGTTTACGCTTATTTGAATTTATTGTTCTCTATTTCATTAAGGCGTTAGATTGATTTGTTGTTCGAATTATATTGCATAATTTTTACAAACCCAATTCACCCCCCCTCTTGGGTTGTGTTACTTGCATTTCAGTATTTGCTTTTGATAAATTTAGAGCTTACTTGGTGGGTACTAAAGTGACAGTGTACACATACCATACAGCCATAAAGTACTTAATCTCAAAGAATGATGCTAAACCAAGATTAATACGATGGATCTTATTGTTTCAGGAGTTTGATCTGGAAATTAAAGATAGAAAGGAGACTGAGAATCAAGTAGCAGACCATCTGTCGAGCCTAGAAGCAGAAACAAGCACATTGACAAGAAAGGACATCACTGAAACTTTTCTTGATGAACAACTGTTAGTTGTACAGCAAGCACAAATGTTGCAGCAAGCAGGACCTCCATGGTATGCAGATTTTGCTAACTACTTAGTAAGTGGATTGCTACCACCTGAGTTGAAGTTTCAAGAGAAAAAGAAATGTCTTCATGATGTTAGAAGCTACCAATGGGATGACCTGTATTTGTATAAGTTATGCTTAGATCAAGTATACGAAGATGTGCTTCAGAGGGAGAGATTCCTCATATACTGGAATTGTGCCATGCTGCAACATATGTAGGACATTTTGGTGGTCACAGAACAGCTGCTAAGGTTCTGCAATCAGGTTATTACTAGCCTTTTATTTTTAAAGATGCTTATGAATTTACTAAATGTTCTGACAGGTGTCAAAGGACAGGAAAAATAACTCAAAGACATGAAATGCCATTGACAAACATTCTGAAAGTAGAAGTCTTTGATGTATGGGGAATATATTTCATGGGTCCTTTTCCACCATCCTTTGGGAACTTAAATATCCTGATTGTTGTGGATTATGTCTCCAAATGGGTAGAAGCTGCAGCATTACCTACCAATGATGCTAAAGCAGTAGTGGACTTTCTTCAGAAATTTTTTTTCCAGGTTTGGCACTCCAAGAGCAATTATTAGTGATGAGGGTACTCATTTTTGCAACAAAGTATTTGCTGCGACTATGGTAAAATATGGAGTCAGGCATAAAGTAACAACAACATATCACCCACAATCAAATAGCCAAGCAGAAGTGTCTAATAGAGAGATTAAGAAAATCTTAGAAAAAGTGATGAATCCATCCAGGAAGGATTGGTCCTTGCGTTTACATGACTCCTTATGGACCTACAAAACAACATACAAAACACCACTTGGCATGTCTCCCTACCGAATTGTGTATGGGAAAGCTTGTCACTTGCCACTTGAGCTAGAGCATAAAGCATACTGGATACTGAAGCAATTAAATTGAGATATACATGCTGCAGCAGAGCAAAGGAAGCTTCTACTATGTCAGCTTGATGAATTACGTATGTTCTCATATGAAAATGCAAGAATTTATAAAGAGAGAACAAAGCACTGGCATGACAAACATATCCAACCAAGGAAATTAATCCCTGGTCAACTAGTACTGCTCCATAATACGAGGCTTAAACTATTTCCAGGGAAACTGAAATCTCGATGGTCTGGACCCTTCAAGCTGCTCAGAATTTATCCTCATGGGGTTGTTGATCTCTTAGATGAAAAGACAGGCCAGGAATTCCAAGTCAATGGGCACAGAGATAAGCATTACATACACTCAGCTGCGGATTGCTCAAAGGAGGTCTTACTCTTCAAAGAACCGAGTTTATGAACACTCAAGAAAGGTCAGGCTGAAGGACCTTAAATCAAGCGCTCAATGGGAGGCAACCCATTGCGGAGGCAATCACCTCAAACAAGAAGGATCATCCTTGGTTTTAATAAATATTTTTTTCCTCTTAATTTACTTTATTTTAATTTTTATTTATGTTATTTCCGTTAATTATTTCTATTTCTTTTATTTAGGATTGTTTAACTTTTATGTGTTGTCTTTTAAAATTGGTTTTCTCTGTAGTTTAGGATTGGTCTTATTTATTTTTGAAACTCTCACGAGACGTGTGTGAAAAATGGATTCCATACCAACAATTGGGGCTGTGTTGTTAATAGAGTACAGTGGCAAGCCATGTGTCAGCAGCTATTGGAGAAGACTATGTAACCATTACTAGAGCAAACAATTGGGTGCTGCAACAACCAATATTACCGTTACAGTAACTTAAAGAGGGAGCCTCTCACTTACCGTTGGGGATAACATGTGCCAGATGGATGAATGAATTTGGATAGAAATTGAAGAAGAAAAATCTTCAAAATTAATGCACTAATTTCTCTTGCCTATTTTTATGGGATATGCTTAATGAATTTAAAATATATTCTTCCCTAATTTATCTCTCTTTACCGGATTTATTTTCATTTAATTTCAACTATAAAAGGGAGTTACGGTGCTTAGTGACTTCTGACACTATTTCCCCTCTCCTTCGAAATCACGACTCCAATAATTCTTAACTCATTCTTCTCATTTTACTCTCAGGCATATTACCATCGAATTCTTACTGCTATAGCAATGCCAAGGTATAAAAGGACAGCCAGTCGACAAAAAGATCCTTCACGCTTCCAAAGTTACGATGCGGAAGAAAAATATGAAGAATTCATTGAACCACGCAAAATTCTGAAAGAAAAAAGGTTTCAATTCCCACCTCAACCCAAGGAATTGTGCAATCAGTACACAATGCTGTAGCAAAGCGTGGGTGGCTAGAGTTTTGTAACCATCCTCGAGACCCTATGCTGCCAGTTGTAAAAGAATTTTACGCCAATTTGGTAAGCCCTGGTCAGCACAATGCTTGGGTAAGAAACTCACTTGTTCCATTAGACTCTCGAGTTATAAATGCTTTCTATAATTTACCTGCTGAAATTAATTGTGAGTATGCCAAGTTGCTTGACAAATTGACCCCGCAAAGATGGAACACAATTTTCACGACACTTACAGTAAAGGGTACATCGTGGGCTAATGAGGAAGGGCATGTAATTAACAAGATAGATTTAAAACCCATTGCTAAGGTGTAGGTGAAATATTTGAAATCCAGGCTTATGCCAACCACCCACACCACTAATGTCTCATAAGAAAGGTTGGTATTGTTGTATGTTATTATTAGAGGGCTTCCCATAGATGTGGGAAGCATTATCGAAAAATAAAATTTGGGACTGTGCCATGAAGAACCACAAAGGTGCTGCCTTGCTATTTCCTTCACTCTTCACCAGCATCTGTGTAGTATCAGGAGTTTGTCTTGATGCAAAAGATGAACATGTCAAGAATGATGGTGCCCTTACAGCACGCACTATTGAGAGAATTGCTGGTGAAACTGCTGGAGCCACATCTAAACCAGCTGCTGCAACATGAGCGAGACGAGCTATTGGGCTAGAATAGAGAATACAAGCACTGAGCACCAGCATCACTCAATGTGCTGAGGCTCAGCAGAGGGAAAACGATCGGTTTTGGAGCTACTTACAGCACCTGGAAAGCCACTTACACCAATTTTCTCTATACATGAAAAGTACCCACCAGAATTTCCCTGATTCATTGCTCCAGCAGTACAATTTTGACACCAACACTTCAGAGGCCCCAGCAGAGGTCAGTAAAGAAGCCACTGACGTGGATGAACTAGAAGATGAAGCTGTAGTAAACCCACAAGCAGAGGCTAACTCAGAAGTTGTTGAACAATCTGACCAACATGAGGAAGAGGGTGACAAGTCTGTTGGTGAACTAGATTTAGAGGAGGTCCTGACTGGGGTTTCTCACGTTCTTTCTCAGACTTTTCCTCTGCCTCTGTTGGTGAACTATCAGAGAATACAAGCACTGAGCACCAGCATCACTCAATGTACTGAGGCTTAGCAGAGGGAAAACGATCGGTTTTGGAGCTACTTACAGCACCTGGAAAGCCACTTACACTAATTTTCTCTATACATGAAAAGTACCCATTGGAATTTCCCTGATTCATTGCTCCAGCAGTACAATTTTGACACCAACACTACAGAGGCCCCAGCAGAGGTCAGTAAAGAAGCCACTGACATGGATGAACCAGAAGAGGAAGCTGTAGTAAACCCACAAGCAGAGGCTAACTCAGAAGCTGCTGAACAATCTGACCAACATGAGGAAGAGGGTGACAAACTGTTGGTGAACTAGATTTGGAGGAGGTCCTGACTGGGGTTTCTCACGTTCTTTCTCAGACTTTTCCTCTGCCTCTGTTGGTGAACTATCAGAGAATACAAGCACTGAGCACTAGCATCACTCAATGTACTGAGGCTTAGCAGAGGGAAAACGATCGGTTTTGGAGCTACTTACAGCACCTGGAAAGCCACTTACACTAATTTTCTCTATACATGAAAAGTACCCACCGGAATTTCCCCGATTCATTGCTCCAGCAGTATAATTTTGACACCAACACTATAGAGGCCCCAGCAAAGGTCAGTAAAGAAGCCACTGACATGGATGAACCAGAAGAGGAAGCTGCAGTAAACCCACAAGCAGAGGCTAACTCAGAAGCTGCTGAACAATCTGACCAACATGAGGAAGAGGGTGACAATTCTGCAACTGATAGTTCACCAACAGAGGCAGAGGAAGAGTCTGAGAAAGAACGTGAGGAACCCTAGTCAGGACCTCCTCCAAATCTAGAAAAAAACACCTTATCCAAGAAGAGAAAGAAGATGAACCTGAAGAGGAGCCCTTTATTCCAGTCATTTCTAGAAAGGGCAAGGAAAAAATAGCTACCCCTCCTGCCTCTGAAGATGAAGCTGAGCAAGTTGATGTAGAGTTGGAAGCTGCAGCAACCAAAGTCACTCGTACACCCACAGAAGCTAAGCAGCTGCTTGACATCATTGCCACCATCACAGCTGAGGGACATGCAACTAATGCCCCAGCTCCAGCTCCTTCACAGCAAACTCTCAATAAACATGTTTGTGTTAGTCCTAGAGGATTTACCAAAAGAAAGGGAGGCACTTCTGGAGGCATTGCTGCCGCAGCCTCACCAAAACCAAAAAGAACCAGATATGTGTCAACCAAACAGGTTGCCCCAATGGCAACTCCTCCCACTAGCCCATTGTAGAAAAAGAAAAAGACGTTGCCAGCTACCTCCCCACAAGAATCCCTTAAGGATAAGTGTTGAGTGTTAGAAAATGCATATTTATAAAGGAGAAAACCGTCATTTTACATTTCAAGTCTTACTAACAACCTTTACTTTTATGTATTTAACCTTCTTGTGATTTAATTATATGTGTTTTATTTTAATTAAGTATTTTATGTATTTTAGGGGCATTATAGTCATTTCACAATAAAGGAGAGATCAGACGGCAAAACGGACATCACTTTTGAACTCAGGACGATCAAAAACCTTAGGAGGAGCATAAAAGGAAAAATAGCACTATTCATATGCGCGGTACTATTCACGTGTACGGTACTATCTACGTTACTGTTCACAACACTATTCACATAGACGGATCGATGATGTGGCATTGACCGATGATGTGGCATTGACTGATGAGGTGTCACGATCCTGTTGGGTTAAAATTCTTATGTACTGTTGATGGTGATGTGGCAACATATCAGTGGACGAAAAATCCCGTGTACAGTACATGCATCACACAGGATTATTTTCAACCAAACCGCGTTACTGTTCATCCGAGTCAAACCGTGTTACTGTTCATCCGCGTGGTCAAACCGCGTACTGTTGACTGATGACGTGGCGAAATCCTGAGCGTCCAAACTGTTTTTAATCCGATGGCCATGATTTACTCCATGTATCTATAAAAAGGGGGCCTCGCCCCCTAATTTGATATCTCTAAATCTATTTTTGGGATCCATTTTCTGTAATTCCTTCTCCATCTTGTATTTTCTTCGTATTTTAATAAATTCCTATTTTACCCCTAGTTCAATTATGAGTGGCTAATTTTCTTTCATGCTTGGGTTGAAGGTGAAGTCTCAACATGTGTCATGGGCTTTATTTGGTAAATTTATTTTCTCTTCCCCTCTAGTTTTTGTGGATGTTTTGACTTCTTGTCGATAAATAATACTAATCTTGTCTAGTACCGCCTTGGTTTCACCGGCCCTCTAGTACAAGGTTATTATTATTTGACACGATAAGCCCTTAGCACCATATTGATTAGAGCGTGGTTCATGAGGTGTGGATTCCCCCCTCATGATTTAATTGGCATTAATACGGATTATTTAGCCCATGATGCATGTTGATACGGATCCAGATACCCAAGTACGTCAATTTAATAGATTTTCTCTTCAATTTATTCTCTCCATTGCAATTCCAATTTTAGAATTTATTCTCGCCATTTTAATTTAAGTATTAGCATATTCCAAATCATTTCCACCATAAATCCAACTACCCATTTACAAAATTAATTCTACACACAATTAAAATCCACCTCCTCGTGAGATCGACACTCGTCACCATTAGTCTATACTACAATAGATTCGTGCGCTTGCGAGTACATTAAAATTTGCACAACAAGTTTTTGGCGCTGTTGCCGGGGAGGTAAGTAATTTTAATTCGTAAAATTAATTTTTTGTGAATAATTTCTTTTATTTGTTTTCTTGTATTTTTTATTAAAAAAAAAAGTGAATCCGCATTTAGAGGTTAGTAATTTCTTTTCTTTTTCTCTTCTTTAAATTTCTGTAATTTAATTTTCAAGTTATTTTTTTTTCTTTGTAATTTTTGTTTATCTTACTAATTCTTTTTAGTTAATTTATTTCACGTATTTAT
Source organism: Citrus x clementina (assembly GCF_000493195.1). Taxonomy (NCBI): domain Eukaryota; kingdom Viridiplantae; phylum Streptophyta; class Magnoliopsida; order Sapindales; family Rutaceae; genus Citrus; species Citrus x clementina. The sequence goes on along the minus strand of NW_006263303.1, from coordinate 16,898,915 downwards.
TTTTGTGTATTTTTATAGAAAGTTTGTAATAGCGCAATAAGGTTAGTATCGTAATTTCTCCCTCTTCTTTATTTTTATTTATTTTGTTCCCATCTTTATTTTTTATTTTATTTGTTTTGCATGCATGGTCGAAGGTCATTATTACCCAATCTTGAACCTATAGACCTTGAACTTGAGAAAACACTTCGCACACACAAACAAGTAAAAAATAAAATGGATTTGCAACCACAGGAGATACCATTTAAGGACTACTTCAGTCCTTTAGCTAATTTGAGCACATCATGTATAAGATACCCAAATGTAGCTGCTAGGAGCTTTGAATTAAAATCTAGTGTGCTAAATTGTCTCCCTACATTCTATGGCTTAGAAAATGAGGACCCATATAATCATCTGAATGATTTTCAAGCTATTTGTCAAACTTTTAAATACGAGAATTTTTTAGACGATGATGTTAAACTCAGATTATTCTCATTTTCTTTAAAGGATAGAGCTCGTTCATGGCTTAATACATTGCCTGCCAATAGCATTTCATCATGGGAACAAATGGTAACTAAATTTTTGAATAAATATTTCCCAGTGCATAAAACCAATGCTATTCGCAGGGAAATCTCGGAGTTTACCCAGAGAGAGGACGAGCAATTTTTCGAAACATGGGAGCGATTCAATGGGCTACTCTTGAAGTGTCCACATCATGGGTACGAGAAATGGCACCAATGCCAATACTTTTTGGAGGGATTATTGCCAAATGTGCAAGAATGGCTAATGGCAACAAGTGGAGGAGAGCTAATGTCAAAAAGTGCATCAGAGATTTGGGAATTCTTCCAGCGACAAGCGGATAATTCCCAACAACGGAGTCGGTCACTCAGGAATACTAGAAGAATTAAAGGAGTGAATGAGGTTCACATTGGCGAGTCAAGTTCAGAAATTAAAGAAGTCAAAGCGATAATTGAAGGTCTCTCTCGACAAATAGCATCGTTATCAACAGCTAAATCAACAGAACCACATGACCATGACTCATACTCAGATCAAACCAATGCCATAGGTGTAATGAGAAAACCATCGAATTACAACCCATACTCCAACACATATAACCCTGGATGGAGAGACCACCCCAATTTTTCATGGTCTCAAGGATTCCAACAGAATGGACCAGCAGCTCCAGCTCCAGCTCCACCAATTCCTCAAAATCCTCAAGCCTCTCAGCCCCCATTTAGATCATACAATCAGAACCAGAACTACTTTCAGCCCAGACCATAGGAGGATGCATTCCAGAATTTCAAGAATGTTACTCACTCCACGATTGAGCAACAGAACCGCACCATTGATGGACTACGAAATGAGTTAAGAGCAGGCTTCAATTCACAAGCCTAATCAGTTTCAAGCCTCGAGAAGATGGTGGGACAACTTGCTTCCTCAGTTTAGACCTTGGCAATGACTTTTGATAAAGGAAAATTTCCAAGTCAACCAGTGCCTAATCCTAAAGGAGTACATGAAGCAAGTACCAGTTCACCACAGCAGCATGGAGAGGTCAAAGCAGTCATGACCTTGCGAAAAGGAAAAGAAGTCGACAACAAAGTGGAGATGCCGGTGACAAAAGAAAATCAAATTGTACTTGTGAATGTTGAGGAATCATCACCGGAGGAGAAAGACGAAAACAACTCATGAGAATACGTTCCCAAAGCTCCATTTCCTCAGAGGTTAGCGAAAGGAAATAAGGGAAAATCCACAGGTGAGATTCTTGAAATCTTCAAACAGGTAAGTGTTAACATCCCTTTGCTTGATGCTATAAAACAAGTTCCATCTTATGCCAAGTTTCTTAAAGACCTTTGTACTAAAAAGAGAAATATGCATGTTCAAAAGAAGGCATTTTTAACAGAAAATGTTAGTTCTATACTCCAACATAAAATTCCTTTAAAATGCAAAGACCCAGGCTCCCCCACTATCTCATGTTGCATAGGGAACCACACAATTGAGAATGCTTTGTTGGATTTAGGAGCTAGTGTAAATCTGTTGCCTTACTCTGTATTTGTGAAACTTGGACTAGGAGAATTACACCCAACTCCAGTAGTGTTACAACTTGCAGATCGGTCCACGAAAATACTGTTGTGCAAATTTTAATGTACTCGCAAGCGCACAAATCTATTATAGTATAGATCAATGGTGACGAGTGTCGATCCCACGAGGAGGTGGATTTTAATTGTGTAGAATTAATTTTGTAAATGGGTGATTGGATTTGTGGTGGAAATGATTTGGAATATGCTAAGACTTAAATTAAAATGGCAAGAATAAATTCTAAAATTGGAATAGAAATTGCGAGAATAAATTGAAGAGAATTCTATTAAAATGACGTACTTGGGTATCTGGATCCGTATCAACATGCATCATGGGCTAAATAATCCGTATTAATGCCAATTAAATCATGAGGGGGGAATCCACACCTCATGAACCACGCTCTAATCAATATGGTGCTAAGAGCTTATCGTGCCAAATAATAATAACCTTGTACTAGAGGGCTGGTGAAACCAAGGCGGTACTAGACAAGATTAGTATTATTTGTCGACGAGAAGTCAAAACATCCACAAAAACTAGAGGGGAAAAGAAAATAAATTTACCAAATTAAGCCCATGACACATGTTGAGACTTCACCTTCAACCTAAGCTTGAAAGAAAATTAGCCACTCATAGTTGAACTAGGGGCAAAATGGGAATTTATTAAAATACGAAGAAAATACAAGATGGAGAAGGAATTACAGAAAATGGATCTCAAAAATGGATTCAGAGATCTCCAATTAGGGGGGGGAGGCCCCCTTTTTATAGATACATGGAGTAAATCATGGCCATCGGATTAAAAACAGTTTAGACGCTCAGGATTGCGCCACGTCATCAGTCAACAGTCCACGGTTTGACCACGCGGATGAACAGTAACACGGTTTGACTCGGATGAACAGTAACGCGGTTTGACTCGGATGAACAGTGACGCGGTTTGACTCGGATGAACAGTAACGCGGTTTGGTTGAAAATAATCCTGTGTGATGCATGTACCGTACGCGAGATTTTTCATCCACTGATATGATGCCACGTCACCATCAACAGTACATAAGAATTTTAGCCCAACAGGATCGTGACACCTCATCAGTCAATGCCACATCATCGGTCAATGCCACGTCATCGATCCGTCTATGTGAACAGTGTTGTGAACAGTAACGTAGTTAGTACCGTACACGTGAATAGTACCGTACATATGAATAGTGCCATTTTTCCTTTTATGCTCCTCCTAAGGTTTTCGACTGTCCTGAGTTCAAAAGTGATGTCCGTTTTGCCGTCTGATCTCTCCTTTATTGTGAAATGACTATAATGCCCCTAAAATACATAAAATACTTAATTAAAATAAAACACATGTAATTAAATCACAAGAAGGTTAAATACATAAAAGTAAGGGTTGTTAGTAAGACTTGAAATGTAAAATGACGGTTTTCTCCTTTATAAATATGCATTTTCTAACACTTAACAAATACCTCGTGGCATTGTGGAGGACGTGCTTATCCAGGTAGACAAGTTTTATTTTCCTGTTGATTTCATTGTAATTGACACTCAACCAATACAGGACTTGAGGAAGCACATCCCCATTATTCTAGGCCGACCTTTCTTGGCAACTGCGGATGCTCACATTCAATGCAGGACTGGAAATATGCAGTTGTCCTTCGGCAACATGACTATGGAGCTGAACATCTTCAACATTGCCAAACAACCTCACAGTGCAGATGATGGAATTGTTGATGTGGATTTAATTGAAGCATTAGTTGATGATACTTTTGTTTCAAACCTTAGTGATGATCCTTTACAAACATGTTTAACTCACTTTGGTTTGGATTTTGATATTGACAGATCGGTCGATGAGGTCAACACCCTGCTTGATATTGATAGATCGGTCGATGATCCTTTACAAACATGTTTAACTCACTTTGGTTTGGATTTTGATATTGACAGATCGGTCGATGAGGTCAACGCCCTGCTTGACTCAGCACCATCTATGGATACTAATAAATGGAAGTCAAGAGTTGAGCAACTAGCACCATCAGAGAAGAAACTCATCCCATCATCAGAATCACCACCGAAACTCGAGCTCAAACCATTGCCCAACACACCCCCCAACCAGCTTATTGCTAGTCCCTAGCAAATAAAGCGAAAACAAAATTCAAATTCAAAATATTATTATTATTATTATTATTATTATTATTTAATAGAAACATTCGTATTTATTCCGTCAGATTAATGATAGCAATCAAATAAAAGTATAAGCATTATCTCCAGTCTAAAGCAACATCACACCCACATCAACCATCCACATGAATCAGCCCAGCAGACTTTGTCATAGCTACTTTCAAGAATGACATGTCAAACCCCAAAATCTCACTGGAAGTAGTGACACTCTCACAAAGAAATTAAAACCAATAAAAATAGTCACTCCAATGAATGGTAATTGAGAGAGAAAATAATAAAGAAGTGATATCACATGCTCTCACCAAGATGAAATAAATATGCCCTCAGCTTAGAAATAATACGATCTCAAGTCAAACAAAAATGCTAGTCAACCCAATTTATTTATCTCTTTTTTTTTATTATGCATCACGACATCTTTTTAGCCCATATAACTAGCTTCTACTTCAAACTATAGTTCCCTAAAATCAAGAAGGACTTTTATTAGGACGTAACGTAGGCTAGGGACATGGCTAACAAAGAAGGAAAATAAGGAAAACAAAGTGTATGTTTGAGAAAAATGCAGAGAATTTTTTTTTTTTTTGGAAGTTGCAAGGTGGATTTCACCTATTATTTTTATTTTTTTTCTTTTGAAACAACAACTTTTGTTTTGTTTGTTTGTTTGTTTTTTTTTTTTGCATAACTTTACTGAACAACAAAATTATTTACATTTTCTCAAACATATATAGGTGATGGAACTTATAAGACATTGGGTAATACTCCAAATCGGAGTGGGTCAAGATGATAAGTTGACAAAGAAAAAGGTTTTTTTTATTTTTATTTTTTTTAAAGGCTCAAAAGGGTTAACTATGGATATTTGATAAAAGGGATGGCTAGAAAGGCTCAAACGGATCAAAGATGGCCTTTCCATCGTCTTTTAGGGCTCTAAATAATCTTCCATATCTACTAGTTAGATGGGCCTCCAAATGTAGTAACACGCTCTTTTTTTCTTTTTTCTTTTTTTTTTTAAGGGTTAACTCAAAAGTAATTTAGAGATCGTGTATAAAATAATAAACTGCTAAGCTGTATAAAGAGTGGGCAAAAGGGTTATTCTCCAAGAAAAATAATAGGCTCAAAAACTCACTTGGTACTTATTATGACATGTTCATTCCTTCAAGCAACTCACATTTGTCTCCGACATCAACATGTAAAGTAGCAAACATAGCGTAACATCACTTAAGACCAAAGATAATACAAATACTAAAATTTGAAATTAATCATGTCATCCAATGTTAAAACAAATCACACATTTTTTTTTTAAACATCATTCTACCCCCCAACCTATTCTAAACATGAAAGGAAAATATGCATGCAGAAATGTGAAAATGATGCATAAAAACTAATTAGAAAAGTTACACGTAAAATGATAGAAAACGAAAATGATTTTTTTTTTTAAAGAAGATGCGTTTCTAGAGGAACTACACTCCATATTCAGCCATCTTCGACTCAAAAGTTGGAAAATGTATATTTATAGAGGAGAAATTAAAAAGAAGAAAAATAAACATAAACACATAATAAAGAAAAAGAAAATGTCTGAATTTTTTTTTTTATAAACGATGAAGATGCGTTTCTAGAGTCACTACACTCCATATTCAGCCATCTTCAACACAAAAAGTTAGCAACAGTTAGTTTCTACAACAAAAAATTAGTAAAAACTTAACCAAAATTCCACAATTGTCGACTATTCCCTCCCCCCAACCAGAACGAAACATTGTCCTCAATGTTTGAAATGAAAGAAGTAGAGTTTAGAAGACATCACCTGGGTGGTGCAACACAGAAGAAAATATTTACAGGCGGAGAGTTAAATCTAATTTGTACTTCTTACTGCGGCTACTGTTACCATCATTATGTGGATGCTCCAACACAAAGGTCCAGGGGTCTGGCTCCGGTTTATAAGCTTGTAACAGATCAAGTAGCTCATTAGCAGTGTGAGCACAAATAAAGAGTTTTTTCACATTAGCGGGAATGAAATAGTTTTTTATTGCATGGTTAAGAAATGCGATAAAGCCATCATAAAAGTTATTGACATTTAACAAACCGATGGGTTTTTAGTGGATGTGCAGATGGGCCCAAGATGCTAGTGTGATAAGTACCTCTAGTGTTGCAAGATCCCCTGGAAGAAAAATAAAAGCATCAACATGATTAAGCATTTCAGTTATTCTTTCTTGTATACATGACACGACTAACTCTTTTCCAGTTGATGAGTCAGACGAACTGCCCAATGGTTTTAAGACTCTTAGGATGATGCCTAACACTTGACTTCCTCTGATAAAAGCTGCTTCTGAGACCATTTTTGATAATCCTCGGTTACCTCCTCCATACACCAAGTGTAATTTTCTCGCTGCTATGCTTCGACCAAGATCTATGGCTGCCTCAACGAACTCTTTATGTTTGCCATATGTAAATCCAGAAAGCACACAAATGTTCTTGAATTGTCTATTGGGAGTAGCTGCCATTGTGATACTTCGCAAAAATAATTTGTGAGTGATTGACAAAGAAAATCACATTTAAGAGTCTTGGTGATAGTGGGTCATAGTTGTGTATGAGGTCACATGTCCATGTCAAATAACGCGTAAAGCACGTGGCTCGCGAGTAAAAAAGAAAACAGTAAAAAGGGAAAAGCAAACAGTAATAAGGAAAAAGCAAACAGTAATAAAATTATTAAAGACAATAATGCAAACAATAAGACAATAGTGAAATAATAAAGTAAAAGGATATTTACAGGTAGTTGCGACTGTGGCTCACATCTTCCTCTGGTTTTACGTCCAGAAACGGCTTGAACGCCCTCTATGGGTCGAGGATAGGCTTCCTATCCAGTTTTCTTATAAACTGGCAAACAGGGTCGTTTATAGTCAGATTCCCGAGACTATATCGTGCATGCTCTTTCTGGAATAATGGCCATAACTGGAGAATCGCTCCTTGCACATATCCACTGGGATGCGTTTCAAGAGACAAAAGGATATCATCCAATGACTCCTTATTCAAGCCATCCCTAATGAATTGAATCTTATCTTCCCTGTTATCAGACATCATTCCTAAAGAACATGGGTTTTTATTGCAACTCATTCTGGCACACTTATGACAAGCAACAGAAATTCTTCGAGCTCGTCGTTTTCTTGCATAATTTCCTTTACCACAACCAGGCATGTATGCAATAAATTTTGGAGGTAACTCACCTGCCGATCGTACTTTAGCCTCGATTAACCAACGGATGTCAGCAGGTATGTTATTCGTTATGAGTAATCGCATGCGTTCGGACCGAGCTTTATAGATTGTAAGGAGGGCATTCTGAGGAAGTGAAGGGAATCGCTTGTGAAGTTTCGATAGAATCTCGTTTCTGTCCATACCTTCGCCTCAGAATATCAGTTATTATGGGAAACTGAAGTAACAGACTTGATTGTCACGGAGTACCGTTATCCGCCACTTCACCGGGGTAACAAACTAAAGCACACAAATAGAAAAACAAATTAAAACACACAAAGAAAATTAAAATCATCCTCTTATTGAATTTACCTCAAGCTCCAACTGGATGTCGTAAACACTTCTCTCAATGTCTCTGAGTTGGCGTTCTAAACCCTCAACATAGGCTACTAACTCTGGTGGTTGTAGAGCCCAAATGCGTTGTGTTTTACAAAATTGAATCTGCCTTTTGAGATGAGTTTTGACACGTTGAAGTGGTTTAAGAATGTTCAGGAGGAACGGTCTAAGTATGAGACTCATGATTAAAAATGATAAGAGAAAACTTAATGATAAAATAAACACACTTATGCAAAAACAATTTCAATTAGCAAAAGAATAATATAAAGAAAGAAAACAAAATCAAATCAACGAAAAAAAAGAAAAAAAATCAATTCAAATCTGGTGGGTCACTCAAATTTATTTCGGTGTCTTCTCCACGTGGTTGGTATTCTAGATATGGCTTTAATCTTTGACCATAAACTTTAAACGTGACACCGTTCTTTGGGTCCTTAATTTCAATTGCCCCATGTGGAAAAACAGTATGAACAATAAAGGGACCAGACCAACGAGAGCGTAACTTACCTGGGAATAGGTGCAAGCGAGAATTGAACAAAAGCACTTTCTGACCTGGAGTGAACGATTTTCTCATAATTTGCTTATCATGGAAGACTTTCATTCGTTGCTTGTAAATCTTGGCATTTTCGTATGCATCATTGCGAATTTCTTCAAGTTCTGCCAGCTGTAATCTTCTTTCTAAGCTGGCTTGCTGCATGTCAAAATTGAATTTCTTGATGGCCCAATATGCACGATGCTCGAGTTCCACAGGTAGGTGGCAAGCTTTTCCATACACTAGCCTGTAGGGTGACATCCCAATCGGGGTCTTGAAAGCCGTTCTATATGCCCATAAGGCATCATCAAGTCTTAATGACCAATCTTTTCTGTCCGGCCTCACCGTCTTTTCTAATATGTGCTTTATTTCTTGATTGGAGATCTCAACTTGGCCACTGGTTTGCGGATGATACGGAGTTGCCACTTTGTGTGTGATTGAATACTTTGTCAAAAGAGCTTTGAATGCTTTGTTACAAAAGTGGGCACCACCATCACTGATTATCGCTCGAGGGAATCCAAAGCGTGAAACAATGTTGCTTTTCAAAAATGCTATCACCACCTTGTGATCATTGGTCCTACATGGAATAGCTTCTACCCATTTTGATACATAGTCAACAGCAACCAATATGTATTGATGACTGAAAGACGGGGGAAAGGGTCCCATGAAGTCGATACCCCATACATCAAAAATCTCAACCACTAAAATTGGATTTAGTGGCATCATATTCCTTCGCGTAATGCTCCCCATTCGTTGACACCTATCACATGAAGAACAGAAAGTGTAAGCATCTCGAAATATAGTTGGCCAATAAAAACCACATTGTAAAACTTTAGTCGCGGTTTTCTTAGCACTGAAATGGCCTCCACAAGCTTGTTCATGGCAGAATGAAAGGATATTCTGAATTTCACTTTCTGGGACACATCGTCTAACAATTTGGTCTGCACAATACTTGAACAAATACGGGTCATCCCAAAAGAAATTCTTTATCTCTGCAAAGAATTTAGCCTTATCTTGCTTGGTCCAATGCTCTGGAAGTTTACCTGTAACAAGATAATTAACTATATCAGCATACCAAGGTAATACTTCCACATTCATTAATTGTTCATCTGGAAATGACTCATTCAATGGTAATGATTCTGTAATTGTGTCAAAATGGATACGAGAGAGGTGGTCCGCCACAACATTTTCTGTCCCTTTCTTATCTTTGAATTCCAAGTCAAACTCCTGCAAAAGTAACACCCAACGAATTAGTCTGGCTTTTGCATCTTTCTTTGTGAGAAGATATTTAAGAGCAGCATGATCTGTGAACACGATTATTTTACAACCAATGAGATAAGATCGAAATTTCTCTAATGCAAATACTACTGCTAGCATTTCTTTTTCAGTAGTTGAATAGTTCAACTGTGCATCATTTAATGTCATACTAGCATAATAAATAACATGGGGAATTCGATCAACTCTTTGTCCTAATACTGCTCCTACTGCATAATCAGATGCATCACACATTAGCTCAAATGGTAAGCTCCAGTTTAGGGCCTAAATGATGGGTGATGATGTCAACAACTGTTTTAATTTTTCAAACGCCATAAGACATGAATCATTAAAGATAAAAGATACATCCTTAGCAAGTAAATTGCATAAGGGTCTAGAAACTTTGCTAAAATCTTTAATGAAACGTCTATAGAAACCAGCATGCCCAAGGAAAGATCTTACTTCTCTGACTGTTTTAGGTGGAGGAAGATTAGAAATGAGATCCACCTTGGCTTTGTCAACCTCAATACCTTTGCTCGAAATGATGTGACCGAGAACAATACCTTGTTTTACCATAAAATGACATTTCTCCCAATTTAAGACCAAGTTCTTCTCGATACATCTCTGCAGAACTAGTGTTAGATGATGTAAACATTGATCAAACGAATCACCAAAGACAGAAAATTCATCCATAAAGATTCAAGGAATCGTTCAACCATATCAGAAAAAATGCTTAACATGCATCGTTGAAATGTAGCAGGTGCATTACATAATCCAAATGGCATTCTCCTATATGCAAATGTGCCAAAAGGGCAAGTGAAAGTAGTTTTCTCTTGATCTTTTGGTGCTATGGGAATCTGATTATATCCTGAGTAGCCATCTAGAAAGCAATAAAATTCATGACCTGCTAATCTATCAAGCATTTGATCGATAAATGGTAAAGGAAAATGGTCTTTACGTGTGACAGAATTCAACTTTCTATAATCAATGCAAACACGCCATCCTGTAGTTACTCTAGTGGGTATCAATTCATTATCAGCATTGGCAACTACTGTGACTCCTGACTTTTTGGGGACAACTTGCACAGGACTGACCCATGAACTATCAGAAATGGGGTAAATGATACCTGCGTCTAATAGCTTAAGGACTTCAGTTCTAACAACTTTTTTCATGTTAGGATTTAACCGACGTTGCATTTCCCTAGTAGTTTTAGCATTTTCATCAAGGTGAATGTAATGCATGCAGTCTACTGGGTTTATACCTTTAATGTCTGCTATGGTCCATCCTAATGCCCCTTTGTGATCTTTCAAAACATCTAACAACTTACCTTTTTGTTCGTCATTTAGGGATGATGAGATGATTACCGGCAGAGTACTTTCTTCTCCCAAAAATGCATATTCCAGAGTGTTGGGTAATGGTTTGAGCTCGAGTTTCGGTGGTGATTCTGATGATGGGATGAGTTTCTTCTCTGATGGTGCTAGTTGTTCAACTCTTGACTTCCATTTATTAGTGTCCATGGATGGTACTGAGTCAAGCAGGGCGTTGACGTCATCGACCGATCTGTCAATATCAAAATCCAAACCAAAGTGAGTTAAACATGTTTGTAAAGGATCATCACTAAGGTTTGAAAGAAAAGTGTTATCAACTATTGTTTCAATTAAATCCACATCAACAATTTCATCATCTGCATTGTGAGGTTGTTTGGCAATGTTGAAAATGTTTAGCTCCATAGTCATATTGCCGAAAGACAACTGCATATTTCCAGTCCTGCATTGAATGTGAGCATCCGCAGTTGCCAAGAAAGGTCGGCCTAGGATAATGGGGATGTGCTTCCTTGAATCCTGTATTGGTTGAGTGTCAATTACAATGAAATCAACAGGAAAATAAAACTTGTCTACCTGGATAAGCACGTCCTCCACAATACCACGAGGTATTTTCGTGGACCGATCTGCAAGTTGTAACACCACTGGAGTTGGGTGTAATTCTCCCAGTCCAAGTTTCACGAATACTGAATAAGGCAACAGATTTACACTAGCTCCTAAATCCAACAAAGCATTCTCAATTGTGTGGTTCCCTATACTACATGAGATAGTGGGGGAGCCTGGGTCTTTGCATTTTAAAGGAATTTTATGTTGGAGTATAGAACTAACGTTTTCTGTTAAAAATGCCTTCTTTTGAACATGCATATTTCTCTTTTTAGTACAAAGGTCTTTAAGAAACTTGGCATAAGATGGAACTTGTTTAATAGCATCAAGCAAAGGGATGTTAACACCTACCTGTTTGAAGATTTCAAGAATCTCACCTGTGGATTTTCCCTTCTTGCCTTTCGCTAACCTCTGAGGAAATGGAGCTTTCGGAACGTATTCTCGTGGGTTGGTTTCTTCTTTCTCCTCCGGTGATGATTCCTCAACATTCACAGGTACAATTTGATTTTCTTTTGTCACCAGCATCTCCACTTTGTTGTCGACTTCTTTTCCTTTTCGCAAGGTCATGACGGCTTTGACCTCTCCATGCTGCTGTGGTGAACTGGTACTTGCTTCATGCACTCCTTTAGGGTTAGGCACTGGTTGACTTGGAAATTTACCTTTCTCAACGGTCATTGCCAAGGTTTGAACTGAAGAAGCAAGTTGTCCCACCATCTTCTCAAGGCTTGAAACTGATTGGGCTTGTGAGTTGAAGCCTGCTCTCAATTCATTTCGTAGTCCATCAATGGTGCGGTTCTGTTGCTCAATCGTAGAGTGAGTAAGATTCTTGAGATTATGGAATGAATCCTCCCATGGTCTAGGTTGAGAGTAGTTCTGGTTCTGATTGTATGGTCTAAATGGGGGCTGAGAGGCTTGAGGATTTTATGGAATTGGTGGAGCTGGAGCTGCTGGTCCATTCTCTTGGAATCCTTGAGACCATGAAAAATTGGGGTGGTCTCTCCATCCAGGGTTATATGTGTTGGAGTATGGGTTATAATTCGATGGTTTTCTCATTACACCTATGGCATTGGCTTGATCGGAGTATGAGTCATGGTCATGTGGTTATGTTGATTTAGCAGTCGATAACGATGCTATTTGTCGAGCAAGACCTTCAACCATCTCCTTGACTTCTTTGATTCCTGAAGTTGATTCGCCAATTTGAACCTCATTCACTCCTTTAATTCTTCTAGTAGTCCTGAGTGATCGACTCCGTTGTTGGGAATTATCTGCTTGTCGCTGGAAGAATTCCCAAATTTCTGATGCACTTTTTGACATTAGCTCTCCTCTACTTGTTGCCATTAGCCATTCTTGCACATTCGGCAATAATTCCTCCAAAAAGTATTGGCATTGGTGTCATTTCTCGTACCCATGATGTGGACACTTCAAGAGTAGCCCATTGAATCGCTCCCATGTTTCGAAAAAATGCTCGTCCTCTCTCTGGGTAAACTCCGAGATTTCCCTGCGAATAGCATTGGTTTTATGTACTGGGAAATATTTATTCAAAAATTTTGTAACCATTTGTTCCCATGATGCAATGCTATTAGCAGGCAATGTATTAAGCCATGAACGAGCCCTATCCTTTAAAGAAAATGGGAATAGTCTAAGTTTAACATCATCGTCTGAAAAATTTTCATATTTAAAAGTTTGACAAATGGCATGAAAATCATTCAGATGATTATATGGATCCTCATTTTCTAGGCCATAAAATGTGGGGAGACAATTTAGCACACTAGGTTTTAATTCGAAACTCCTAGCAGCTACATTTGGGTATCTTATGCATGATGTGCTCAAATTAGCTAAGGCACTAAAATAGTCCTTAAATGGCCTCTCCTGTGGTGCTTGTAAATCTATTTTATTTTTAATTTGTTTGTGTGTGCGAAGTGTTTTTTCTAATTCAAGGTCTATAGGTTCAAGATTAGGTAATAATGACCTACGACCATGCATGCAAAACAAATAATAAAAAAAAAATAAGGATGAGAACAAAACAAATAAAAATAAAGAAGAGGGAGAAATTACGATACTAACCTTATTGCGCTATTAAAACCTTTATATAAAAATACACAAAAACAAATACGTGAAATAAATTAACTAAAAATTAAATTAATAAAATAAACAAAAAAAATTACAAAGAAAAATAAATTGAAAATTAAATTACAGAATTTTAAAGAAGAGAAAAAGGAAAGGAATACTAACCTTTAAATGTAGATTCACTCTTTTTTTTTCTTTTTATAATAAAAAAACATACAAGAAAACAAATAAAAGAAATTATTCCAAAAAATTAATTCTATGAATTAAAATTACTTACCTCCCCGGCAACGGCGCCAAAAACTTGTTGTGCAAATTTTAATGTACTCGCAAGCGCACGAATCTATTATAGTATAGATCAATGGTGACGAGTGTCGATCCCACGAGGAGGTGGATTTTAATTGTGTAGAATTAATTTTGTAAATGGGTGATTGGATTTGTGGTGGAAATGATTTGGAATATGCTAAGACTTAAATTAAAATGGCAAGAATAAATTCTAAAATTGGAATAGAAATTGCGAGAATAAATTGAAGAGAATTCTATTAAAATGACGTACTTGGGTATCTGGATCCGTATCAACATGCATCATGGGCTAAATAATCTGTATTAATGCCAATTAAATCATGAGGGGGAAATCCACACCTCATGAACCACGCTCTAATCAATATGGTGCTAAGAGCTTATCGTGCCAAATAATAATAACCTTGTACTAGAGGGCCGGTGAAACCAAGGCAGTACTAGACAAGATTAGTATTATTTGTCGACGAGAAGCCAAAAAATCCACAAAAACTAGAGGGGAAAAGAAAATAAATTTACCAAATTAAGCCCATGACACATGTTGAGACTTCACCTTCAACCCAAGCTTGAAAGAAAATTAGCCACTCATAGTTGAACTAGGGGCAAAATGGGAATTTATTAAAATACGAAGAAAATACAAGATGGAGAAGGAATTACAGAAAATGGATCCCAAAAATGGATTCAGAGATCTCCAATTAAGGGGGGAGGCCCCCTTTTTATAGATACATGGAGTAAATCATGACCATCGGATTAAAAACAGTTTGGACGCTCAGGATTGCGCCACGTCATCAGTCAACAGTCCACGGTTTGACCACGCGGATGAACAGTAACACGGTTTGACTCGGATGAACAGTAACGCGGTTTGACTCGGATGAACAGTGACGCGGTTTGACTCGGATGAACAGTAACGCGGTTTGGTTGAAAATAATCCTGTGTGATGCATGTACCGTATGCGAGATTTTTCATCCACTGATATGATGCCACGTCACCATCAACAGTACATAAGAATTTTAGCCCAACAGGATCGTGACACCTCATCAGTCAATGCCACATCATCGGTCAATGCCACGTCATCGATCCGTCTATGTGAACAGTGTTGTGAACAGTAACGTAGTTAGTACCGTACACGTGAATAGTACCGTACATATGAATAGTGCCATTTTTCTTTTTATGCTCCTCCTAAGGTTTTCGACTGTCCTGAGTTCAAAAGTGATGTCCGTTTTGCCGTCTGATCTCTCCTTTATTGTGAAATGACTATAATGCCCCTAAAATACATAAAATACTTAATTAAAATAAAACACATGTAATTAAATCACAAGAAGGTTAAATACATAAAAGTAAGGGTTGTAGTAAGACTTGAAATGTAAAATGACGGTTTTCTCCTTTATAAATATGCATTTTCTAACACTCAACAAATACCTCGTGGAATTGTGGAGGACGTGCTTATCCAGGTAGACAAGTTTTATTTTCCTGTTGATTTCATTGTAATTGATACTCAACCAATACAGGACTCGAGGAAGCACATCCCCATTATTCTAGGCCGACCTTTCTTGGCAACTGCGGATGCTCACATTCAATGCAGGACTGGAAATATGCAGTTGTCCTTCGGCAACATGACTATGGAGCTGAACATCTTCAACATTGCCAAACAACCTCACAGTGCAGATGATGGAATTGTTGATGTGGATTTAATTGAAGCATTAGTTGATGATACTTTTGTTTCAAACCTTAGTGATGATCCTTTACAAACATGTTTAACTCACTTTGGTTTGGATTTTGATATTGACAGATCGGTCGATGAGGTCAACACCCTACTTGATATTGACAGATCGGTCGATGATCCTTTACAAACATGTTTAACTCACTTTGGTTTGGATTTTGATATTGACAGATCGGTCGATGAGGTCAACGCCCTGCTTGACTCAGCACCATCTATGGATACTAATAAATGGAAGTCAAGAGTTGAGCAACTAGCACCATCAGAGAAGAAACTCATCCCATCATCAGAATCACCACCGAAACTCGAGCTCAAACCATTGCCCAACACTTTGGAATATGCATTTTTAGGAGAAGAAAGTACTCTGCCGGTAATCATCTCATCATCCCTCAATGATGAACAAAAAGGTAAGTTGTTGGATGTTTTAAAAGAGCACAAAGGGGCATTAGGATGGACCATAGCAGACATAAAAGGTATAAATCCAGTAGACTGCATGCATTACATTCATCTTGATGAAAATGCTAAATCTACTAGGGAAATGCAACGTCGGTTAAATCCTAATATGAAAGAAGTTGTTAGAACAGAAGTCCTTAAGCTATTAGATGCAGGTATCATTTACCCCATTTCTGATAATTCATGGGTCAGTCCTGTGCAAGTTGTCCCCAAAAAGTCAGGAGTCACTGTAGTTACCAATGCCGATAATGAATTGATACCCACTAGAGTGACTACAGGATGGCGTGTATGCATTGATTATAGGAAGTTCAATTCTGTCACACGTAAAGACCATTTTCCTTTACCATTTATTGATCAAATGCTTGATAGATTAGCAGGTCATGAATTTTATTGCTTTCTAGATGGCTACTCAGGATACAATCAGATAACCATAGCACCAAAAGATTAGGAAAAAACTACTTTCACTTGCCCTTTTGGCACATTTGCGTATAGGAGAATGCCATTTGGATTATGCAATGCACCTGCTACATTTCAACGATGCATGTTGAGCATTTTTTCTGATATGGTTGAACGATTCCTTGAAGTCTTTATGGATGATTTTTCTGTCATTGGTGACTCGTTTGATCAATGTTTACATCATCTAACACTAGTTCTGCAGAGATGTGTCGAGAAGAACTTGGTCTTAAATTGGGAGAAATGCCATTTTATGGTAAAACAAGGTATTGTTCTCGGTCACATCATTTCGAGCAAAGGTATTGAGGTTGACAAAGCCAAGGTGGATCTCATTTCTAATCTTCCTCCACCCAAAACAGTCAGAGAAGTAAGATCTTTCCTTGGGCATGCTGGTTTCTTAGACGTTTCATTAAAGATTTTAGCAAAGTTTTTAGACCCTTATGCAATCTACTTGCTAAGGATGTACCTTTTATCTTTAATGATTCATGTCTTGTGGCTTTTGAAAAATTAAAGCAGTTGTTGACATCATCACCCATCATTCAAGCCCCAAACTGGAGCTTACCATTTGAGCTCATGTGTGATGCATCTGATTATGCAGTAGGAGCAGTATTAGGACAAAGAGTTGATCGAATTCCCCATGTTATTTACTATGCTAGTATGACATTGAATGATGCACAGTTGAACTATTCAACTACTGAAAAAGAAATGCTAGCAGTAGTGTTTGCATTAGAGAAATTTCGATCTTATCTCATTGGTTGTAAAATAATTATATTCACAGATCATGCTGCTCTTAAATATCTTCTCACAAAGAAAGATGCAAAAGCTAGACTAATTCGTTGGGTGTTACTTTTGCAGGAATTTGACTTGGAATTCAAAGATAAAAAAGGCACAGAAAATGTTGTGGCGGATCACCTCTCTCGTCTCCATTTTGACACAACTACAGAGCCATTACCATTAAATGAGTCATTCCCTGATGAACAATTGATGAATGTGGAAGTATTACTGTGGTATATGCTGACATCGTGAATTATCTTATTACAGGTCAACTTCCAGAGCATTGGACCAAGCAAGATAAGGCTAAATTCTTTGCAGAGATAAAGAATTTCTTTTGGGATGACCCGTATTTGTTCAAGTATTGTGCAGACCAAATTGTTAGACGATGTGTCCCAGAAAATGAAATTCAGAATATTCTTTCATTCTGCCATGAACAAGCTTGTGGAGGCCATTTCAGTGCTAAGAAAACAGCAACTAAAGTTTTACAATGTGGTTTCTATTGGCCAACTATATTTCGAGACGCTTACACTTTCTGTTCTTCATGTGATAGGTGTCAACGAATGGGGAGCATTACACGAAGGAACATGATGCCACTAAATCCAATTTTAGTGGTTGAGATTTTTGATGTATGAGGTATCGACTTCATGGGACCATTTCCCCTTTCTTTTGGCCATCAATACATATTGGTTGCTGTTGACTACGTATCGAAATGGGTAGAAGCAATTCCCTGTAGAACCAATGATCACAAGGTGGTGACAGGATTTTTGAAAAGCAACATTGTTTCACGCTTTGGATTCCCTCGAGCAATAATCAGTGATGGTGGTGCCCACTTTTTTAACAAAGCATTCAAAGCTCTTTTGACAAAGTATTCAATCACTCACAAAGTGGCGACCCCGTATCATCCGCAAACCAGTGGCCAAGTTGAGATCTCCAATCGAGAAATAAAGCACATATTAGAAAAGACGGTGAGGCCAGACATAAAAGATTGGTCATTAAGACTTGATGATGCATTATGGGCATATAGAACGGCTTTTAAGACCCCGATTGGGATGTCACCCTACAGGCTAGTGTATGGAAAAGCTTGCCACCTACCTGTGGAACTCAAGCATCGTGCGTATTGGGCCATCAAGAAATTCAACTTTGACATGCAGCAAGCCAGCTCAGAAAGAAGATTACAACTGGCAGAACTTGAAGAAATTCGCAATGACGCATACGAAAATGCCAAGATTTACAAGCAACGAATGAAAGTCTTCCATGACAAGCAAATTATGAGAAAATCTTTCACTCCAGGTCAGAAAGTGCTTTTATTCAATTATCGCTTGCACCTATTCCCAGGTAAGTTACGCTCTCGTTGGTCTGGCCCATTTATTATACATACTGTTTTTCCACATGGGGCAATTGAAATTAAGGACCCAAAGAATGGTGTCACGTTTAAAGTTAATGGTCAAAGATTAAAGCCATATCTAGAGTACCAACCACATGGAGAAGACACCGAAATAAATTTGAGTGACCCACCAGATCTAAATTGATTTTTTTTTCTTTTCGTTGATTTGATTTTTTTTCTTTCTTTATATTATTCTTCTGCTAATTGAAATTATTTTTGCATAAATGTGTTTGTTTAACTATTAAGTTTTCTTTTATCATTTTTAATCATGAGTACATTACTTAGACCGTTCCTCCTGAACATTCTTAAACCACTTCAACGTGTCAAAACTCATCTCAAAAGGTAGATTCAATTTTGTAAAACACATCGCATTTGGGCTCTACAACCACCAGAGTTAGTAGCCTATGTTGAGGGTTTAGAATGCCAACTCCGAGACATTGAGAGAAGTGTTTACGATATCCAGTTGGAGCTTGAGGTAAATTCAATAAGAGGACGATTTTAATTTTGTTTGTGTGTTTTAATTTTTTTTTTGTTTGTGTGCTTTAGTTTGTTACCCCGGTGAAGTGGCGGATAACGGTACTTCGTGACAATCAAGTCAGTTACTTCAGTTTCCCATAATAACTGATATTCTGAAGCGAAGATATGGACAGAAACGAGACTCTAGCGAAGCTTCACAAGCGATTCCCTTCACTTCCTCAGAATGCCCTCCTTACGATCTATAAAGCTCGGTCTGAATGCATGCGATTGCTCATGAGAAATAACATACCTGCTGACATCCGTTGGTTAATCGAGGCTAAAGTACGATCGGCAGGTGAGTTACCTCCAAAATTTATTGCATACATGCCTAGTTGTGGTAAAGGAAATTATGCAAGAAAACGACGAGCTCGAAGAATTTTTGTTGCTTGTCATAAGTGTGCCAGAATGAGTTGCAATAAAAACCCATGTTCTTTAGGAATGATGTCTGATAGCAGGGAAGATAAGATTCAATTCATTAGGGATGGCTTGAATAAGGAGTCATTGGATGATATCCTTTTGTCTCTTGAAACGCATCCTAGTGGATATGTGCAAGGAGCGATTCTCCAGTTATAGCCATTATTCCAGAAAGAGCATGCACGATATAGTCTCGGGAATCTGACTATAAACGACCCTGTTTGCCAGTTTATAAGAAAACTGGATAGGAAGCCTATCCTCGACCCATAGAGGGCGTTCAAGCCATTTCTGGACGTAAAACCAGAGGAAGATGTGAGCCACAGTCGCAACTACCTGTAAATATCCCTTCACTTTACTGTTATTTTATTTCACTATTGTTTTATTGTGTGCATTATTGTCTTTAATAATTTTATTACTGTTTGCTTTTTCCCTTTTACTGTTTCCTTTTTTACTAGCGAGACACGTGCTTTACGCGTTATTTGACACTGACATGTTACCTCATACACAACTGTAATCCACTGTCACCAAGATTCTTAAATGTGATTTCTTTTTTGTCAAGCACTCACAAATTATTTTTGAGAAGTATCACAATGGCAGCTACTCCCAATAGACAATTCAAGAACATTTGTGTGCTTTCTGGATTTACATATGGCAAACATAAAGAGTTCGTTGAGGCAGCCATAGATCTTGGTCGAAGCATAGCAGCGAGAAAATTACAATTGGTGTATGGAGGAGGTAATCGAGGGTTATCAAAAATGGTCTCAGAAGCAGCTTTTATCAGAGAAAGTCAAGTGTTAGGCATCATCCCAAGAGTCTTAAAACCATTGGGCAGTTCGTCTGACTCATCAACTGGAGAAGAATTAGTCGTCTCAGGTATGCAAGAAAGAATAACTGAAATGCTTAATCATGCTGATGCTTTTATTTTCCTTCCAGGAGATCTTGCAACACTGGAGGCACTTATCACGCTAGCATCTTGGGCCCATCTGCACATCCACCAAAAACCCATCGGTTTGTTAAATGTCAATAACTTTTATGATGGTTTTATCCCATTTCTTAACCATGCAATAAAAAACTATTTCATTCCTTCTAATGTGAAAAAACTTTTTATTTGTGCTCACACTGCTAATGAGCTACTTGATATGTTACAAGCTTATAAACCGGAGTAAGACCCTTGGACCTTTGTGTTGCAGCGCCCAAATAATGATGGTAACAGTAGCCGCAGTAAGAAGTACAAATTAGATTTAACTCTCCGCTTATAAATATTTTCTTCTGTGTTGCACCACCCAGGTGATGTCTTCTAAACTCTACTTCTTTCCTTTCAAACATTGAGGACAATATTTCGTTCTGGTTGGGGGGAGGGAATAGTCGACAATTGTGAAATTTTGGTTAAGTTTTTACTAATTTTTTGTTGTAGAAACTAACTGTTGCTAACTTTTCGTGTTGAAGATGGCTGAATATGGAGGGTAGTGACTCTAGAAACGCATCTTCATCGTTTAAAAAAAATTAAAAAAAAAAACTAAAAAAACTAAATAATAAAAACAAAATTTTCTTTTTCTTTATTAAGTTTTTATGTTCATTTTTCTTCTTCTTTTTAATTTCTCGTCTATAAATATCCATTTTCCAACTTTTGAGTCGAAGATGGCTGAATATGGAGTGTAGTGCCTCTAGAAACGCATCTTCTTAAAAAAAAATCATTTTCGTTTTCTATCATTTTACATGTAACTTTTCTAATTAGTTTTTATGCATCATTTTCACATTTCTGCATGCATATTTTCCTTTCATGTTTAGAATCGGTTGGGGGGTAGAATGTTGTTTAAAAAAAAAATTGTGTGATTTGTTTTAACATTGGATGACATGATTAATTTCAAATTTTAGTATTTGTATTATCTTTGGTCTTAAGTGATGTTACATTATATTTGCTACTCTACATGTTGATGTCGGAGACAAATATGAGTTGCTTGAAGGAATGAACATGTCATAAATAAGTGCCAAGTGAGTTTTTGAGCCTATTATTTTTCTTGGAGAGTAACCCTTTTGCCCATTCTTTATACAGCTTAACAGTTTATTATTGTATACACGATCTCTAGATTTCTGTTGAGTTAACCCTTAAAAAAAAAAAACAAACAAGAAAAAAAAAGAAAAAAAAATGTGTGTTGCTACATTGGGAGGCCCATCTAACTAGTAGATATGGATGATTATTTAGAGCCCTAAAAGACGATGGAAAGGCCATCTTTGTCCCGTTTGAGCCTTTCTAGCCATCCCTTTTATGAAATATCCATAGTTAACCATTTTGAGCCTTTTAAAAAAAAAACCTTTTATTTGTTAAACTTATCTTGACCCACTCCGATTTGGAGTATTACTAATGTCTTATAAGTTCCATCACCTATTTTTGTTCAGTGAAGTTATGCCAAATAAAAGCAAAAAAAAAAAACAACAAAACAAAAATTGTTGTTTAAAAAAATAATAAATAAAAAAATAAAAATAATAGGTGAAATCCACCTTGCAACTTCCAAAAAAAAAAAAATCTCTGCATTTTTCTCAAACATACACTTTGTTTTCCTTATTTCCCTTCTTTGTTAGCCATATCCCTAGCCTACGTTACGTCCTAATAAAAGTCCTTCTTAATTTTAGGGAACTATAGTTTGAAGTAGAAGCTAGTTATATGGGCTAAAAAGATGTAGTGGTGCATAATAAAAATAAATAAATAAATAAATAAAAAAGATAAATAAATTGGGTTGACTAGCATTTTTATTTGACTTGAGATCGTATTATTTCTAAGCTGAGGGCATATTTATTTCATCTTGGTGAGGGCATGTGATATCACTTCTTTATTATTTTCTCTCTTAATTACCATTCATTGGAGTGACTATTTTTATTGGTTTTAATTTCTTTGTGAGAGTGTCACTACTTCCAGTGAGATTTTGGGGTTTGACATGTCATTCTTGAAAGTAGCTATAACAAAGTCTACTGGGCTGATTCATGTGGATGGTTGATGTGGGTGTGATGTTGCTTTAGACTGGAGATAATGCTTATACTTTTATTTGATTGCTATCATTAATCTGATGGAATAAATACGAGTGTTTTTATTAAAAAAAAAATATTTTGAATTTGAATTTTGTTTTCGCTTTATTTGCTAGGGACTAGCAATAAGTTGGTTGGGGAGTGTGTTGAGTGTTAGAAAATGCATATTTATAAAGGAGAAGACCGTCATTTTACATTTCAAGTCTTACTAAAAACCTTTACTTTTATGTATTTAACCTTCTTGTGATTTAATTACATGTGTTTTATTTTAATTAAGTATTTTATGTATTTTAGGGGCATTATAGTCATTTCACAATAAAGGAGAGATCAGACGGCAAAACGGACATCACTTTTGAACTCAGGACGATCGAAAACCTTAGGAGGAGCATAAAAGGAAAAATGGCACTATTCATATGTGCGGTACTATTCACGTGTACGGTACTATCTACGTTACTGTTCACAACACTGTTCACATAGATGGATCGATGACGTGGCATTGACCGATGATGTGGCATTGACTGATGAGGTGTCACGATCCTGTTGGGTTAAAATTCTTATGTACTGTTGATGGTGACGTGGCAGCATATCAGTGGACGAAAAATCCGGTGTACGGTACATGCATCACACAAGATTATTTTCAACCAAACCGCGTTACTGTTCATCCGAGTCAAACCGCGTTACTGTTCATCCGAGTCAAACCGTGTTACTGTTCATCCGCGTGGTCAAACTGCGTACTGTTGACTGATGACGTGGCGAAATCCTGAGCGTCCAAACTGTTTTTAATCCGATGGCCATGATTTACTCCATGTATCTATAAAAAGGGGGCCTCCCCCCCCTAATTTGATATCTCTCAATCCATTTTTGGGATCCATTTTCTGTAATTCCTTCTCCATCTTGTATTTTCTTCGTATTTTAATAAATTCTCATTTTACCCCTAGTTCAATTATGAGTGGCTAATTTTCTTTCAAGCTTGGGTTGAAGGTGAAGTCTCAACATGTGTCATGGGCTTTATTTGGTAAATTTATTTTCTCTTCCCCTCTAGTTTTTGTGGATGTTTTGACTTCTCGTCGACAAATAATACTAATCTTGTCTAGTACTGCCTTGGTTTCACCGGCCCTCTAGTACAAGGTTATTATTATTTGGCACGATAAGCCCTTAGCACCATATTGATTAGAGCGTGGTTCATGAGGTGTGGATTCCCCCCTCATGATTTAATTGGCATTAATACGGATTATTTAGCCCATAATGCATGTTGATACGGATCCAGATACCCAAGTACGTCAATTTAATAGATTTTCTCTTCAATTTATTCTCTCCATTGCAATTCCAATTTTAGAATTTATTCTCGCTATTTTAATTTAAGTATTAGCATATTCCAAATCATTTCCACCATAAATCCAACTACCCATTTACAAAATTAATTCTACACACAATTAAAATCCACCTCCTTGTGGGATCGACACTCGTCACCATTAGTCTATACTACAATAGATTCGTGCGCTTGCGAGTACATTAAAATTTGCACAACAATAAGCTGCGAAGTGCATCCAAAAAGTGCTGAAGTCATTACACCATGTTGCAGCAGTGTCCAAACAACAGGGGAGTATCCCATTCCTACTAGTCATTCTATTTAGTTCTAAACAACTTTTCTTTCATTATATTTTTATTTTGTGTGGTTTATTTTCTAATTCATCCTCCATGTCCTTGTTGGGTTGTGTGGTTTTTTTTTGTGTGCTTGTGAGGATAGAGCACCATTTAAAGTTTGGGGGGGTTGTGTTTCTGTGTATTATGAATATGTGTTTATGCGTGTGTTGTGTGAAGCTCTGCCATCTAATATTTGTGTATGGATTTGAAAACCTAATGAAGATAAATTGAGTGTTAAGTAGTGATTATAAGAATGCCAAGTAAAGATAGTTATAGATGGAGAGTGAAATTATGTCCTGACACCTAAACTTTGGTGGAGTTTTATGAGAATGTTGTAGTAGAGCCAAAAGAATAGAAAATATCTTAAGTTTGGGGGAAAATTTTGTTGGACTGTACCTGCTATGAAATAAATTCTGCTCCAATTGATTAACATTCATATGAAAAATAAATGTTGCAGTGAAGAGAGTTGAGTACTCTTAAGTTTTTGTTCTTAAATATAGCACAGTTTGAGTATGTGAGATTTCTGCTACCCCATATCTGAATAAAATTGTGCTACCTCTGAATTACATGAAATCTCTTGGTAATGTTGTAGCATCTCTAGAATTCAATCAAAGTAGCACACACACACTTTGGACAGAAGGAAGCTTAAGTCTAAAACTGATCTACTATGGCCATTTTGCATGATTGAGATTGTGATATGAAGGTGGAAGAATCGTTACAAAAAGGGGCGCGCGTCACATAAAACGGCGACAAGGAATTAACATTGAGAAAATCAAGAGAAAAAGAAGAAGAAGATCAGAATTTAAAGGAACCGATGCTGCATCATTGAAGAATCGAGCAGAGTTATTTAGATTCACTTTTTGTCGTTCTCCACTTATTCTTTTCTTCACTATTTGATTGAACCAATGTATTTCGGGACTAATATGTTTCTGTTTGTTTTTCTCTTTCAAAATATGAACTAAACTTGCTTGTAGTTGAGTGACAAACAATCTAATGGGTTTTTTTACTGTTCTTATGAGTTGCTATATAATTGCTATAGCATTTTACTTTAGTAGCTATTATTATAACTGTTATTTCAATTGACCACTCATTTAATGGTTCAAGTTAAGATAGAGCCGCAAAAGGGCATGTCTTAGTGGATATTATTAGAGTAATACTTGATCTTAATTCGAGTTTCCTAGATTAAGTTTATCTTGAATCTCATAAGAGCTATACTTGAAGTTAAGATTTGTGACAAACTAGACATAAGTACTCACCTTGTAGGGTGGAGAGAATAGATGTTTGTAATGCCATGCCGAAGGTAGAATAGCAACTGGTCATTGCTAAGATACTTAAGGGTATGAGAATTCCAACACGCGACAGCTGAGGATGCAAAATAATTCTGCCCAGTGCTATAGACAGTGTTGTAGCAACTGTTGTTAATTTGATGAAAAACAGTCAACCCATAAAGAGCGTTTGATCATTCAACTACCTTATTCTCATTTGATCCTTCTACGCAATTTATTTACTTTATTTCATCACTGCATTATTTCGTTTTATTTTCTCACAATTCTAAATTTCAGTAGTAAACAACTTCACATTTGTTCATTCAAAATAAAGGTAGATTGCACTATTGTGATTGCTGTAGCATTTCTGGTAACATCAATCCCTGTGGAGACGATCTGAATACTCATCACTTTATTAATTGTTGTGTACACTTGCACATTGGCATCAATAGCATTTGATTAACAATTAACCAACAGTTACATAGTCAATTCTTTTCATCGGAGATCAAGTCGTACAAATTGCTTTGCTTCTGGCTTTTCCTCGCTTAAGGTATTGTTTCTCGTACTTCAACATTAGGTATTATTTTTTCTTGAGTTTGAAGATATTCAGCTCTAGTTCTAAGTTTGTTTAAAAGATGTTTAAGAGGAAAGAATAAGTAATTGAGGTTGATGATGATGAACTGGAGTGTTTGCCTAGTTTACTCAAGAAACCCATTTTCGACCCGAGAATCCCTTGAAATTTGATAGGTGATACTAATGCTAGAGATAGTGCTAGAAGGATGTCTTTTGAGGCTTGGACCTCATTTGCGGAAAACAGTAGCGATGACTCCTCTAATACAGAGCAGACCTTAAGTGGATATTAGGAGGGAGACTCTGATGAGGATAAAGGTAAAGAGTCTTCACCAGATGAGGTTAGACCAGAGAAGAAAAGAAAGTTAAGTAGTAGAGCTCTAGTAAAAAATTACCTTATTGACTTAATGGCAAGCAGTACAATTATAGATGAATTAAATAGGCTTAGAAAATTTTACAACATTCTTGATGATGTAAAAAGGATACACCAAGCCGCCTCTTAAGGGATATGACACCTTGTTCCTAGAATGTTTTAAACTATGGATGAGACTCCCCTTATAGCCTTATTTTGTTCGAGTGCTTGGAAGGCTACACTTAGCCCCTAGTCAATTAAGCGTAAATGGGTGGAGGGTGCTCTCTATCTGTTGGTCTTGTGGAACAAATATGGGCAAAGTGAACCCACTTTTAATGAAATAAAACACATGTACCAGCTAAAGAGCAGCCCAAAAGGTGCAGACTGGTATTACTTTATGTTAAGTACTAAGGCTAGAAAACCTATAACCGACCTCTCAACTAGAGGTGGATATTAGAAGAGTAAGTTCTTTTTTGCTAGGTGTAACTGGGGTCATGTGGCATCTGTGGATGGTGGGAATGTCCATATTCCTTCTCGTTTCTCAACTCCAGGTTGCTTACTAGTTTAAGACTTTTTTTTTAACTCGCTTAGTTGAATTGTATCATTTTAACGCGATCTTGGCTTGTGTTGCAAGTTCTTTGAGCGTGATATATAACATTAAGAGAAAATTGTTGAAGAGGGTTGAGATCACCTTAACAAATTCTTGCTTATATAGAGATCTGTTTTGCACTCATAGCTTGGTCGACTCACATCTAGTGTCAGATGCCCACGATATGGAAGACATTGTAATCCAAGCCTTGAATAGAAAGCGCCCTTATTCTGGTAGTGCGAAAGGATGTTCAAGTAAATATACTCCCTAAGAGAAATGCCCCAATAGTACAAAAAAAGATTCCCCTTCGAAGGCTCTCTCACCTCCTCTGTCTAAGGCAGCTGAAATAAATGGAGCTACAAGCAATAAAGGCCCTGCCACCTCTTCTCCTTCAGTTGGCTAGAAATCTCAGTCTCCCAATGAGCGACCAGAGTATCTGGTCCCCTATATCAATAAGTTTTGCAGGCTCATAAAGAAGAAAGACCTTGAGGATTTCGACGATCGTACACTTGGGGAGTTGGTAGAAGCTCTTTAGTTTGGTGTATTCTAACTAGGCTCCCTGGCCACTTATTACAAAGTAAAAGTTGGCCATTATGACAAAAAAATTAAGGATGGCATTCAAGCTGCTAAAAAAAGAGTCGGCCAAAAAAAGATTAAGAGAGCTTAATCTCGAGAACTTAAAGCTCGTAGAGCAAATGTCTCTCTCTGAAGCCAAGGCGGTTGAACTCAAGAAGGAACTGGCTAGTATTAAGGAAGAGCTTGCGACCCATAAGGACTTTTATAAATCTTAGTTAGAGTTTCTTCGAGGAGCCCACCTGAATTTGATTGAAGCCCTGGGAAAGGAGGTCGACAATAATTATAAGGAGGGGCTCTGACACTCTTATCGGTGTATTATGGTCGTCCTTGAGAGGCAATACCCCAACCTGAAGATGGACGAGTTGGCTGTTGGTGTGACTAAATGTATAAATGAGTAGGTAGCTAAAGGGGATGTGGAAAAAAGAGACCTTGCTGTAACCGGTAAGGCCATTCCTTCTATTACTGCTAGTAAGGCCACCACTCCTCTTGGTGCAACTGGCAAGACTCCCATTTCTCCTCCAACTAATGACAACTCATTGAGAGCAGATCCTCCCTTAGACCCTCCATCTTGAATGTAATAAGATGTTTATCTTTTAATCAATAACTTTTTGTAAACACTGTCTTCTTTTTCTTCAATGTTATGAATATTTCCTAGTCTTTATAAATACCCACAAATAATTATTTGCTCGGATTAGCACTAATAAACATATGTTGGAAGACATTGGCTTTCGCCTCTAAGAGGCTTTGAGCCTTACGTAATTTACACTTGTCTTAGAATGTTTTCGTTAGTAATTGTCTACTCATCTTATTATTAACGAGCAGATCCTATCAAACTTATCTTACCTCGAGGAGGCTTTATGATTTAAAAATATTATTCTTACCTTAGAATATATTAATGCATGATGGCCTACTTGTCTTCGCTCGATCAAGTAGGTTCTGAAAATTTTGACTTTTTGTCTCACCTCGAAAAGACTCCGAGACTTCAAGCCTTCACTTAGAAAATATTTACATAATTAACCGCCTACTCATCTTATCATTAACGAGCAGATTCTGGCAAGTTTGACTTTGGTCTCGCCTCTTTTGAGACTTGAAGCCCTTACTTACCTTAAAATATTTTTATATTTGCCTTAGAGAATATTTATATAATTTACTGCCTGCTCGCCGTCACTTGATTGAGCAAGTTCTGGCAAATTTGACTTTTTGTCTCGCCTTGATGAGGCTTTGAGACTTCAAGCTTTATCTTTTGCCTTAGAAA
The DNA here is from genome assembly GCF_000493195.1 of Citrus x clementina. NCBI lineage: Eukaryota > Viridiplantae > Streptophyta > Magnoliopsida > Sapindales > Rutaceae > Citrus > Citrus x clementina. The sequence continues at coordinate 16,870,070 of NW_006263303.1, read as the reverse complement.
ATATTTACATAATTAACTACCTCTCGTCTTGTCATTAGTGAGCAGGTTTTGGCAAGTTTGACTTTTGTCTCGCCTCGAGGAGGATTTGAGACTTCAAGCTTTTACTTGCCTTAGAAATAGAAAAAGTTAAATGAGTGAACTTTATCTGGCTCATATTATTCAATACTTCAGGAATTACAAGAAATAAATTGGCTTCAAGTGGTATAAGAAACAAATTGAACATAAACATTAAATAATTATAAAAAAAATAACTAGCTGACTACGGAGAACGCTTACTAGAAGTACTTCTTTAAGTGCTCGGCATTCCATGATCGTTTGACCTTGCGAGCATTTGTATAAGCTAACTTGTAGGCCTTTGGCCCTGCTTCTCGTCCTCCTAGTTAAAACTGAATACTCTCTGGCTTTAGTCTCTGGTATTCTGATTCACCCTTCTAGTTGTATTAGTGAGCAACTCTCTGTTGGTAAACTACTACCTTTCTCGACACGAGCTCATTTCTTTCAGTTAGTAAGTCCAAGTTTAAGCAAATTTGCTTGTCATTTTCCTCCTCGTTAAAATACTTCGTTCGGTGGGTAGTCACCCCACTGAAGGGACCATCACTTCATGACCAAAAGCCAGGGCGAATGTTTTTCTCTTGTGGTAGTCTTATGAGTGGTTCTATATGCTTAGAGCACACGTGACAGTTTATCAACCCATGTCCCATTCTTTTTCCCTAATTGAGCTTTCAAAAGCTTTTTTTTTTTGTCATGTTCATTGCCTCTACCTGCCCGTTGGCTTTCAAGTGAGTTGGCAAGCAAAATTTCAGTTATATACCCAAGTTATGACAAAACTCTTTAAAGTTGTGATTATCGAATTGCCTAACATTGTCTATTATCAAGGCATAAGGAATTCCATACTTGCATATGAGGTTCTTTCAAATAAAATCAGTTGTCTTCTTTTTCGTGATCTTACTAAGAGCATCAACTTTCTCCCATTTCGTGAAATAATCTATAGCCACAATAGTATTAGAAGTTGCTCCTCGCCCTTTGGGTAACGCTCCAATTAAGTCGATCCCCCATTATGCAAACAGTCATGGCAAAGATATTTATTTATTTATTTATATTATTTTTTTTATGCACCACTACATCTTTTTAGCCCATATAACTAGCTTCTACTTCAAACTATAGTTCCCTAAAATCAAGAAAGACTTTTATTAGGACGTAATGTAGGTTAGAGACATGGCTAACAAAGAAGGGAAATAAGGAAAACAAAGTGTATGTTTGAGAAAAATGCAGAGTTTTTTTTTTTTGAAAGTTGGAAGATAGATTTCACCTATTATTGTTTTTTTTTCTTTTTGAAACAACAATTTTTGTTTTTTTTTTGTTTTTTTTTTGGCACAACGTCACTTAACAAAATAATTATTTACATTTTTCTCAAACATAAATAGGTGATGGAACTTATAAGATATCGGGTAATACTCCAAATCGAAGTGGGTCATGATGATAAGTTGACAAAGAAAATGTTCTTCTTTTTTTTTAAAGGCTCAAAAGGGTTAACTATTAATATTTCACAAAATGGATGGCTAGAAAGGCTCAAACGGATCAAAGATGGCATTTCCATTGTCTTTTAGGGCTCTAAATAATCTTCCATATCTACTAGTTAGATGGGCCTCCAAATGTAGCAACACACATTTTTTTCTTCTTTTTTTTCTTCTTTTTTTTTTAATTTTACAATTTTTTTTAAGGGTTAACTCAAAAGATATCTAGAGACCGTGTATAAAATAATAAATTGCTAAGCTGTATAAAGAATGGGCAAAATAGTTACTCTCCAAGAAAAATGATAGGCTCAAAAACTTACTTGGTACTTATTATGACATGTTCATTCCTTCAAGCAACTCATATTTTTCCCGACATCAACATGTAGAGTAGCAAACATAGCGTAACATCACTTAAGACCAGAGATAATACAAATACTAAAATTCAAAATTCATCATATCATCCAATGTTAAAACAAATCACACAATTTTTTTTTCAAACAACATTCTACCCCCCAACCTATTCTAAACATGAAAGGAAAATATGCATGCAGAAATGTGAAAATGATGCAGAAAAACTAATTAGAAAAGTTACACTTAAAATGATAGAAAACGAAAATGGTTTTCTTTTTTTTTTAACTTAGATGATGCGTTTCTAGAGGCACTACACTCCACAATTAGCCATCTTCGACTCAAAAATTTGTAAATGTATATTTATAAAGGATAATTTAAAAAGAAGAAGAAAAATGAACATCAAAACTTAATGAAGAAAAAGAAAATGTTTGAACTTTTTTTTTGTTTTTTAATTTTTTTTTGTTTTTTTTCCAAACGATGAGGATGCGTTTCCAGAGTCACTACACTCCATATTCAGCCATCTTCAACATAAAAAGTTAGCAACAATTAGTTTCTACAACAAAAAATTAGTAAAAACTCAACCAAGATTGCACAATTGTCGACTTTTCCCTCCCCCCAACCAGAACGAAACATTGTCCTCAATATTTTAAAGGAAAGAAGTAGAGTTTAGAAGACATCACCTGGGTGGTGCAACACAGAAAAAAATATTTATAGGTGGAGAGTTAAATCTAATTTGTACTTCTTACTGCAGCTACTGTTACCATCATTATTTAGACGCTCTAACACAAAGGTCCAGGGGTCTGGCTCCGGTTTATAAGCTTGTAATAGATCAAGTATCTCATTAGCAATGTGAGCACAAATAAAAAGTTTTTTCGCATTGGAAGGAATGAAATAATTTTTTATTGCATGGTTAAGAAATACGATAAAGTCATCATAAAAGTTATTGACATTTAACAAACCGATGGGTTTCTGGTGAATGTGCAGATGGGCCCAAGATGCTAGTGTGATAAGTGCCTCTAGTGTTGCAAGATCTCCTGGAAGGAAAATAAAAGCATCAGCATGATTAAGCATTTAAGTTATTTTTTCTTGCATATCTGAGACGACTAACTCTTCTCCAGTTGGTGAGTCAGACAAACTGCCCAAAGGTTTTAGCGCTCTTGGGATGATGCCTAACACTTGACTTCCTCTGACAAAAACAGCTTCTAAGACTAATTTTGATAACCCTCGGTTACCTCCTCCATACACCATATGTAATTTTCTCTCTGTTATGCTTCGACCAAGATCTATGGCTGCTTCAACGAACTCTTTATGTTTGCCATAGTTAAATCCAGAAAACACACAAATGTTCTTGAATTGTCTATTGGGAGTAGCTGCTATTGGGATACTTCTCAAAAATAATTTGTGAGTGATTGACAAAAAAATCATATTTAAGAATCTTGGTAACAGTGGGTCACAGCTGTGTATGAGGTAGCATGTCAGTGTCAAATAATGTGTAAAGCACATGGCTCGCGAGTCAAAAAGGAAACAGTAAAAAGAAAAAGAAACAATGATAAAATAAAATTATTCAAGACAATAATGCAAATGATAAAACAACAGTGAAATAAAATAACAGTGAAGTAAAAGGATATTTACAGGTAGTTGCGACTGTGGCTCACATCTTCCTCTGGTTTTACGTCCAGAAACAGCTTGAACGCCCTCTATGGGTCGAGGATAGGCTTCCTATCCAATTTTCTTATAAACTGGCAAACAGGATCGTTTATAGTCAGATTCCCAAGACTATATCGTGCATGCTCTTTCTGAAATAATGGCCATAACTGGAGAATCGCTCCTTGCACATATCCATTGGGATGCGTTTCAAGAGACAAAAGGATATTATCCAATGACTCCTTACTCAAGCCATCCCTAATGAATTGAATCTTATCTTCCCTGTTATCAGACACCATTCCTAAAGAACATGGTTTTTTATCGCAACTCATTCAGGCACACTTATGACAAGCAACATAAATTTTTCGAGCTCTTCGTTTTCTTGCATAATTTCCTTTACCATAACCAGGCATGTATGCAATAAATTTTGGAGGTAACTCACCTGCCAATCGTACTTTTGCCTCGATTAACCAACGGATGTCAACAGGTATATTATTCCTCATGAGCAATCACATGCGTTCGGACCGGGCTTTATAGATTGTAAGGAGGGCATTATGAGGAAGTGAAGGGAATCGATTGTGAAGCTTTACTAAGATCTGATTTATGTCCATACCTTCGCCTCAGAATATCAGTTATTATGGGAAACTGAAGTAACCGACTTGATTGTCACGGAGTACCGTTATCCGCCACTTCACCGGGGTAACAAACTAAAGCACACAAATAGAAAAATAAATTAAAACACACAAAGAAAATTAAAATCGTCCTCTTATTGAATTTACCTCAAGCTCCAACTAGATGTTGTAGACACCTCTCTCAATGTCTCTGAGTTGGCTTTCTAAATCCTCAACATAGGATACTCACTTTGGTGGTTGCAGAGCCCAAATACGAAGTGTCTTACAAAATCGAATCTATCTTTTGAGATGAGATTTTACACGTTAAAGTGGTTTAAGAATGTTCAGGAGGAACTGTTTAGCTATGACACTCATGATTAACAATAATAAGAGAAAACTTAATGGTTAAACAAACACACTGATGCAAAAATAATTAGCAAAAGAATAATAAAAAGAAAGAAAGAAGAAAAAAAATCAAATCACCGAAAGGAAAGAAAACAAACTTAATTCAAATCTGGTGGGTCACTCAAATTTATTTCAGTGTCCTCTCCATGTGGTTGGTATTCTAGATATGGCTTTAATATTTGACTATTAACTTTAAACGTGACACCATTCTTTAGGTCCTTAATTTCAATTGCCCCATGTGGAAAAACAATATGAACAATAAATGGGCCAGACCATCGAGAGCGTAACTTACCTGGGAATAGGTGCAAACGAGAATTGAATAAAAGCACTTTCTGACCTGGAGTGAAAGATTTTCTCATAAGTTGCTTGTCATGAAAGACTTTCATTCGCTGCTTGTAAATCTTGGCATTTTCGTATTCATCATTGCGAATTTCTTCAAGTTCTGTCAGTTGTAATCTTCTTTCTGAGCTAGCTTGCTGCATGTCAAAGTTGAATTTCTTGATGGCCCAATATGCATGATGCTCGAGTACCACGGGTAGGTGGCAAGCTTTTCCATACACTAGCCTGTAGGGTGACATCCCAATCGAGGTCTTGAAAGCCGTTCTATATGCCCATAATACATCATCAAGTCTTAATGACCAATCTTTTCTGTCTGGCCTCACCGTCTTTTCTAATATGTGCTTTATTTCTCGATTGGAGATCTCAACTTGGCCACTGGTTTGCGGATGATATGGGGTCGCCACTTTATGAGTGATTGAATGCTTTGTCAAAAGAGTTTTGAATGCTTTGTTACAAAAGTGGGCACCACTATCATTGATTATCGCTCAAGGGAATCCAAAGCGTGAAACAATGTTGCTTTTCAAAAATCCTATCACCACCTTGTGATCATTAGTTCTACATGGAATTGCTTCTACCCATTTCGATACGTAGTCAACAACAACCAATATATATTGATGGCTAAAAGAATGAGGAAAGGGTCCCATGAAGTCGATATCCCATACGTCAAAAATCCCAACCACTAAAATTGGATTTAGTGGTATCATATTCCTTCGTGTAATGCTCCCCATTCGTTGACACCTATCACATGAAGAACAGAAAGTGTAAGCGTCTCAAAATATAGCTGGCCAATAGAAACCACATTGTAAAACTTTAGTTGTTGTTTTCTTAGCACTGAAATGGCCTCCACAAGCTTGTTCATGGCAGAATGAAACGATTATTTGAATTTCACTTCTGGGACACATCATCTAACAATTTGATCTGCACAATATTTGAACAAATACGAGTCATCCCAAAAGAAATTCTTTATTTCTGCAAAAAATTTGGCCTTGTCTTGCTTGGTCCAATGCTCTGGAAGTTGACCTGTAATAAGATAATTCACGATGTCAGCATACCATGGCAATACTTCCACACTCATCAATTGTTCATCTGGAAATGACTCATTCAATGTTAAAGGTTCAGTAATTGTGTCAAAATGGAGACGAGAGAGATGGTTTGCCACAACATTTTCTGTGCCTTTCTTATTTTTAAATTCCAAGTCGAATTCCTACAGAAGTAACACCCAACGAACTAGTTTAGCTTTTGCATCTTTCTTTGTGAGAAAATATTTAAGAGTAGCATGATCTGTGAATATAATTATTTTACAACGAATGAGATAAGATCAGAATTTCTCTAATGCAAACACTACCGCTAGCATTTCTTTTTCAGTAGTTGAATAGTTCAATTGTGCATCATTCAATGTCATACTAGCATAGTAAATAACATGGGGAATTCGATCAACTCTTTATCCTAATACTGCTCCTACTGCATAATCAGATGCATCACACATGAGCTCAAATGGTAAGCTCCAGTTTAGGGGGTGAATGATGGGTGATGATGTCAACAACTGCTTTAACTTTTCAAATGCCACAAGACATGAATCATCAAAGACAAAAGGTACATCCTATGCAAGTAAATTGCATAAGGGTCTAGAAACTTTACTAAAATCTTTAATGAAACGTCTATAGAAACCAGCATGCCCAAGGAAAGATCTCACTTCTCTGACTGTTTTAGGTGGAGGAAGATTAGAAATGAGACCCACTTTGGCTTTGTCAACCTCAATACCTTTGCTCGAAATGACGTGACCGAGAACAATACCTTGTTTTACTATAAAATGGCACTTCTCCCAATTTAAGACTAAGTTCTTCTCGATACATCTTTGCAGAACTAATGTTAGATGATGTAAACATTGATAAAATGAATCACCAAAAACAGAAAAGTCATCTATAAAGACTTCAAGGAATCGTTCAACCATATCAGAAAAATGCTCAACATGCATCGTTGAAATATAGCAGGTGCATTATATAATCCAAATGGCATTCTCCTATATGCAAAAGTGCCAAAAGGGCAAGTGAAAGTGATCTTCTCTTGATCTTTTGGTGCTATAGGAATCTGATTATATCCTGAGTAGCCATCTAGAAAGCAATAAAATTCATGGCCTGCTAATCTATCAAGTATTTGATCAATAAATGGTAAAGGAAAATGATCTTTACGCGTGACAGAATTCAACTTTCTATAATCAATGCACACACGTCATCCTGTAGTCACTCTAGTGGGTATCAATTCATTATCAGCCTTGGTAACTACTGTGAGTCCTGAATTTTTGGGGATAACTTGTACAGGACTGACCCATGAACTATCAGAAATTGGGTAAATGATACATGCGTCTAATAGTTTAAGGATTTCGGTTCTAACAAATTCTTTCATGTTAGGATTTAACCGACGTTGCATTTCCCTGGTAGGTTTAGCATTTTCATCAAGATGAATGTAATGCATGCAGTCTATTGGGTTTATACCTTTTATATTCTGATGATGGGGTGAGTTTCTTCTCTGATGGTGCTAGTTGTTCAACTCTTGACTTCCATTTATTAGTGTCCATGGATAGTGCTGAGTCAAGTAAGGCGTTGACCTCATCGACCGACCTGTCAATATCAAAATCCAAACCAAAGTGAGTTAAGCATGTTTGTAAAGGGTCATCACTAAGGTTTAAAAGAAAAGTATTATCAACTAATGTTTCAATTAAATCCACATCGATAATTCTATCATCTACATTGTGAGGTTATTTGGCAATGTTGAAGATGTTTAACTCCATAATCATGTTGTCGAAGGACAACTGCATATTGGTTGAGTGTCAATTACAATGAAATCAACAGGAAACTAAAGCTTGTCTACCTAGATAAGCACGTCCTCTACAATACCACGAGGTATTTTCGTGGACCGATCTGCAAGCTGTAACACCATTGGAGTTGGGTGTAATTCTCTCAGTCCAAGTTTCACGAAAACTGAATAAGGCAACAGATTTACACTAGCTCCTAAATCTAACAAAGCATTCTCAATTGTTTGGTTCCCTATACTACATGAGATAGTGGGGGAGCCTGAGTCTTTGCATTTTAGAGGAATTTTGTGTTGGAGTATAGAACTAACTTTTTCTGTTAAAAATGCATTCTTTTGAACATGAATATTTATCTTTTTAGTACAAAGGTCTTTAAGAAACTTGGCATAAGATGGAACTTGCTTTATAGCATCAAGTAAAGGGATGTTAACGCTTACCTGTTTGAAAATTTCAAGAATGTCACCTGTGGATTTTCCTTTCTCGTAGGTTGGTTTCTTCTTTCTCCTCCGGTGATGAGTCCTCAACATTCACATATACAATTTGATTTTGTTTTGTCACCGGTATCTCCACTTTGTTGTCGTCTTCCTTTCCTTTTAGCAAGGTCATGACTGCTTTGACCTCTCCATGCTGCTGTGGTGAATTGGTACTTGCTTCATGCACTCCTTTAGGATTAGGCACTGGTTGACTTGGAAATTTACCTTTCTTAATAGTCATTGCTAAGGTCTGAACTGAATAAGCAAGTTGTTCCACCATCTTCTCGAGGCTTGAAACTGATTGAGCTTGTGAGTTGAAGCCTGCTCCCAACTCATTTCGTAGTCCATCAATGGTGCGGTTCTGTTGTTCAATCGTGGAGTGAGTAGCATTCCTGAAATTCTGGAATGCATCCTCCCATGGTCTGGGTTGAGAGTAATTTTGGTTCGAATTGTATGGTCTAAATGATGGCTGAGAGGCTTGAGGAATTGGTTGCATTGGTGGAGCTGGAGCTGCTGGTCCATTCTATTAGAATCCTTGAGACTATGAAAAATTGGGATGGTCTCTCCATCCAGGGTTATATGTGTTGGAGTATGGGTTGTAATTTGATGGTTTTCTCATTGCACCTATAGCATTGGCTTGATCTGGATATGAGTCAGGGTCATGTGGTTCTGTTGATGTAGCAGTCGTTAACGATGCTATTTGTCGAGAGCGACCTTCAACCATCTCCTTGACTTCTTTGATTCCCGAAGTTGACTCGCCAATGTGAACCTCATTTACTCCCTTAATTCTTCTAGTATTCCGGAGTGATCGACTCCGTTGTTGGGGATTATCTGCTTGTCATTGGAAAAATTCCCAAATCTCTTATGCACTTTTTGACATTAGCTCTCCTCCACTTGTTGCCATTAGCAATAAAATTCATGGCCTGCTAATCTATCAAGCATTTGATCAATAAATGGTAAAGGAAAATGGTCTTTACGTGTGACAGAATTCAACTTTCTATAATCAATGCATGTTTCGAAAAACTGCTCGTCTTCTCTCTGGGTAAACTCCGAGATTTCCCTGCGAATAGCATTGGTTTTATGCACTGGGAAATATTTATTCAAAAATTTAGTTACAATTTATTCCCATGATGTAATGCTATTGGCAGGCAATGTATTGAGCCATAAACGAGCTCAATCCTTTAGAGAAAATGGAAAATTTTGAGTTTAACATCATCGTCTGAAAAATTCTCATATTTAAATGTTTGACAAACAACATGAAAATCATTCAAATGATTATATGGGTCCTCATTTTCTAGGCCATAGAATGTTGGGAGACAATTTAGCATGCTAGGTTTTAGTTCAAAACTCCTAGCAGCTACATTTGGGTATCTTATACATGATGTACTCAAATTAGCTAAGGGACTAAAATAGTCCTTAAATGGCCTCTCATGTGGTGCTTGTTGTTGTTGCAAATCCATTTCAAATTTATTTTTAACGTGCTTGTATGTGCGAAGTATTTTTTCTAGTTCAAGGTTTATAGGTTCAAGATTAGGTAATAACGACCTACGATCATGCATGCAAGAAACACAAAAATAAATGAGAACAAAACAAATAAAAAATAAAGAAGAAGGAGAAATTACGGTACTAACCTTATCGCGTTATTACAACCTTACTATAAAAATACACACAAAAAAAAAATACGTAAAATAAATTAACTAAAAAAAATTAGTAAGATAAAAAAAAATTACAAAGAAGAAAAAAATAACTTGAAAATTAAATTACAGAATTTTAAAAAAGAGAAAAAGAAAAGAAATACTAACCTCTAAATGCAGATTCACTTTTTTTTTGCTTTTCTTTTTAATAAAAAAATACAAGAAAACAAATAAAAAAAATTATTCACAAAAATTAATTCTAAAAATTAAAATAACTTACCTCCCCGGCAACGGCGCCAAAAACTTGTTGTGCAAATTTTATTGAACTCGCAAGTGCATAAATCTATTGTAGAATAGATTAATGGTGACGAGTGTCGATCTCGCGAGGAGGTGGATTTTAATTATATGTAGAATTAATTTTGTATGAGGGCGGTTGGATTTGTGGTGAAAGTGACTTAGATTATCTTAAATTTGGAATTGAAATGGCGAGAATAAATTGAAGAGAATTCTATTGAAATGTGGCACTTGGGTAGCTGGATCCGTATCAACATGCACCATGGGTTAAATATTCCTTATTAATGCCAATTAAATCATGAGGGGGGAATCCACACCTCATGAACCACACTCTAATCAATATGGTGCTAAGGGCTTATCGTGCCAAATAATAATAACCTTGTACTAGGGAGCCGGTGAAACCAGGGCGGTATCTAGACAAGATTATTATTATTTGTCGACGAGAAGTCAAAACATCCACAAAACCTAGAGGGGAAGAGAAAATAAATTTACCAAATAAAACCCATGACACATGTTGAGACTTCACTTTCAACCCAAGCTTGAAAGAAAATTAGCTACTCATAATTGAACAAGGGGCAAAATAGAAATTTATTAAAATATGTAGAAAATACAAGATAGAGAAGGAATTACATAAAATGGAGTTTAAAAATGGATTCAGAGATATCAAATTGGGGGGGGGGGGAGCCCCCCTTTTTATAGATACATTGAGTAAATCATGGCCATCGGATTAAAAACAGTTTGGACGCTTAGAATTACGCCACGTCATCAGTCAACAGTACGCGGTTTGAACAGTAACACGATTTTGACCCGTATTGAACAGTGACGCGGTTTGGTTGAAAATAATCTTGTGTGATGCATGTACCGTACGCGCGATTTTTGATCCATTGATATGCTGCCACGTCACCAATCAACAGTGCATAAGAATTTTAGTCCAATAGGATCGTGACACCTCATCAGTCAATGCCATGCCATCGATCCGTGTATGTGAACAATGTCATGAACAGTAATGTAGACAGTACCGTACATGTGAATAATGCCATTTTTTCTTTTATGCTTCTCCTAAGGTTTTCGACCGTCCTGAGTTCAAAAGTGATGTCTGTTTTACCGTCTGATCTCTCGTTTATTGTGAAATGACTATGATGCCCCTAAAATACATAAAATACTTAATTAAAATAAAACACACATAATTAAATTACAAGAAGTTTAAATACATAAAAGTAAGAGTTGTTAGTAAAACTTGAAATGTAAAATGACGATTTTCTCCTTTATAAATATACATTTTCTAAAACTCAAGACATAGGCCTTACACTGTCCAAAGTGTGTGTGTAACACCCAGCCCGAACTCCGAGGGCAAATCTGACCACAACTCACATATGAATTTAAATAACTCTTTACAAACGATAAAATTCGAGCCTCAAATACAAAAGTTAGCGGAATAACTTAAAAATTTAGCCGAACCATCTACCATCTTCAACTTCTCACTCATCACGAATCAATCCTGACTTCTGAAAACTGAATCACAATGAACTATAATGAGTATAAAACTCAGTAAGCAAACTAGTTTTTCTTATACGAAAGTACATACATACTTATACATAATGCAGATGGATGATATGTCATGATCTTTTGGAAATATTGTAAAATAAATTCATCAAAATCTCTTTCTGTCGCTTTCAAACTTTCATATTTTCTTTCATTGAAATACATATTCTGCAATTGTGGCACTTTGTGCTGTGCGTGGCACTTTCCACCATGTGTGGCACTTTGCGACGCTTTGACCCTCAAGAGGTGGCCCCCGCATAGTCTCAAGAGGTGGCCCCCAATGCAAAATCTCATAAAACAGAATTCTCATTTGCTAAAATCCACTTTCTCATTCATAGAAAACTCAATGTATTTTCGTGCTCATACCAATGAACCATCACACATACATATGCCCATGTACATAATCACGCCCAATACATAGCAACACATCACATAAACACATTAGCAGAGACATATAAATCCATATTCGTACATATCAAAGTAGGCCTTTCATACAAGTCAAACATATGTATTGTTTATTGTGATTCATTTTAAAGTCTAGTTTACTTACCTCTTGGCATCCTCATGTAACAAATGCGTACTGATATCATCAACCTAAAATCATCAATAAATCCTCATAATATATAATCAAATCTCAATCATAAACTCTAATGTCCTCAAATATCTCAATTTAAACAACTCCTAAGCTCAACCTCAAATGTTCTCAATTATCGGCCCTCAAAACATAACAGTCCATATTCTCTGATTTGTAATAAATTATTCCCTTATTGGAATAATCTAAAATTTTACAGGCCATATGCTGACACATTGAAAGTTCATTGATAAAAACTTCATAACATAATTCCTTCAAAAACGATTGAAAATAATTGATGTTTCACACATCATCAATATTGTCAAACAGTTTTCTGTTTTGAACACACTTGCTTTAAAAATACAAAACAATTTATTTCGTTATCATAAAATCATGAAAAATTACAGAATCATACTAGCCATATATAAAAATCATTGGTCCAGATTTCATAAGTTTTGAAGAAGTCTAGCTATGGTAAAACTAATTTCGCAATTCACGTTATTCATTGCAATCATAAATTTCCAGGTTTTCAGACTTGACTTTGAAAAATCATAATTAATTGAAATCTTATCCGATTAACTTGAAACAAGTTGCAAAGCGTTCTAGACGATGTCTAGTTTAACATATCCAAAAATCAGAATCAAAATCAATTTGTACAAATTACTATAATTTTCGTAATAATTCACTGTCAGCATATTTCTATAAAATCTTAAGTTTCTACTTCTATTGCAATCATACTTCTCCATAACGAATTAATAAAAACCAAGAATTAAAAATTACCTGCAAATCCAAATCTTCTCTCAACAATACGCAATTCAAATTATGCAATTTGATCTCATGTGTTGTCGTGGCAGAACAAAGAAGAAGAAGAAGAAGAAGACTTTCTTCTTCTCTTTTTCTTTTCTTTTCTCTCTTTTCTCTCTATCTCTTCTCTCTCTTTTGTCATTTTTTTTTTGTCTTAGCGGATTTCTCCTTCTTCCTCTCTCATAATGGAAAAGACATCTTGTTCTATTTATACTAGGGTAAAAGGGATCACTAAAAACTAAAAAGACTTAAATACCCTTAGGAAATTTGGGGTATTACAGTGTGTGTCACTTTATTCAAGTTCTATAGGTGCTGCCGCATCACACAGACATTACACATAACTCAAAGATAGAACCTAAGTACATTCATATCTAAGGAAGTAGAAGTCACAAATAGGTTTAAACTGTGCTACAACAAAGTTTTTTTTTCTTTTTATTTAGTCAAATTCTCTTTAATGTATCATTATTGATTTTTCATGTGAATGTCTATCACTTGTAATAATGGCACCCAATTACTTAACCAATGTACATATCAAAGTTGTTGCAGCAATGTTATAATATAGTCTTATCTATAGACACTTTTAACTTAAGGCTGAACACGGGGCTCATAAACAGACCTGACTACTCAATATCTTAGACAGAGGACCTTTCTCTTTTTTTCTTTTCTTTTTTGTTTTTGTTTTAGTTGCTATAGTAATGCTCATAGCTCTTACTGCCTTTTTACTTAAGTCTGCATATAGGGTACATACTCAGCCTTGATTACTCAGCAACTTAAGCCATTGAAGCATAATTTATGATAAATCTAAAAAATCCCCCCCCCCCCCAAACTTGAGATATTTTCTAACTTTTTTGGTCTTTCTGGCTTTGCTACAGTATACTCACAAACTCAACCAAAGCCTAATGGTAAAGAGAGAGCTTCAACATTCATCTATAAACTATCCTTACTTGGCAGTCGTTCATTCTCACATTTAACACACAATTTATCCTCATTGGGTTTTATAATCCACTAACAACTACTGGATAACAGAGCTACACACATAACACAAACAGTCAAACACATGCATTAATAAACACATTACATTGTAGGACAACCCCCTCAAACTTGAGAGGTGTTGTGTCCTCACAAGTACACAACATAAAGCAAAGACAAACATGCATACACTAACAATAAAGAAATACAAAATAAAGAATCGAAAATAAATAAAAGAAAAGAAACGTTTCAGAAGTTGGAAAATTAAATTGGGTTGGCAGGGGATACTCCCTTGTTGTTGGATGTTTTGTCGCAGCTCTTGCTGAAAAAGGTTCACTTCTTCTTATTTGTACTTCGCGAATGTTCCTTAGGTGAACCTAAAGATTTAGCAGCTGGTTGTTTCTTTTTCTAGCTCTGAGCTGGACTAATTGGTGGGGTTTCAATATGTTCAATAGCTTTGGGCTACTCATGCTTTTGAGAGTGGCATCTAATGCTTTTCAGACATGTTCCCTGCCCCTTGACACCTGTTACAATATTTAACAAACTCATAAGCATTTTTAAAAATATAGGGCTAGTAGTAATATGATTGAAAGACTTTTGTTGCTGCCTTGTGCCCTCCAAAGTGTCCTCCATATGCTGCAGGATGACAAGATTGCATGATGTTTGAAATTTTTTGATTTGGTACGCATCTTCTGATTACATGGTCTGAACATATCTTTTACAAGTAAGGCTCATCCCACAAATAACTTTTTACATCATAAAGAAACCTCTTTTTCTGCTGATAACTTAAATCAGGTGGAAATAGTCCACTCACCAAATAATTAACAAAATCTACATACCATGGAAATCCAAATTGCTGCAACATTTAAGAGTGTTGTAGCATTAACAATTGCTTATCAGGAAATATTTATGTGATATGTTGCTAGGTCAGAGTGCTTTCATCTACTTCCAGCCTTGAAAGATGATTTGCTACTTGATTCTCAGTACCTTTTTTGTCCTTAATCTCTAAGTCAAACTCTTGTAACAATAGAATCCACGTAATCAACCTTGGTTTGGCATCCTTCTTTGAAATCAAATACTTTATAGCCGAGTGATCTATATAAACAGTCACTTTGGTGCCAACCAAATAAGCCATGAATTTATCATATGCAAAAGTCTTGCTGGCATAATAAATAGAGTGAAAAATCTTTTCTTTCTTTTGCCTTGTTTAATGGCCTAGTTATATCCCACGCTGTGACTTGCAGCCTTATGCATTAAATTCACACTCTCTTGGCCCTAAGTCAGCCATACACTCAAATCTGTTACTGGATTCGAAAATCGAAATGTGTATTCACTCAAACTCACACAAGATAAGAGGAAAGGACTTATATTGCTCGATAAAATACTTACAAGCTATGTATGTTGTTTTGTTTGTTATGTCTTGTGTGTATTGGCCAAATGAGGCCCCTCTTGTATATAGAGTACAATAGAGTAGGTTAATGCTCAACTACTACCTACCACCTACCTATAATAAGTACATGAGAAATATCTACACACTACATAAGTCTATAATCATCCATGGGTCCAGTCCATGTTACTTAGAGGCTTTGGCCATGACATTCTCCCCCTCCTAATCCGGAGACGTCCTCGTCGACTCGCTGTGGAAGTCTTTGATTTTGTCTTAAAACTACCAAAAATCTTTTGCGAGCTTCCAACTTGCTTCACTCTCGTGTAGTCTCTTCCATTTGACAAAGTAGTCTTGGCATGGCGGAAAACTCTTCTTCCAAACCACTCGATCGGCCAAGATGGTCTCCACTTCTTTGTCATACGCCCTCGTATTGCCGAGTGGAGGGCGCTTAAATTCTCCCCACTTCGGATCTTTGGTACCCCTATGGTATGGCTTTAAGCAACTCACATGGAAGATCAGATAGAGTTTTATCTAAGAGGGCAACTCTAGCTTGTATGACACATTGTCGACCTTCTTGATGATGGGAAATGAACCCTCATACTTCCGAATAAGGCCCTTGTATAGTGAACGGGTAGACTTGTGTTGGGATGGTAGGATCTTCACTAGCATCATGTCCCCCACATTGAACTCCAAATGTCTACACTTGTTATCCGCCTACTTCTTCATCCACTTGATCGCCTTGTCAAGGTGCGCCCGTGATATGTCCGCTTGCTCATGCCACGATTTAGCCACCTAGTATGCTGCATGACACCTCCCAGTGTAGCCTGTGATAAGTGTGCATGGCGTTAGCAACTGCTGTCCCATGATCACCTCGAAAGGGCTCCTCGAAGTAACCTCACTCCATTGCAAGTTGTAGAAAAATTAGGCACGTCCAGCAACTTCGCCCAATCATGCTGGTTGGTGCTTACAAAATGCCACAAGTACAACTCCAATAAGGCATTCACTCTCTCCGTTGGCCCCTCGGTCTGTGGGTGAAATCTCGTAGAGAAGTGCAGTGCCGACCCCATGAGCTTGAACAACTCAGTCCAAAACCTCCCTGTAAACCAATTGTCACAGTCGCTAATGATGGATTTTGGAAGTCCTCAATACTTCACCACAAGCTTAAAGAAAAGCTTGGATGAGTCCTCTATTGTACACTCCTTCGGGGCGGGAATGAGAGTGGCTTACTTGGAGAAGCAATCCACCACCACAACAATAGTCGCAAACCCCTCGAACTTTGGAAGACAAGTGAAGAAATCCATCGATGTGCTTTCTCACGATCGATTCGGTGTGGGCAGTGGCTCAAGTAACCCTGCGGGACATTGTTGCTACACTTTGCCCTATTGGCACACTAAGCATGTCTGTAAAAACTACTCCACCTCATCCCACATCTGAGGCCAATAGTATGCCGACTCAAGCAAGGCTCGTTCCCGCCTTTGTCCTAGGTGTCTAGCCCATTTGGTGTTATGACACTCCTTGATCAAGTTCTGCATCAAGTTTCCCCACTTTGGAACATAGACACATCGTCCCTTGGAGTACGAAAGACCATCCTCAACCCAAAATCTCTTCGATTTCCTCTGTTGCACGAGGGAAACCAGTCGTTTGGCTAAGGGATCATGCTACGTTCTCTCATTTATGAGCGTAAGAAGCTCCCTTTGTATCCGGCTCATGGCAACAAGCTCGACCTTCCGACTTAAGGCATCCACTACTAAATTGGCCCTTCATGGCTTATACTTCAGTACATAGTCGAACTCAGCCAAGAAATCATGCCGTCTCGCTTGTTTCAGACTTAGTTTCTTTTGGTGTTCAAAGGCTATGGGATGTTCATCTTCGCTACATTGTCCGTCTTCACCATGAACTTGGACCCAAGCAAGTGGTGCCTCTATGTGCGTAAATAGTGCATTATCACAGTGATCTCCTTCTCTTATACTGTATATCACCGCTCAGTATTGTTGAGTTTTTAGCTTTCAAAGGCTATAGGATGTTCAGCTTACATCAGTACACCCCCAATAGTAAAATCAAAAAAATATGTGTGTACCTCAAATGGTAAGGCATGGTTTGGTAGCGCTAGTGCCGACTCTTCCGTCACGACCTTCTTGAGGGCATCGAAGGCTTGTTGGCTCCTCTCCATCCATTCCCACTTGTTACTCTTCTTGAGCAAATCGATGAGTGGTGCAGCAATGGCAGAATAACCCTTGTTGAATCTCCGGTAGTAGTTGGCAAGGCTTAAGAAATAGCTCAACTCGGTCACCTTCTAGGGCGGCTCCCATTTCGCAATGGCTTGGACCTTAGCCTTGTCTATGAGCAACGTCCCATCTCTGATTTTGTGGCCAAGAAAATCAACCTCCAGTTTAGCGACCGAACGCTTCTCCCGCTTAACAAACAGCTCATTGTCCCGCAACACCCTGAACACAACTCGCAAGTGCTCGGCATGCTTTGCTAAGGTGCCATTGTAAACCACAATGTCATCAAGATACACCACCATAAACTGATCAAGGTATGGCTGGAATATACAGTTCATGAGCATGTAGAATGTGGCTGGAGCGTTGGTGAGGCCAAAAGGCATGACTTTGAACTCGTACGCCCCATATCTCGTCACACAAGCGGTGTTTAGCTCATCTCCCTCTGCACTCCGTACTTGGTAATATACCGATCTAAGCTCAAGCTTGGAGAAGCACTTGGCGTATCCAAGTTGGTTGAACAAGTCTGTAATCAGTAGTATGGGATACTTGTTCTACATGGTCACTTTGTTAAGGGCTCGGTAGTTGATGCAGAGTCGAAGTGAGCCATCATGCTTCCATTGGAACAGCACCGGTGCCCCGCATGGTGCCTTCGATGGCTGGATATCTGATTTACTACACTAGCAAAGTCCTGCTCAATGCTGAGACTAGATATTCGATGATGAAAAAATGGGCCCTTCACCTTATTGTTGCTGCTTGAAAACTAAGGCTATATTTTTAGGCCTTTTCAATCGTCGTGATTACGGATCAACTGTTATAACACACAATACATAAACCAGAGGTTTTCGGATGATTGGTGAAGTGTTCGGTGGAGTTAAGTGAGTTCGATATAAGTTACAAACCCCAAGCAGCAATCAAAGCACAAGCATTAGCGAATTTTATAGTAGAACTCACAAAACCATACACGAAAGCTAGTGGTGATCAGGCGGTTACTAGGAGTAATGGGGATAAAGTCTGGCTGATAACGGTGGATGGCTCTTCAAGCGAGGAAAGAGTAAGGGCATGAGTGATCTTAGAAAGTCTCGATGGAGAATAAATCTCTTATGCCTTAAGGTTTGAATTTAAGGCAACCAATAATCAAGCAAAATACAAAGCCTTCATAGTGGGATTGAAGTTGGCCTAGGCTGCTTGAGCAAGCAAAGTGAGAGTTCAAACAAATTCTCAGCTTGTTGCTAACCATTGCAATGAGAACTTTCAACCTTGGGGTGAAAAGATACAACAATACTTAAAGAAGGCTAGACAAATAATTGAGAAGTTTGACTAGTTGACGTGGAGTAGATCTTAAGGGCAAATAATTATTGAGCAGATATCTTAGCTAGAATGGCTGTTACAACAGATGCAAGGATGCCAAAGTCCATTCCCATTGAAGTTAAAGCCTCTCCCCATATCGAGCAGGATTCAGAAAAAAAGTGGATAGATGGGCGAAACGCATGGATGAATTTGATAATTTCATATATTCAAGATAGAACATTACCAGCAGATAAGATGCGAGCATGAAAACTCAAATGTTAATTGTCTAAATATACGTTGATTAATAGGGTGTTGTATAGGCGAGGGTATACCTTACCTTTTTTACTATGCTTGGATGAAGATGAGGCATATTATGTGCAGAGGGATGTACATGAAGGAGTTTGCGAAAATCACTTAGGGGCGAGATCGTTGGCCTTCAAAGCCCTAAGTGTTAACATGAATATGTTAATAATATTGATTTTGATGATAACAAATTTTAAATGGTTTTTGATAAAAATATTGGAGCTATTTCCTAATAAACGAAAGCCTTAGTAATCATTCCATTCATTCTTCATAAA
The DNA here is from genome assembly GCF_000493195.1 of Citrus x clementina. Lineage (NCBI taxonomy): Eukaryota > Viridiplantae > Streptophyta > Magnoliopsida > Sapindales > Rutaceae > Citrus > Citrus x clementina. The sequence continues at coordinate 16,850,636 of NW_006263303.1, read as the reverse complement.
AGATGGACTTTCAAATTAGAAAAAGATTCTCTGCAAAAACTAGTTTAAAATGCAATTCTGGTTATAAACAGTGAACCGTTTATTTAAACGATTAACCGATAACAGCCAGAGAGCAACATATTTCCTAAACCTCTAACCGTTTATAAAAAATGGAAAACACAAAAGATGGGAAGGTTACTGGAACTTAACGGTAAACCGTTTATTTAAACGGTTAACCGATTAATTCCAGAGAGCAACATAATGCCTAAAGCTCTAACCGTTTATGAAAGACGGAAAACTCAAAAGATGAGAAGGCTACTGGAACTTAACGGTGAACCGTTTATTTTTAATGGTTAACTGATAACGTCCAGAATTGAAGGTTGTTCTCCTCTGGCACTAAGTAACAAAACCTGATAAGGCTAAATTGTTTGCAGGTTACTGGAGACAAACGGCTAACCGTTTATTAAAAACGGTTAACCGATAATATCCAGAGAAGTCACTTTATGCAAGTCCTTAACCGTTTAGTGTAAACGGATAACTAATGTTCATCTTGCAGGTCTCTAGAATTTAACGGCAAAAGGTTAATCCTAAACGGCAAACCGTTTATTTGAAATCTGGCCCAATGGTAACTTTGACCAACCGAAACGGTTAACCATTTAGCTCATTCAAATTCAAAGAAAGTTTATCACAACACGACCATTGAGCTAATATTCGAGAATACAATCTTCATAGAGCTTAGAACACATTCTTGCTTCATCTATTCACATATTAAGCACCATTGTGTAATCCTATATATTGTGAGAGGCAAATCAATTTGTAATCTTTTACTTTGAGTGATTGTAAGTGTTGGGATACACTTGGGTTAAGAGATTGGGGATAATCTCTTGTTGTAAAGGTTTATTGACACCTTGGAAGTCAAGTGTAAGCATTTGAAGCCTTGGAGGCTTGCTTAGTGGATCCTCAAGCCCAGAAAGCTTGGAGGCGTGGATGTAGGCGAGGTTGGCCGAACCACGTAAAAATCTCTGTGTTTGAATCCCTCTTCCCTTATCTCTTTATATTGTGATCAACTTAATTGTTATTGCTTTGAATTTGGATTATATTTGCAGTAAGTTTTTCTTTATAAATTGAATAATTTTTAGAATCCCAATTCACCCCCCTCTTGGGTTGCATACTTGTATTTCACTAAGGTAAGGATATTTCTAGCCAATGATGGTCAAAATGCACAAGAAAAGACCAGGAGCTGCAAGAGTTGGCAAAGCTTTGCTTGTTATCTAGCACAGCCGCCAGAAAAAACTATGGCCATTTGCTTAGTGGGGAAATAGACCTGATTAGGCCTTTACTGAAAGGGCGATGAGCCGCCACTCATATTATTCTGGCAATAGATTATTTCACGAAGTAGGTCGAAATCAAGTCGTTTAGTAGGATAACAAAGAAGAAGACGACTGACTTTATTTAAAGGAACATCCTGTGCAGATATGGAATCCCTTATAACCTCATAACAAATAACGGTAAACAATTTAACAGCTATAACTATTTTTACAAGAGCTTAAACATCAAGCTAAGATTTTGCTCGCCAGCTCATTCGAAGGCAAATGGATAAGTAGAAGCAGCAAACAAAGCTATTAAAAAACTCTTGAAGACTCGATTATGGGAGAAAAAGGGAGCATGGGTCGAGAAGTTTCCCGGTGTTCTTTAGGCTTACAGAACTACTCATAAGAACACCACAGGTGGGATCCTTTCTGCATTAGCTTTTGGTTATTAGGTAGTCGCGCCAGCAAAAAACAGGATGAGTACTCACCGGACAAGGAGCCTTAACGAGGACAAAAACAACAACAGATGTGCTTAAACCTATATTTGCTCGCCAATAAGAGATCAGTTACCTTAAAAAGAGTAACAGTCTATCAACAAAGGATTGTTTGTTATTACAATTAGAACTTTTGAGTACAACAATTCAAAAGTAATGATTGGGTGCTCAAAAAGATAAATCAAAGCACCAGATATCTAAACCATGGAGTGCTCATCCCCAACCGGGAAGGACCTTACAAAGTTCTAAGGGCAGTTAGACTAAGAGTGTACAAGCTTGCCTACGCAGATGGATGAAAAGTCAAGAAATCCTGGAATGCAGAGCAACTAAAGAAGTACTTTCAGTAAAGTTTTCATGAAATTAGATGGTCGAATTTCTTAACGAATTAGTATCTTTAAATTACTTTGTTTGTAGTTCATAGAGTTGTAAATAAGATGGGTGCAGTAAAATCCATTCATTTGATTATTCCCCTTGTTTTGTATTAAATGTTTCTAAGGCAAATCATAGATTTTAAGTCTCAAAGCCTTCTTGAAGCGAGATGGAAATTCAAATTTGCCAAAACCTGCTCAACCAAGCGAAGGCAAGCAGGCAGTCATGTATAAATATTTTCTAAGGCAAGTATAAGACTTTAAGTCTCAAAGTATCCTCAAGGCAAGATAAAAAGTCAAATTTGCCAAAACCTGCTCAACCAAGTGATGGTGAGCAGACAATTATACGTTAATATTTTCTACGGTAAGTATAAGACATTAAGTCTCAAAACCTCCTCGGCGTGAGATAAATAGTCAAAATTTCCAGAACTTGCATGACCAATTGAAGGCAAGCAGGCAATCATGTGTAAATATTTTCTAAAGCAAGTATAAGACTTTGAGTCTCAAAGCCTCTTCAAAGCGAGATAAAAAGTCCAATTTACCAGAACCTGCTCAACCAAGAAGGTAAACAGGCAATGATGCATAAATATTTTTTAATGCAAGTATAAGCCTTTAAGTCTCAAAGCCTCCTCAAGGCGAGATAAAACGACAAATTTGCCAAAACCTATTCAACCAACTGAAGGCAAATAGGTAATCATACATAAATAAATTTCTAAGTCAAATATAAGACTTTTAGTCTCGAAGCCTCCTCGAGGTGTGACCAAAGTCAAAATATACCAACATTTGTTCATTAGCAACAGGACGAGCATACAATCAATCATGAAAATTTGGAAGGGCAAGAAAACATTTATAACATTAACGAAAAAGAAGTACAACATTGTACAAAAGGTCTGTTGATTAAAAGAGATAATTTGTCACATCTAAGAAATTTAAGTGTTTACGAGAGGGTTTACTCTCGATGAATTGTCACTAGTTAGAGGAGGAGTCGGGGTCTCGCTAGTTTTAGTAGGAGGAATAGTAGTCTCGCCAGCTGCAATAAGAGGAGTGGTGGTTTCGCTAGTTACAGCAGGGCCTCTTTTTTCTGCGTTTTCTTTGGTTGCTTGTTCCTTCATATATTAAATAATATCGACTGCCAGTTCATCCATTTTTAGGTCAAGATGTTGCTTCTCGAGGCAGTCGTAATACACCGATAAGAGTGTTTAAACCCCTCATTGTAGTTGTCATTAACCTCATTTTCTAAAGCCTTGATCTAGTCCTGGTGAACTGCTTGAAGTTATTCCAACTGAGAATCATAAGAGATTTTTTGGGTGGCAATTCTTCCTTAATATTGGCCAACTCTTTCTCAAGTTAGACTACCCTAGCTTCAGAGAAGAACATTTGTTCCACAAGCTTTAAGTTCTTGAGATAAAGCTGGCCGCTCTCTTCTTCAAAGTTTAAATATCATCATTTATTTTCCTCCTATAGCGACTAACTTTTGCTTTGTAATAAGCGGCCAGGATGCCCAGCTGAAACACACCGAATTGAAGAACGCCTACCAGATCCCGAGTGTATGGCCTTTAAATCCTCAACAGATTTCTTCTTCACTAGTTTACTATGCTCATTGATATAAAGGACCAGATATTTGGGTCACTCATTTGGAAGTTGAAATTTATAGCCAACAAGATGAGGAGATGTGGTGGGACCTTTGTCACTAGCAACCCTGAAATACAAGTATGCAACCCAAGAGGGGGGATGAATTGGTATTTTAAAAATTATCCTAACAAAACCACACAATAATCCAATCTAATGCCTTAATAAATTCGAAAGCAATAAGTTCAATAAAAGGACAATAACAAATGAGTAAGAGAGAAGAGAAACAAATACATGAATTTTTACGTGGTTCGGCAATCCCCGCCTACGTCCACGCCTCCAAGAGATCCAAGCTTGAGGATTTCACAATCCAAGCCTTCCAAGACTTCAAATGTTTACAATTGACTTCAAGGTGTCAATGAACCTTTACAACAAAGAGATTATCTCTCAATCTCTTCACTCAAGTGTCTCACACACTCAAACACTCACAATTAAGATGAAGAAATGAAAATTACAACAAAATAAACTCTCTTAAAGAGTAGAGGAACAAATTGAAGAACAAAGATGATTCAATGAATAATGATTTGTAAATTGAGAGCTCAAGATATGATGTGTGCTTTTTGTTTTTGCTTGCTGGAGAAATTGAAAATGAATTGGATTTCAGTGTATATAGTTTGAGCTCAAAAACTAGCCGTTATGCACATTTTGGTGATAACCGGCTTACCATTTATGGACATCCGGTTAGCCGCTTAATGTTACTGTTACAGCCAAAATTTGAATTTTTGAACATCCGGTATGCCGCTTATGAAATCCGAATAGTCGTTTATGTTCCAGAAGCTTACTACCCAAATCCGGTCTACCGTTTGTCAGGATTCGAATAGCCGCTTACTACAGTAACTGCTACAGTGAATTATTTTCTAAAATTATAGTTTGACCCCAAAACTTTATATAACTATATTATGGCCCAAAACGTTATGAATCTTTTCAAATAAGTCCAATTTCGGAATTTCTAAATATTGTTTTATTAATCCCAAAACTTTTTGAAATTATAATATGACCCAAAATATGTGAAATTATAGAATAACCCAAAATATTTAAATATTTTCAAATAGGTCCAAATCCGAAAATTCAAAACAATATTTATTAAAATCAAAGATTGTAAAATTATTTCATTTTAGTCCATAACTTGAAAAACAACTTAACTCCATAAAATCATTTTCTTATTATAAAATCTCAATACATAAATCTTTGTTTAACCAACACATGTAGTTTGTTATCATCAAAATCAATATTTATAGTCGTATAGGCTAACAAGCCCCACTTGTTTCACTTACCTTAGGTAGAGGAGGCGGGAGAGTCTTCAGAAAAGAAACTTTTTCTGCAGTACCAAGGTGCTTTTCCAAGAAGCATATTTGCTCAAACTCCCTTTAGCACCACTAGAATGGGGGCGTTTCCTGTTCAAGGCTCTGACCACAACGTCCTCCATATCGTGAGTGTTTGACGTTAAATGTGAGTCGACCAAGCTATAAATAGAAAGTAGATCTCTACATGAGCAAGAATTTACTAAAGTGACCTCAACCTTGTTCAGTAATATGCTCTTAATGTTGTAGACCACACTCTAGGAATCTGTAGCATAAGCCAAGATCACGTTGGAATGGTATAATTTAACTGAGTGAGTAGAATGAAAAATGTCTTAAGCCAGTAAGCAACCTTGAGTCAAGAAACCAAAAGGAACATGAATATTCCTATCATCTATAGACATTACTCGACTTCAATTACCCCCAACAAAAAAAAAAAAACTTGCTTTACCAATTTCCACCCGCAGTGGGGATGTTAGTTATGGGTTTTATCTTCTCTATCAATGCTCCAGGATTGGTACAACAATGGATGCTGCAACAACGGATACAGCAACTGCACCGTTCCAAATTTGCTTTAATTCTTCTGTAATCAAGTTCTTTTCCCATTTTTGCAAGCCTATTGCAGCAGCATTCCTTCCTTAAATTTGAGCTTCCAATCATCTACAATTATGCACACAATCTAAGCACACAAATTATTCTAAAACAACAAAATTTATTAAAACTAAACTAAAATTGATACTCATGCAAGATATAACTAAAATGCAATAAAAACATGTCATTTACTCTCTAAGTAATAATGATTTAAGTTTAAAAGTACCATGATAACTCTCATTTCATAGAGTTATCATAGACCCGGATAGCTGACTTGAGTATCGGAGGGTTTACACCTGAAAAACTTGTGGCGTCCCTTGACTAGTTGTTATAAATGCAAGTGTTCTTGGAGGAAGTGTTCGAGATCGTAGGAGCTTGTTCGATAGTGAGGAAGCAACATAGAACCGTCTCCCCAATAACAACAAATCTAAGTGTTGTCTGGTCGCTAAACAGCTCGACCAGATTTCTGCGTCAACTGTCATCATATGAAAAATGCGAGCAAAAGTTTATCCTTGTAAATAAGAATCAATCACAAACATCAAGTGGATCTAATATTCAGATTATAAGAATTTAATAAAATGAAGTTACTTTGTAGATAATTTAGATAGTATAGTACCTCTCACAGACTTCCGTATATCCCACGATATTTTATTGTGATTGAACTTAGGGTGTGTTTGGCACACTGCATTTTATTATATTGTATTGCATTACTTTTAATGCAGATGTATTATATTATGTTATATTGCATTAGTATTGTATTACAAAAATATTGTATTACAAAAATATTGTACAATATTTGGTATTATACTGTACTGTATTAATTTTTAATTATACTATATTTGGTGTTGCACTGGACTGTATTAATTTTTTGTGATTAATTTAAATTATAATTTAGAAAATAATCCAAGTAAGAATTCTATAGTATGTGTAATAATATTTTATATTATTATTTATATTGTTAATTTCAAATTAATATTATTCAAGTCTATTTATATTTAAACATTTATTTTTAGTTATATTAAATTCTTAAATAATAATCAATTTTTTATATACTAATTACAATAATATAATTAAATAATGTAATATTATGTTATATTTTTATTTTTATATGTTATTAAGTATTTATTATTAGTTATTATTAACTTATCAATTTTATATATTAATTATTATAATATAAATAAATAATATATTTTTTATTTATATTTTTTATATAATAAAAAATAAAATATGATATAATATTATTTAATAATAAATAATAAAATTATTAATTTATATTAATAATTATAATATAATAATTAAAAAATTAATATTATATTAAAAGTTATACTTATTTTTTATTATTATATTTAAAAAAAAAAAAAACTAATGCAAACTACCGCATTAGCTAAGATTAATGCTGCTCACTCCTTTCCAATCAATTGTCAAATATGGGATATGTTGAAGTAATGCTTGGCCTACACACTAATGCTATGCAATACCACACCTCAAGCACACCCTTAAACATCTCAGTCAAACTACTACATGGAAGAAACAGAAACCAAAAAGGGAAAAAAAAAAGTTGAATTGTATTCAAATTGGGTACTGATAAATGGATGCACGGAAGCTTTCAAGCGGAGGCAAAACAGTCAAGAATGACTTGCCGATGGAACAAAAAGAACTCTAATTGGCTTTACTGAAATGGCATTTTATTCGATCTTGAGTACCAGAGAAAGATTACACAAGTCAAGAGAAAAGTGGAAGGAGCATTTAGCCTTTACTTATATGTTGGTTCAAGCAAAGAAAGAGATACCATACTAGACCAAAAGGAAGGCATCTTAAAAAACAGTAAAGAAAGCAAAGACTTAGTTCTAGAAAATAACAGGATGCTGACGTCCTTTATAATCTGCTTATCGTCTTCTTCTTCTTCCGGTTTGTGTTTTTTCAATAAAAGGATTTTGCTAACAGGATTAGGAAAGGGAAAACGAAACCCTGATTGCAAGATGTTTTGGACATTTATATCATTTTCATCTTTCACAATCTAATTTAGGTCATTTCAGTCAGTAATAGAAACATGAATACAATTGATTGAAAGGAAAAGATGACAGAGATGAAATTCCTGCGTTAGTTTATTAAAAGAGAATGTGATCCGATCTTCAAGTCTTGAGATATTTTTATTTTATTTTATTTTAAGTTATATTTATTTGGTTGGTTGTGGTTAATGTGTTAACATATACTTGAACTCAATAAACCAGAACCAGTTGTTAGTTAATTAGCTAATTATTTGCCTTAGTTTAGGATTGTTGCTCTTGTTCTTTAGTTTCAAATTTTATATGTAAGTTAGTATTTAAACTAGCATCAATCTTAATAATGGGAGGCTGAAATATTTTATTTGGCAACTGAAAAATTGTATTGAGAGGTTTTTGGTCCTTCAAAATACTAAAAATATGTTTATACAGGTTCGAATTTCCTCAGATTAACTCATTTATCACTTGTCCTTTTTATTTTATATATTTTCATTTGCAGACAATTTGTGCCTGTAAAAGAATGTTAACATCTCCGCGGATAGTTCAACACTATATTATTGGATTAAGAAACCATAAGATACCAATGACGTCCAAACCAAACTAAGAGGATTTGAAACAATTACAGACTAAAAATTTATACAAGTGAATCCAAAACTAGAATGTACTACATTGACTGAAGCCTATAAAATCAAACCTCTGCATTTTAACCTCATATTTATGAGAATGAAGTCGTAACTTTATAAATTCTGAGTTTTTCAGCTGAAATGATCTCTCAGGCTGCCGCTATAACACGGCCTCTCTGATTCTACCTCCTGAATGAATTGGCGATAATTAGACCTGAAGATTTTGATTTCTTTCTTTTTTCTACTTCATTTAATCAATTAATCTCAATGGCTGCAAGGATCCTTTTCTGACACAACAACGTGTGTGCTTTAGTGTACACAATTTAGTGCACCAAAAAAAAGAGAAAAAGGCCTTATTGTAGTGCCTAAAAGAGGATCATAGTACTTATTCACAAGAATATTTACCAGGAGAGTCAGCCGTGTATGAAGTTCGTGAATAATCAATCTTTTCCGCAAAATAAACCAAACATATTGAGTGTCAAACATTCCCAGTCTTAGAAAAGGATTTCAAAGCAAGCAACAGAACAAAGACAGAAAATACATTCCACTGAATCCAAGACTGGAAAGGCGTCACAAATATTATTTATTTTTTTTGTACACAATTAACCAACCATGGCCCGAAGCACCAATCAATCAACGCTCAACTGAATATCTGAAACGAAATTTCTTATTATCGTGTAGACAGTAGATACAAAGAAAGCAGAAAAATGTCCACCATAGGATCAGGACTTATTTGTATAGACAGCAGAAGTGAAGACTAACTGAAAGGATTCTGGTTGAAACTGAAACACAGGCTGCAGTTTTGATATTTTCTGCTCGGACTTCACCTACACAAGTCATAGGAGAAATTGGTGAAAAAGAAAAATTTTTATATTACATTTTTTATCTTAACTATTAAAACAAATGAATGCCAATGTCGCCTAGGCTCATAGTTGAACATACAAGGGTACTGAAGTCTCCCTGCGGCAAAAGAGGGCGTAATGATTGGGGTGACTATCAGAAACTCTAAAGAGGGCTTAACTATTTAACTGAAGGAGAAGGAAAATAAATATATTGAATAGAAAGTATACGAAATTAGATAAATAATTAAAAGTTGAAGAAATTGGATAAAAAGAGAAACTTACATCAAATTCAATCGGGGCTAATCAAATTCCATAAGGATAGAGTTGAATGCCATACTGCTCCTTATCCTCGAATTCCCGTAGCTTTTGTCTCAGCTCCAGCTGCGGCCACCAGCAATCGAACTTGTTTAAGCTCTTTATGCACCAGAGCTGTTCAGGCATCTTTTTCAATTAAGCACAAGGGTTGATAATCAAGCATTCTAGTTTTGGCATGGCTCAAATCCCCATAGTCCACTCCTCTAGCCATAGCATTGATTTCAGGTGCAATACCTTGAGATTTGGAAAACCATCAGAGCCACAAGTCAGCTTCCTACCTGAATACGAATTTTGCTTCAATTTGAGCACTTGAAGAAGCGGCAGCTTTTCTAGTGCGGGCATGGGATCCTCCATAAGTTCAGTATTAGAGAAACTCAAGTGGGTCAGTCTTGGAGGAAATTGGTATTCAACAAGGACAATTTTGGAGAGCGTTGGCATCTTGCTTTCGTTCACCAACTTCAATGACTCGAGGCAAGTCAATGTGCAAAGACTTTGGGACAACAAAGATTGATAATAACTTAAATCTCCCCATATCCGGAGATTTCGAAGATTAGGTAGTCTACCCAATATATCTTCAGTACAGCAGCAAGGATGCAAGGCTGAAAAGAAATTGAGATTTTCCAGAGAGCCGCAATATTTTCCTGGATGCGCAGGAAGTGTGATTGAGCCAAAATTCAGATGCCTGAGGTTGTTCATCTTCCAAAATTCATCTGCTGTGTGATCTATATAGCTAAAGGGCATGTCTAGGGTGTACAGGTTCAGAAGATTGCTTAATAATGGCGAAGGCAAGCTTTTGAGGGAAGGGATATTCAACTTCAAATATCGTAAAAGAAATAAATTTTCAATTCCGGATGGATAATGGATGAGAACAAGAGATCCCAAGTCCAATCCTCTGAGAAATTTTAACATTTTACAAATTTTCTCCCAATTTATTGGGTCAAGATAGTCGCTTTTTGAAGTGAAGTACAACAAAGAATGCAAGTGCGAGTCATAATCATCTAGGTGAGCAAAATCACTCTGTTTTTCAAAAACGTTGATCCGTTTGACATTTTTTCGTGATTTACCTTTTGGATCCCCGAACGGGAAAAAGACAAATTCCGCCTCGAAAGCCACTGCTAACAACACAGGACGGCAACGACCACGAACAGAGCATGTGTTGATAGCGCTTCCAGCTCCTCTCTTCCTTGTATCAACAAAGCCTCTATTGATTAGTAGATCTTAGTACTTCTCAGCAGTTGCCTCACTGTTGTCTGGAATGAAACCTTCATCTATCTGTTGGTGAATTTTCGAATATGGAGGCAAAGAACAAAGAAAATTTCTTAGGATTTGAGACGTGTTTGCACACTTTCCTTTAAGGTTTTATTTGCCCTCACCAATCTTGGTTTGCTATAGAGTTTTAATGGCAAACTACCCCCAAGATATATCAAATCCTGAATACAATCTCTAGCAAATAAGATTGTATTTCCAGAACATATATGAAATCTGCAAAATCTGATATTGATCTAATTGTGTGTCTATCTTTTAATAAAGAAGAATTTTATTTTTAAAAGAATACAACCATTAGAAATATCACTTCTTCAAAGACACTCTTTTAGTTTGAATTTGCATCGATTGACATATGAAATTTTCAAGCTTGCTAACTGTTTTTCCAGTTGACGTAAAAACACGCTCTCTGGAAATACACTTTATTATAAGCTCTAGACAATGTAGCTTCACTATCGCAGTACAAAGAAATAGATGGCATTGGTTGTGGCCACAACATTATATCAAACAACAAATTTCTCAGCCATTCGGCTTCCTTGCCTGCAGTTGCAAGTGCTATAAACTCACTTTCCATTGTTAAATGAGTTATGCACGTTTGTTTCTTTGAAGTCCAAAAAACCGCTCCTCTAGCAATTGTAAAAATCCAAACAGAAGTGGATTTATTATCTCTTGTATTGGTTACCCAACTAGCATCTGAATATCCTTCCAGTACTTCAGGATAATCATTATAAAACAAACTCAAATTAATGGTCCTTTTAAGATAACCAAGTATCCTACCAATTGCTTTCCAGTGTTCAACACTAGGGTTACTCGTGAATCTTGACATTTTATAAATTGCAAATGCTATATCAGGCATCGTACAATGCATAGCATACATCAAGCCACCAATAGCACTAGCATATTCTAGTTGTGCTACTACTCGGCCTGAATTCTCTAGTAATTTAATACTAGAATCATATGAGGTATTGGCTTCTTTAAATTTCAAATAATTGAATTTAAGAAGCACTTTCTCTATATAATGAGATTGACACAATAAGTAACCCCCACTATGTTTCTTCACTTTGACACCTAAGATAGTATCTACTTCACCAAGATCTTTCATCTTAAATTGTGAAGTTAAATACTTCTTTGTATCATCTACTCCTTGCATATTTGTTCCAAAGATAAGCAAGTCATCAACATAAACACATATAATCACACCAAAATCATTCGTAAATTTAAAATATATACATTTATCAGTATTAGTATGCTTAAAACCATGAGATAAAATTACCGAATCAAACTTCTCATGCCATTGTTTTGGTGCTTGCTTCAAACCATAAAGTGATTTGACTAACTTGCATACCTTTTTCTCATTTCCTGGCAAAACAAATCCCTCATGTTGTTCCATATAGATTTCTTCATCAAGATCACTATTAAGAAAAGCAGTTTTAACATCCATTTGATGCACATACAAATTGTTCAATGAAGCAATTGCAAATAGCACTCTTATAGAAGTTAACCTTGCTACCGGAGCATATGTATCGAAATAATCAATACCATTTCTTTGCTTAAACCCTTTAGCTACTAATCTAGCCTTAAAAGTTTGCAAAGAACCATCACTATTGTACTTTCTTCTAAATACCCATTTGCTGCTAATTGGTTTAGATCCTAGAGGAAGATCAACCAAGACCCATGTTTGATTCGACATAATCGAATCCATTTCATTATTTACCGCCTCTCTCCAAAAAGAAGCGTCTCTAGAAGACATAGCTTCGCTAAATGTCTTTGGATCTTTTTCAATATTTAACAACAATGATACTTTATTAAGTACATTCTTTCTATCCCCTTCAACCAAGAAGAGTAGTGCTTGTGATGAAATAAAATCTGGAGCTAAACTCTTTTCTTTGTTTTCACGTTGACTCCTCCTTGGTTCGAAAGATGTCATAGACTCTTTCCTTTTATTATTGTTAGTGGAGGTAACAGGAGTATTAACACATGGTTGATCAATAATTGATTCTAATTCAATATTAGAATCATGTTGAAATTTATTCTCAATAAATTCAACATCTATAAATTCCACAATCACATTATAATCTAAATCTAACAACCTATAAGCCTTGGAATTTTCAGCATATCCTACGAAAACACTCTTTATACATCTAGTACTTAACTTTGATGATTTAGGATCATGTTTATAAAAAGCTAAACAACCCCAGGCCCTTAAATACATCAAGTTTGATTTTCTTCCTTTCCAAATTTCATAAGGAGATTTATGTGTTTTCAAAGATGTAATTCTGTTATGAATATGACATGCAGTGAGTAATACTTTCCCCCACAAATTATTTGGTAGTTTTGCATTAAGGATCATGGAATTTATCATATCCCTGAAGATCCTATTCTTCCTTTCAGCCAAACCATTTTGTTGAGGAGTAAATGGAGCTGATCTTTGGTGAATAATTCCAAATTCTTCACAATAATTATTAAATTCAATTGAGAAATATTCACCACCTCTATCACTACGAATCATTTTGATTTTCTTATCTTCTTGGTTCTCAACTTCAGATTTGAAATTTTTAAATTTATCAAAAGCTTCATTTTTTGTTCTAAGTAAATACACATAAGTGTATCTAGAACAATCATCAATAAAAGTGATAGAGTACCTCTTACCTCCTCTTGTTAAAACACCATTATACTTACAAATATCGGTATGTATTAAATCCAATATTTGAGTATTTCGTTTGACTTTAGGAAAAGGTTTCTTCGTTAATTTAGCTTGGATGCAGATTTTACACTTATGACCTTTAACATCATTGTAATTAATCAAACCTTGCTTAGACATGTATTTCAAAGATCTAAAATTCAAATGTGCTAATCTAGCATGCCAAACATCACAAGACTCAACAATATAAGCTAAGTTGATATTATTATTATTAATGCTAAGTTTCTACATTTCATCACAAGAATACCCTTCCCCAACAAATAATCCATTCTTTGAGATAATACAAGTATTACCCTCAAGCATATTCTTAAGCCCATGCTTACACATACAACTAGCAGAAATAAGATTCTTCCTAACGGAAGGTACATAAAAGACATTATACAATGTGACTTTCTTTCCAGAAGTGAAGTTGATCTCAACTACTCATTTCCCTGCTGCTATGGCTGCATTATTGTTCTCCATGAGAACCATTTGTCCTTCCGTTTCTTCTTTGTACGATAAGAAAAATTTCTTATCATTACAAACATGAATTGTTGCACCCGAATCGAGCCACCAATCATAGGACTTAGTTTCAGCCATATTGGTTTCGGTAATCATGCCAATTTGCATTTCAGAAACCATAGCACAAATCTCTTCAGATTTTTTTAAATAACATTAGCTTTATGGGGATTCACTTATTCCTTTTTCTTCTTGAATCTGCAATCACTTTGGCGATGGCCTTTCTTGCCACAAAAGAAATAATTTCCAGTAAACTTTTGTGTGTTGGACTTCTTGAATTTCTTGGCATTCTTGACTTTAAAATTCTTTGAGAATTTACTAGCTTCAACAACATTAACTTTAGTAGAATCATGCTTATCCTTGGATTCACGAGACCTAGTCTCTTCTTCAATTACTAAGTGTTTTTGAAATTCTTCTAAAGTTATGTTTTCTTTACTATTAAGGAGTTTCTTTCTATAATCATTCCAACTTTGAGGCAATTTAGCAATAATAGCCCCAACTTGAAATGATTAAGAAATTTCAACTTTTAACTCTTGAAGCTTAGCAACAATAATTTGTAACTCGTGTATTTGATCAAGAATGGATTTTGTGTCTACCATAATAAATTCAAAATATTTAGAGACAATAAATTTGTTAGTACCTTCTTTCTCTGTTTTGTATTTGTACTCAAGAGCATTCCAAATTTCCACTGGAGAAGTCATAGAATTGTAAAGATCATATAACCTGTTAGAAAGCGTATTGAGCATGTGACCCCGACACACCAATTCATCTTCTTCACGACGTTTCCTTGCAGCCTTAACAACTTCGGTATTATCTTCTCTTGGTTCCGGAAATGGTTCCAATTTCGGATCAAGAACATATGCCATTTAAGAATAGTAAGGAAGAAGAACAATTTTCCCTTCCAACGAGTGAAATTAGTTCCATCAAAACGATCGAGATGGACACTAGGATTAAAAAATGACATCAAACTCTTCTCAGCCTCCATTTGCATAAAAATAAAACCTTAAATATTGTTGGTGAATTTTCGAATATGGAGGCAAAGAACAAAGAAATTTTCTTAGGATTTGAGACGTATTTGCATACTTTCCTTTAAGGTTTTATTTGCCCTCACCAATCTTGGTTTGCTATAGAGTTTTAATCGCAAATTACCCCCAAGATATATCAAATCCTGAATACAATCTCTAGAAAATAAGATTGTATTTCCAGAACATACATGAAATCTGCAAAATCTGATATTGATCTAATTGTGTGTCTATCTTTTAATAAAGAAGAAGTTTATTTTTAAAAGAATACAACCATTAGAAATGGCACTTCTTCAAAGACACTCTTTTAGTTTGAATTTGCATCGATTGACATATGAAATTTTCAAGCTTGCTAACTGTTTTTCCAGTTGACGCAAAAACACACTCTCTGTAAATAAACGGTTAGCCGTTTTCTCAATAATGGTGAGCCGTTTTATTCCAGAATGTCAAATAAGTTGCTCTCTGTAAATAAACGGTTAGCTGATTTCTCTAAACGATTAGCCATTTTCTCTAGAACAGAAAACATGCTCTCTGTAAATAAACGATTGGCCGTTTTCTCCAAATGGTTAGTCGTTTTCTCTAGAACAGAAAACATGCTCTCTGGAATTAAACGGTTAGCCTTTTTCCCCAGAAATGGCAAACCGTTTTCTTCCAGAATATCAAACCAAAGATTGAAAAATGTTACAATCTCTCTTACAATCCCCCACTAGATTGTAATATTTTTCAGATTTATTAATGATAAACTTATACATACAAAAATGTATCTTTCGATTTTAACATTTAATTAGTGAGTGTATTTCAAAGCACTCTTTTAGTTTGAATTTGCATCGATTGACATATGAAATTTTCAAGCTTGCTAACCATTTTTTCAGTTGACGCAAAAATACGCTCTCTGGAAATAAACGGTTAGCCGTTTTCTCTAAACGGTTAACCATTTTCTCCAAACGGTTAGCCGTTTTCTCTAGAACATAAAACATGCTCTCTGAAATTAAACAGTTAGCCTTTTTCCCCAGAAACGACAAACCGTTTTCTTCTAGAATATCAAACCAAAGATTGAAAAATGTTACAATCTCTCTTACACTATCCACAACCGATATAACTTCTTAGTGGATATCTCTAGGCATGTGGGAAACACAGATAAGTAGAGAAAACAAAGTTTCAAGCAAAAAGGTGACCTGCAATATTTGAAGTACCAAAGCCCAAGGGGCTTCTCCATTGCTTCCCCTATATTTTCTTCTAATGAGATGCTTCCATGATATAAGATGAGGAAAGCAATTGATTTCATCCATAATGTTCCCGAGATCAGGGTCATCAATTTCCTCTTTTCCTATTTTTTGCACCAGAAGCCAGGACGTTTCATATTCAAAGTCCCTCAGCCAAGAAGTAATGATTTCATTCTTGGCAAGAAGGTTTTGAATAGGTTGTTTTGCAGCATCAGGCAACGTGACTTCTTTACTGGCTAACACCCTTCTTAACCTCTCTGAAAATAGTCTGAAGTTGATGTCCATATCTCTTCCTCTGTCATTACCTTGTTGTTCTAACATGCAAAGTAACAAATTATTAAAAGAGACCGTGATTTTAAAAAAATAAATTAATTAAACAAATTAAACTGTTTGTCAATGCATTTGCAAATGGAATAAAAGAAAGTTGATCTTTTTATCTTTTTTTAATCTGACTTGTCAACATATGAAACGTGTGAGCAAAAACATAGGTTGTAAATAAGAATCAAACACAGATATATAGTACATCTAACATTCATAAGATGAAAATAATAAAATAGAGTTATTTTGTGGATAATTCAAATAATAAAGTACCTGCTTTTTTCTTAAAGTGATCACAAACTTTGAAATCCCGACGATATATATTTTATTTTGATTAAAAGCAACACAACCAAATTATTACATAGAAAGAATAAGGAAAAAAGATGCTGAATTTTATTCAAATTGGGTATTGATAGATGGATGATTTTGATAGCGTTGAAAATGATCGTGCTTGTGAAAGAAAAATAAGGTAAGAGAAAAATAGAAGATCAAGGTCATTTAAACTTTACTTGTAAGTAAAGGAAACTATCTTGGTTCAAGAAAAGAAAGAGATACTAAATTTGCAAAATGGAAAAGGAGAAAAGTTAAACAAAGACTTAGTTCAAATAAAAGAACATGATGCAGATGTCCTGTAATCTTTTTTATTAATTTTCATTTTTCTTCTTCAAATTTTTGTTTTTCCAATCCAAAAATGAACGCAATATACATTTGCTAACTGGAAAAACAATCTTTTTGTCTAAAAATAAAATGACAATATATCATGATCACAAGATGTCTTGGACATTTTTAAGATAACAAAATCAATAAACTCAACATTATGTTACTGGCTAATGAGTGAAGAAACCATAAGAATCCAATGACAACCAGAGCAGCAGAATCAATTTTAATACAAAAGGGAATTCCTCTGCTACAAACAAGGGCCTTGATGTGATTATAAGGAATTGAGAGAGAGCAGCAGCACATCCTGTGTGCCATCAACTTCATTGCACTGCATTACAAGGCACCCGCTGGATGCTGTGAACAGAAAATGTGCGAACGACTACAGCTCCTCTTTATTCCCTTAATGCAGTTGGGCTGCAAATCAATCAATAGAGAAAGAATCCAGTCATCAATTCTAACTAAGCTTCCGTGCTATAGATTAAATCTTCCACTTTCAGAACTTCACTCGTTAAATCTCCTCTTCAATTCTACCTAGTCCTTACTAGATCCCTAAAGTCACCAAGGATTAGTGATGGTTTTTTATTTTACAAGGGCTGTTGGACATTGACTAGGGCTAAAATCTCCATATATTTGGAGTCTATAAAGATTAGACAATATGCCCCAGTTTCTTTTTGTTGTGTTTAATCCTCTGTTAGTACCAAGATCACACACCTAAGACCCTCTTTGACGTATCAAGAATCATTCCTAGAAACCCAAACTCAAAATTGAATCAAAGTGCCTACATCCACAGAAGAACAAGGACCATTTCACAATCATTCCAAGAATATACAACTTTTTCTCTTTAACTCTCTCTCTTTCTATGGCTTTGATGAGACCTGTGAAGATGACCCAACAACCAGCCTTATAAACTACAACAAAGGCTATTTCTAACAAACCCGAAATTTCCCTGCACTTTTTTAACTAACCCCGTTTGACTTTTGACCAGCATTGTCACCCTTATAATGAACTACACATCGGTGAAATTCTGAAAAACCGAATAACAATATCATTCAGTCAGTTTTAAGATGATGAGAAGTGATCATAGCACAAACACTTTTCGTCAAACTGAAGTAATGAAATTGAAGTTGAAGTGTACCACTACTCAAAAACTAGAAACAAGATAAAAATAAAATAAAAAACAATCACATATATGCAACTTGAATGTTGACAAATTGAATACACACCAATGAATGTGAAAATAGAAAGTAAAACAATCAATCAAACTTTTGTACAAAATATTAATCCGAATATAACATTATCCTTGAAAACAAAGAAACCAAACAATTTCAGTGAAGGCTGGTGTTGATGCGAGATTCTAGTTTTATGCTCGTCCACAACCAGGATCTCTCCTCAACTAACTCGTCCACGACCAGGATCTCTCCTCAACTAACTCGTCCACAACCAGGATCTCTCCTCGTCAGACTTCCTCTCTACAGACTCCTGCGTACACAAAGACAGGTCAGAGCATGCCGGGTGTTTTTCCGTCGTAAACCCTCTGACGCTCAAGTCAGAAAAGCATGCTTTGTCTTCTTGGGAAATACGGCCACCAATATTATGGCTCTTTTATGATCTTTCAATAGAAAGCTCTTTTTCTCAGTTCTAATCTCAAAAAGTCTAACCCGTTTATCATCGTTGGTTACCTTTTTATAGCCTTCCTTTAAATCTGAGCCTTCCTACAATCCACGTCCATCACCTCCCTCAACTCCCGGAAGTGGATGCTTTATTATCGTAGTTGTGGCTTAGTGGACTTCGTGCCTTGATTCTCGGGCAGGAGTGCACGTCTTGCCAACCGTCATTGACCGAGTCTCCCCACCTCAACCTCTAGTAGGAATGGCCTTGTGCTCCTAGCAGGAGGCCGGCTCCCACTGTGGCCCCGTGGATGGTGCATTCGTGAACGAGCAGAATATTCCTATTCGTGTTCACCTGCTACCAGACTTGTGAAAATATTCCTGTTCGTGGAATCCTGCTACCAGATATCTACTCATCATGGCTAGTCTTGTAGAAGTATATCCCCCAAACATTGGTCCCCCAGTTTCTGGTGTTGGGTAACATAGTGGACCAACAATAGAAATTCAACAGTTCTGGCTTGCGCATGATAGGAAAAGCCTTTGAGGAGTCATGTCGCATTTAATTGCGGGCGAAGTGATATGGCAGAAATCTATCCCTCCATTTGAATTCCATTACGCTATTGACTTCATCACGTGCACGACCACAGTAGACGACCTCGTTGACCTCCGGACTAGGTATGACATTCCTGATGATATACCCCTTAGGATCCTATGAAAAAAAGATACTCCCAGCCGGCCTCCCAGGGGAAACGTTACTCTGTTTCTGGAAAGTTTTAAATTCGGGATGAGGTGCCCCCTACAACCCTATTTTACCCGAATGCTTAGTGGGTTAAACTTAGCTCCTGGTCAACTTAACCCAAATGGGTGGAGGGTGCTTTCTGGTCTGTTCATATTGTGGGATAGATGCTGCCAGAGCGAGCCCACAATTAATGAGGTAAAGCACTTGTACCAGCTAAAGAGTAGCCCCAAAGACACCTGCTGGTATTACTTCATGTCAAGTACCAAGACTAGAAAACACATAACTGATCTTCCAACAGGTGGTGGTGGGAATTGGAAGAAAAAATTATTTTTTGCTGGGGGTCCCTGGGGTCAAGTTGCATAGATTGACAGGAAGAACTATCGCGTCCCATCCCATTTCGTAGTCCTAGGTTGCCTACTCGCTTTAGATGTCTTGTATCCCTAGTTGTCCTCGTTTTTTATTTATCTCTAACCCAATATTTGTTCGAACTGCTGGTTCTTGGGGTGTCCACTACAAGCTTAAACCTGAGCCGCTCAAGTAGGTCAAGGCTGTGTTAGCCAATTCCTCCTCGAGCCGAGAGTTGCTATCTACTTACAACTTGTTCGAATCTCGTCCGGTGTCCACTGATCTTAAGATGGAGGATACTGTGATCGGGGCTTTGAATCGAAAACGTCATCAACCTCCTGCTGCTAAGCAGGACTAGAATAAGGATGCTTTTTCTACGAAACAGGTGAACATCGCGGAGCAGGTCCCCCCTTGAGGATTCTACCACCTCCTCCTACCAAAGTCGGCGAAACTAGTGGAACAGCCACTGATCCCACTTCTCTTCCTCCACCAGCGGGGTCGAAACCTCGTTTGCCCGACAATCGAGCAGAGCATCTGGTCCCCTATATCAGTGAGTATTCTAGGCTCGTGAGAAAAAAGGACTTAGAGGACTTTGATGGCAGCACTCTGGGCGAGCTGGTGGGGGCTATGCAGTATAGTGCTTTTCATCTCGGCTACATGGCCACTTACTATAAAGCGAAGGTCAGCCGCTATGATCGAAAGATGAGAAAAGACGTTTAGTCGGCCAAAACCAAATCTAACGCTGCCGAGAAGAAAGTCAGAGATCTCAACCTTGAGAATCTGAAGTTGATAGAGCTAGAGTCTCTCGCGCAGGCAAAGTTAATCACTCTTGATGAGGAGCTGACTAAGGTCAAGAAGGACCTGCAGAGACAAAAGGCTACTTACGAGGCTCAGCTCGAATCTCTCAAAGATTCCCACCAGGTTCAGGTCGAGAACCTAGAGAAGGAAGCTAACAACCAATATGACCAGGGGCTTCGGCATTCTTATCGCTACATCATGGTCGTCTTAAGGAAGCAGCATCCTGATCTAAAGATGGATGAGCTTGCTGCTAGTGTTGCTCAATATATGGATGAGGAGGCAGCCAAAGAAGATGTCGAAGAGTTGGAGCCAAATGCAGCTGGAGAGGTTCCCTCCCCTCCTCGTGCAGTCCCTGCTGATGTTGCCGAGGCAAGTACCCCCCCGGGAGCAACTGGTGAGACCCCCCTGCTCCTGAGGTGGACCAGCCAGTAAAGACGGCCTAACTTACTGACCTGCCGTCCTCTTGAATGTACCTTGTGTTGTAGGTTTCTTTTTTAGAACATTGTATGTTAAGACTAGCAGCTTTTCATAATTATTGGCAGATTAATAAGAATTCTCTTATTTGCTTTCTCCGCTTCGAGCTCTTGGCAGATTATTTTATTTTTTCGTTCGCTTACATTGTCGTCGAGCAGGTGTCGAAAAGTTCGGCTTCCCGTTGCCTTACGTTTGATTGTTTGCTCGTCTTCGCTTGGTTGAGCAGATCCTGGCATGCTTTGGCTTTTGGTCTTGCCATAAAACAGGCTTTAAGACTTAGTGAGCCTTTGCATGCCTTAGAAATTCTTATAACATTTGAGAGTCTGCTCGCCTTCACTTGGTTGAGCAGATCTAGGCATGCTTGGCTTCTGGTCTCGCCATAAAACAGGCTTTGAGACTTAAAGGTGCCTTTGCATGCCTTAGAAATTCTTATAAGATTTGAGAGTCTACTCGCCTTCGCTCGGTCGAGCAGATCCTTGGCATGCTTGGCTTTTGGTCTCGCTATAAAACAGGCTTTGAGACTTAGTGAGCCTTTGCATGCCTTAGAAATTCTTATAACATTTGAGAGTCTGCTCGTCCTCGCTCGGTCGAGCAGATCCTTAGCATCCTTGGCTTCTTGTCTCACCATAAAACAGGCTTTGAGACTTAGTGAGCCTTTGCATGCTTTAGAAATCTTTACAACATTACAACTGATTGAAATTCCTCAATGTTTCATTAATTACTGAATTCGGCTAACATGAGATTGATTTAACATAAAACGAATAACAACAAGGACGAATATAAATAACTTTAAAGTATGATCGGGTCTTACTGGAAATATTTCCTGAGGTGTGCTACGTTCCAGGGGCGTTTCACCTCATGGCCATCCGCGCGAACAAGCTTATAGGCTCCGGGTCTAGCTACCTGCTTGACCCTATATGGCCCCTCCTAGTTTGGTCCAAGTACTCCTTGTGTCGAGTCTTTCGTGTTCTGATTCACCCTCCTTAGTACCTAATCGCCGACCTTGAACTGTCGTATACACACCTTCTGGTTGTAATACCGAGCAACCCTCTGCTGGTAGACGGCTAATCGCTTCAATACTTGCTCTCTCTTCTCGGTCAGCAAATCCAGATTCAAGAACATCTGGTCGTTGTTTTCCTACTCATCGAAGTGATCTGTCAGGTGCGTGGTCGCCCCTATCTCGATCGGTACAACAGCTTCATGTCTGAAGGCCAAAGCGAACGGAGTTTCGCCGGTTGCTGTTTTGTGGGTTGTCATGTATGCCCATAATACACCTGGTAGCTCATCAACCCATGCTCCATTTTTTGCTCCAAGCCTGGTTTTCAAAAGCCTCTTGATTATCTTATTAGCTGCTTCTACTTGTCCGTTAGACTGAGGGTGAGCAGGCGAGCAATACTTCAGCTCTATCCCGAGGTCTGGCAGAAGTCCCTGAAGTTATGGTTGTCAATTTGTCTCCCATTGTCTGCTATCAGGGCATAAGGCATCCCGTACCGACAGACCAGGTTTCTCTATACGAAGTCAGTCGTCTTTTTCTCTGTGATCCTGCAGAGGGCTTCTACCTCTATCCACTTCGTGAAATAGTCTATCGCTATTATTGCATGTGTTGCTGCCCCTCATCTCTTTGGCAACGGCCCAATCAAATCAATTCCCCATTGAGCAAATGGCCATGGCAAGGCCATAGAAGTGAGCTTCTCTAGTGGCTGGGTAGAGAAATTTGTAAAACTCTGGCAACTCATGCAACTCCTGGTTTTCTCCTGCACATCCTGGTGCATCGTCGGCCAGAAATATCCCTGCCTTAGAGCCTTGTGGGCAAGGGACCTCGTGCCAGAATGGTTTCCGCAAACTCCTTCATGTACTTCTCTCAGTACGTAATCTGCGTCGTCCTCATCCAAACACCGAAGGAACGGTAGGGTATATCCCCGCCGATATAATACCCCATCAATCATTGTGTACCTCGACGCCTGAGCTTTGATCTTCCGAACTCGTAACTTATCTGGTGCTAATACCCCATCCCTAATGTACGAGATCATTGGGTCCATCCACGAGCTTTTTTGTTCTATCCGCAGCACCTCTAAATTCTGCTCGATGTTAGGGCTGGACTTCACCTCCGAAGGGACCGACTTAGGCATTTTTTGATCTCTTACAGCTGTCATCCTGGCCAAAATATATGCTCGACTATTCTCCTCCCTTAGGATTTGTATCACCTCAACCACCTCAAACTTCCCAATCATCTGCTTGACTTTCTTCAAATATTGTTCCATCTTCCTATCTCTCGGCTGAAACCTTTCACTGACATAATTTGCAACCAGTTGGGAATCAGTTCAGATTTCCACCCTATCCACTTTCACTGTCTTAGCCAATTTCAAGCCCGTTATTAGAGCTTCGTATTCTGCCTGGTTATTTGTGGTTGTGAACTCCAACCTTACAGCATAAGAGATCTCCTCCCCTTTTGGGCCTTCCAAAACAATCCCTGCTCTAGACCCCTGCTCCCCTGAGAATCCATCCACTGACACTTGCCATACCCGATCTTCGTTGTTGACTGTAGCAGCATCCAACTGGTTGAAACCTACTTCGGGCTCTGCGAATTCTGCCACGAAATCGGCCATTGCTTAGGCCTTTATTGCTGCTCAGGATTTATAACTTATGTCGAACTCACTCAACTTTATGACCCACTTCACTAACCGACCAGAAGCATCCGGCTTGTGTAGAGTCTATCGTAACAATTGGTTTGTTATTACCGAGATGGGGAATGCTTGAAGTATGGCCTCAGCTTCCGAGCAGCAACCACAAGAGCAAGTTCCCATTTCTCTAACTGTGGGTATCTAGTCTCAGCATCGAGCAAGGCCTTGCTTGTGTAATATATCGGATATTGAACCCTTTCTTCCTCTCTCACTAGAACAGAACTCGTGGCATGATCCGATACCACCATATATAGGAACAACATGTCTCCATCCCACGGTGTGGACAACAAAGGTGCTTGCTGCAAATATTGCTTTAATTTCTGGAAGGCTTCTTCGCATTCAGGGGTCCACTCTATTTTCTTTCCTCTCCTTATCACTTGAAAGAATGCCTGGCACTTATATGCGCCTTGGATATGAACCGACTCAATGCCGTCAACCTCCCTGTAAGGCTCTGTATCTCCTTCAGGTTACGAGGAGATCTCATCTACACGATTGCCTGGATTTTATCGGGATTCACCTCGATCCCCCGATGACTCACCATGAACCCAAGGAATTTGCCCGACTTGACCCCAAAGGCACACTTCTCTGGGTTGAGCTTTATCTTGTACTTCCTCAAAAATCCAAATGTCTCCTCGAGGTACTCGACATGTTCCTTCGGGTTTTTTGATTTGGTTATCATGTTGTCCACACACACCTCCATTGTTCTCCCAATCAACGGCTTAAAGATTTTGTTCACCAACCTCTGGTACGTGGCACCCGAATTTTTAAGACCGAACGGCATTACCCTATAACAGAACAAACCCTGGTTACTGATAAATACCGTGCTCTCCTCATCCTGCTCAAACACTGGGATTTGGTTGTATCCCGAAAATACATCCATGAAGCTAAGCAGGCCATGCCCGGCTGTTGAGTCAACCAGCTAGTCGATCTTGGGTAGGGGAAAGCTATCTTTCGGGCACGCCTTATTAAGGTCTATGAAATCTACACACATCCTCCATTTACCATTAGTCTTTTTCACTAAAACCACATTCGATATCCACTCAAGGTAGTTAACTTCCCGAACGAACCCTGCCTTCAAGAGCTTCTCCACCTCGCCATTTATAGCCTCATACCTCTCTTGGTTGAAGCACCTTCTTTTTTGCCTTACCGTCCGAGCACCCTTCCTTATTGTCAACTTATGGCAGGCGACCTCAGGATCGATTCCCGGCATGTCTTCATGTGTCCAAGCAAACACATCTGCGTGAGCTCACAAGCAATGCACCAGCTCCCGCTTCTGCTCTTCTTTAAGCCCCGACCCAATTCATATTGTTTTTCCTGAATCACCTTGTTCCAAGCTTACTATTTCCAGCTCCTCTACAAGCTCTTATATGCCATTCTTGGCTCCCACTCGAGTATCAAGTGATGTAATCTGCATTGCTTCCCTTACTACTGTGGAGTAACAGCTTCGGGCAATTCTCTGGTCTCCTCGTACCACCCCAACCACTCCATTCACCCAATACTTGAGAGCTAGATAATGGTTGGAAAGCATCGCTTTGCTCATCCTCAAAAAGGGGCGGCCTATAATCATCTGGTAAGGACCCTCTTCATCGACAACCACAAAATCTAGGATTATAGTCTTTTCTATCGGGGAGCTGCCAATTGTGATGGGCAGTTCGACCACGCCTAGAGGAACCAGCTTTCGTCCACCAAATCCTTTCAAGGAGGTATTAGTATGCTCTAACCTCAGGTCTGCTATTCCCATCTCCTCTAGAGTTGACTTGAACAAAACATCGACCGAGCTTCCCGTGTCTACCAGAATCCGGTCAAACTTCTTGCTAGTAGTGGTGGCTTTAATGACCAAGGCATCCTCATGTGGATATAGAATCCCTTCTTTATCCTCATATGTCCACATGATCGGAACTTCTGGGGTGTTGAAGAACACTTCTTTGCTAGTCATGGCATATCTAGCGTAGTTCTTCCTCAATCTGTTGGAATCTCCCGCCAATGTTGGGCCCTCAGCAATTACTCTTACTATAGGCTGCTCGTGGCTCATGTTCCTATCACTCTGCTCTCATTCACATGACGAGGCCACCATCGGGAAGATCCCATCTACAAACTCGTCCAGGTATCGATTTCTCACCAAATCTTCAACCTGAGTTTTGAGATCTCTGTATTCAGCTGTGGTATGACCGTGGGTGCCATGGAACATGCAATAGCGTCCCCTATCTCTCCTGCTGGGTAACTTTGTTATTGGGGTAGAGAGGTACAGTAATCCTCGTTCCTTTATGGCCTCATACACCTCGTCCAGGGGCATCTTCAAGGAAGTATATCGCCCATAATCTTGGCTCTAGTCGATCATGTGTACCGCCCTTTCCCTGTTGGTGCCGTTCTGAACTGGAGGGGGTAACGATGCTTCTGGTCTGCTTCATCTACCACCGTGTGGGTGTGGATAAGGATGACTATATGTCGGGTCATGCTTTCTCCATAAATCCCTGGCTGGTAAACGAAGAGGTTGCGCCCTGCTGCGTTGAAATTGGGGTGGCCTCTGATGAGGCTGGTAAGAGGTGACCCGGCGTCCTGCACCACTACTTGAGGCATGGTGGTCCTTCCTCTTAATCGACCTTATTTCCTGGTAGGGCTCTCTTCTTTTTCCTCCTCAACCCTTCTAGCTGGTCTGTCTTAATTCGTGCTGTCTTTTCCTCTTCAATCTCAATGTCCTTCTTGGCCTGCTCATAAGCGGCTGAATATGTCTGAATAGTTGGACTCCTCAAATTGTACCACAACCGTCCTATCTTCACCCCTTCTTTCAATCCCCTTAATGCCTGAGGATGGTTAAAGGCTCTCAAATCGAGGATAGCGCGATGGAACCTTTTGATGAATTCCCGAAGGATTTCCTCACCACCAAATCTTCTGGTGGTCCGACCTCATCATATTATCGTGCCCTGGTATCATTCTGCCACTTCTCACCCCCTCCTCTTGAACTCCCCTTCGTTCACTTCTCAGCTGGTGTAGGATGGTTGTCAGGGTCTCCATCTGTTTCTCCATCCGTTCCATCCGCTCATACATTACTTTTTCCCGTGCTTCATTGGCTATCTCTTTTAGCATCACGAACTCGTTAAACCTCAAGTCACCTCCTTGTACACTACTTCCTCTTACATCGATTGTTCCCTCACTTCCTTTCCTCTTCTTCTCTCTATTAACATAAGCTTTTTGCTCAGCTCCCCACAGACGGCGCCAAAATGTTGATGCGAGATTCTGGTTTTCTGCTCGTCCACGACCAGAATCTCTCCTCGTAAGACTTCCTCTCCGCAGACTCATGTGTACACAGAGACAGGTTAGAGCACGCCGGGTGTTTTTCCAGCGTAAACCCTCCGACGCTCAAGTCAGAAACGTAGGTTTTGTCTTTCTGGGAAACACGGCCACTAATATTATGGCTTTTTTATAATCTCTCAATAGAAAGCTCTTTTTCTCAATTCTAATCTCAAAAAGTCTAACCTGTTTACCTTCGTTGGTTACCTTTTTATAGCCTTCCTTTGAATCCGGGCCTTCCTACAATCCAAGTCTATCACCTCCCTCAACTCTTGGAAGTGGATGCTTCATTATCGTAGTTGTGGCTGAGTGGACTTCGTGCCTTGATTCTCGGGCAGGAGTGCACGTCTTAGCAACCGTCATTGACCGAGTCTCTCCACCTCAACCTCTAACAGGAATGGCCTTATGCTACTAGTAGGAGGCTGGCTCCCGCTGTGGCCCCGTGGATGGTGCATTTGTGAACGAGCAGAATATTCCTGTTCGTGTTCACCTGCTACCAGACTTCTACAGAATATTCCTGTTTGTGGAATCCTGCTACCAGATATCTGCTCATCATGGCTGGTCTTGTCGAAGTATATCCCCCAAACAGCGGGATTCTTATTGAAATTGAAACTTTGGCTGCTGAGATATTTTCCGCTCTGCTTTGACCTGCACATACAAGTAATGAAGATCTTATTTTACAGTTTTTCTTGATTATTTCAACAACCAATACATACGGGTTCTTCCTCTTCTATAAATGAGGGATTAATGATTAGTGTCAATATTAGGAAATGTGATGGACACTTCCAAGTGTTTGTTGAGACAAAAATTAGAAGCAACCACAATTAGAATGTAAAAAACACTTAATGGTATAATTATTATTTAGGCAACTGCGTACTATCGAATCAATCATAGAAAATAGATGTTTACATGAAATTAGATAAATAATTAGAGGTTGAAGTTATTGGATAGAAAAGAAAAAAACTTCATCAAAGTCGATCCATGCTAATCAAATTCCATATGGATATAGTTGAATGCCATACTGCTCCTTATCCTTAAATTCCCGTAGCTATTGTCTCAGCTCCGGCTCAGGCCACCATAACTCTAATTTGTTAAAGTTGTTTAGGCACCAGAGCTGTTCAGGAATCCTTTTTAAGTGAGCACAAGGGTTGATGTCAAGCATTCTAGTTTCGACATGGCTCTAATCCCCATAGTCTATTCCTCTAGCCATAGCATTGATTTAAGGTGCAGTACCTTGAGTTTTGGAAAGCCATCAGGGCTACAAGCTAGCTTTCTACCTGAATACGCGTTTTGCTTCAGTTTGAGCACCTGAAGAACCGGCAGCTTTTCTAGTGCGGGCATGGGATCATCCATTAGCTCAATATTCAAAAAACTCAAGTGGGTTAAAATTGGAGGAAATTGGTATTCAGCAAGGATAATATTGGATCATCGTGGCATCTTGCTTTCATTCGCCAACTTCAATGACTCGAGGCAGCTCAATCTACAGAGACTTTTGGACAACAAAGATTGATAATAACTTAAGTCTCCCCATATCTGGAGATTTCAAAGATTAGGTAGTCAGCCCAATAAATCCTCAGTATAGCGGCAAGGATGCAAGGCTGAAATGAAATTGAGATTTTCCAGAGAGCCGCAATATTTTCCTGGATGTGCAGGAAGTATGATTGAGCCAAAATTTAGATACCTCAGTTTGCTCATCTTCCAAAATTCATCTGTTGTATGATCTTTGCAGCTAAAGGGCATTTCTACGGTGTACAGGTTCAATAAACTGCTAAATAACGACGAAGCTAGGGTTTTGAGGGAAGGGATATTCAACTTCAGATATCTCAAAAGAAATAAATTTTGGATTCCGGAAAGATATCGAATGAGAACAAGAGATCCCAAGTCCAATACTCTGAGAAATTTGAACATTTTACAGATTTTCTCGCAATAATTGGGGTCAAGGTATTGGCTTCCTGAAGTGAGGTACAACAAAGAATGGAGGAACGAGTCAAAATCATCTAAAAATGCAAAATCATTCAATTTTTCGTGAGCGGTGAAGCGTTTCACATTTTCCCGTAATATAACTTCCTGAACCATGATTGGGGAAATGATAAATTCCCCCTCGAAAGCCACAGTCAACAACGCAGGGCTGTAACGCCCGAGAATAGAGCATGTGTTGATTCTGCCTATATCACTTCTCTTCTCTGCATCAACAAAGCCTCCATTGATTAGTTGTTCCAAGTACTTCTTAGCAATTGCCTTGTTGTTGTTTGGAATGAAACCTTCAGCTATCCACAACTGATATAATTGCTTGGTGCATATCTCAAAATGTATGGGAAACACAGATAAGTAGAGACAACAAAGTTTCAAGTAAAAAGGTAACATACAATATGCAACGAGTTGAAGCCCTCGGGGTTCATCAAGTGCTTCCTCTATATTTTCGTTCAGTGAGATGATTCCATGATATAAGATGTGGAAAGGCCATCCTTGGTATGTAACTCTCAATAGTCCTCCAATGGGCACAAAATCAAGCCCAATGTTCTCTCCATTTTCGAACTGAAATGAGGCGACGATCTCAATTCGACTGAGTGTTATCAATACTCTACTTCCATTCTTATTATCGGGAAGTATTTCTCGAATAACATCCTATACTGATATTCTCCACACATTATCAAGCACAATCAAATAACGCTTGGTCATTAGATATTCATGAAGAATAATTTTTTTCATTTCCGAACTTTCTTCCATAATTTCACTCAACCTACGTGAAGGCATCACAAACTTAATAATGTCGTATAATATTTGGTCAGCATCATATGGTAAAGACTCTTGAACCCAAGCGTGACAATCAAAATAATGCTTCACATAGTTGCTTCTGTAAGCCTCTGCAGCGAAAGCCGTCTGGTCCAATCCAATGCTATCAAGTACGGCCACTGCTGAAAGTTGAGGCGGTCCCTCTATCAGTAGATCTAATAACTCCTCCATTCTATTATCTAGACCCATCGTGTCCCTATTCTTAAAAGATGAGGATGCAGGAAAATTACTGGCTTTTGCTTCAATCGATTTGAGCTCATCAACGATTCCAGAGTGGATGTGCTGAACTTGCTGCATCCGTTGTTTTATATCAATGATTTTGCTTTGGAGTCCTAGCAGAGCATCACAAATGTCCTTGCTGCATCCGCTTTGACTCTTCTGTTGAGTGATGCTGATAGCAAATGTGTCAATCACATTCTCATATACGTATGAAAAGCAACGAATTTTGTCAATGATAGCCTTAAAATCTTCTAATTCTGCAAGAGTTTGACCGTCTTCTGCATTGACTTGCTACATAAACCAAGCAGTGTTGTATCCAGAGTCCCTCAGCCAAGAAGCAACGATTTCGGTCTCAGTGTAAAGGTTCTGAATAGGTTGTTCAGCGGTATCGGGCACCGTGAATTCTTCACCAGCTAGCACCCTTCTCAGTCTCTCTAAAAATAGTCCAAGGTTGATGTCCATATCTCCTTCACTCTCGGTAGTCAGTAGCCAGCAGCCCTAGCATGCAAAGAAAATAATTATAAAAAAAATGGTTAAAAGCTCTCCTTTTACTTCAACATTAGTCAACATAATCAACTAAGGATGGCACCAATACCTCCTTCTCTCAAGAAGTTGAATCAAGTTCAAGTGGCTGTCAAAGTAGAACAGATCAAGGCAGAGCAGTACTGGAAAATGAATCTTAAACCTAGATGCTGCAGGTATCGTGGGGATACTGATTGATAAGAGGAATTATATTGAGAAATTATTGATGTACAATAATGATTTTCTGCACAAAACCTGAGGTATAATGTACGTGTATATAAAATATTCTTTATGCAAGAAGATAAAAGGGTGTCTTATAATTTGTGTTTTATATATATATATATGTATGAAGAAAGTAAAATATGCTATCAAGACTAGTTTCTTTTTGGCCCTCTCAAAAGACTGAAAGATTAAAAATAATTCCGCTAGGACCATAAAGCTTGTTTAGAGAGAAAAAGCATCACCTTAGAATCTGATTCATTGATGCATCAAATGCATAATAGTCGCTATTGTTTAGAGATTTTCTTTTCAAGCGCTCTACAAACTACAACAGAATACGTTATAGTTTGAAATTTGAATGGTTAGATGATCATTCCAATAGGGCTAAAGGTGTGCATTGGATTGGATTTGAATAGATCTGATTTGAATTTGGATGTTTTAATCTAAACAATCCAATTGTATCTATATATATATATATATGTATGTATATATATAGAATTCATGGATTTTTTGTAAAAATGGTCAAAAAGACCTAAATCTGAATTCAATCCAAATTTAAAATATCATTTGAATTTAAAATATCATTTAAATACGGAACAATCTAAAACCAAATTCATCTGAAATATCGATTTATTTTTAATCGAATTGATTGTATTTGAGATTCAGGTTGGATTCGAATGATTTTTTTTTCCTAATCCAAACAATTCAAAATCCAATCGGAATTATTCAAATCTAAAGTGCAATATTCATCTCTTTTTCATATATCCTTTGCTAAATGAAGGCAAACATGATGCCGAACCCTTAAAAAAAAACACCAATTCTTTAATTTATAATTAACTCCTTTCTCATTATTACTCTTCTTTGTGTTCGACTATTGTAGTGCTTTTTCTTTTGAGATAAACTTTATGGTCTCCAGTGGGATTGTTTTTACCTTTTCTTTCCTGAAAGTGGATAAAACAAATTGATCTTTGATTGATACTTGATGATGTCCTATTTTCTTTTTATTTTCATATTTGTTTTTTTTAACATAATGGAAGACTGGAATATAGATGAAGGACAGTGTACGCCAGCAAGAAAACTTTTTCTCAAGATTGAAAATGATTTTAAAAAACCATTTTTCTCCCACTAATATCTTCAAAATCATTATTGTTAATAACAGAACCCAAAAAATAATTAAATATTCTCTTGCTTAATATGTTGCATGCTTGCAGAAAATTACGGATGATTGCACCAATAATTCAACCTTTACTCCGTGAGCTTTGAACTAATAATATGTCATCAGTTACTGTCTAAATAAAAAAATTTATGAATCGGTATAAAATGGGTCTCAAATCCTAACCCACATTCAAAATTGGGATAAGAAATTTGTAACAAATCTTGTATAGGGTTTCTATCTCGATTAGTATCTGGATAATTTTGCCAGCCTACGTTCACGTATTAGCAGTTAGAGCGGAAGATTCCAAAAAAGGGTATCTTGAAATTAACCATATTCATTATAAGGAAATGAACTCATTTGATTGCCTAAGGGATCTCAAATGAGATTTTCAGACATCTCAAATCCCGTCTTGAATATTAAGTTGGAAGAAAATTAGATCTTGAATCTCAACTCGAATAATAAATCAGAATGAGAAATTTTTATCAAATCTTGTATCATTTAGGACGGATTCCCAAATTCCAATCGAGATTTGAGGAATTTTGTATTAGCAACCAAAGCCGAAGATCCCAACAAATGATATCTTGAAATTAACCAAATTCACTGTAAGGTATAAACTCATTTGATTGCATCCTTAAAAAGTATTGCAGATGACACCACACAATCATATTATTAAAACAAACCAAACCACACATATCCAAGCTTAACATGTATATATAAGAGCACAAAAAATAACTTCTTTCTCGTTATAAAGGAGAACATAATCAGCTAGAAGCAGGGGAATCAAAGTATAACAGAAAATAAAAGAAAAAAAATGATACACATTCATTTGTTCAGCAAAAACCAATGACTATAAGGTGAGCATGAGGCATCAACCTTTAAAATTGGACAGAATCAGCTAATTCCTTAAAATTCACATGCTAATACTATTTATAATTTCTAAGTCCAAAGTTTAAAATAATAGGTAGTATTTGTTCAAAACAAGCATTTATAATTATTATTCGGATTATTATTTAGAGAATCTAAGATAATAACAATCCAGCATTCAATTTATTTATGAATGATAAGGGCTTAAATCTCCATAAAATTGGAGATTCTGAAGATTAGGCAATATTCCCCAGTTTCTATTTCTTGTATTTAGTCCTCTAATGTATCAACAATCAATGCTAGAAACCCAATCCCCGAAATTGAAATAAAAAAATATAGAAAACATAGAGCAAATCAACAGTAGATTCAGCAGCGATGATGCCTACATCCAAACTTCTCTTCTAATGGAAGTGATGCAGAATTCCCTTAAGATAATTATGACCATTAACATGTATTACACATGGTACGACCAAACCACACACGTCCACACTGAGCTGGAGTTTCAAGCACATTACGAGAATGAAGACACACGAATAGAATATACACAGTGAATCCAAAAACTTGACACTATTGCTTGTAGCCGATCCTTGCTTCCTAATGCTATAAAGTGTTTTCTAATTGTGGTTGCTTCTAATTTTTGTCTCAACATTAGAGATGAAGTGTTCATCACAGATCCTGATGCTGACCCCGACCATTTTCCCTTGTGTATTGATTGTTGAACAGTCAGGAAAAACTATAATTTCAGAACCCTTGTGTATTGATCGTTGAACAGTGAGGAAAAACTATAATTTCAGATCTTAAATTACTTGCGCAGGTGAAATCAGGGCGGGAAATTTGTCAACTGTAGTGCAGCAAAAGTTTCAATTTCAACCAGAATCCAGCCTTGATCCTTTCAGTATTCACTTCTGTTGTCTACACATTAATTGTTAGCCTATATGGCTATAAATATTGATTTTGATGATAACAAACCACATGTATTTTAAAAGCTTTGATAATGTTTTCAAAGTTTTCAGATTTGGACTTATTTGAAATTATTTAAATGTTTTTGGGGTCATTATATAATTTCACAAAGTTTGGGCAAAGTCATAATTTCATGAAGTTTTGGGATTAACGAAGCATTACTTAAAAATTCTGAAATTGGACCTATTTGCAAAGTTTCATAACGTTTTGGGCCATACTACAGTTTTTATAAAGTTTTGGGGTCAAACTAAAAATATGGGAAAAATTTCACTGTAGCAGGTTACTGTAGCAAGCGGCTTACCGGATACTGATAAACGGCAGGCCGAATTCGGGCAGTAAGCACCAGAACGAAAACGGCTTACCGGATTTCGAATCCGGCAAGCCGGTTAGGCAAAATTTTGAATTTTGCCTTAACGGTAACATAAATCCGGCTTACCGGATTTCATTAAACGGCAAACCGGATAGCCCAAAATGTGAGTAACGGCTAGTTTTCGAGCTCAAGCTATAAGAACTCAAATCCAACTCATTTTGAAGCTCTCCAACAAGCAAAAACAAAAGGCACACGTGATATCTTGAGTGTTCAAACTTGCGAAATACAAACATTGAATCTTTTCTTGTTCTTCATCATTGTATATCTACTCATTGAGTGAGTTTCATTGTAATCATCATTTGTTCATCTCATTTGTAAGAATTTGAGTGTGTGAGACACTTGAGTGAAGAGATTGGGAGATAATCTCTTTGTTGTAAAGGTTTATTGACACCTCGAAGTCAATTGTAATTGTTGAAGCCTTGGAAAGGCTTGGATAGTGAAATCCTCGAGCTTGGATCGCTTGGAGGCGTGGACGTAGGCGGGGATTGCCGAACCACGTAAAAATCCGTGTGTTTGTTTCTCTTCTCCCTTACTCTTTAATTATTGTGCTATTATTGAACTTATTGTTTTCAATTATTGTTAAGACATTAGATTGCTTGTTGTGTGGATTTGTTAGGATAGATTTTAAAAATCCAATTCACCCCCCTCTTGGGTTGCACACTTGTATTTCAATTGGTATCAGAGCAAGGTGCTCTTATTTAGATTTAACCATCTAGAACTAAAGATCAATGGCAACTCAAAATGATTCCACATTTAGGGAAGGGCAGTCCACCACTAGACCACCTTACTTTGATGGAAACGATTACCCATATTGGAAAACTAGGATGAGAATTTACTTGCAAGCCTTAGATTATGAGATTTGGGAAATCGTTAATGATGGTCCTTTCATGCCTTTGACTAAAAATGAAGTCGGAGAAGATATTCCAAAACCTTCACGGGATTGGAATGAATTCGAAAAGAGAAAAGCTTCTCTAAATTCCAAGGCCATGAATGCCTTATTTTGTGCACTAGATAAGAAAGAGTTTCATAGAGTGTCTAGTTGCGAAAGTGCTAATGAGATTTGGCACAAACTTGAGGTTGTCTATGAAGGCACGAACCAAGTGAAAGAATATAAAATAAGTAGGTACACTCGACAATATGAATTGTTCTAAATGGAACAAAATGAAAATGTGTACTCTATGTATACTAGATTCACGGACATAGTGAACACTCTAGGAGCCCTAGGAAAGACTTTTTCAAATAGCGAAAAAGTCAAGAAAATCATTAGGTCTCTACCTAAGGAATGGAGACCAAAAAGGACTACCATTGAGGAAGCCAAGGATTTAAATGTGTTACCTATTGATGATTTAATTGGCTCTCTTATTTCATATGAAGAAGATTTGGCAGCTGAAAAAGGGCATGAGGAAAAGAAGAAGAACATTGCTCTCAAGGCTTCAAAACGTGAGAGTGATGAGGAAAGCGAAATGGATGATGAGGAGCTGGCTATGTTAGCTAGAAGATTCAGAAAATTTTATAAGAAGAATAATGAGCAGAGAAAGTTCAGAGGCTACAAGAATAAGAAGGAGAAGAAGGAGCCAATCACTTGTTATGAATGCAAGAAGCCCGGACACATACGACCGAAATGTCCTCTTCTCAACAAATTCAAGAAGAAGGCTATGGTGGCCACATGGGATGATAGTGATGAGGAAACAAGTGACGATGATGAGCAACAAGAAATGACAAACTTAGCTCTCATGGCCATTGGGGAAGAATCATGTGATGAACTTGATGAGGTAAGTGTTCCTCCTACATATGATGAACTGCATGATACTTTTAATGATTTGCATGATGAGCTAATGAAGATTTGTAAAAAGAATATAAGTCTTAAAAAGAAGATGATAGAGCTTAAGAATGAAAATGATTCATTTAGTGCAAAGATTACATGCCTAGAATTAGAAAACAAAACATTACATGATAGTATTGCATTATTTGAGAACTCTAGCACTTCACATGAGCACTTAGAGTCACACATGAATGACTTGAAAAATGAGAATGAAATGCTTAGAAAGAAGAGTAATGAATTAAATGAAATTGTGCTAAAATTTACAAATGGGCAAAAGATGTTGGACAATTTGCTAAACTCACAAAAATGTGTATTTGACAAAAGTGGCATAGGTTATAAACCGAATTTGAAACAAAAATTTTACAAGAGTTATTTTGTGAAGAATACATCTATTAACAATAAAATTGTATGTCATTATTGCAATCAAGATGGCCATATGAAAAATAGATGTGCGGTGAAGAGAAATGCATATTATGGTATGAAATGTGTTTGGGTTCCGAAAGGAACCATTGCTAACTCTCAAGGACCCAAAAAGGTTTGGGTACCTAAAGCTTGAGATTTTCTCCACAGGGCTCAAAGAAGAAGAAGAATAAGTGGTACTTGGACAGTGGCTGTTCAAGACACATGACAGGGAATTATTCTTGGTTTTCAAGCTTTACCAAGATCGAAAATGGTGGAGATGTTTCATTTGGGGATAATTCAAAAGGAAAAATCATTGGGATTGGAAATGTCGGTAATGTATCCTCTACTCTCATTGAAAATGTGTGTTTGGTTGAAAACTTGAAACACAATTTGCTTAGTATTAGTCAATTATGTGATAAAGGATATAGAGTTATCTTTGATGAATCAAAGTGTGTTATTGAGAATGCATGTGATGGGAAAGTCTTGTTTGTAGGAAATAGATGTGTTAATGTCTATACCATTAATATAGATTGTGCATCAACAAATGAGAAATGTCTTTCCGCATTGCATGATGATGGTTGGTTATGGCATAGAAGATTAGGTCATGCAAGCATGGATTTGATTTCAAAAATCGTGAAAAATGATTTAGTAAAAGGTCTTCCAAAAATCAATTTTCAAAAAGATAGAACTTGTGAAGCATGCCAATTTGGAAAACAAATCAAAACTTCATTCAAAAGTAAAAATCATGTTTCCACTTCAATTGCTTCATATAGATTTATTTGGTCCTTCTAGATATGCTAGTTTAAGTGGCAAGTTTTATGCATTTGTAATTGTGGATGATTATTCGAGATACACATGGGTATTGTTCTTAGCTAATAAGGATGATGCCATTGATGCATTTCGAATTTTCTGTAAAAAGGTTCAAAATGAAAAAGGTTACTCCATCACTTGTATTAAAAGTGATCATGGTGGAGAATTTGAAAATCATGCATTTGAAAATTTCTGTAATGACCTTGGCATTGAACATCAATTTTCATCACCTATGACTCCACAACAAAATGGAGTAGTAGAGAGAAAGAATAGGTCTATTCAAGAAATGGCTAGGACCATTTGAATGAAAATTCTTTGCCTAAGTATTTTTGGGCCGAAGCCGTCAACACCGCTTGTTATGTTTTAAATCGGGTGTTGATTAGACCTAATCTCAATAAAACTCCATATGAGCTTTGGAAAGATAGAAAACCCAACATTGGTTATTTTAAAGTTTTTGGATGCAAATGTTTTGTTTTAAACACAAAAGATAATCTTGGTAAATTTGATCCAAAATCTGATGTTGGTATCTTTCTTGGTTATTCAAATTCAAGCAAAGCTTATAGAGTTTATAATAAAAGAACTTTAGTTGTGGAAGAATCTATGCATGTTACATTTGATGAGTCTAACCCCTCCTCTACGGAGAAAGTTGTTGTTGATGATAATGCAGAAGAAGAACAACAAGAAGAAGCATCAAATCGCAACCAAGAAAACACACCACCTGGAATTCAAGAGGAACATCATGAAGAAACAAATGCAGAGCAAAATGAAGGTACTTCACAAACACTCCCCAAGGAGTGGAGGTATGTGTCCTCTCATCCTAAGGATGTAATTTTAGGAGATCCCTCACGAGGTGTTACCACTAGATCATCTCTTAGAAACACATGTGAGCATGCTGCATTTATTTCTCAAATTGAACTAAAATCCTTTGCGGATGTGGAAAATGATGAATCTTGGATTATGGCAATGCAAGAGGAGTTGAATCAATTTGAGAGAAATAATGTGTGGGAGTTAGTTCCTAATCCGGAACATCAATCCATTATAGGTACTAAATGGGTATTTAGAAACAAAATGGATGAATCTGGTGTGGTTGTAAGAGATAAAGCTAGATTAGTGGCTCAAGGTTACAACCAAGAAGAAAGAATTGATTTTGATGAAACTTTTGCACCTGTAGCAAGATTAGAATCCATCAGGATGTTGTTAGCATATGCATGTCATAAGAATTTTATTTTGTATCAAATGGATATCAAGAGTGCTTTCTTAAATGGATACATTATGGAGGAAGTTTATGTGAAACAACCTCCTGGTTTTGAAAATGAAAAGTTTCCAGATCATGTGTATAAGTTATCCAAGGCTTTGTATGGTTTAAAACAAGCACCTAGAGCTTGGTATGATAGGCTTAAAAATTTCTTGTTGGATAACGATTTTCCAATGGGAAAAGCGGACACAACTCTTTTTGTTAAGCATAAGAACCAAGACATACTTATTGTTCAAATATATGTTGATGATATTATTTTTGGTTCTACTAATGAGTTGTTGTGTAAAGATTTTTCATCATGTATGAGCCAAGAGTTTGAGATGAGTATGATGGGAGAGTTGAAGTACTTCCTTGGTCTTCAAATCAAACAAAACGAGGAAGGAATTTTCATAAACCAAGCCAAGTACGTGAAAGATCTACTCAAAAGATTTAGCTATGAAAATGGAACGGCAAAAAGCACTCCTATGAGCACTACCATCAAGCACTCCTATGAGAAAGGTAAGGAAGTTGATATCAAGACTTATCGAGGTATGATCGGATCCTTACTCTACTTGACTGCTAATAGGCCTGATATTATGTTTAGTGTTTGCTTGTGTGCTAGATTTCAATCTTGTCCTAAAGAGTCTCACATGCTTGCTGTCAAACGCATTTTTCGGTATTTAATTGGTACTATTAATCTTGGCCTTTGGTATCCTAGAGGAACTCACATTGATTTAACTTGTTATTCGGATGCTGATTTTGCTGGGTATAAGGTTGATAGAAAAAGTACTAGTGGAACATGTCACTTCCTAGGTCATTCTCTTGTCTCTTGGTTTAGTAAGAAACAAAACTCAGTTGCGCTTTCAACCACCGAGGCAGAATATATTGCCGCAGGTAGTTGTTGTGCACAAATTCTTTGGATGAAACAAACCCTTAGAGACTATGGCATTATACTTGATCAAATTCCTATCTTATGTGACAATACTAGTGCTATAAATCTTTCCAAGAATCCCATTCAACATTCTAGGACTAAGCATATAGAGATTAGACATCATTTCCTTAGAGATCATGTTCAAAAAGGGGATGTTGTAATTAAATTTGTTTCCACTGAAAATCAACTTGCGGATATCTTTACAAAACCTCTTAGCGAAGAGCATTTTATAAAGATTAGGCATGAGCTTGGAATGATGAATGTTGAATCTTAATTCATGTTTTAATTCATGGCTTGATATGATTGTTATCATATGGTTTTATGCTACATGAATTAGATAACTTGATGTGCTTGTAAATTTATGATTTTATGATTTTATATTACATGCATTAGATGGCTTATTGAAAAGTTTTAAATCTCGAAATGATTTAAAATTAATCAATTTTT
Source organism: Citrus x clementina (assembly GCF_000493195.1). NCBI lineage: Eukaryota > Viridiplantae > Streptophyta > Magnoliopsida > Sapindales > Rutaceae > Citrus > Citrus x clementina. The sequence goes on along the minus strand of NW_006263303.1, from coordinate 16,810,818 downwards.
AAAGCCGGAAATAAAATGGTGTGTAATACAAGTACAAGAGCTAGCAAATATTCCCTTTTCATTCTTCCGGAAAATTATTTCTCCTTATTGATCCCTGTCGGGACAAATTCCGGAAAACCGGATTTTCAATCCGGAAAACCGAATTTGGAAGGATATTTACTGCCTCATAACCGGTCAACCGGTTATCAATAACCGGAAAACCGAATTCGCATGCATGCTTTGCTGGAGCAAAACCGGATTTCCGCTTCAAGACATCCGGAAAACCGATTATTTTTGGAGGCTCTCGAAACCGGCCAGCCGGTTAAGGAAACCGGCAAGCCGAATTGCCTCTTGCATCTCTCGGTCCATATCCGGTTTACCGGATTTCAATTTCGGAAAGCCGGTTTCGGCTTTCTCCTTTTCTGCATGCTAACCGGCTTACCGGTTAGGAAATCCGGCAAGCCGGATTCGTGCCTTTTAAATTTGCTGAAGATGGCTGTTCTCGGGTTCACAACCGGCCTACCGGTTAGAAAATCCGGCAAACCGGATTCGTGATCTCTTAAGCACTATTCATCTTCCTCAAGCATTCGGCATACCGGTTCTTCATCTCTCTAAAACTCGTTTCCATTTTCTCTCTTTCTCACTCCAACATCCTTCTTTTTCTTCCATTTTCACATCAAATTGAATCAATAAAATCATTCCCCATCTCATTAAGATCACAAAACCATCCTTGAAACCTGTTTTCAACATCTAAATCCTTAGATCCCAATTCCAACCTAGGTTTTGAGCCGAATTTTCTCTCTCTAGATTTCTCACTCTCAAGTCGTTTTTGATCAATTTTGTTTTACCAAATCACCTCCAATCTTCATCTTCTTCATTCTCTTTAGTGTTTTTATCTTCAAATCAATCAAAATCAATATGTCAAGCTCTCGGCCGGTTCGAAGAAAAGGCAAGGAACCGGTTCAACCATCCACACGGCCACGGGAAGCAAGGGGCACCTCCAATCAATCCACCTTTGAGTCCATTCACTTTCAGAACACGCAACACTTGATCAAAAGGTTTCATCAAAACTTTCGGACTCGTGAAGTACTCAACACTTTCTTTGTTTTACCGGATGTTTTACATTCTCTCCAGATTAGTCATAGAACTTTATTTCAATTGTTGGGAGATGTTGGTTGGATTGATGCATTGTTGATTGAGGAGAATGTGTATCCCGACTTGGTGAAAGTATTTTACTCGAATATGGATTGTTCCGCGGAGAAAGAGAATCGAGTAATCACCAAAGTTGGAGGAGTTTTGATTGAATTTGATGATTCGGACTTGAACAACATCCTATGATCTTCCGATGAAGGCTTGGACATTTTTTCTCTTAGGAAACCTCCTGAAATTGATGATTATGTTCATGTTGATGCCGTTCGTAATATTTGTCGGCGTAATGATCTCTCTGTTGAAGACTGTACCATTCATTTCCGTACTCAGTGTCTTTGTCTTCAAACTCGTTTTTTGCTTCGTATCATCCAGTCTATTGTACTTCCTAGATCAGGACATTTGGATGAGGTGTATCACATGGATGTCGCCATGATTGACTGTATTTTTAGAGGTCGCCCGGTTGACTTGGGCTATTCCATTGTTCGCACCATGTTGAGCATTCCAGCCTTGATTACCCGCTCTCTCCCCTATGGTCACTTCATTACTCGTATTCTTAAATTCTTTGAAGTGCCGATTCTAGAACCTTCTTGTAGGCCATCCAAGGGTATTGGGGATGAGGTTATTGTTGGGTTAGGCTTTGAGTGGAAGAATGACACTTGGGTCAAATATAGCGATAACAAGTTTATCTTTCTAGCCCCAAGTGATGATCGGCCACTTAATGCCGTGATTCCCGCTGATCAGCTTCCAATATTCTCACTATCATTTCGAGGGCAGCGTAGACGCCGAGTTTCTTCTACGGTTGCTTCGGCTCCTAGTGCATCTGCATCCGCTTCATCACCTCCACGGCCTCCTACCTCTGGAGATGTCACTCTTCAGCAGCTTATGGATGAGGTTCAGACACTTTTGGTGAGGCAGACTGAGCTTCAGCAATTTATTTAATTGAGATTGTTTATGTTCTTCTATAATTAATGTTCATGGTTTATTCTTGTTTTGTTTGAGTGGCCAATTAGATAGGACTTGAATAAATTTTATTGCTAGATTAAAATTCTTGATCCGTAATTGTCTTGATATTTTAATCATTAGTAGTAGGTTGGAATCAATGATTTCAATTGAAGAACATAACCTAGGTTAAATAATCCGAGCTTGTGTGTTTATTGCCTAAATCAACCTAATATCTTTCTTTGTTTAATGCTTCCATTATCTTAAATTTAAAGAGCTTGTTTTAAATTATTTAATGGTTAGAGATTAGGTGAAGAGCTTATTTTGCCTAACGACACACTAAGGAAAAATTGAGACTAACAGAGCTTATTGTTGTCTACAGTTGATAGTTTCAATATAAATTGATGATAGAATTAATATATTATGTGCATGTTTGGTGGTGGCGAATGATCCTTTAACCAAAGTTTTCATCATTATTATTTCTTTCTCCTTTAATTAGAGTTTTTATTAAATTCTTGTTCGTAATTTTAATTTCTTTATTTCTTACTATTTAGTTAAAAATTCATAAATCCCCCTTTTATTTTTAATTGGCATTTTCTTTAGTTAGATTAATTTATATTATTATTACTATTACTATTATTATTATTATTACTATTATTTTATTTTAAATCTTACTTTGGAGTTAATAATAAATATAACTAGCATAGTCTCTGTGGGATCGATCCTTACTCGCTCTGTACTAATTATTTATATTAGTGGTAAGGTTTTAAATTTGGTGCACCTTAACGACACTACCAATATTGGTAACAAACCAATCCATTACCACATCAATGAGCCATGAGCTATCTACCTAAAATAGGAAAAAAAAAGAATCACACCTAGAAATCAAGCCGAGGCCATTCAATTTTTTTAGGAAGACGTCTCTTTTGTTGTCTTGCATCACTTTTCATACTTCTTTCAAGATATTCCATGAACCAGAAACACCATGTCCCAATTCAGTATCCATCACTACATCAGTTCATGGGGCCTATTCCCATCAATTGAAACCAAACATTTCACCATTATGAACTTCACTAATGAATTCCAAACTTTCAATTTGCTAGAAGTTTCAAAATAAGTTGTCTATATTGGCGATTCTCCATGTCATATTTAACTCAATCATTTCGAAGAGAAATTGGTATAACCATGCTTCTGCGAAAATTTTAAAGATCACCTTAAAATTGAACATTCTAGGGGCGGGGAAAGTAAAACAGATTCCAAAATGTTAATTTCAAAAAACAGAGTTCTGGCAGCCCCAACAGGTAAAAGAAAATACTAAAGATATCCATCCACGCCATTAAAATGAGAAAATTACCAAAAAAATATTAACAACTAATCTTAACAATGAGAAAAAGTTAATAACCTGTATGACATTGTTAGCCTATATGGCTATAAATATTGATTTTGATGATAACAAACCACATGTATTTTAAAAGCTTTGATAATGTTTTTAAAGTTTTCGGATTTGGACTTATTTGAAATTATTTAAATGTTTTTGGGGTCATTATATAATTTCACAAAGTTTGGGCTATATCATAATTTCAAAAAGTTTTGGGATTAACGAAGTATTACTTAAAAATTCTGAAATTGGACATATTTGTAAAATTTCATAACGTTTTGGGCCATACTACAGTTTTTATAAAGTTTTGGGGTCAAACTGAAAATATGGGAAAAATTTCACTGTAGCAGGTTACTGTAGCAAGTGGCTTACCGGATACTGATAAACGGCAGGCCGAATTCAGGCAGTAAGCACCAGAACAAAAACTGCTTACCGGATTTCGAATCCGGCAAGCCGGTTAGGCAAAATTTTGAATTTTGCCTTAACGGTAACATAAATCCGGCTTACCGGATTCCATTAAACGGCAAACCGGATAGCCCAAAATGTGAGTAATGGCTAGTTTTCGAGCTCAAGCTATAAGAACTCAAATCCAACTCATTTTGAAGCTCTCCAACAAGCAAAAACAAAAGGCACACGTGATATCTTGAGTGTTCAAACTTGCGAAATACAAACATTGAATCTTTTCTTGTTCTTCATCATTGTATATCTACTCATTGAGTGAGTTTCATTGTAATCATCATTTGTTCATCTCATTTGTAAGAATTTGAGTGTGTGAGACACTTGAGTGAAGAGATTGGGAGATAATCTCTTTGTTGTAAAGGTTTATTGACACCTCGAAGTCAATTGTAATTGTTGAAGCCTTGGAAAGGCTTGGATAGTGAAATCCTCGAGCTTGGATCGCTTGTAGGCGTGGACGTAGGCGGGGATTGCCGAACCACGTAAAAATTCGTGTGTTTGTTTCTCTTCTCCCTTACTCTTTAATTATTGTGCTATTATTGAACTTATTGTTTTCAATTATTGTTAAGACATTAGATTGCTTGTTGTGTGGATTTGTTAGGATAGATTTTAAAAATCCAATTCACCCCCCCTCTTAGGTTGCACACTTGTATTTCATTAATGAGTCCTTAGGATTGATGGAGGGCATTGTTGGGTTTCTTTGTTTTGCGTACTATCAAATATATTGAGGAAAAGAAAAAACATATGTATGAAATTAGATTAATAATTAAAGGTTTATGATATTGCATAAAATGAAAAACTTACATCTAATTAAATCCATGCAAATCAAATTCCATAAGGATATACTTGATTGTCTTACTGCGCCTTATCCTCGAAGTCCCGTAGCTTTTGTCTCAGCTCCGGTTGAGGCCACCAACACTCGAATTTGTTTAAGCTCTTTTTGCACCAGAGCTGTTCAGGAATCTTTTTCCAGTAAGCACAAGAATTGAGAATCAAGCATTCTAGTTTTGGCCTGGCTCCAAGCCTCATGGTCCACTCCTCTAGCCATGGCATTGAATTCAGGTGCACTATCTTGAGCTTTGGGAAACCATCAGACCTACAAATCAGCTATCGACCTGAATATGAGTTTTGCTTCAGTTTGAGCACTTGAAGAACTGGCAACTTTTCTAGTGTTCAAGTGCAGGCATGGGATCATCCATTTTTTCAGTATTAGAGAAACTCAAGTGGATTAGACTTTGAGGAAGTAGGTATTTGGCAAGGACGATTTTGGAGAGCCTTGGCATCTTGCTTTCATTCACCATCTTCAATGACTTGAGGCATCTCAATCTACAAAGACTTTGGGACATCAAAAATTGATAAAAATAAAAATCTCCTCATATCATATCTGGAGATTTTGAGGATTAGGTGGTCTGTTCAATATATCTTCAGTACAGCAGCAAGGATACATGGCTGTAATGAAATTGAGATTTTCCAGAGAGCCGCAATATTTTCTTAGATGTTCAGGAAGTATGATCGAGCCAAACTTTAGATGCCTGAGTTTGTTCATCTTCCAAAATTCATCTGTTGTATGATTTATGTAGCTAAATAGCATGGCTATGGTGTACAGATTCAGAGATTTCTTAATAGTGATGAAGCCAGGCTTTTGAGGGAAGGGATATTCAGCTTCAAATATCAAAAGTAATAAGGTTTCAATTTTGGATGGAAATTGGCTGAGAACAAGAGATCCCAAGTCCATTACTCAATCGATTTTCACCCAATCTATGGGGTCAAGGTGGTCGCTTTTAGAAGTGCAACAAAGAATGCAGGTGCGAGTCACAATCATCTAAGTAAGCAAAATGTAAAAAACGTAGACATGTTTGACATTTTTTCGTGATTTACCTTTTTGATCCAGGATAGGGGAAAAGATAAATTTCGTTTTGAGAGCCATTTGCAATAATGAAGCCCATCAACGACTACGAATAGGGCATGCGTTGATTCTGCCTCCATCGCTTCTCTTCTTTGCATCAACAAAGACTCTATTCATTAGTGGTTCCAAGTACTTCTCGGCAGTTGCCTCGCTATTGTCTGGAATGAAACCTTCAGATATCCACAACTGATATAACTGCTTGGTGGATGTCTCTAGGTGTACAGGAAACACAGATAAGTAAGGAAAACAAAGTTTCAAGCAAAAAGGTAAACAACTCTCAATGGTCCTTTAGTGGGCACTAAATCAAGCCAAATATTATGTCCACTTTTTAACTGAAATGAGGTGACGATATGAATTTCAGTGAGTGTTATTAGTACTCCACTTCCATTCTGATTATCCGGAAGTATTTCTCGAATAACATCCCACACTTCAATGCTCCACACATCATCAATCACAATCAAATACCACTTGATCATTAGATATTCATGAAGAATTTTTTTTTTCATTTCATAATTTTTATCCTTTATTACACTCAACCTAGATGAAGGCATTAGAAACTTAATAATGATATCTAATATTTGGTCACCATCAGCATCATAGCTGTAAGGCTTTGGAACCCAAGCGTGACAATTAAAATAATGCTTCACATCACTGCTGCTGTAAGCCTCTGCAGTGAAAGCCACCTTGCCCAACCCAATGCTATCAAGATGGCCACCACTGAAAGCTGAGGTGGTCCCTCTCTTAATATATCTAACAACTCCTCCATTCTGTCTTCTAGACCCACCGTGCCCCTATTCTTAGAAGATGATGATGCAGGAAAATAATCGGCTTCATCTTCAATACTTTTGAAATCATCAATGATTCCGGAATCGATGTACTGAAGTTGTTGCACCTGCTTTGACTCTTATGTTGGGTGATGCTGTTGAGAATATGTCAATGACCTTCTCATATTCATATGTAAAGCAATTAATGGTCCCAAGGTCTGGGTTGTCAATTTCATCTTCTCCTATTTTTTTGCAGCAGAAGCCAGGACATATCATATTCAAAGTCCCTCAGCCAAGAAGTAACGATTTCAACCTCGGTACAAAGATTCTGAATAGGTTATTTTGCAGCATCAGGCAATGTGACTTCTTCGCCAGCTAACACCCTTCTCAGCCTCTCTGAAAATAGTCTGAAGTTGATGCCCATATCTCTTCAATTCAAAAATTAGTGCTGGCTCCCATGCCTCCCTTCTCTTAGCTAGTACTCCACCCAAGAAGTTGAATCAAGATTGCTGACTCTCAAATTAGAACAGATCAAGGCAGAGCAGTGCGGGAAATGAATCTTACAATACTCAGTCTTCCATATTGTTAAATATGAACTACAAATCAATTTATAGTCAAGTGCGACAAGTCGGTTGAAGATTTGTCAACACCATGACATGTCAGTTGACAGTCCTGAGATAGCTATATGACAAGGATACTGTGTCATCTGTGTATGCAAAGAAGGCATGTGGTTTGCACGTGATTCACTTAACCAAAACAGCTGCTTGAACTGTCGTTTTGTTACTTAGTATAACAGAGATGAAGACAAGTGTAATGAAGGCTTATCAGAAGTCTGTTAAGCCGTTAATTAGCGCGGGAAGCTGCTGCTCTTCATCACTAAACACAGGGGAAACTTGCTGGTGTTTGATCGAGCTAGAGCTTGTATATATAGCTGGATACTCAGGAATAACGTCAGTGGTTGTTAGTTGTTATATTCTCTGTAAAAGCTTGTTCTCTGTAGACAATCGATTCAATAAAACTTGGATTCATTCTTTCACGGTGGACGTAGGCTTCCATAGCCGAACCACTATAAGCTTTTTATGTATTGTTCTTTCTGATTCTTTTAATCCTTTCATTGATTAGTTTTTGTTGACTGGGCTGTTACAACATCCTTTAAACTGAGTACAGATTGATTAGTTTTAGATTCAAGAACCATTCTTGAGTGAGTCTTGGGGAGCCATTATCAGTTCTTTACTAGTATTTGGCACAATAAATTAGTATTAGAGCCTCTCTCTGAAATTCTTGATCTAAAGATGACTGGTCCTAAACTTGAAATAGAAAAGTTTACTGGTGAAAATGACTTTCACCTATGGAGACTCAAGATGAAAGCACTACTGGTACATCAAGGCCTGGATGAAGCCCTTGCCGAAATCACATCACCCAAGAAACCAAGGAAGATATCAGAGGATGATCTTCCAGATGTGCTTGATAGGGCACATAGTGCAATTATCTTAAGCCTCGGATATGGTGTACTTAGAGAAGTGGGAGGAGAGACAACTGCTGCTGGATTGTGGAAGAAGCTTGAAGACTTGTATGCCAAAAAGTCCATGGCTAAGAGGTTAGCCACTAAAAAGAAGCTTTACACATTGCAGATAGAAGGGGGTTCATCAATCTCTGATCACATTGATGCCTTTAACAAGATCATTTTGGATCTTAAAGACATTAATGTAAAGATTGATGATGAAGATAAAGCCATGATTCTGTTGTGCTCTTTACCAAGCTCTTATGAGCATCTAGTTGACACTCTCATGTATGGAAGACAGTCTCTTTCGATGGTGGATGTAAAAGAGACATTGAGCTCCAAGGCTGCAACCAAGAAAGAAGCAAGTCATGGGGAAGGATTAACAGTTAGAGGGAGACCATAAAAGAGAGAAGGTGGTCAAGGAAAGAAGAAAAGATCCAAGTCCAGACCCAAGAATATGAAGTGCTTTAATTGCCACAAGGAAGGCCACTTCAAAAAGGATTGTCCAGAGAGGAAATATAAAAGCAAAGAAACAAAAGAGAAGACTAGAGATGCTACTGTTGCATCAGAAGGACAAGAATCTGATGGTTATGACTCTGCTGGAGTTCTCATAGTCTCTGATGGTGCATCTAGAGGTAACTGGGTTTTAGATTCTGGTTGTTCATTCCATATGTGCCCTAATAGAAATTTCTTTAAGAACTATGAAACCTATGATGGTGGGATAGTTGTAATGGGAAATGATGCTAGTTGTAGAGTAATTGGCAGGGGCACCATTAAACTGAAAATGCTTGATGGCACAATAAGAGAATTACCAAATGTCAGACATATCCCTGATTTAAAGAGGAACTTAATTTCTCTTGGCATGCTTGACAAAATGGGGTGTGTTATCAAGCTTGAGTCAGGCACTTTGAAGGTGTTGAAAGGGTCTATGGTGTTGATGAAAGGAAACTTAGACAATGGCCTGTATGTGCTCTAGGGGTCTGTAGTCACAGGAGATGTTGGAGTTTCAAACCAGAATCTAAACAAAACTTTATTGTGGCACTTTAAATTAGGCCATATGAGTGAGAGAAGCTTGAGAGAACTATCAAAACAGGAGTCTTAGGTGAAGATAAAATAGAGCCCTTGGAATTTTGTGAGGAGTGTGTCCTAGGTAAATCCTCAAGAGTCAAATTCAGCACTGGTGCACATGTTTCAAGAGGAACTCTAGAATACGTACATGCTGATCTGTGGGGACCTACACAGACAGCATCCTTAGGAGGGGCAAGGTACTTTCTATCTCTAATTGATGACCATTCTAGAATGGTTTGGGTGTATGTGCTGAAGAACAAAGATGAAGTGTTTGAACAATTCAAGAACTGGAAAACACTAATTGAAACTCAGACTAATAGGAAGGTTAAGAAGCTCAGAACTGATAATGGATTAGAATTCTGCAATAAGAAGTTTGAAGAATTTTGCAGCAAGCATGGAATCATGAGGCACAGAACAGTAAGATATGCACCTCAGCAAAATGGATTAGCTGAGAGGATGAACAGAACCTTAGTTGACAAAGTGAGGTGTATGCTCATTCACTCTAAGCTACCTATGTCCTTGTGGGCTGAGGCTCTGTCAACAGCTTGTCATATTGCGAACAGAAGCTCTTTTACAGGAATTAACTTCAAGACACCATATGAACTTTGGTATGGTAAACCAGTAGATTACTCTAGTTTGAAGATCTTTGGTTGTCCAGCATATGCTCACATCAAATAAGGCAAATTAGAACCCAGGGCATTGAAGTGTGTATTTCTTGGTTACCCTGAAGGGGTAAAAGGGTATAAACTATGGTGCACAGACATGAAGCCACCAAAAGCAATCATAAGCAGAGATGTGGTATTTAATGAAGCTGAGATGCTCCAACAATCAGTATCCTTAAAAACTACAAATGCAGAACTGAAAGATAAAGATGAGAGATCTTATCTTGAAGTGGAGCTGTCAAACTCAAACCAGAAACAGAAATCAAGATCAGAGGCTGGAGACATAACAGACATGGAAATACATGACACTGAGAATGAAACAACAAGTGATCAAGAGAGATGTGAAGATTATCAGTTAGTGAGGGACAGAGAAAAGAGAGTGATAAGACCTCCTAGAAGATATGCATATGCAGATCTAATTGCATTTGCATTAACAGCAGCACATGAAATAGCAACAAATGAACCTAGACCATACTCAGAAGCTATTAACAGTGATAAGGCAGAAGAATGGATCAAGGCTATGGATGAGGAAATGATGTCTTTAAAAAAGAATCACACCTGGAATCTCATTGAAAGACCAGCAAACAAGAGGATAGTAGGATGCAAATGGATTTACAGGATTAAGGAGGGAATTCCAGATGTTGAGCCACAAAGATACAAAGCCAGGTTGGTTGCAAAAGGTTTCACTCAGAAAGAGGGTGTTGACTTTACAGAAGTTTTCTCCCCTGTGGTGAGACATGCTTCCCTGAGGATCCTGTTATCTCTAGTGGCTGTACAAGACATGCATCTTGAACAGATGGATGTGAAGACTGCCTTCCTGCATGGTGAAATAGATGAGATGATAGTGATGTCACAACCTGAAGGGTATGAGGATCCAGAAAAGGCTGATCATGTATGTCATTTAAGGAAGTCACTGTATGGATTAAAACAATCTCCAAGACTGTGGTATCTAAGGTTTGACAGGTTTATGTCATATCATGGTTTTCAAAGGAGCAGTTTTGACTGCTGTGTTTACTTTAAAACCATAGAAGGTGGTGATAAGATCTACCTGCTACTCTATGTAGACGACATGTTAATAGCTTGTAAGGAGATGGAGTTCATCAATGAACTGAAGCAGCAGCTGAGCAATACATTTGAGATGAAGGATCTAGGTGCTGCAAAGAAGATCCTTGGAGTTTAGCTAAAGAGAGACAGGAAGAATGGTATCCTAAGCCTAACACAGCAAAAATACATTAGGAAAGTACTTGAGAAGCTCAATATGGATAAATGTAAACCAGTACAAACACCACTGCCCTCTCATTTCAGACTGTCCTGCCAACAGTGTCCAAACTCTGATGCTGAGAAGGCTTAAATGAATAAATTTCCATACTCAAGTGCTGTTGGATGTTTAATGTACGCAATGGTCCTGACTAGGCCTGATCTCTCTAATGCAGTGAGTGTGGTAAGCAGGTATATGGCAAACCCAGGGAAGGATCATTGGAGGGCTGTTGTGTGGATCTTAAGATACCTTGCTGGTACAACTGGTTATGGTTTGATCTATGGAGCTGAGAAATATACAGAGGTTAGTGTGGAGGGTTATGTAGATTCAGATTATGCTGGAGATCTGGATAAAAGAAGGTCCTTAACAGGCTTTCTGTTCATGCTTAATGGCTGCACCATAAACTGAAAGGCTTCACTGCAGAGTATTGTTGCTCTATCAACAACTGAGGCAGAATACACAGCAGCTGCAGAGGCAATCAAAGAAGCCATCTGGCTTAGAGGGATGGTAACAGAACTGGGATTTGAACAAAAATAAATCACAATTCATTGTGACAGCCAAAGTGCTATATGTCTGAGTAAGAACCAGATTCACCACGAAAAGACCAAGCATATTGATATCAAGCTTCACTTTGTCAGATTGGAAATATCAAAGGGTGTGATTAAGCTGGCTAAAACACACACTGATACCAACATTGCTGACATGCTTACCAAAGCTGTACCAGGAGCTAAGTTTGAGTTCTGCTTGAACTCAGCTGGCATCTGCAGGGTATAGACTGAAGGAAAGAAGTGGAAGGGTGAACCTGAGGAATGGATGATTTGAGCTCAATGTGGAGAATGTTGAATATGAACTGCAAATCAGTTTATAGTCAAGTGCAACAAGTCGGTTGAAGATTTGTCAACACCATGACATGTCGGTTGACAATCCTGAGATAGCTATATGACAAGGATACCGTGTCATCTGTGTATACAAAGAAGGCATGTGATTTGCACATGATTCACTTAACCAAAACGGCTGCTTGAACTGTCGTTTTGTTACTTAGTATAATAGAGATGAAGACACGTGTAATGAAGGCTTATCAGAAGTCTGTAAAGCCGTTAATTAGCGCGGGAAGCTGCTGCTCTTCGTCACTAAACATAGGGGAAACTTGCTGGTGTTTGATCGAGAAAGAGCTTGTATATATAGCTGGATACTCAGGAATAACGCCAGTGGTTGTTAGTTGTTATATTCTCTGTAAAAGCTTGTTCTCTGTAGACAATCAATTCAATAAAACTTGGATTCATTTTTTCACAGTGGACGTAGGCTTCCATAGCCGAACCACTATAAGCTTTATGTGTATTGTTCTTTCTGATTCTTTTAATCCTTTCATTGATTAGTTTTTATTGACTGGGCTGTTACAACATCCTTTAAACTGAGTACAGATTGATTAGTTTTAGACTCAAGAACCATTCTTGAGTGAGTCTTGGGGAGCCATTATCATTTCTTTACTGGTATTTGGCACAACACATATGTTGCAAAAAGAATAAAGCAGGGAGAAATAACTACAACATCATCAAGTATCAATCAAGACCAATTTTTTTTATACATCCACTGTCAATAAAGAAAGGGTGAAAACAATTCCACTGGGACCATAAAGCTTATCTAAAAAGAAAAGAACAGAGTAAGCACAAGAGCATTATCAATTATTTAACAATTTAAGCTGTGGAAAACTAGAAAATCATGTCTGCCACTTATTAAAGAAGCAATAACATAGCAACGTCATAAAAGCAATGGATACAATCATTGCTATATGTTGAAATTAACTAACTTCACAATCTGGACATGAACTCATTTGATTGCAACCATTAAGTAGACTTATAGATCACATGACACATGATCTTATAAATGGACTAAACATAACAAAACACACATCTCCATGTCCAGGCTTTGGTGGCTATATAATTACAAAACAGCATGTAAGTATATAAATACAGAAAAAAATTATAAGACACAAAATTTGTTCACAAAGTAAGAAATTACCTCTTGTTGATGAGTCCAGAAATGATCGAGGTGTAGTTTTAATTGAGCTAACGATCTTCCTCCACATACATCACCATTTTTATTTTTTTGGACGCCATGAGACATGACTTGGCATCATTGTCATTGAAATACACCAGATATTTCTAGAATGCCTGTGAATCTAATTTCTTTCCAAACACATATGAGAATTGGGATTGTCAATAAAAGATGAACATTGATCATTGATGTGTAGGTTTCAAGTATTTTGTGTATGATACGGAGATAAATTAGAACTCTACATGACCATCTAAAGAATTTTTTCTCAAATGAATCTTTTGAGTTGGAATTTAGACACATTCACTATCTAAGTATCTTGAAGCAGTGGAGAATACATATGACAAAGGTTGAAGTAACTAATTTTATGAGCAGGAACTGAAATGATTTTGGCATGAGATTACAACAGGTGATTAACATATATGCTTTCTTTAAGGCAGCCTCATTAGAAGTGTTATTTCATCAAGTCAACCGTCTTCAAGAGAAAAACGAAGCAACGGTAATAAAGTAGGTGGTTGATGCTAGTGATTCCTCAGTGCAGCAGCAGAAATAAAACTAAATTGTAGACTTGCTGTTGTCATACAATAGACTCACCCTGTCCTTGTCCTTGTCCCTCTTCTTATACTGATGAATTTGAGTCCGATGATATTTCTGTGACTAAAGAAAATGATAATAGAAATGGAACCATTGGGCAAATGGTAGTGTAACCTTTAGTTGACGATGTGAGTTCACCTTTATGTACTATTTAATTTCCATTTGTTTCTTGAAACATATATATGCAAACTTTAGAACATCAACGGAAAAACTTGGACAAAGAAAAAACACATCAACATCATTACATGTATTTTTATGTCTTTATTCACATAAACACATCAACATCATCACATGTCTTGTCTTCTTATACTTCTTCAAGTTCACCTTCTCTCTTCTTATCTTATTTTCAACCATTAACAGAAAAAACATTAGTAATTAGGATTTAAAGTGATAAAACTCAATTAAGGCATGCATGCAAATTTCAGACACCCCCCCCCCCAACGAAAAAAAAACCCCACATTGCCAACAATTACAGTAATTTTAGAAATTTGAATTAATTGCATATGTATTCTGTATGTTGGGTAATAAAGAACTTTCAATCTCAATCGATTTTTTTTTTCTCAATCGATTTCAATTAATGTTTCAGTTTATCTCCATCTCCAAAAATCAACCCCCAAATTGGATATGCAATTTAAGTAGGAAGCCAGAAATTGATCTAATTAAATTAACTTTGGAAGAAAATAAAAATAATTAGTGGAAATGTTGATTAACTTAGCTCGGAATTTCCTGAAGAACGGGGCCTCGCTACTTGGTTTCTGTTCCAAAATAAAATAAAATAAAATTTAAATCAACTTCAGGTTTTAACTTGATGGGACACGTGCCGCATTTAAATCATTTCAAAGAATTATTTAAAAAATAATTCACGCTTTTTTAATTTAAAATAAATAAAATTTTAAACAATTAATCAATCAGATCCTTCTTATAATTAATAAATTTTATGAGAAAAATAGCATAAATGTTTTGGAATATCATATCATAAATGTATTTTAATTATTTAATGAGGATTTAATTAGTCAATTGCTTAATTTTATTCTTAATAATTTGAAATCGTTAAAAATAATGTGAATTTTTTATGATTTAATTTTTTAAGGCGAGGTAGGTTTACAAAATTTGAGGGGTGGGAATATCACTGCCCTATATTCAATTATAAAGCAAAGCAAGATCTCTCTCTTTATATAATAAAGATTTCGTGTGGATTTTCTATAACATCATGTGGTATTATAGTCAATTGTAAAAGCATGTTAACATCATATGATTTTGTAGTGAATCCGCACAAAATTCATATTTAAACTTCTGCCTTTGAAAGCTTTGATATATAGAAATTCTCAAATGTGGATGCACTAAATGCAGATTATGTGTAGATTCGCTATAACACCATATAATGTTAAGTATATGCACTTAAGAAGCTCTCTCTCTCTCTCTCTCTCTATATATATATATATATATTAAATTAATATTTTTTTATTGAAAGGAATAGAAAAAAAGGATGTTGAGTTTTATTCAACGTGGGTATTAATGGATGAATGATTTTGGTAGAATTGAATTTTTTTTTTTTCCGTTTTTGTTTCATTTGTCAACTCCATTTAATCAATTAATCTCAATGGCTACAAGGATCATTTTTAACGCAAACGGGTATTTCTCTGCTGCAAAAGACGGCTTTGGTGTGATTGTAAGGAATTGAGAGTGAGCAGCACATCCTGCGTGCCATCAACTTCTTTGCACTACAGGCACCCTCTGCATGCTGTGGGAGGGAAAAATGTGAAAACCATTAGCATGCTGTGGGGCTGCTAATCAATCAATAGAGAAAGAATTCAGTCATCAATTCTAGCAAAGCTTCCAAAACGAGCAGCACTATAGATTAAATCTTCCACTTTCAGAACTTTACTCGTTAAATCTTCTGCTCCAAATCACCAAGGATTAGTGCTGGTTTTTGATTTTACAAGGGCTTAATCTCCATATATCTGAAGACTATGAAGATTAGGCAATATGCCCCAGTTTCTTTTTGTTGTGTTTAATCCTCTGACAGTACCAAGATCAAACACCTTAGACCATCTTTGATTTGATGTATGAAGACTCGTTCTCAGAAATCCGAACTAAAAATTGAATCAAAGTGCCTAAATCCAGTGAAGACAAGGATACAAGCTTTCAAGCTTTCACTATTTCACAAATCAAGGTTACCAGGATGTAGAGCTTGTTACAGAGAACAAGAATATACAACTTTCTACTTTAACTCTCTCTCTCTCTCTCTCTCTCTCTCTCTCTCTCTCTCTCCATAGCTTTGATGAGATATGAGAAGATGACCCATCAACCAGCCTTATAAACTATGATAAAGGCCATCTATAACAATCCCAGAATTTTCCTGCACCTTTTTAACTAACCCCAACTGACGTTTGACCAGCATTCTCGCCCTTATAATGACCGACACGTCGGTGAAATTCCAAAAAACCGAACAACAATGTCGTTCTGCCTGTGTTGAGATGATGAGATGAGATCAAAGCACAAATACTATTCTTCTAACTGAAGTACTAAGCTTGAAGTTGAACTGTACCGCTACTTAAAAACTAGAGAAAGAAATAAAATAAAAATAAAAACATAACATATATCAATTTGAATGTTGACAAATTGAATACACACCAGTGAAACTGAAAATAGAAAGTAAAACAATTAATCAGACTTTTGTACAATATATTAATCTGAACATGACATTATTACTTTTAGCATGCAAATCCTTGAAAACAAAGAAACCAAACAACGTGTAGACAACTCAGCAGAAGTGAACACTGAAAGGATGAAGGCTGGATTCTGGTTGAAATTGAAACTTTGGCTGCAGTACAGTTAAGATATTTTCCGCTCTGCTTTTACCTGCACATACAACTGATTGAAGATTTTATCATACATTTTTTAATGAATGGTGTCAGCATCAGGAACTGTGATGGACACTTCAAGTTTATTTTGAGACAAAAATTAGAAGCAACCACAATTAGAATGTAGAAAACACTTTATATTATGATTATAGTTTAGGCAGCTGCATACTATCAAATCTATTGTGGAGGAAAAAAAAACTTTTATATGAAATTAGATCAATAATTAAAGGTTGAAGTTATTGGGGAAGAAGAAAAAACTTACATCAAACTCAATCAGGGCTAATCAAATTCTGTAAGGATAAAGTTGAACGCCATACTGCTCCTTATCCTTGAATTCCCGTAGCTTTTGTCTCAGCTCTGGCTGAGGCCACCAGCAATCGAATTTGTTTAAGCTCTTTATGCACTAGAGCTGTTCAGGAACCCTTTTCAAGTAAGCACAAGGGTTGATAAGCAAGCATTCTAGTTTTGGCATGGCCCCAGTCCCCATAGTCCACTCCTCTAGCCATAGTATTGATTTCATGTGCAATACCTTAAGCCTTGGAAAAGCATCAGAACCACAAGTCAGTTTTCTACCTGAATACGAGTTTTGCTTCAATTTGAGCACTTGAAGAAGCGGCAGCTTTTCTAGTGTCGACATGGGATCATCCATTAGGTTAGTATTAGAAAAACTCAAGTGGGTTAGACTATGAGGAAATAGGTATTCAGCAAGGATGATTTTGGAGATCCGTGGCATCTTGCTTTCATTCACCAACTTCAATGACTCGAGGCAACTCAATCTGCAAATATTTTGGGACAACAAAAATTGATAATAACTTAAATCTCCCCGAATCCGGAGATTTCGGAGATTAGGTAGTCTGCCCAATATATCTTCAGTACAGCAGCAAGGATGCAAGGCTGAAATGAAATTGAGATTTTCCAGAGAGCCGCAATATTTTCCTGGATGCGCAGGAAGTGTGATTGACCCAAAATTTAGATGCCTGAGTTTGTTCATCTTCCAAAATTCATCTGTTGTATGATCTATATAGCTAAAGAGCATGTCTAGGGTGTAAAGGTTCAGAAGATTGCTTAATAATGATGAAGGCAGGATTTTGAGGGAAGGGATATTCAACTTTAAATATCTCAAAAGAAATAAATTTTCAATTCCGGATGGATATTGGATGAGAACAAGAGATCCCAAGTCCAATACTCTGAGAAGTTTGAACATTCTGCAAATTTTCTCCCAATCTATTGGGTCAAGGTGGTCTCTTTTTGAAGTGAAGTACAACAAAGAATGCATGTGCGAGTCATAATCATCTAAGCAAGCAAAATTACTCTGTTTTTCAAAAACGTTGATCGGTTTGACATTCTTTCGTGATTTACCTTCTGGATCCATGAATGAGAAAAAGATAAATTCTGCCTTGAAAGCCACTGCTAACAACACAGGACGGCAACGACCACGAACAGAGCATGTGTTGATAGTGCCTCCAGCTCTTCTCTTCCTTGCATCAACAAAGCCTCTATTGATTAGTTGCTCTACGTACTTCCCAGCAGTTGCCTCACTGTTGTCTGGAATGAAACCTGTTGATGCGAGATTCTGGTTGCCTTCTCTACCAAGACCAAGACCTCTACTCGACCAACTCTACCACGACCAGGATCTCTCCTTGTAAGGTTTTTTCTCCAAAAGTTCCTGCGTACACAGAAGCAGGTCAGAGTACGCCGGTTGTTTTCCCGGCATAAACTCTCCGACGCTCAAGTTAGATATGAAGGTTCTGGGAATGTTTGCCACGAATCTTATGGCTTCTCTTTAGTTTCAGTTCTTAAAGCTCTCTTTTCTTAGTTGCAATCTCAAAAAATCTAACCCTTTTACCTTCGTTGGCTACCTTTTTATAGGCCACTTCTGAACTCGGGCCTTCCCTCCATTCGCACTCGTTATCCGCCCACCTCTCGAAATTGGATGCCCCATTTCCGCAGTCGTGGGTGGTTGTGTGGCCTTCGTGCCTTGATTCTCGGACTGGAGAGCACGCCTCGCCAACTGTCGTTGACCGGGTCTCCTCGACTCAACCCTTAGCAGGAATGAAGCAGGAATGGCTCTATGCTTCCAATAGGAGATTGGCCTCGTGGATGACGTGCTCGTGGATGAGCAAGATATTCCTGCTCCTGCTCCCCCGGATACCAAACTCTTACAAGATATACCTGCTCGAGGAACCCTGTTATCAGATGTCTGCTCATCACTGCTGGTCTTCGTCGAAGCATATCCCACAAACACCGGTCCCCCAGTTTCTGGTGTTGGGTAACGCAGTAAGTCGACAGTAGAAACTTGACAGTCCTTGCTTGCGCGGGATAGGAAAAAGGCTGCCAAGAGTCGTGTCGTATTTAATTACGGACGAGTTGATGTGGCGGAAATCTACCCCTCTATTTGAATTTCAAACCAACAATTACGAGACCCTTGGGATTCGGTGCTGTTAAATGCCGGCAACCCAAGAGTTCACTCTCCATTAGGAAAACCCACAACCTTCTCTTAAAGGAAAATTTGTCGTTTTCTCCATCTCGTTCCCTGTCTCTCTCTGGCAAAGAAGCTCCGGCATAAAAGCCTCCATCCCTGTCCTTCTCCGACTGAACCACTACTTCAGGTATTACTTCTATCTCATCGATCTCGGATAGCTGTAGATAATTTCTTTTCTCTTTGCTTTGCTTAGGTAGTAATTGGTGGTGTTCTGGTTATTGCTTAGGGAATGTCGAAAGGTAAAGAGAAAGTCGTTGAGATTGATGACGACGGGCTAGATTTCTTACCTAATCTGCTCACCGATCCCCTTAGAACCCATTAGGTCTGGTGTTGGTACTAGCGCTAGGAGGATGTCCCCCCAAACAACCTCCTCAAGCGGAAATAGTGGTGAGGAGGGATCTTCCGATTCAGAAAACACCTTGAGTGGGGATGGGGAAGGTGATTTTGGTGAGGCGTCCCCATCAGGAACATTACAACCAGAAGGGCGGAGTACAGTAGGAGGTAGAGCCTTGTCGCGGGATTATGCCATTGATTACATGACGTGCACGACCACATTTGACGAGCTCAATGACCTCCGACTTAGGTATAGTATTCCTGGTGAAATATCTCTTAAGATCCCAGGAAAAAAGGATACACCTAGCCGGCCTCCTAGGGGATACGTTACCTTGTTTCTGGAGAGCTTTAAGTATGGGCTGAGGTGTCCCTTGCAACCCTACTTTGCCCATATACTTAACGGGCTAAATCTGGCTCCTGGTCAGCTGAATCCCAACGGGTGGAGAGTGCTCTCTAGTCTGTTCATATTGTGGGACAGATGTTGCCAAAGCGAGCCCACGGTTGATGAGGTGAAGCACCTGTACCAGCTAAAGAGCAGCCCCAAAGATGCCGGCTGGTACTACTTCCAATCTAGTACCAAGAGCAGAAAACCCATAACTGATCTTCCAACTGGTGGAAGTGGGACTTGGAAGAGGAAATTCTTTTTTGTTGGGGGTACTTGGGGTCAAGTTGCACAAATAGACGGAAAGGACTATCGCGTCCCACCCCGTTTCACGGTCCCAGGTTGCCTGCTCGCTTTAGATGTCTTGTATCCAAAATTGTTCTCGCTTTACTGATTTGTCTCTAACCAAGTGTCTGTTTGTGTTGCAAGTTCTTGGGGTGTTCACTTTCCGCTCAAACCTGACCAGCTCAAACGGATCGAGGCTGTACTAGTCAATTCTTGCTCGAGCCGAGAGCTGATAACTACTTATAACCTACTCGAGTCTTGTTTGGTGTCCCCCGGCCATAAGATGGAGGATGTTGTGATTGAGGCTCTGACTCGGAAGCGTCCTCGACCTCAAACTGCGAAGAGGGACCAGAGCAAGGACGCTCCCACTGCGAAGCGGGTTAACATTGTGCAACAAGTTCCTCCCTTGAAGACTCTACCTCCTCTTCCTGCCAAAGTCGGAGAAACTAGTGGAGCAGCCACTGATCCTGCTTCCTCTTCTCCTCCTGTCGGGCCTAGATCTCGTTTATCTGACAGCCAAGCAGAACACTTGGCCCCATATCTCAACGAGCTTTCCAAACTCGTGAGCAAGAAGGACCTGGAGGACTTTGATGGCTGCACCTTAGGCGAGCTGGTGGGAGCCATGCAGTATAGCGCTTTCCATCTCAGCTGTATGACCACCTACTATAAGGCCAAGGTTGGCCGTTATGACAGGAAGATGAAGGAGGACATTCAGTCGGCGATGACCAGAGCTGACGATGCCGAGAAGAAAGCAGGGGAGCTGAATGTCGAGAACCTGAAGCTGATAGAGCAAGAATCTCTTACTCAAGCAAAAGCCATTACCTTCGAGGAAGAGCTGACCAAGGTCAAGGAGGATCTTCAAAGGCAGAAGGCTATGTATGAGGCTCAGCTCGAATCTCTCCGCGATTCCCACCGAGTTCAGGTCGAGAACTTAGAGAATTAAGCCGACAACCAGTACGACCAGGGACTTCGGCATTCCTATCGTTGCATCATGGCCGTCCTCGGGAAGCAGCATCCTGATCTAAAGATGGATGACCTTGCAGCTGGTGTTGCTCAACACATGGACGAGGAGGCGGCCAAGGAAGATGCCGAAGGGGTAGAGCCAATCGTGATTGATGAGGAAAACTCTCATCCTCGTGCAATCCCTGCTGATGTTGGCGAGGCGAGCACCCCCCCAGACACACTGGTGATACCCCCCTGCACCTGAGGAGGTCCAGTCAACCGATGCTGCTCGGCTAACTGATCTGCCATCTTCTTGAACATGTTTCTTGTGTTGTAATGGACAGCTTTGTTGGCTATTGATAAATTAATGAAAACTATTTTTGATTACTTTCTTGCATTTGTATTCACAAGTTATTTTTACGTTTGAGAGTCTGCTCGCCTTCGCTTGGTCGAACAGGCTCTGGCTTAGCATATGGTCTTGCTACATGACTTGGGATTCTGCTCGCCTTTGCTCGGTCGAGTAAATCCTGGCATGCTTGGCTTCCGGTCTCGCCATAAACAGGCTTTGAGACTTAGTGAGCCTTCACATGCCTTTGAAAATATTTCGATGCTTGGGGATTCTGCTCGCCTTCGCGTGGTCGAGCAGATCTTGGCATGCTTGGCTTCTGGTCTCGCCATAAATAGGCTTTAAGACTCGGTGAGCCTTTGCATGCCTTAGAAAATATTTCGATGCTTGGGGATTCTGCTCGCCTTCGCGCGGTCGAGCAGATCCTGGTACGCTTGGCTTCTGTCTCGCCATAAAACAGGCTTTGAGACTTGGTGAGCCTTCGCATGCCTTAGAAAATATTTCGATGCTTGGGGATTCTGCTCGCCTTCGTGCGGTCGAGCAGATCCTGGCACGCTTGGCTTCTGTCTCGCCATAAAACAGGCTTTGAGACTTGGTGAGCCTTTGCATGCCTTAGAAAATATTTCGATGCTTGGGATTCTGCTCGCCTTCGTGCGGTCGAGCAGATCCTGGCACGCTTGGCTTCTGTCTCGCCATAAAACAGGCTTTGAGACTTGGTAAGCCTTTGCATGCCTTAGAAAATTCTTCAATGCTTGGGATTCTGCTCGCCTTCGTGCGGTCGAGCAGATCCTGGCACGCTTGGCTTCTGTCTCGCCATAAAACAAGCTTTGAGACTTGGTGAGCCTTTGCATGCCTTAGAATTTTTCACAGTTTCAAGTGAATGAAATTCCTCAACGTTCCATTAATTGCAGGATTAAATCTTACATGAAATTGTTTTGACATAAAAAATAAAAGACAACGAGCACGGGCAGAAATAGCTTTAATATGTGAATAAGTCTTACTGGAAGTATTTTTGGAGGTGTACTGCGTTCCATGGGCGTTTCACCTCGTGGCCGTCCGTGTGAACCAGCTTGTAAGCTCCGGGTCCCACTATCTGCTTGACCCTATATGGCCCTTCCCAGTTCGGTCCCAGAACTCCTTGAGTCGAGTCTTTGGTGCTCTGATTCACTCTTCTCAGTACCCGTCTCCGACCTGAAATTGCCGTACATTCACTTTCTGGTTATAATAACGAGCAACCCTTTGCTGGTAAATGGCTGATCGTTCTGCTGCTTGCTCCCTCTTTTCCATTAGCATATCTAGATTCAGGCACATCTGCTCGTTGTTCTCCTGTTCATTGAAATGTTCTGTCCGGTTCGTGGTCGTTAATATCTCGGCTGGTACGACCGCTTCATGTCCGAAGGCCAAGGCAAACGGTGTCTCCCCAGTTGCTGTCTTATGGGTTGTCCTGTATGCCCATAGAACACCTGACAGCTCATCAACCCATGCACCCTTTTTTGCCCCAAGCCTGGTTTTCAAAAGCCTCTTGATGGTCTTATTGGCTGCTTCTACTTGTCCATTCGATTGAGTGTGAGCAGGCGAGCAATACTTCAGCTCTATCCCTAGGTTCTGGCAGAAATCCCTGAAGCTGTGATTATCGAACTGCCTGCCATTATCCGTTACCAAGGCATATGGGATCCCATATCAACAGACCAGGTTTCTCCACACAAAGTCTGTTGTTTTCTTCTCTGTGATCCTGCTAAAGGCTTCTACCTCTATCCACTTCGTGAAGTAGTCTATAGCAACTATTGCATGTGTTGCTGCTCCTCGTCCCTTTGGCAACGGGCCGATCAGATCAATTCCCCATTGAGCAAATGGCCAAGGGGAGGCCATGGAGGTGAGCTTCTCTGATGGTTGGTTGGAGAAACTTGCAAAACTCTGGCAGCTTACACAGCTCCTGGTCTTCCCTTGCGCATCCTGGTGCATTTTCGGCTAGAAATATCCCTGCCTTAGAACCTTATGGGCCAAGAATCTCCCACCAGAATGATTTCCGTAAATTCCTTCATGTACTTCTCTCAGTACGTAATCCGCGTCGTCCTCATCCAAACATCGAAGGAAAGGTAGTGTATATCTTTGCCGATACAATACCCCATCAATCATCGTGTATCTCGAGGCATGGGCTCTAATCTTCTGAGCTCGCAGCTTATCTGGTGGCAATACCCCGTCTTTAAGGTATGAAATTATCGGGTCCATCCACGAGCATTTTTTTTCTATCCGCAGCACCCCCAAATTCTGCTCGATACTCGGGCTGGACTTCACCTCCAGAGGGATCGACTTTGGCATTTTTGGGTCTGCTACCGCTGCCATCCTGGCCAAAATATTTGCTCGACTATTCTGCTCCTTGGGGATTTGTACCACCTCCACAACTTCAAATTTCCCCATCATCTGCCTGACTATCTTCAGGTACTGCTTCATCTTCTCCTCTCTCAGTTGAAATTTTTCACTGACATGATTCGCAACCAGCTGGGAATCAGTTCTGATCTTCACTCTATCTGCTTTCACGACCTTAGCCAATTCCAAACCTGCTATCAAGGCTTCATACTCTGCCTGGTTATTTGTGGCTGTGAATTCTAACTTTACAGCATAAGAGATCTCCTCCCCCTTGGGCCTTCTAAGACAATCCCTGTTCCTGATCCCTACTCCCTTGATGACCCATCTACAGACCTTTGCCATACTTGAGCTTCGCTACTGTCTGTAACTACATCTCGTTGGTCCAAACATACTTCGGGCTCTGTGAATTCTGCTACGAAATCGTCCATTGCCTGAGCCTTTATCGCTGCTCGAGGTTTGTAGTCTATGTCGAACTCACTCAGCTCTATAGCCCACTAGACGAGCTGACCAGAAGCATCTGGCTTGTGCAAAGTTTGACGCAATGGCTGGTTTGTTATTACCGAGACTGGGAATGCTTGAAAGTATGGCCTCAGCTTCCGAGCAGCAACCACAAGGGCAAGCGCCCATTTTTCCAACGGTGGGTATCTGGTCTCAGCGTCGAGCAGGGCCTTGCTGGTGTAGTATATTGGATACTAAACCCCTTCTTCCTCTCTCGCCAGAACAGAACTTGTGGCCCGATCTGATATCGCCAAATACAAAATAACTTATCCCCATCCCTCGGTGTGGACAGCAGAGGTGCTAGCTGCAAGTACTGCTTCAAGTTCTGGAAGGCGTCCTCGCATTCTGGGGTCCACTCTGTTTTCTTTCCCCTCCTTATCACTTGAAAGAATGGTTGACACTTATCTGTAGCCTTGGATATGAATCTGCTCAACACCGCCAACCTCCCCGTGAGGCTTTGCACCTTCTTCAGGCTACGAGGAGACCTCATCTGCACGATCGCCTGGATCTTCTCGGGATTTGCTTCAATCCCCCTATGGCTCACCATGAATCCAAGGAATTTCCCTGACTCGACCCCAAAAGCACACTTTTCCGGGTTGAGCTTCATCTTATACTTCCTCAAAAGCCCGAATGTCTCCTCGAGGTGTCCGACATGTTCCTTCGGGATTTTCGACTTGGTTATCATGTCGTCCACGTACACCTCCATGGTTCTCCCGATCAATGGCTTAAAGACTTTGTTCACCAGCCTCTGGCATGTGGCCCCAGCATTTTTAAGACCAAATGGCATTACCCTGTAACAGAACAAGCCCTGGTTAGTAATGAAAGTCGTGGTCTCCTGATCCTGCTCGTACATGGGGATCTGGTTATATCTCGAGAATGCATCCATGAAGCTAAGCAGGCCGTGTCCAGCAGTTGAATCTACTAGCTGATCGATCTTTGGTAAAGGAAAGCTGTCTTTTGGGCACGCCTTATTAAAATCTGTGAAATCTACACACATCCTCCACTTGCCATTTGCCTTCTTTACCAACACCACATTCGATATCCACTCAGGGTAATTGACTTCCCGAATGAACCCTGCTCTCAAGAGCTTCTCCACCTCGCCATTTATAGCCTCATATCTCTCCTGGTTGAAGCACCTCCTTTTCTGCCTTACTGCTCGAGCACCTTTCTTTATTGCCAGCTTATGGCATGCTACCTCAGGATCAATCCCTGGCATGTCTTCATGTGTCCAAGCAAACACATCTGCATGAGCCTGTAAGCATTTCACCAACTCCTGCTTCAGCTCTTCCTTAAGTCTCGACCCGATTCTGATCATCTTTCCCGGATTCTCTAGTCCCAAGCTTACTGTCTCCAGCTCCTCTACAGGTTCTTGTCTGCTATTCTTGTTTTCCACTCAGGTATCCAGGGATGTTATCTGCATTGTTTCCCTTGCTGCCGAGGAGTAGCAGCTTCTTGCGATTCTCTGGTCTCCTCGTACCACTCCAACTACCCCATTCACCCGGTACTTGAGACCCAAATAATGGTTGGACAGTACCGCTTTGCTCATCCTTAGAAATGGCCGACCTAGGATCATCTGGTAAGGACCTTCTTCATCCACCACCACAAAGTCCAGTATCATTGTCCTTTCTGTCGGGGAGCTCCCAATCGTGATAGGCAGCTCGACCACGCCCAGAGGGACTAGTTTTCCTCCTCCGAACCCCTTCAAGGAGGTATTGGTGTACTCCAACTTCTGGTCTGCTATTCCCATCTCCTCCAAAGTTGACTTAAATAACACATCAACTGAGCTCCCTGTATCAATCAATATTCGGTCAAACTTCTTGCTAGCGACAGTAGCCTTGATGACTAAAGCATCCTCGTGGGGGTATAGAATCCCTTCCTCATCTTCATCCGTCCACATGATTGGCACTTGCCTGACCCTTGCTCGTTTGGCTGCTGGGATGTTAAAGAATACCTCTTTACTGGTCATGGCGTATCTAGCATAATTCTTCCTCAATCTGTTGGAATCTCCGGCCAATGTTGGGCCCCCAGCTATCACCCTTACTGTAGGCTGCTCACGCCTCAAGTTCATGTCACTCTGCTCCCCTTCACTTGTCGAGGCTACCATTGGGAAGGTCCCATCTATAAACTCATCCAGGTACCGATTTCTCACCAAATCTTCAACCTGGGTCTTGAGATCTCGGCATTCTGCTGTGGTATGGTCATGAGTGCCATGGAACTTACAATAGCGTCCCCTATCTCTCCTGCTGCGTAGTTTTATTATTGGGACACGGAGATACAGCAACCCTCGGTCCTTTATGGCCTCGTACACCTCGTCCAGGGACATCTTCAAGGAAGTATACCGCCCATAGTCCTGGTTCTGGTCGATCAGGTGCACTGCCATTTCTCTATTTGCTCCGTTCTGAGCTGGAGGCGGTGGCAGCACTTCTGGTCTACTCCCTCTATTACCGTGGGGGTGTTGATGAAGACCACCATATGCCGAGTCATGCCTTCTCCAAGGCTCCCTAGCTGGGGAACGAGGAGGTTGCACCCTACTGCGTTGATACTGTGGTGGCCTCTGATGAGGCTGGTAAGCAGTTACCCGACCTTCTGCTCCACTACCTGAGGCATGGTGGTCCCTCCTCCTTATCGGCTCATTCCCTGGTAATGCTTTCTTCTCTTTCTTTCCTAACCCTTATAACTGGTCTGTCTTGATCCGTGCTGCCTTTTCCTCTTCAATCTCAATGTCCTTCTTAGCCTGCTCGTATGCGGCTGCATACGTCTGAATAACTGGGCTTCTCAAATTGTACCACAGTCTTCCTATCTTCACCCTTTCTTTCAGTCCCTTTAATGCCTGAGGATGGTTGAAGGCTCCCAAATCGAGGACAACACGATGAAACCTCTTGATGAATTCCCGAAGGGTTTCTTGTTCCCCCTGCTTCATGTTTTTCAACTTCATCATGTCATCTTCTGGTGCCATTGCCCCACGAAACTGCTCTGCAAATTCCTGGCACATCTGCTCGAAGGTTTTAATGCTCCCCCGAGGAAGTTTCCTGTACCACTCGCGTGCACCTCCCTCAAGGGATAGTGGGAACACCCTGCACCTTTGGGATTGAGATAATCCTTGTACCCCGGTTATGTCGTTGAAGCGCTCTATGTGCACCAGCGGATCAATTCGTCCCGAATATCTAAGGTCTGGGAGGCGGAAATCTCTCGGAATAACTGGCCTCATGATCTCTGCTGCGAGTGGTGATTCTCCGTCCAGCATTATCCTCCAACCAGGAGCTCTGCTCCTTCCTTGCATGTCGTCAATTATCTGCGCTAGTCTGCGCACTTCCTCCTCCAGCTGCACTGCACGCCCAGGGTCACATGCTGCAACTTGATCCCGCTCTTGCTCTACATCATGCACGTGTCGCCTCAACTCAGTTTCCTCTGCATTCGTCACCCCGTCGTCCTCGTCAAAAATCTGTCTTGCCGGGGATTGCTCTTCCTCTTTATGAAATTCCCCCCGCAGAGGTATGTTACCTCTCTCACCACCAAATCTTCCGGTGGTTTGACTTCTCCTCGTACTACCGGGACCTGGTGTCACTCCACCACCTCTCACCCTTTCCTCCTGGGTTCCCCTTCGTTCACTCCGCAACTCATGTAGGATGGTTGTCAGGGTCTCCATCTGCTTTTCCATTCGTTCCATCCGGTCGAACATGGCTTTTTCCCGTGCTTCACTAGCTATCTCCCTCAGCGTCACGAAATCATTAATACTCATATCACCCCCTTGTGCACTACTTCCTCCTGTCTCCATTGCCTTTCCACTTGCTTCACTCCTCTTCTTGTTATTAACAGAAGCTTTTTTATCAGCTCCCCACAGACGGCGCCAAAATGTTGATGCGAGATTCTGGTTGTCTTCTCTACCAAGACCAGGACCTCTGCTCGACCAACTCTACCACGACCAGGATCTCTCCTCGTAAGGTTTCTTCTCTAAAAGTTCCTGCGTACACAGAAGCAGGTCAGAGTACGCCGGTTGTTTTCCCGGCGTAAACCCTCCGACGCTCAAATCAGATATGAAGGTTCTAGGAATGTTTGCCACGAATCTTATGGCTTCTCTTTAGTTTCAATTCTTAAAGCTCTCTTTTCTTAGTTGCAATCTCAAAAAATCTAACCATTTTACCTTCGTTGGCTACCTTTTTATAGGCCACTTCTGAACTCGGGCCTTCCCTCCATTCGCGCTCGTTATCCTCCCACCTCTCGAAAGTGGATGCCCTATTTCCGTAGTCGTGGGTGGTTGCGTGACCTCCGTGCCTTGATTCTCGGACTGGAGAGCACGCCTCGCCAACTGTCGTTGACCGGGTCTCCTCGACTCAACCTTTAGCAGGAATGAAGCAGGAATGGCTCTATGCTTCCAACAAGAGATTGGCCTCGTGGATGACGTGCTCGTGGATGAGCAGGATTTTCCTGCTCCTGCTCCCCCGGATACCAGACTCTTACAAGATATACCTGCTCGAGGAACCCTGTTATCAGATGTCTGCTCATCACTGCTGGTCTTCGTCGAAGCATATCCCACAAACAAAACCTTCAGCTATCCACAACTGATATAACTGCCTGGTGGATATCTCTAGGTGTGCGGGAAACAATGATAAGTAGAGAAAACAAAGTTTCAAGTGAAAAGGTAGCTTGCAACATACGAAGGTTAGATTCCCAGTGGGTATATTGAATACTTCCTCTATATTTTCTTCTAATGAGATGCTTCCATGATATAAGATGAGGAAAGGCCATCCTTGGTATGTAGCTCTCAATGGTCCTCCAGTGGGCACTAAATCAAGCCGAATGTTCTCTCTGTCTTCGAGCTGAAATGAGGTGATCATCTTAATTTGAGTGAGTGTTATTAATACTCTACTTCCATTCTGATTATCCGGAAGGATTTCTTGAACAACATCCAATACATTTGTGCTCCACACATCATCAAGCACAATCAAATACCGCTTAGTCATTAGATATTCACCAAGAATAATTTTTTTCATTTCGTAATCTTTATCCTTTATTTTACTAAACATAGAAAAAGGCAAAAGAATCACAGCAACGATATCTAATATTTGGTCAGGGTCATAGTGATAAGGCGCTGGAATCCAAGCGAGATAATCAAAATAATGCTTCATATAACTGCTATTGTATGCCTCCGCAGTGAAAGCCGTCTTGTCCAACCCAATGCTATCGAGTATGGCCACCACCGAAAGCTGAGTTGGTCCCTCGATCAATAGATCTAACAACTCCTCCATTCTATCATCTAGGCCCACCGTATTCCTATTCTTATAAGATGAAGATGCAGGAAAATAACATGATTCAGCTTCAACACTTCTGAACTCATCAATCATTTCGGAATCGATGTGCTTAAGTTGTTAAACTCGTTGCTTAATCTCAGTGATTCTGCTTTGGAGTCCTTGCAGAGCATCACAAATGTCCTTGCTGTATCTGCTTTGACTCTTTTGTTGAGTGATGCTGTTGATGAATGTGTCAATCACCTTCTCAGATTCACGGTCGCCAGATCTGGGTTTTCAATTTCCTCCTCCGCCATTTTTTCGAACAGAAGGCAGGAGATATCATATTCAAATTCCCTCAGCCAAGAAGTAACGATTTCGGTCTGGGCATGAAGGTTCTGAATAGGTTGTTTCGCAGCATTAAGCAACGTGACTTCTTCACCAGCTAACACCCTTCTCAGCCTCTCTGAAAATAGTCTAAAGTTGATGTCCATATCTCCTCCTCCCTCAGATCCACCCTGAAATCTGTCCAAGAGCATGCAAAGAAATAATTAAAAGGAAAATATGCTTTAAAGCTCTCAATTCAAACATTAGTGCTGGCTCCAATACCTCCCTTCTCTTAGCTAGTTCTCCAGTCAAGAAGTTGAATCAAGATCGTTGACTCTCAAATTAGAATAGATCAAGGCATAATCTTACAATACTCTCGTCTTCCATATGTTGTAAAAAGAATAAAGCAGAGAAAAATAAACAGGACATCAATTATTTAATAATTTATGCTGTGGAAAAATGCAAAATCATGTATGGTGTGTTAAATTTATTGCGAGACTTGCATGTATGTATATCACAAATAAAATTTGTATCCCATGGTTAAAAATGTAAAATTACTCAAATAAATATGCATTCTTAATCATGTACGATGCTGCCTTATTTCTTCAACGAGATTCGGAGAAAGTACTAAATCGTTTGTAAAATTTTATATTTAATACATGTTTATTTTAAAACTACATACATATCCCGTAGAAATTTGGAGATCTTTTTAGCATTCTTTTTTAAGAAACTAAAAACAATAAAGAGTTCTAACAGCGACATAAGGGTGACAAAAATAATAGTAAATTTTGTAATGTTACAAAGTTAATTGAAAAATAATTATAATATTTATTTAACACTATAAATAAAATTTATAGCTCTTTTGTCATCATTGTATCATTCAATGATTCAAATATCAGTATTATATGAACCCTCACCTTTTTTAAAGGATTAAATCTTAAGACACTATTTATAATAACAATCCATCAATGAAATCAATGGTAATTGAATTCTAAGTAGGAGTAGCAGAAAAATCCGATCCAGCTAGAGCATGTTTTCTAAGTATTCTGGTTAGACTTGGGCTTCGGCTAAAAAGCCCAAATCCAGCTCGAAAGCCCAAAAAATATTAAAAATTTTGAAAATATATATTATTGTAATTAAAACATAACTTTTAACATATATTTAATCCACTCACAGCATATATTTAAAGTTTTAAGTCGCCCAACTTTTAAAGCCTAATCTAACAAAGAAAAAACTAAATTTTATAAACTATAAATTTGTAAAATATAATGAAAAAAGTTTTTAAAAAAATATAGAATGCATACTTCAGGCTTTTTGGCTTGGCTTTAACCAAAAAAAAAAAAACTCAATGACTTCTCCAAATGTATAGTACATGGAGATGATTTGTAAATTTTTGTACACGATTTTAATATGCATAATAGAAGAGAGGCAGCAATTCTTAGTTGATACTTTTATTTGACATATGATGTAAGAAATGAAACAAAGATTGTAACGTTACAAACTTTGCAATTCAGCATCCCAAATATCACTAGAACTTGCAATACAAGCTTTAATCTCTTCAACAACACGTCGAATTGCGGCCAGGAACACAAACGCAGAGATGGGTATTAAGATCATATTCGAACGAATGACAGGGATTGTCACAGTCAGCATTGCTTTTACAAGTGACTGCTTTTGATTCCAGTTGAGCATCAACTGCCGGCGTGGAAATATAAAACAATTCACCTGCCAAACAATTAATTAGCCTAATGCTAATAACACAACTGCAAATATAAATGCCAACCAATTAGTTGTCATATTATAGCTAATTATGCATGCATTAAAAAGATGAGGAAGAGAAGATTAAGGAACAAACATGAGCCCACCAAGAGAGTGATGAAAAATGTGGGTTTAAGTTTAAGTTCCATAATGTTTACGTAAACAGAAGTGCAATCTGAGGATAGTGATATTATTAAATTTAATATTGGTTTGGTTCGTTTAGATTCATGAGTTTCTCTAGACAGTATATATGGGGGGAAATTTAATCCATTTGACAGCTAAAAATTTCAGAAATCAAACCTCGATTTGACAAATTAGAAATTTAAACAATTAATTTTTTTTTTCCATATGCATGCAGAAAATTAGGTGCATGTAACTTCTCATATACTATATATATTCTATTAGGTGGAAGATTTTCTACTTCATTTGTATCAAATGTATGTTATCGATCAATAAATTCTTGTTTTGTTATATATACTTATAGTAGCTTCAACAAAGCCTTCCTTGATTAGTTGTTCTAAGTAACTCTCAGCAGTTGCCTCACTATTGTCTGGAATGAAACCTTCAGCTATCCACAACTGATATAACTGCCTGGTGGATATCTCTAGGTGTGCGGCAAACACAGATAAGTAGAGAAAACAAAGTTTCAAGCAAAAAGGTAAACTGCAACATTTGAAGTACCGAAGCACAAGGGGTATCTCCACTGCTTCCGTTATATTTTCTTCTAATGAGATGCTTCCATGATATAAGATGAGGAAAGGCCATTCTTGGTATGTAGCTCTCAATGGTCCTCCAGTGGGCACTAAATCAAGCCGAATGTTCTCTCCGTCTTCGAGCTGAAATGAGGTGACCAGCTTAATTTCAGTGAGTGTTATTAATACTCTACTTCCATTCTGATTATCCGGAAGGGTTTCTCGAATAGCATCCAATTCATCTGTGCTCCACACATCATCAAGCACAATCAAATACCGCTTAGTCATTAGATATTCATTAAGAATTATTTTTTTCATTTCATAATTTTTATCCATTATTTCACTCAACCTAGATGAAGGCATCAGAAACTTAATAACGATATCTAACATTTGGTCAGCATCATACGGATAAGTCCCTGGAACCCAAGCGTGACAATCAAAATAATGCTTCGCATAACTGCTGGTGTAAGCCTCTCCGGCGAAAGCCGCCTTGTCCAACCCAATGCTATCAAGTATGGCCACCACTGAAAGCTGAGGTGGTCCCTCGATCAATAGATCTAACAACTCCTCCATTCTATCATCTAGACCCACGGTGTCCCTACTTTTAGAAGATGAAGATATAGCGGCTTCAGCTTCAAAAGTTTTGATGCGATCAATGATTTCGGAATCCATGTGCTTAAGTTGTTGCATCCGTTGCTTAATATCAGTGATTCTGCTTTGGAGTCCTTGCAGAGCATCAAAAATATCCTCGCTGCAGCTGCTTTGACTCTTCTGTTCACTGATGCTGTTGATGAATGTGTCAATCACCTTCTCAGATTCATACGTAAAACAGTTGATTTCGTCCATAACGGTCGCCAGATCTGGGTTGTCAATTTCAAGGTCTCCTATTTTTTGCACCAGAAGGCAGGAGATATCATCTTCAAAGTCCCTCAGCAAAGAAGTAACGATTTCAATCTCGGCATGAAAGTTGTGAATAGGTTGTTTTGCAGCATCAGGCAACGTGACTTCTTCACCAGCTAACACCCTTCTCAGCCTCTCTGAAAATAGTCTGAAGTTGATGTCCATATCTCCTCCTCTCTCGGTACCACCCTGTAATCAGTCCTGTGGCATGCTTTAAAGTAAGTAGACAGAGAGTTGAAAAGAAACTATGCTTTAAAGCTCTCAATTCAAACAGTAGTGCTGGCTCCCATACCTCCCTTCTCTTAGCTAGTTCTCCAGTCAAGAAGTTGAATCAAGATCGTTGACTCTAAAATTAGAACAGATCAAGGCAGAATCTTACAATAATCTCGTCTTCCATATGATGAAAAAAGAATAAATCAGAGAAAAATAAACAGGACATCGTCAAGTATCGATCAAGACCAATTTGTTTTATACATCCACTTTTAAGAAAGAAAGAAAGAAAGAAAGGGTAAAAACAATTCCACTGGGCCTGTAAAAGCTTGTCTAAAAAGAAGATATATTGTCGGGTGTTCGTTGTTAAATTTTTTGCGAGACTTGCATGTATTTATATCACAAATAAAATTTGTATCCCAGGGTTATAAATGTAAAATTACTCAAATAAATATGCATTCTTAATCATGTGTGATGCTGTCTTATTTCTTCGACCAGATTTAGAGCAAGTACTAAATAGTTTGTAAAATTTTATAGTTAATATATGTTCAATTTTCTTTTTAGCATTCTTTTTTAAGAAATGAAAAATGATAAAGAGTTCTAACAACGGATGACAAAAATAATAGTAAATTGTGCAATGTTATAATGTTAATTGAAAAATAGTTATAATTTTTTATTTAACATTATAAATAAAATCTATAGTTGTTTTCTCACTACTGTATCATTTTTTGATTCAAATATCAGTATTATATGAGCTCTCACCTTTTTGAAAGTATTACATCATAAGACACTATTTATAATTATTTTCATTTGAGCCCTTAGTGTTAAAAATATAACAATCCATCAATGAAATCAATGATAATAGAATTCTAAGTAGGAATGGCAGAAAAATCAAGTCTAGCTAGAGCAAGTTTTCTAAGTATTCTGGCTGGTCTTGGGCTCCGGCTAAAAAGTCCGAACCCAGCTCGAAAGTCAAAAAAATACTGAAAATTTTAAAAATTGTATAATTCCAAGCCTTAAAGACTTCAACAAATGTATGGTACAACATTGTATAATAGGACCAATCACATGGAGATGATTTGTAAATTTTTTACCACAATTTTAATATGCATATCAGAAGAGAGGCAGCAATTCTTAGTTAGTTGATACTTTTATTTGACATGTGATGTAAGAAATGAAACAAAGATTGTAACGTTACAAACTTTGCAATTCAGCATCCAAAATATCACTAGAACTTGCAATACAAGCTTTAATCTCCTCAACAACACGTCATCGAATTGCGGGCAGGAACACAAATGCAGAGATGGGTATCAAGATCGCATTCGAAACGACTGACAGGGATTGTCGCAGTCGGCATTGCTTTTACAAGTGACTGCTTTTGATTCCGGTTGCTGACAGGGATTGTCACAGTCGGCATTGCTTTTACAAGTGACTGCTTTTGATTCCGGTTGAGCATCAACTGCCGGCATGGAAATATAAAACAACACACCTGCGTATATAAATGCCAACCAATTGGTTGTCATATTATAGTTAATTATGCATGCACCAAAAAGATGAGGAAGAGAACATTATGGAACACACATGAGGCCACGAAGAGAGTGATGAAAAATGTGGATTTAAGTTTAAGTTCCATAATGTTTATGTAAACAGAAGTGCAAAACTGAGAGTCTGAGGAAAGTGATATTATTAAATTTAATATGGGTTTGGTTCGTTTAGATTCATGAGTTTCTCTAGACAGTATGTATGGGGGGAAATTTAATCCATTTGACAGCTAAAAATTTCAGAAATCAAACCTTGATTTGACAAATTAGAAATTTAAACAATTGAATTTGTTCCATATGCATGCAGAAAATTAGATGTATGTAACTTGTCATATGCTATATATATTCTACTTTTAACAACACCTATGTTAATTTCAGAAATAACTTTATATATTCTTTTTTCTTAAAAAATCATATGAAAACAAAAATCTTTTATTACGAAACTTTTTCACCAATTTAATTTGAAGCCCTTGTTCGGCACATGAGAATCAACTTTTCAATTTAAAATTTTTTGAGCTTTGTTTTCCAACTTTTTATTCTTATTATTATATGTATATACGAATTTTATAATAAAGAATTCATATTATTAGTTTTTTTTATCATTCCATGGGAAAAGATATCAAAATATTACTATGAAGTAAGTTAAACTAGTAGAAAATAAAATCTAAAAACTAGGTAAGAAATACTGTAGGCCATCCTCTTGAGTGGAGCTATTTTAATTCCACAAACGTCCTTGTACACTTCTTTCTCATTAACTTTACTATGAGAGAGAGAAAAAAGAATTAAATATATATTTCTTTTATACTAAAAAAGATTGCTAGAAGCTAATCCAATATCATTTTACACGCTGAATGTGACAATTCACGTGCTTTTATATGAACGCATAAATTGAAAAAAATCAAGAGAACAAGAAGCCAAAATGGTAAGCCTTTCATAATTTGAAAATAATGAACTAAAATTTTCAATCCAACAGAAACCACTAATTTAAGAATAAAAATAAAATAAAAAACATTTTCCATACAACAACAAAACTATATTTTATTTAATAAAAATAAAACCCATGTGGGGTTAGAAGAAGAGACATGGATTGTCAAACGTGATTTGATTAAAGTTAAAAATATAAATTTAATATATAAGAATTCTTTTTGATGTGCCAATAGTTCCACTCTAGTCTCTTTTTGTAGTTCTGCAAGTTTTAGGCTGAGAGTCTTAGAGGGTGTCAATAACTTTCATTAATATGCGTGTAGGTTAAACAATATCGAATTATTAGATGGACCTCGCCACCTTATATATTTTACATGTCGACCATCTCTATTTTACTTATTTTAGATGGGTGTACCTTAAAGAATTTATAAGGTAACCATCTCCTTATTTGATCTAATCCAATGACTCACCGCTTTATGTTCATATATAATTATATTTTCTTTGAAATGTTAATTGTTATTATCGAGAAGATTGCTCGAAAATCGGCACTAATTCCTACAGATGGGAGGGGAAATAAATTGTAATCGAAAATAAATTGTTTGAGTCCTCTGCGAATCGAAGACGCACCCTTAGATAAACAACTATCTTAATATAGCAGAGCAGCAATAAATTGTTTCACATGTTAATTGTTATTATCTTAATGTGGATTTAAGTTTAAATTCCATAATGTTTATGCAAGCAAAAGTGCAAAACTAAGAGTCTGAGGATAATGATATTATTAAATTTAATATAGGTTTGGTTTGTTTAGATTCATGAGTTTCTCTAGACAGTGTATATGGGGGGGAATTTAATCCACTTGACAACTAAAAAAATTCAGAAATCAAACCTCGATTTGACAAATTAGAAATTTAAACAATTAATTTTTTTTCCATATGCATGCAGAAAATTATGTTAGGAAATTGGTGGGTGAAGCAGGACCGCAGCTAAAATGAAATTGGAAATAAAATAAAGAACAAGCACAATAGAGGACACCAGAAATTACGTGGTTCGGCTTTTAGCCTACATCCACGGGTGAAGACAGAAGGAAATATTTTACTAGTGAAAAGGAGTTACAAGTATTGTAGTATTTTAGCTCACTACCTAAAACCCCAATACACCCAAACTCTCTCAATCACTGTAACAAGAGCTTATAAATGCAAGCTCTTAAACTCTCTCTCAACTCCCTAAATTGCTTTCTGAATGAAATTAATTTGCTCATTCTCTTCGTTTCTATTTATAGAGAAAGCTTTGGCACTATTCATCAATTATATATATATATATTTTCCTTCTTTCTTTTGTCAAAGCCGTGTGCCTCTTATTTCTTCTTCAAACATTTACAGCTTCTAGATTGCGGCTCCTCATTCTCCATTCTTCTTTTGTTTTCTTTTCCAACGAAAGATGGTGTTGACCATCTAGATAGCCCATTTTTTTGACAAATTAGATGTATGTAACTTGTCATATGTTATATATATTCTATCAAGTGAGAGATTTTCTATTCATTTGTATCAAATATATGGTATCAATCAATATATTCTTGTTTTGTTATATATACTTATATAGTATCTTATAGTTAACTAAGAAATATTAAAAATCTTCTAGCGTGTTTTGAGTTGTAAAATGTTAAAAAAAAATTTGAGTTGTAAAGTATAATTAACTATTTTGTGTTCCATTATGAGTATTATGAAAGGCCTTTGAAGCTTTTGGATGTTTTTTTGACCCATTTGTCAATAAATGAAACTATTAGCACCACTTTAAACTCTTCATAAAACATCTCTTCTAAAATTACTCCGTTAATGACATATGTAAATCACACTACTTTTAACAACACCTATGTTAATTCCGCAAATAACCTTATATATTCTTTTTTGTTAAAAAATCATATGAAAACAAAAATCTTTTATTACAAAACTTTTTCAACAATTTAATCTGAAGCCCTTGTTCGGCACATGAGAATCAACTTTTCAATTTAAAATTCTTTGAACTTCTTTTTCCAACTTTTTATTCTTATTCTTATATGTGTATAAGATTCTTATAATATAGAATTTATATTATTACTTAACTTAATTTTATCATTCCATGGGAAAATATATCAAAATATTACTATGAAGTAAGTTGAACTAGTAGAAAATAGAATCTAAAAACTAGATAAGAAATACTCAAGGCCATCCTCTTAAGTGGAGCTATTTTAATTCCACAAACGTCCTTGTACACTTCTTTCTCACTAACTTTACTATACGAGAGAGAAAAAAAAGAATTAAATAAATATTTCTTTTATGCTAAAAAAGATTGCTAGAAACTAATCCAATATCATTTTATACTCTGAATGGGACAATTCACATGTTTTTATATGAACACATAAATCGATAAAATCAAGAGAACAAGTAGCCAAAATAGTAAAAGACAATAAGTCTTTCATAATTTGAAAATAATGAACTAAAAATTTTAGTCCAACAGAAACCACTAATTTAAGAATAAAAATAAAAAATAATTTCACTATAACAACAAAATTATTTCTTATTTAATAAAAATAAAACCCATGTGGGGTTAGCGGAAGAGAGATGAATTGTCAAATGTGATTTGATTAAAGTTAAAAATATAAATTTAAGATATAAGAATTCTTTTAGAGGTGCCAATAGCTCCGCTCTATTCTCTTTTTGTAAGTTCTATTGTTCTAGGCGCAGGGTTCTATGAAAGTCTTAGAGGGTGTCGATAGCTTTCTTTTATGTACAATTTCTATAAATACAACCCTTTAATGAGAATGGAGTGTGGTCCACTTAGGACCACCTCTATTTTACTTATTTTGAAAGGGATATCTTACAGAATTTAGAAGTTAACCGTCCCGTATTTGATCCAATCTAATCAAACAATCCAATTTAATTGACTTTCCACTTTATGTTAGTATATAATTATATTTTCTTTGAATTGTTATAATAGTTGAAAGTTTTATTGAGAAGATAGCTCGGAAATCAGCACTACTTCCTACTCAGAAGGGAGCGGAAATAAATTGTGATAGAAAATAAATTATTTGAGTCCTCTGCGAATCGAAGACGCACCTTGAGATAAACAACTATCTTAATAAAGCAGGGCGGCGATGTCATTCTTCTCATTGGGTCATTTCTTCAAACGTCTTCCGTACAAACAGCTCACCCGCCATCAGAATCTATTTACGCTCATAAAACAAAAACCCAGAACCCAGTCAACAACACTCTCTTCCGTTCTCATAAAAGTTTCAGCCTGTTCTTCTTCTTCTTCTTCTTCTCCATGCACATCCTTATCCTCTATCTACCCTCCGTTAGCGGAATCTCCTTATCTCTCAGTTCGCATTTGCTGTCAAAAACTTGCCTTAGTTTGTTTCACTTTTTTCACTTGTCTGTGTTTTTAAGCATTTTGAATTAGTAATTATTTGGCATTAAAATTGAGGTGCCTTAACTTGTGTTGTCAGGATATGTTTTCTGAAGCTCTTCTATGTTTCGGTGCAAGTTCTACAAGCGTGGATGAACATGATAATGATGCTGATGAGAATTCTGATAAGGTTGAAACTTTGTATTTTAATTTCTGCCTTCTTTTTTTTCTTTTCTTTTTTTTTTATATTATTGATTCATATCTTGTAAAGGATGTTGAGAGTAACAATAAACAAGAAATGAAACTCATATCCCATTTGCAAATGTAAATTCCAATGTAATGTTACCAGTTGGCCTTAGATTTTTGTTGACTTTGTTGGCTCACTTGCTAGAAAGGTAGCCAGAGGAAAAAATTAATAATAATAATACTAAATAAGTACAAAATTTTCAATGTTTGGTATGGAATTGAAAATTGGCTTCTTTCTGTGTTAAAAGAGTGCCTCTAAGACGCCATTATAATGTTACTAGTTGGTCTTAGATTTTGTTGAATGTAGAGTGGCTTCTGAATAAAAACTACAGTTGTTTTAAATATTACTTACAGATTTGTTTTATGCAGATCTATATTGATTCCATATTTCCTGAATGCAAAGACGTGGATGAGTGCATATTAAATGCTGCTAATTCCATAGGCTTGAAAGAGATACCACGTTATGAAGTTAAAATGGGAGAGCAATGCAACTGGATAAAGAAAGCTCAGGTTTGTTTGCTCTCCTTTTTCTCTCTATCACAATGGTATAAATGGAATTATGTTATGTTAATTTGATTCTATTTTCTTACATGTTGCAGGAATCATTTCATCCCGTTGAGGTGACAAAAGGACTATGGATTGTGCCCGAGTGGAGTACACCACCAGTATGATTATCTCACTCTCTTTGGAGGTTTTGTTGCAGTAATTTCTCATCTTTTATAGGGTACCCTCTTCTTCATTGCTTCTGCAGAAGTCTTATGAGCTAATTGCTTCCAAGTCTTTAAATTTCATCAATGAGGAACTTTCATTTGCAAAATCATAATGTTGATTTAATCCCACATTAGTTAAGTCTTCAATATAGCTGCTTATTTATTATTGGGCCCCTCTGCCTAATGACCTAAGGTTCTAGTGAATTTGCCTGATAGTTTACGCGGAAATTCTAAAATTAGGAAGAGTAATCCAAACACACCGACTTGGCATTCTCATTGCAAATCCGTTTGACTGCTGGAATAGTCTCCCTTGCATTTTTACTTCTTTTAATTCTTTACAAAGAAAAATTTTAGCTTTGAGCAATGGTTAACACATCTTATCAATAATTTTATTTTTTTGCTCGCTACAGGATGTTCAAGCAACAAATATAATTTTGAATCCTGGATTGGCATTTGGAACTTGCGAGCACGCCACCACTAAGTTGTGTCTTTTGTTGTTACGAAGCTTGATAAAAGGAGGAGAACTCTTCTTGGACTATGGCACGGGTTCAGGAATTCTTGGAATTGCAGCAATCAAGGTAATCAACTATTAACTTTGCTACTGCAGCTATAAATATCGACCCATTACTGTAGCATAATTTTCTTTCTGTTGTACAATGTGAAACAAAGTCAATTCTTTTGTGAATTTAGTTCGGTGCTGCCATGTTTGTTGGAGTTGATATAGATCCCCAGGTAATCAAATCTGCCCATCAAAATGCTGCTTTAAACAACATAGGACCTAAGAAAATAAAACTACACTTGGTTCCAGACAGAACCTTCACGGCCTCCATGAATGAAAGGGTAGACGGAGTAGTGGAATATTTGAGCTCACACGAAATTAGAGGGATTTCTGAGACAGAGGAGTATGATGTAGTTATTGCAAATATTCTTCTTAATCCTCTGCCGCAATTAGCAGATCATATTGTTTCTTATGCTAAGCCAGGAGCAGTTGTGGGCATCTCCGGTATTCTATCTGAGCAGGTAACTTCCTTGCTAAGGTGTTAAAAGTTATATGTATACTATAGATGATGAGTGGCAATGAGTTCCTCGGTCACAATTGGTAATTACAGTAAAGTTTTGAGGAGAGGTCTCTACAGTGTACAGTATTTTTTGCTTCTTCAATATTTTCTATTGTTCCTTGTCTTTTTCTGGAAAATGTTATTATTCAAAATATTATTTCCAAGATCACGATGAAGTAGCTGCTATTTATATTTCCCAACAAAGTTCTTTATAGTTATATTTAATTGTATTTTAGGCAACATGAAGCTGATTTTGTTGTTGTCATAACTTTTACGCAGCTTCCACGTATCATTAATCGCTATTCAGAGTTCTTAGAAGACATATTAGTGTCAGAGATGGATGATTGGAGATCCGTGAGTGGTACAAAGTTCTCACCTATTTAAGTAAGCAACCTATGCTCTGATTGATTGCCATTGCCAAATCGCTATTCAGAGTTTTTAGTTTCCTTATCATTATTATTGCCATTATCATTTCTGATAGGAATCTTGTCATTATTTATTGAAAGATCAGCCGAAGCGCTGCTCCGCTCCGCTACATGGCTTGCACCTATAAGTTCATCACCACCTCTATTGGAGAATCTATTTTCTGAGGATCTGTAATTTGTGGTGGAGGGTGTGTTTAGTGATGGCCAATGGGTTGGGCAGCACGAGGCACGGCACATGTCTGTATAGCACGGCATGACACGAGCATGTTTCGGTAGAGCACGCGGTACGGCACAGCACGCATGTGGGTCGTGTCGGGCCTAAAATTTTAGGCACGCGGGCCTTAAAAGCACGGTACAATTAGAGATGGGCCAAAGCATGGCACGCGAAAAGACACGTAATAAGCATGCTACAAGACACGTAATAAGCACGCTACATATTTATGCACAATTAGGATTTGCCGATTTGTCAATAAAAACTTCAGTATGATATGCTAAATTTTTTTAAAGAATTTTCTTTGAGTATTGTTTTGAGTAAATAAATGTAATTAATTTAATATGCTTAAAAATTTTTAGTATTTTAAAGATTGTACAAAGTATAACTTAATTTTTTAAATTTAATAGATGAGTGCAAATAGTCATATCCAATACTTTAACTAATGGTTGGTTGTTTTTTTCATTGATTTTTTTATTTGAATTGAATCAATTTCTAGTTGTGATTCGAGCTCAAGAGAGTCGCAGAGAAAGAAAAAGAAAAATTGAGTCCTTCTCTTGCCCCTTTTAAGTGAATATATTTAGATTGGGTACCACAGGGTAGTTTAATCTTTTCTACTGCATGGCACCTCTTTACTCAAATATCAAATGAGCTTGCTTTTCACGCTAATTTTACCAAACTTTATTCTTTTCCTTGATTAGCTTGTGTAGGACAGTCGAGGTGTCTTTTTTTTGTTTCACCGTTCAAACTTGTTATTTATTACTCTTATACCACATGTCAGCTTTCAATTAGTCCATAAATATCCTTCCAAATTTACCTCCAAACAAATCCAATAAACTCTTGAAAACGAAAAATTAAAAATTTATTCAATCATTCAGTGTTAAGGAAATTGGCCAAGTAATGGAATGCTAACAAACCAAATTAAATTTCTACATTTATTTTTTTTTCTTTGGCCTGTACCAAATTTCATCACTTGATTTAATTTAATACAATTGATTTAATTAAATACAGCAAATACATTATAACTGCTTTCTATTTACGTACGGGTAAAGCAATAAAGACAGGTTATTAAGAC
The DNA here is from genome assembly GCF_000493195.1 of Citrus x clementina. Taxonomy (NCBI): domain Eukaryota; kingdom Viridiplantae; phylum Streptophyta; class Magnoliopsida; order Sapindales; family Rutaceae; genus Citrus; species Citrus x clementina. Next base: position 16,767,930 of record NW_006263303.1, on the reverse strand, counting down.
CGGTTGTTAAACAGATGTGGATGAAAATGGTGTTAAAAGACTGGTTATGAAAAATCTTTTAACATAAATCTTGCGTTTAAGAAACTTTTAGTTCACAACCATGGCATATGGTAGCAATGAAAAAGGCTCTTGCAGGATATATTCAAGCAAATTGGTTTGGGTAACGACAAACAAAAAAGCCTTGCAAGTGATAAAGTTCCTCCTTTGCCCACTCAAATGCATTACATAATGTCGCAGTACATTTTATTTATGCAAATAGTATATACATGCATATCTTGATAACTATTTTAACATGTGATCTAATATAAAACATAATTTCGCTCCGAATATTTTTATAATTGATTTGTTATAAATTTGAACGAGGGATTGCAGTTATACCTTCTTGAATTTTATAGATGTTTTCATGCATGCTCTAGGAAAAAATATTTGATGTCGTGTCAATGCTCACTGCAAAATATATCTTAGGTGCTCGCACATATACCGTAGGCTATAGCTATACAAAAACTTATACTTTGCTTTCTCGAATGCACACACTTGCACGCAAAATTCTATTATTGAAAGTCGCTGCTTACTATACACGGCTTTTTTCTAGCCTTTTATTAGACGTGGTTTCAATTTATTGAACCATTAGAGGGACACATCAGTAGTCACAAAAAAGCCCCTCTAAATGGCAATTCTTGTAATCATTTCGCTGCCGCTCTTCATTCCAGTCCCAAGTACACGGCCCAAACTTCAACTTTCTCCGGGAAGGCAATGAAGCGTGGCTCAGTCTCAGTAATATGTCCCTCATATTCCATTGAATGAGCCAAAGGAGGAATACTTCGATAGTTAGTAGCAACTAGCAATCATATTGAAGGAATTTTCTGTATCAGATAAAGAAAGAGCAGCAGAGAACAAAGCTGTTAATCAATCAACAAATGTAAAGCAGTATTAGTATTTCTGCCTTATTGTAGTGCCTAAGCGGGTATTAGGATTTCTCCACAAGAACGTTTACTAAGATATTCAGCCAAGTGTGAAGTTCATCAATAATCAATCTTTTCTCGAAATAAACGAAACATATTGAGTGCCAGACTTGCCCAGCCTCTGAAACAGGATTTCAGAGCAAGCAACAGAACAAAAGACAGAAAACACATTCAACTCAACCCAAACACTAGAAAGCATCACAAATATTATTTATTTTTTGTACACAATTAACGAACCGAGGCTGAAGCACAAATCAATGAACTCTCAACTGAAAAATCCGAAACGAAACTTCTTATTTATTTGTGTAGACAGCAGAAGTGAAGACAGAAAGGATTCTGGTTGAAATTGAAGCTCGGGCTGCAGTTATGATGTTTTCTGCTCTGATTTCACCTACACAAATCATTGAAGAAATTGTGAAAAATAAGAATTTTAAATTACATTTTTTTCCTTAACTATTAAAACAAATGAACGCCGAAGTCTTCTAGGCTCATGGTTGAATATACTTATGTCTCCACTGCTGCTAAAGAGGGCTTGATGATTGGGGTGAGCATTGGAAACTCTAAAGGGTACTTAATGTTGAGACAAATTAGAAGAAAACAATTTGTAAAACCTTTTTTGTATTGAAGAGAAGGGGAAAAAAAAAGTATATGCAATTGGATAAATAATTAAAATTTGAAGAAATTGGGTAAAACGAGAAACATACATCAAATTCAATAGGGGCTAATCAAATTCCGCAAGGATATAGTTGAATGCCGCACTGTTCCTTATCCTCAAATTCCCGTAGCTTTTGTCTTAGCTCTGGCTGAGGCCACCAGCAATCGAACTTGTTTAAGCTCTTTATGCCCCAGAGCTGTTCAGGCATCTTTTTCAAGTAAGCACAAGGGTTGATAATCAAGCATTCCAGTTTTGGCATGGCTCCAATCCCAATAGTCCACTCCCCTAGCCATAACATTGATTTCAGGTGCAATACCTTGAGATTTGGAAAACCATCAGAGCCACAAGTCAGCTTACCACCTGAATACGAATTTTGCTTCAGTTTGAGCACTTGAAGAAGCGGCAGCTTTTCTAGTGTCGGCATGGGATCATCCATTAGGTCAGTATTAGAAAAACTCAAGTGGGTTAGACTATGAGGAAATAGGTATTCAGCAAGGACGATTTTGGAGAGCCGTGGCATCTTGCTTTCATTCGCCAGCTTCAATGACTCGAGACAGCTCAATCTGCAGAGACTTTTCGACAGCAAAGATTGATCATAACTTAAATCTCCCTGTATTCGGAGATTTTGAAGATTAGGTAGCCTGCCCAATATATCTTCAGTACAGCAGCAAGGGTGCAAGGGTGAAATGAAATTTAGATTTTCCAGAGAGCCACAGTATTTTCCTGGATGCGCAGGAAGTGTGATTGACCCAAAATTTAGATGTCTGAGTTTGTTCATCTTCCAAAATTCATCTGCCGTATGATCTATATAGCTAAAGGGCATGTCTAGGGTGTAGAGGTTCAGAAGATTGCTTAATAATGAGGAAGGCAGGCTTTTGAGGGAAGGGATATTCAACTTCAAATATCTCAAAAGAAATAAATTTTCAATTCCGGATGGATACTGGATGAGAACAAGAGATCCCAAGTCCAACACTCTGAGAAGTTTGAACATTCCACAAATTTTCTCCCAATCTATGGGGTCAATGTGGCGGCTTTCTGGAGAGCAGCACAAGAAAGAATGCAGTTGCGAGTCATAATCATCTAAGCAAACAAAATCATCCCATCTTTCAACAGCGTTTAACCGTTTGGCTTTTTTTCCTGATTTACCATCCACGAAAGGGGAAAAGATGAATTCCACATCAGAAGGAACCGTGAACAACATGGGACGCCAACGACCAGGAATAGAGCATGTGTTGATAGTGCCTCCGGCTTTTCTCTTATTTGCTTCAACAAAGCCTCCCTTGATTAGTTGTTCTAAGTAATTCTCAGCAGTTGCCTCACTATTGTCTGGGATGAAACCTTCAGCTATCCACAACTGATATAACTGCCTGGTGGATATCTCTAGGTGTGCGGGAAACACAGATAAGTAGAGAAAACAAAGTTTCAAGCAAAAAGGTAAACTGCAACATTTGAAGTACCGAAACACAAGGGGTATCTCCACTGCTTCCTCTATATTTTCTTCAAATGAGATGCTTCCATGATATAAGATGAGGAAAGGCCATCCTTTATATGTAGCTCTCAATGGTCCTCCAGTAGGCACTAAATCAAGCCGAATGTTCTCTCTGTCTTCGAGCTGAAATGAGGTGACCATCTTAATTTCAGTGAGTGTTATTAATACTCTACTTCTATTCTGATTATCCGGGAGTATTTCTCGAATAATATCGCATACTTCAATGTTCCACACATCATCAATCACAATCAAATACCGCTTGGTCATTAGATATTCATGAAGAATTATTTTTTTCATTTCATAATTTTTATCCATTATTTCACTCAACCTAGATGAAGGCATCAGAAACTTAATAACGATATCTAACATTTGGTCAGCATCATACGGATAAGTCCCTGGAACCCAAGCGTGACAATCAAAATAATGCTTCACATAACTGCTGTTGTAAGCCTCTCCGGCGAAAGCCGCCTTGTCCAACCCAATGCTATCAAGTATGGCCACCACTGAAAGCTGAGGTGGTCCCTCGATCAATAGATCTAACAACTCCTCCATTCTATCATCTAGACCCACGGTGTCCCTACTTTTAGAAGATGAAGATATACCGGCTTCAGCTTCAAAAGTTTTGATGCGATCAATGATTTCGGAATCCATGTGCTTAAGTTGTTGCATCCGTTGCTTAATATCAGTGATTCTGCTTTGGAGTCCTTGCAGAGCATCAAAAATATCCTCGCTGCAGCTGCTTTGACTCTTCTGTTCACTGATGTTGTTGATGAATGTGTCAATCACCTTCTCAGATTCATACGTAAAGCAATTGATTTCATCCATAACGGTCGTCAGATCTGGGTTTTTAATTTCTCTGTGTCCCATCTTTTGCAGCAGAAGGCAGGAGATATCATCTTGAAATTCACTCAGCCAAGAAGTAACGATTTCAGTCTCGGCATGAAGGTTCTGAATAGGTAGTTTTGCAGCATCAGGCAACGTGACTTCTTCACCAGCTAACACCCTTCTCAGCCTCTCTGAAAATAGTCTGAAGCTGATGTCCATATCTCCTCCTCTCTCAGATTCACCCTGAAATCAGTCCTATAGCATGCAAAGAAATAGTTAAAAAGAGGGGGGGAAAAGAAAATATGCTTTAACCTCTCAATTCAAACATTAGTGCTGGCTCCCATACCTCCCTTCTCTTAAAGGTGTATAAATAATGTAAAAGGCTGTGAGTTATGGTCGTGGCTGTGGCTGTTTCTTTGGTGGAGGCTGTTGTGACGGCGGTGGCCGACGTGGTGGTGGCGGTGTCGAGGATTTCGAGGTAGCCGGAGTCGCGTAGCCATGACTCGAATGCTGGGTCGGGTACGTTTAGAGATAACGGGTTTGATGCGAATACCTTCCCCATTACAAAAAGCAATCCAATTTCGGTTGAATGAGGGTCACTAAATTATCAAAATATTAATAACTAATTTGTAACAAAATTCATATGATATGATATGATGATATAGGCCTTGGTTAGTGGTTTTCTAAACAATTTATTATTATTATTATTCTCTTAATCACTCCAAGTTTAAATTTGGAAGAGGTAGGGGATAGAAATAAATTATATTAGGATTTGTCGATTTGTCAATAAAAACTTCAGTATTATATGCTTAATTTTTTTAAAGAATTTTCTTTGAGTATTGTTTTGAGTAAATAAATGTAATTAATTTAACATGCTTAAGGATTTTTAGTATTTTAAAGACCATACAAAGTATAACTTAATTTTTTAAATTTAATAGATGAGTGTGTAGAACAATAAAGTATTTAAAGTAATTATTAGAGGATAAATAGGCATATCCAATACTCTTTTTTTAAAAAAAAAAAGTAAACCTTTCATAAATCACAACACCTCAAATAAAACTTGAATCTCGGCTGGAATAGTTCCTAGCCACATAGAAGAAGAATTTCTTCCCAAAGCTAACTTAGCTAGGGAATGGGCATAAACATTACATTGTCTTGGAATGTGATGAACAACAACTTTTTGAAAACCTTTCAACTGATTTCGGATCTCCAGAATTGTCCAAAAAATTTCTATTTCGCTGCCCTTGGTGTTGTTTACAGTTGAACCACCTCTAAGCAATCTGACTTAATGATCAAGGAGGTTAAATCTGCTTCTTTTGCCAACTGAAGCCCCCATTGCACAGTCTCTGCCTCAGCCAAACTGACTGGTCCCTTAAGATGAATCTGATTAATACCGGCTGTAATTATCTTTCCATTAGAATCTCTAATCACTGCTCCCACGCCTGCAATCTGATTCTTAGTATTGATGGCAACATCCACATTAATTTTGAAAATATTTTCAGGGGGAGGGAACCACTTTTGTTGTTTCTCTCCTCTGGGGTGGGCAATATGAGAAGGCTTTGTCTTTCTTACTCTTTGAAAAGTTGAGCCTTTACAACATGAGCAGGGAGGGGACTCCACTTTTGATGCATCATAGATAGTTTCTTCTCTGCAAAAACTTTGCCTAAATTTCTTAAGTTTCTTAAAGGCATCCATCGGATCTGCCTTTGCAACACTTTCCACAAAGTAGAAACTTTTCTTCTCAAAATTCTGCATCATAAAATACAAAACCAAGCAAAATCAAATGAACCCCAGATTTGTAAATCTGGGTAGACAAACAATAATAAACCACCACAAATCTCTAGATCTGAGTGGAAGAACATACCACCACAGATTTGAAAATATGAGTGGAAGAACAAAACCACCACAGATCTGAGGATCTGAGTGGAGAAAATAAGTAAAGAAAATAAAAAAGGAATGAAAAAAGAAGGTTTCGTCGGAAAACGAACTCATAGAGCTGATTTTCTGGCGAAAGAAGAAGGTGAAATGTTAATGGATGTTCAGAGCCTTTTTTTTTTTTTTCTGGAAAGGCATATCCAATACTTTAACTTTTGGTTGGTTGTTTTTTTCACAGAATTTTCTGATTTGAATTGAATCAATTAAAAGTTGTGACTTGAGCTCAAGAGAGTTGAAGAGAAAGAAAAAGAAAAATGGAGTCCTTCTCTTATCCCTTTTAAGTGAATATATTTAGGTTGGGTACCGCAGGGTAGTTGATGAGCATAATTTATATACATATTTTACCCTTAATTATATAATTACTAGCTATTTTCATTGGTCATTTTTAATTAATTGAATTATTTTATTGAATAGGGAATTAATTGGAGATTATGGATGAAAAGTGCATAAAGAATAACAATTGGACAACATTGAAGATCAAGTCAATTTGTAGAAGCAGTTAAGCAAATGTGTATGAAATTCAATCCGAAGAAGCCGAAGCCAATAAATTGAACTCTCCATGCTAGTGCAAACAAAGAAGAAATTTAAAGCTAAAGTGGCCGGCACGTGAGAAGCAATTGCATGGCATTAAAAAAAGAATGAAAATTCCAAGTGGGCTTCACGTGCATGGGCTCAAAGTCGGTTGTGCTTTGCTTGTTTGAAAACCTTTTGATTTGAGGATTTTGGAGGGTGTTACAACATAAAAGTCGAACTTTGGCTTTTGCAAGAAGGAGGAGCCGCCAGAGGAGGGAAACGCGAGACAAAGAGAAGAAAATCTGCAGTAGTTCGACTTCCATGGCTGGTTTTATCTCTTTTATTACTCTTAATTCAAGTATGTCGAGCTAATTTTCTTATACTGAGGTTAAGGATGAAACTCTATTCAATGAAATAATTATCTTTTTATTTATTTAATTCCCTATATATGTTCTTTAATGATTATGATTTTTATTTTACATGATTAATTGGATGTTATTAAAATCTTTTCATCAATTCTGTCATGCATTATTGATTGTTAGGATTAATATTCGATTAAATCTATGCTTGGATTTATAAAGTTTATACATGATTATTAGGGGTGGGCAAAAAAACTGTAGTCTTAAAAAAACCGAACCGAACCGACGGTTTTTTCTAATTCGGTTCGGTTTTTTTTAAAAAACCGAACGGTACAATTTATAAAAAAAACTGAAATGTCGGTTCGGTATTCGGTTCATTTAACTTAACCAAAAAACCAAATTATTTTTAAATTTTATTAAATTAAATATGTGTTAATTTTTAACTGATTATGTAAGATAGCTAACATAAACTTGCATACACACAATCAGAGTATATATATATGTTAGTGTTACAATTTCGTAAATTTTTATTTCCCAAAATAAACCCTAAAATCAAATATTCAAAATCAAAACCCAATCTAAATCACCCACCCCAATCTACTGCAATCACGGCCGATGCTACTCACCGGCGCGACAGCTTCTTCTCTACTAGCCAGCCACGTCGCGACAGCTTCTTCTCCGCTCGCCAGCCACCGCGCGCCAGCCACTTCTCCGCTCGAGCCACCGCGTGACAGTTTATGCTTTGCTCGACGGTTTCTACTTTGCGCGACAGTTTCTTCTCTACTAGCCAGCCACCGCACGCCAGCCACTTCTCCACTCGTCGTGGCTGGCTAGTAGAGAAGAAGTTGTCGCGCAAAGCAGAAACCGTCGAACAAAGCATAAACTGTCACGCGGTGGCTCGAGTGGAGAAGTGGCTGGCGCGCGGTGGCTGGCGAGCGGAGAAGAAGCTGTCACGCCGGTGAGCAGCATCGGCCGTGATTGCAGTGGATTGGGGTGGGTGATTTGGATTGGGTTTTGATTTTGAATATTTGATTTTAGGGTTTATTTTGGGAAATAAAAATTTACGAAATTATAACACTAACATATATATATACTCTGATTGTGTCTATGCAAGTTTATGTTAGCTATCTTACATAATCAGTTAAAAATTAACACATATTTAATTTAATAAAATTTAAAAATAATTCAGTTTTTCGGTTCAGTTAAATGAACTGAATACCGAACCGATATTTCGATTTTTTTATAAATTGTACCGTTTGGTTTTTTTTTAAAAAAAAAAAAACCGAACCGAATTAGAAAAAACCGTCGGTTCGGTTTTGTTTTTTTAAGACTACGGTTTTTTTGCCCACCCCTAATATGGAGTGCCAAACTTGCCCAGCCTTTGAAACAGGATTTCGGAGCAAGCAACAGAACAAAGACAGAAAATACATTTAACTCAACCCAAATATTGTTGTATTTCCACTTTCCTCCCTTACTGTTAGTATACTACTTCGTATTTGGTTAGTCACTAATGACAATTTTGTAATTGCATACTTCATTAATTATATATTCAGGCAAATTTAAAAGTTTTTGCTTTGAGAATAGTGTAGTCATAGAAACATATTAATATCGAGAGAGTAACAACATATGCAACCTTTTATACATTATGTTTTAACTCACAACATGCTTTTCTCTTTCATCTATTGGATTTGGAATCGAAGTCACAAAAAAGCTCATAAGCTTTTCTCTTTCATCTACTGGAATCGAAGTCATAAAAAACTAATAACCTATTTCAATTGTTCTCAAATCATTTCAAGAAATTAGAAGCTGTTGTTAACAAAATGAAAAAGAACCAATCTCAATCGATAACACCTGGGACGGATTTGATGAATCTACCTGAATGGACTGCCATTAGCGAATATTGTCAATGACCTATAGATCATCCACTTGCATTAGAGCCAAGAACTAGAAAACTACAACTTTCCCCTGCTTATGTTTTTTTTTTTTTTGCTTATAATGGTGATGGGATCAGTTAAAATGCAGTTGAGATGTTGTTGTTAATAGTGATGTGGGTTTGTGGGGATGATTTTTATATTTTTTTTTCCTTTAAAGTATGAAAATAGATGACACGAATTGGTGCTTCAGTTAACTCAAATTGGTGTTTTAGTTAACTGTCTTTGAATTTACATTGGAATGTCTTTCCTTGACTTTTGGCTCCCCAAATACCCAAGATAAGAGAAACCTGTAACGAACATTTATGAATCATTAAAATTTCCTTCATGTCTAAATAAGTACCAATTTTTTGAAAAACAAATGAAGAAAAACTCAACTAACCCCGCCTGCATATTAGGGAATTGGAATATTCAAAAAATTCTTGGTGATTTTAACAACTACCTTATCTATAAATATAGGAGAAGTGTAGAAACCATCCATATTTTAGGAAATTATGGTTGATGGTTCTTTCGAAATTGAGTTGGATGATGAATCAAAATAGTGGGATGATTTTTGCAGTGAATGAGTTTTGTTTTATATTTTGGTTGTGATGCAAATGCCAAGAAAACCACTTGTAAATGGTGATATTGAGATGATGAATATATAGAAAACATCACTGCCAATATAGTTGTTTGGATTCAAGGGTAATATTGTTAGTGTTCTTTAATATTTCTAAAAAAAATTTCTTTTTTGTTAAACTTTGATTTCTAAAACAACAAAGAAATTTGAGTTTTTGGTAGGGATAATATGGTCATTTTGTCTTGTTTATACACTTGGCGCCATTTTTCAGAAGAAGCTATCACCTATCAGATCTTTGTTAGCTTTGATTATACTAGTTCAAGGATATTTAAGTCTTTTATTCAATCAACTAACGGGTATTTAAACAGTATACTAACAGTAAGGGAGGAAAGTGGAGATACACCAAACCTTAGGGAAGGAAAGTAGAAATTACCCTTATAGAGATGCCGAGGAATTTTTTACTGACTAGATGTATCTGCTGATATGATTCCCTATTGTTTCCTTATCCTTAGGTTGGAAGACAAATAACTTTTTCTTGTTATCTCGTATCTTATTTCAGATTTGTCCATCTAAGTAAGCTAATTTTATTCCTTAATTGGTTCATAGGGAACAGTAAAAGTATCACTTTTTTCAACGATAAACTTCTTATTTATTATTTCTTATATCACATGTCAGCTTTCAACTAGTTCATAAATATCCTTCCAAATTTACCTCCAAATAAATCTAATAACCTCCTGAAAATGAAAAATTAAAAATTTATTCAATCATTCAATGTTAAGGAAATTGGCCAAGCAATGGAATGCTAACAAACCAAATTAAATTTCTGCATTTATTTTTTTTTTCTTTGGCATGTACCAAATTGCATCACCTAATTTAATTAAATACAACAAATACATTATGACTGCTTACTATTTACATCCGAGTAGAGCAATAAAGACTGGTTATTACAGACCAGTTATTAAACAGATGTGGATATAAATGGTGTTAAAAGACTTGTTATGAAAAATCTTTTAACATAAATCTTGTCTTTAATAAACTTTTAGTTCACAACCATGGCATATTGTCACGGGATGAGTATTTTGCGCAGCTAACCCGTGCGGCACTTAGACAACTTTGCCGAATGTTGCTAAGTAAGCCTAAAGCTTCTCGAACTAGAGAAGAGAGCAATTGAGCCAAAGAAGAAACTTGTATTGCACAAAGAGAGATTACAATGCTTGAGTTGCTTACAATGCTTGTTGTAGTGTTTGTTGGATACAAATGCCTAATGCCATCCCATATTTATAAGGCAGGCTTGCCAAGCTCTAGAGATTCTAGAGAATTCTACCACTTCCTAGCTATTTACATGTGCTGGAATTATAAGGAGAATTCTAGAGTATTTACAAGCTCATGTGCTAGAGTTGCCTAGAAGTTTCCGGAATTGGGCCAAGCTAGCACTCTTGGCCTTGTGTTGGCTCTCTAGCCCGAAATTGTGGACAATTGGGCTAGCGAATTGGGCGGTCCGCAACATCCTCCCCCACCTAAGCTCGCGGCTTCCTCGTCGCATTCTCGTGCTTGAAGCGTTGAATGTGCTCAGCGAATTGCCACAAATCATCTTCACGTTCCCAAGTGGCTTCGCTCTCGGGGAGGTTTTTCCACTTCACCAAGTACTCGCTATGTGCTGGCATGCCCCTCCTCGAAACCGTGCGGTCCGTAATGATGTAGTCCACATCTTTGTCGAATGCGGTGACAACGGCAGTTAGCGCGCGCCTCGATTCTCCGCGACTTGGTTCTCCCATGTCTTCATGATATGGCTTGAGAATGCTCACATGGAAAACCGGATGGATCTTGAGTCTTGGCGGAAGTTGGAGTTGATACGAGACGTTGCCCACACGTCGAACAACTCGGAAGGGTCCCTCGTAGTGCCTCACTAACCCCTTGTGAACTTTCCGCAAAGTCTTGAATTATTGGGGTAGGAGCTTGATCATGACTTGATCACCTTCCTTGTACTCAACATGTTGTCTCCTTGTATCCGCCCATTTCTTCATTTTCCTCGCGGCTTTGTCGAGGCAGGTTCGCGTGATGTCTGCTTCCTCATGCCATTCGCGGGCGAGCTTGTATGTCGCGGGGCTTTTCCCTCCGTAAGTCGAGGCTATGGCATTGGGGGTCATGGGCTGGAATCCCATGATGATCCCGAACGGACTCTTGCCCGTAGCCTCGCTTCGTTGCAAGTTATAAGAAAATTGGGCGATGTCGAGTAGCTTCGCCCAATCCCGCTGGTGAGCGCTCATATAATGCCTCAAGTACATCTCAAGGAGGCCATTAATGCACTCGGTTTGCCCATCCGTTTGTGGGTGGAAACTTGTCGAGAACTTGAGATCGGTCCCCAATATCTTAAAGAGCTCCGTCCAAAAACGCCCAGTGAATCGAGGGTCTCGATCGCTCACAATGCTCTTTGGAACTCCCCAAAGCTTCACAATATGTTTGACGAATAAGCGGGCTGCCTCATCCGCTTTGCAATCGATTGGTGCGGCAATGAATGTGGCATACTTGCTGTATCAGTCGACAACAACTATGATACTATCGCAACCTTCGGACTTGGGCAGTGATGTGATGAAGTCCATGGAGACACTTTCCCATGGCCTTGTTGCTATTGGTAGCAGTTCCAATAATCCCACTGGAAGTTGATGATCCACTTTGTCTTGCTGGCACACAAGACAAGTTCGCACATAGGCCTCGATATCGTCCCTCGTGTGCGGCCAAAAATACGAGGCTTGGACTAGTGCGGTGGTGCGCTCGATTCCTGGGTGACCAGCCCACTTAGAGTCGTGGCACTCCTTGATTACTTCCTTCCGTAGGTTTCCCCACCTTGGCACGAACAGCCGATCTCCCTTGGTGAGGAGGATGCCTTCCTCTTGCCAAAAGCGCCTTGTCTTTCCCTCAAGCACCTTCTCCAGCAAGTCATTTGCTAGCGGATCTCGTTGGAGGCCTTCCTTGATGCGTGAGACAAGGTCGGACTTCGGTTGGCTCATGTTAAGTGTTGCCAATTCTGCCTTGCGGCTTAGAGCATCCGCAACGACATTGGCCTTGCCCGGTTTATACTCGAGCCGATAATCGAATTCCGCTAGGAAATCTTGCCACCGTGCTTGCTTCGGACTCAACTTCTTTTGAGTTTGGAAGTAGCTCGTCGCTACGTTGTCCGTCATGATTGTGAAGTGTGAGCCAAGCAAGTAATGTCGCCACACTCTTAGACAATGGATGATGGCTGTTATCTCTTTCTCTTGCACTGTGTAGCGGCGTTTCGTATCGTTTAGCTTTCAACTCTCGAGTGCTATGGGGTCACCTTCTTGCATGAGGACTCCACCTATGGCGAAATCCGAGGCATCCGTTTGAACTTCGAAGGGCTTTGTGTGATCCGGAAGAGCGAGGACGGGTTCCTCCGAAATTGCCTTCTTCAATTCCTCGAATGCGCGTTGTCATTCTTCGGACCAATGCCACGTTCTGTTTTTCTTGAGCATATCCGTCAAGGGTGCCGCCTTGGCCGAATAGCCCTTGATGAAGCGGTGGTAGTAATTCACCAGCCCAAGGAATGAGCGAAGCTCGGGCACTTTCGAGGGAGGCTCCCAATCGAGGATGGCCTTTACTTTGGCGTTCTCCATCATAATCTTCCCGCCCGCAATCTTATGGCCAAGGAACTCCACTTCTTGTTGTGCAAACGAGCATTTCTCTAACTTGAGGAAGAGCTCGTTGTCTCGGAGTACTTGGAGGACTTGTTGCAAGTATTGGGCATGATCCTCGAGCGTGGTGTTATACACCACTATGTCATCCAAGTACACGACCACGAAGCGGTCGAGGAATGGTTGGAGCACCTTGTTCATGAGTGTGCAAAATGTGGCGGGTGCATTAGTAAGGCCAAAAGGCATCACAAGGAACTCGAAAGACCCGTACCTTGTTGAGCACGCTGTCTTCGGTTCGTCTTCCTTGGCGATGCGCACTTGGTAGTACCTAGAGCGCAAGTCAAGTTTGGTGAAGTACCGCGCTTTCCCAAGCTGGTCGAACAAGTCCGCAATCAATGGAATCAGATACTTGTTCTTGATGGTGATCTTGTTGAGCACTCTATAGTCGATGCACATCCGCAGCGATCCATCCTTTTTCTTTTGGAAGAGCACGGGTGCACCGAATGGGGCCTTTGAGGGGGGAATGCAGCCTGCGTCCAACAAGTCTTTGAGTTGTCTCCGCAACTCCTCTAATTCGGGTGGCGCCATGCGGTAGGGCGCCAAGGCTGGTGGCTTCGCGCTTTGTTCTAGCTCGATCGCATGATCTACCTCTCGTCAAGGTGGGAGCTTCTTCGAAAGTTCTGGAGGCATCACGTCCTTGTACTCATCGAGGACGGCTTGAATTCGCAGAGGGACTTGGCTTGGCGATGTTCGCTATTTCCTTCCTCGTTTAGTTCCTGAATGGAGACCAAGAAGCTTGGGTCCTTCTTGAAAGCCCTTTTGAATTGCATGGCGGAGAGTGTCTTCTCCTTGGACTTGCCTCGCTCTGTGGGTACCATGCATGCTTTGCTCCCGTCGAGGATGCTTAGGGAGTTTGTTGCGGGCAGCGGGAAGGCATGGACTTGGTCGAAGAATTCCATGTCGAGGACCATCTTGAAGTCGTCCATGGGCACAATGGAGAAGTCAAGCTTTCCGCTCCACGTACCGAGCGTGATGTGCACGCCTTGTGCAATTCCCGTAATTGTCTTGGCGGGTGAGTTTACTGCCTTCATTGTGCCTCCTTCCTTGGTGGCCTTGAGGCCTAAGTGCTTGGCCTCGTCTACTGACACGAAATTGTGCGTTGCTCCCGTATCTAGCAGAGCGCCAACGGACTGGCCGTTTACCTTTGCGCTAACATACATGAGCCCTTTCTTAACGAGTGCGGGCTGTTGGTGATTGAATGCACCGAGGCGTTGGAGAGAACCCATGCTGAGTTGGGGTTCCTCCGTGGACATTGTGGGGTTGCTCTTGAGTTGGGCAACAAGAGCGTTTAGCGACCTCTTCTCCAGACAGTCGCGTACCTAATGAGGACCATTGCATATGAAGCATGGGCTTCGCGGCTTTGGCGCCTCCTTCTTACCCTCCGATTTTCCTTGCCCGCTCTTGTTGCTAGGCGGCTTTTTCTGCCCCCAATCTTTGCGGTTGTTGCCCTTGTCCTTGCGACTCTCTCCCCCACCTTTGCCTTGATTGGCCTTTTTGTCTTTGGATTGGGTAGAGTATTCGGTGAGCGACTCCGCAACTGCAATGGGGTCATCAAGTGTTAGAACACCATGCCTATCAAGCTCGGTCTTGGCCCAATCCTTGAGGCCATCTTGAAAGTAGAAGAGTGAATCCTTGTCGGACATGTCGCTTATCTCCAACATAAGGGTAGTGAACTCGTTGATGTAGTCCCGAATGCTACCCGATTACTTGAGGCGACGTAAGTACGCTCGCGCTTCCTTCTCCGCATTGCTTGGGGTGAACTGCTTTCGGAGTTCTTGCTTGAAGTCAGCCCAAGTGTCGATGGTGCAAATGCCCTTGCCCATCTCGCCATGCTTGCGACGCCACCATAGTTGTGCGGCGCCTCTAAGATAGGTGGGTGCAGTGCCCACTTTCGATGCCTCGTCTCGGACGCCCATGGCATCGAAGTATTGATCAAGCCCAAATAGGAAGTTGTCCACGATTGTGGCGTTGCGTGTGCCATCGTAGGTGTCGGGCTTTGGCACGTCAATGCAGTGCGCATCACTCGAGTTTGCGGAAGCTGGACTAGCGGAGAGTGTGCGCTTGTGCCATGCCCAATCCGAGCGGACTTCATCCACTTCCGCACGGACAGCGCGTAGTTCGTCCTGAACAAAACTACGAAGTTTGAGCAACTCATCATGAAAAGAACGAAACTCACCTCGGAGAGTGTTCGCTTGCTCTTGGATGAGTGCCTTTGCTGCCACCGTGAACTCAGCATATTCCCCCTCGAGACCATCCACTCGTTCCTCCAATCCCTCGAGGCTATCTTGAGCAGCGGACAATGCGATTTCGAGAGTAGTCACACGAGGCTCCAACGCATCCACGGATGGTGCCTTGGACTTGCCACGAGTCTTGCCTTGGGCGCGTTCTCCCTCACGACCGTGGCTTGGTTCCGGTGGAGCATCCACACCAACAACACCCTCTTGTGCTACATTCGAAGGGTTGGCCATTGCTTCGTGAGCTAACTTGCGTGCGTGCAAACCTTAGCTCTGATACCACTTGTCACGGGATGAGTATTTTGCGCAGCTAACCCGTGCGGCACTTAGACAACTTTGCCGAATGTTGCTAAGTAAGCCTAGAGCTTCTCGAACTAGAGAAGAGAGCAATTGAGCCAAAGAAGAAACTTGTATTGCACAAAGAGAGATCACAATGCTTGAGTTGCTTACAATGCTTGTTGTAGTGTTTGTTGGATACAAATGCCTAATGCCACCCATATTTATAGGGGAGGCTTGCCAAGCTCTAGAGATTCTAGAGAATTCTACCACTTCCTAGCTATTTACATGTGCTGGAATCATAAGGAGAATTCTAGAGTATTTACAAGCTCGTGTGCTAGAGTTGCCTAGAAGTTTCCGGAATTGGGCCAAGCTAGCACTCTTGGCCTTGTGTTGGCTCTCTAGCCCGAAATTGTGGGCAATTGGGCTAGCGAATTGGGCGGTCCGCAATAATATGGTAGCAATAAAAAAGGCTCTTGCAGCATATATTCAAGCAAATTGGTTAGGGTAACCACAAACAAAAAAGCCTTGCAAGTTGCAAGTGATAAAGTTCCTCCTTTGCCCACTCAAATGCATTACATAATGTCGCAGTACATTTTATTCATGCAAATACGTATATACATGCATATCTTGATAACTATTTTAACATGTGATCTAATATACAACATAATTTAATAGAGTATACTCCTTGAATTTCGCTCTGAATATTTTCATAATTGATTCGTTATAAATTTGAACGAGGGATTGCAATTATACCTTCTTGAATTTTATAGATGGTTTCATGCATGCTCTACTAAAAATGTTTGATGTATCCATATCGTGTCAATGCTCAATGCAAAATATATCTTGGAGGCTCGCGCATATACTGCAGGCTATGGCTGTATAAAAACTAACACTTAGTTTCTCGAATGCACACACTTGCACACAAAGTTCTATTATTGAAAGTCACTGCTTACTATAACACGGCCTTTTTCTAGCCTTGACGTGGTTTCAATTTATTGATCCATTAGAGGGACACATCAGTAGTCACAAAAATGCCCCTCTAAATGGCAATTCTTGTAATCATTTTGCTGCCGCTCTTCATCCCAGTTCCAAAAGCACAGCCCAAACTTCAACTTTCTCCGGGAAGGTAATGAAGCGTGGCTCAATCTCAGTAATATGTCTCTCATACTCCATAGAACGAGCCAAAGGAGGAATACTTCTATAGTTAGTAGCAACTAGCAATCATATTGAAGGAATTTTCTGTATCAGATAAAGAAAGAGCAGCAGAGAACAAAGCTGTTAATCAATCAACACATGCAAAGTAGTATTAGTATCTCTGCCTTACTGTAGTGCCTAAGCGGGTATTAGGATTTTTCCACGAGAACGTTTACTAAGACATTCAGCCCAGGGGCGGATCCAGGAATTTGTATTACTCCGGGCTAAATTAAAAAATTTATATTTTAAAGTGAACATAAAAATTTATAAGTAGAAAAAACTGCATCAAATAAGGGGGGCACGAAAAATTTTATCGCTATAAGTTATAAACAAAAATAGTTATATAAAAAGAGTAGAAAACAAAAGCAATTAAAAAAATAAAACACTATTTTACAATTATGAAATCTGACTCTAATAAAATGTAATTATACAAGGATTATATAAGGTTTAATATATTAATTAAGGATTTTAAGTTGAAATAAATGAATACATGTAATTACAATCAATTAAAAATTGAAGGAAAACTTTAATGTTTGAAGTCAAGTACTTAATTACCAGGTTTCAATAAATTAAACAATTCAAATTTATTCCTCTTTTTAAATTATAAAAATATTATTAGTCAAAAGTTTCAATTATAAACTAAATTCAACCTAACAAAAATATATTTGGGTGTTGTTGTTTCTTTGCCAAACGCTCTGAGTCTCTTTAAAGAACCAGTTCTTGATGATTTTTCTATCAAATTAAAGCTCCTCAAAATATTCAAATTTTATCTTAGTTAATATAACTAATAAATAAAATCTCAAAATTTACATAAAAAGTTTATGAAAATGCTGATAATTGTTACTACATGTTTTTTTTAAGTAGTTTAATACTAGTGACAATTTTATATTAGATTGACATACTTTTTTTCAATTAGAATTTTTAAAAATAAATTAAAGTAATAACATTTTACCCCCTAATGTTTTTTATCTATCTAGTAAATATATAATTTACTCATTTTATAAAATAAGTCAATAATTTCAATTGGAAAAAAATATAATTGAATTAAGGACATATTTAAAAATAAAATAAAAACTCCATTATAGTATAAAATTAATGAAAATATAAGGATAATTATATTAGGGACATGTATGAAAACAAAATAAAATCTCTATTATTGTCTATAATTGATAGTAAAATAAGGGGTATGAATGATTTTTTCCTAAGTTTGACCGGGCTACAGCCCGGTCTAGCCTTGCTGCAGGTCCGCCACTGATTCAGCCAAGTATGAAGTTCATCAATAATTAATCTTTTCTGGAAATAAACGAAACACATTGAGTGCCAAACTTGCCCAGCCTCTGAAACAGGATTTCAGAGCTAGCAACAGAACAAAGACAGAAAATACATTCAACTGAACCCAACACTAGAAAGCATCACGGATATTATTTATTTTTTGTACACAATTAACGAACCAAGGCTGAAGCACAAATCAATGAACTCTCAACTGAAAATCCGAAACGAAATATCTTATTTATGGATAGACAGCGGAAACAAAGAATCCAAAAAAAAGTCCACCACCGTAGGATCAGGATTTATTTGTGTAGGCAGCAGAAGTGAAGACGGAAAGGATTCTGGTTGAAATTGAAGCTCGTGCTGCAGTCATGATGTTTTCTGCTCTGATTTCACCTGCACAAGCCATTAAAGAAATTGTGAAAAATAAGAATTTTAAATTAAATTTCTTTTCTTAACTATTAAAACAAATGAACGCCGAGGTCTGCTAGGCTCATGGTTGAATGTGGAAGAGTATTTAAGTCTCCGCTGCCGCTAAAGAGGGCTTGATGATTAGGGTGAGTATCGGAAACTCTAAAGGGTACTTAATGTTGAGACAAATCAGAAGAAAACACTTTGTATAACCATCTTTATATTGAAGAGAAGAGGGAAAAAAAAGTATATGAAATTTGATAAATAATTAAAATTTGAAGAAATTGGGTTAAACGAGAAACATACATCAAATTCAATAGGGGCTAATCAAATTCCGTAAGGATAAAGCTGAACGCCATACTGCTCCTTATACTCAAATTCCCGTAGCTTTTGTCTCAGCTCTGGCTGAGGCCACCAGCAATCGAACTTGTTTAAGCTCTTTATGCACCAGAGCTGTTCAGGCATCTTTTTCAAGTAAGCACAAGGGTTGATAATCAAGCATTCTAGTTTTGGCATGGCTGCATTCCCCATAGTCCACTCCTCTAGCCATAGCATTGATTTCAGGTGCAACACCTTGAGGTTCGGAAAACCATAAGAGCCACAAGTCAGCTTTCTACCTGAATACGAGTTTTGCTTCAGTTTGAGCACTTGAAGAAGCGGCAGCTTTTCTAGTGTCGGCATGGGATCATCCATTAGGACAGTATTAGAAAAACTCAAGTGGGTTAGACTATGAGGAAATAGGTATTCAGCAAGAGCGATTTTGGAGAGCCGTGGCATCTTGCTTTCATTCGCAAGCTTCAACGACTCGAGACAGCTCAATCTGCAGAGACTTTTGGACAACAAAGATTGATTATAACTTAAATCTCCCTGTATTCGGAGATTTCGAAGATTAGGTAGCCTGCCCAATATATCTTCAGTACAGCAGCAAGGATGCAAGGCTGAAATGAAATTTAGATTTTCCAGAGAGCCACAGTATTTTCCTGGATGCGCAGGAAGTGTGATTGACCCAAAATTTAGATGTCTGAGTTTGTTCATCTTCCAAAATTCATCTGCCGTATGATCTATATAGCTAAAGGGCATGTCTAGGGTGTAGAGGTTCAGAAGATTGCTTAATAATGAGGAAGGCAGGCTTTTGAGGGAAGGGATATTCAACTTCAAATATCTCAAAAGAAATAAATTTTCAATTCCGGATGGATATTGGATGAGAACAAGAGATCCCAAATCCAATACTCTGAGAAGTTTGAACATTCCACAAATTTTCTCCCAATCTACGGGGTCAAAGTGGCAGCTTTCTCGAGAGCAGCACAACAAAGAATGCAGTTGCGAGTCATAATCATCTAAGCAAGCAAAATCACCCTCTCTTTCAACAGCGTTTAACCGTTTGGCTTTTTTTCCTGATTCTCTATCGATAGAAGGGGAAAAGATGAATTCCACCTCAGGAGGAACTAAGAGCAATACGGGACGCCAACAGCCAGGAATAGAGCATGTGTTGATAGTGCCTCCGGCTTTTCTCTTCTTTGCTTCAACAAAGCCTTCCTTGATTAGTTGTTCTAAGTAACTCTCAGCAGTTGCCTCACTATTGTCTGGAATGAAACCTTCAGCTATCCACAACTGATATAACTGCCTGGTGGATATCTCTAGGTGTGCGGCAAACACAGATAAGTAGAGAAAACAAAGTTTCAAGCAAAAAGGTAAACTGCAACATTTGAAGTACCGAAGCACAAGGGGTATCTCCACTGCTTCCGTTATATTTTCTTCTAATGAGATGCTTCCATGATATAAGATGAGGAAAGGCCATTCTTGGTATGTAGCTCTCAATGGTCCTCCAGTGGGCACTAAATCAAGCCGAATGTTCTCTCCGTCTTCGAGCTGAAATGAGGTGACCAGCTTAATTTCAGTGAGTGTTATTAATACTCTACTTCCATTCTGATTATCCGGAAGGGTTTCTCGAATAGCATCCAATTCATCTGTGCTCCACACATCATCAAGCACAATCAAATACCGCTTAGTCATTAGATATTCATTAAGAATTATTTTTTTCATTTCATAATTTTTATCCATTATTTCACTCAACCTAGATGAAGGCATCAGAAACTTAATAACGATATCTAACATTTGGTCAGCATCATACGGATAAGTCCCTGGAACCCAAGCGTGACAATCAAAATAATGCTTCGCATAACTGCTGGTGTAAGCCTCTCCGGCGAAAGCCGCCTTGTCCAACCCAATGCTATCAAGTATGGCCACCACTGAAAGCTGAGGTGGTCCCTCGATCAATAGATCTAACAACTCCTCCATTCTATCATCTAGACCCACGGTGTCCCTACTTTTAGAAGATGAAGATATAGCGGCTTCAGCTTCAAAAGTTTTGATGCGATCAATGATTTCGGAATCCATGTGCTTAAGTTGTTGCATCCGTTGCTTAATATCAGTGATTCTGCTTTGGAGTCCTTGCAGAGCATCAAAAATATCCTCGCTGCAGCTGCTTTGACTCTTCTGTTCACTGATGCTGTTGATGAATGTGTCAATCACCTTCTCAGATTCATACGTAAAGCAATTGATTTCGTCCATAACGGTCGCCAGATTTGGGTTTTCAATTTCTCTGTGTCCCATCTTTTGCATCCGAAGGCAGGAGATATCATCTTCAAATTCACTCAGCCAAGAAGTAACGATTTCAACCTCCGCATGAAGGTTGTGAATAGGTTGTTTTGCAGCATCAGGCAACGTGACTTCTTCACCAGCTAACACCCTTCTCAGCCTCTCTGAAAATAGTCTGAAGTTGATGTCCATATCTCCTCCTCTCTCGGTACCACCCTGTAATCAGTCCTGTGGCATGCTTTAAAGTAAGTAGACAGAGAGTTGAAAAGAAACTATGCTTTAAAGCTCTCAATTCAAACAGTAGTGCTGGCTCCCATACCTCCCTTCTCTTAGCTAGTTCTCCAGTCAAGAAGTTGAATCAAGATCGTTGACTCTAAAATTAGAACAGATCAAGGCAGAATCTTACAATAATCTCGTCTTCCATATGATGAAAAAAGAATAAATCAGAGAAAAATAAACAGGACATCGTCAAGTATCGATCAAGACCAATTTGTTTTATACATCCACTTTTAAGAAAGAAAGAAAGAAAGAAAGGGTAAAAACAATTCCACTGGGCCTGTAAAAGCTTGTCTAAAAAGAAGATATATTGTCGGGTGTTCGTTGTTAAATTTTTTGCGAGACTTGCATGTATTTATATCACAAATAAAATTTGTATCCCAGGGTTATAAATGTAAAATTACTCAAATAAATATGCATTCTTAATCATGTGTGATGCTGTCTTATTTCTTCGACCAGATTTAGAGCAAGTACTAAATAGTTTGTAAAATTTTATAGTTAATATATGTTCAATTTTCTTTTTAGCATTCTTTTTTAAGAAATGAAAAATGATAAAGAGTTCTAACAACGGATGACAAAAATAATAGTAAATTGTGCAATGTTATAATGTTAATTGAAAAATAGTTATAATTTTTTATTTAACATTATAAATAAAATCTATAGTTGTTTTCTCACTACTGTATCATTTTTTGATTCAAATATCAGTATTATATGAGCTCTCACCTTTTTGAAAGTATTACATCATAAGACACTATTTATAATTATTTTCATTTGAGCCCTTAGTGTTAAAAATATAACAATCCATCAATGAAATCAATGATAATAGAATTCTAAGTAGGAATGGCAGAAAAATCAAGTCTAGCTAGAGCAAGTTTTCTAAGTATTCTGGCTGGTCTTGGGCTCCGGCTAAAAAGTCCGAACCCAGCTCGAAAGTCAAAAAAATACTGAAAATTTTAAAAATTGTATAATTCCAAGCCTTAAAGACTTCAACAAATGTATGGTACAACATTGTATAATAGGACCAATCACATGGAGATGATTTGTAAATTTTTTACCACAATTTTAATATGCATATCAGAAGAGAGGCAGCAATTCTTAGTTAGTTGATACTTTTATTTGACATGTGATGTAAGAAATGAAACAAAGATTGTAACGTTACAAACTTTGCAATTCAGCATCCAAAATATCACTAGAACTTGCAATACAAGCTTTAATCTCCTCAACAACACGTCATCGAATTGCGGGCAGGAACACAAATGCAGAGATGGGTATCAAGATCGCATTCGAAACGACTGACAGGGATTGTCGCAGTCGGCATTGCTTTTACAAGTGACTGCTTTTGATTCCGGTTGCTGACAGGGATTGTCACAGTCGGCATTGCTTTTACAAGTGACTGCTTTTGATTCCGGTTGAGCATCAACTGCCGGCATGGAAATATAAAACAACACACCTGCGTATATAAATGCCAACCAATTGGTTGTCATATTATAGTTAATTATGCATGCACCAAAAAGATGAGGAAGAGAACATTATGGAACACACATGAGGCCACGAAGAGAGTGATGAAAAATGTGGATTTAAGTTTAAGTTCCATAATGTTTATGTAAACAGAAGTGCAAAACTGAGAGTCTGAGGAAAGTGATATTATTAAATTTAATATGGGTTTGGTTCGTTTAGATTCATGAGTTTCTCTAGACAGTATGTATGGGGGGAAATTTAATCCATTTGACAGCTAAAAATTTCAGAAATCAAACCTTGATTTGACAAATTAGAAATTTAAACAATTGAATTTGTTCCATATGCATGCAGAAAATTAGATGTATGTAACTTGTCATATGCTATATATATTCTACTTTTAACAACACCTATGTTAATTTCAGAAATAACTTTATATATTCTTTTTTCTTAAAAAATCATATGAAAACAAAAATCTTTTATTACGAAACTTTTTCACCAATTTAATTTGAAGCCCTTGTTCGGCACATGAGAATCAACTTTTCAATTTAAAATTTTTTGAGCTTTGTTTTCCAACTTTTTATTCTTATTATTATATGTATATACGAATTTTATAATAAAGAATTCATATTATTAGTTTTTTTTATCATTCCATGGGAAAAGATATCAAAATATTACTATGAAGTAAGTTAAACTAGTAGAAAATAAAATCTAAAAACTAGGTAAGAAATACTGTAGGCCATCCTCTTGAGTGGAGCTATTTTAATTCCACAAACGTCCTTGTACACTTCTTTCTCATTAACTTTACTATGAGAGAGAGAAAAAAGAATTAAATATATATTTCTTTTATACTAAAAAAGATTGCTAGAAGCTAATCCAATATCATTTTACACGCTGAATGTGACAATTCACGTGCTTTTATATGAACGCATAAATTGAAAAAAATCAAGAGAACAAGAAGCCAAAATGGTAAGCCTTTCATAATTTGAAAATAATGAACTAAAATTTTCAATCCAACAGAAACCACTAATTTAAGAATAAAAATAAAATAAAAAACATTTTCCATACAACAACAAAACTATATTTTATTTAATAAAAATAAAACCCATGTGGGGTTAGAAGAAGAGACATGGATTGTCAAACGTGATTTGATTAAAGTTAAAAATATAAATTTAATATATAAGAATTCTTTTTGATGTGCCAATAGTTCCACTCTAGTCTCTTTTTGTAGTTCTGCAAGTTTTAGGCTGAGAGTCTTAGAGGGTGTCAATAACTTTCATTAATATGCGTGTAGGTTAAACAATATCGAATTATTAGATGGACCTCGCCACCTTATATATTTTACATGTCGACCATCTCTATTTTACTTATTTTAGATGGGTGTACCTTAAAGAATTTATAAGGTAACCATCTCCTTATTTGATCTAATCCAATGACTCACCGCTTTATGTTCATATATAATTATATTTTCTTTGAAATGTTAATTGTTATTATCGAGAAGATTGCTCGAAAATCGGCACTAATTCCTACAGATGGGAGGGGAAATAAATTGTAATCGAAAATAAATTGTTTGAGTCCTCTGCGAATCGAAGACGCACCCTTAGATAAACAACT
Organism: Citrus x clementina; assembly: GCF_000493195.1. NCBI lineage: Eukaryota > Viridiplantae > Streptophyta > Magnoliopsida > Sapindales > Rutaceae > Citrus > Citrus x clementina. The sequence continues at coordinate 16,743,659 of NW_006263303.1, read as the reverse complement.
ATCTTAATATAGCAGAGCAGCAATAAATTGTTTCACATGTTAATTGTTATTATCTTAATGTGGATTTAAGTTTAAATTCCATAATGTTTATGCAAGCAAAAGTGCAAAACTAAGAGTCTGAGGATAATGATATTATTAAATTTAATATAGGTTTGGTTTGTTTAGATTCATGAGTTTCTCTAGACAGTGTATATGGGGGGGAATTTAATCCACTTGACAACTAAAAAAATTCAGAAATCAAACCTCGATTTGACAAATTAGAAATTTAAACAATTAATTTTTTTTCCATATGCATGCAGAAAATTAGATGTATGTAACTTGTCATATGTTATATATATTCTATCAAGTGAGAGATTTTCTATTCATTTGTATCAAATATATGGTATCAATCAATATATTCTTGTTTTGTTATATATACTTATATAGTATCTTATAGTTAACTAAGAAATATTAAAAATCTTCTAGCGTGTTTTGAGTTGTAAAATGTTAAAAAAAAATTTGAGTTGTAAAGTATAATTAACTATTTTGTGTTCCATTATGAGTATTATGAAAGGCCTTTGAAGCTTTTGGATGTTTTTTTGACCCATTTGTCAATAAATGAAACTATTAGCACCACTTTAAACTCTTCATAAAACATCTCTTCTAAAATTACTCCGTTAATGACATATGTAAATCACACTACTTTTAACAACACCTATGTTAATTCCGCAAATAACCTTATATATTCTTTTTTGTTAAAAAATCATATGAAAACAAAAATCTTTTATTACAAAACTTTTTCAACAATTTAATCTGAAGCCCTTGTTCGGCACATGAGAATCAACTTTTCAATTTAAAATTCTTTGAACTTCTTTTTCCAACTTTTTATTCTTATTCTTATATGTGTATAAGATTCTTATAATATAGAATTTATATTATTACTTAACTTAATTTTATCATTCCATGGGAAAATATATCAAAATATTACTATGAAGTAAGTTGAACTAGTAGAAAATAGAATCTAAAAACTAGATAAGAAATACTCAAGGCCATCCTCTTAAGTGGAGCTATTTTAATTCCACAAACGTCCTTGTACACTTCTTTCTCACTAACTTTACTATACGAGAGAGAAAAAAAAGAATTAAATAAATATTTCTTTTATGCTAAAAAAGATTGCTAGAAACTAATCCAATATCATTTTATACTCTGAATGGGACAATTCACATGTTTTTATATGAACACATAAATCGATAAAATCAAGAGAACAAGTAGCCAAAATAGTAAAAGACAATAAGTCTTTCATAATTTGAAAATAATGAACTAAAAATTTTAGTCCAACAGAAACCACTAATTTAAGAATAAAAATAAAAAATAATTTCACTATAACAACAAAATTATTTCTTATTTAATAAAAATAAAACCCATGTGGGGTTAGCGGAAGAGAGATGAATTGTCAAATGTGATTTGATTAAAGTTAAAAATATAAATTTAAGATATAAGAATTCTTTTAGAGGTGCCAATAGCTCCGCTCTATTCTCTTTTTGTAAGTTCTATTGTTCTAGGCGCAGGGTTCTATGAAAGTCTTAGAGGGTGTCGATAGCTTTCTTTTATGTACAATTTCTATAAATACAACCCTTTAATGAGAATGGAGTGTGGTCCACTTAGGACCACCTCTATTTTACTTATTTTGAAAGGGATATCTTACAGAATTTAGAAGTTAACCGTCCCGTATTTGATCCAATCTAATCAAACAATCCAATTTAATTGACTTTCCACTTTATGTTAGTATATAATTATATTTTCTTTGAATTGTTATAATAGTTGAAAGTTTTATTGAGAAGATAGCTCGGAAATCAGCACTACTTCCTACTCAGAAGGGAGCGGAAATAAATTGTGATAGAAAATAAATTATTTGAGTCCTCTGCGAATCGAAGACGCACCTTGAGATAAACAACTATCTTAATAAAGCAGGGCGGCGATGTCATTCTTCTCATTGGGTCATTTCTTCAAACGTCTTCCGTACAAACAGCTCACCCGCCATCAGAATCTATTTACGCTCATAAAACAAAAACCCAGAACCCAGTCAACAACACTCTCTTCCGTTCTCATAAAAGTTTCAGCCTGTTCTTCTTCTTCTTCTTCTTCTCCATGCACATCCTTATCCTCTATCTACCCTCCGTTAGCGGAATCTCCTTATCTCTCAGTTCGCATTTGCTGTCAAAAACTTGCCTTAGTTTGTTTCACTTTTTTCACTTGTCTGTGTTTTTAAGCATTTTGAATTAGTAATTATTTGGCATTAAAATTGAGGTGCCTTAACTTGTGTTGTCAGGATATGTTTTCTGAAGCTCTTCTATGTTTCGGTGCAAGTTCTACAAGCGTGGATGAACATGATAATGATGCTGATGAGAATTCTGATAAGGTTGAAACTTTGTATTTTAATTTCTGCCTTCTTTTTTTTCTTTTCTTTTTTTTTTATATTATTGATTCATATCTTGTAAAGGATGTTGAGAGTAACAATAAACAAGAAATGAAACTCATATCCCATTTGCAAATGTAAATTCCAATGTAATGTTACCAGTTGGCCTTAGATTTTTGTTGACTTTGTTGGCTCACTTGCTAGAAAGGTAGCCAGAGGAAAAAATTAATAATAATAATACTAAATAAGTACAAAATTTTCAATGTTTGGTATGGAATTGAAAATTGGCTTCTTTCTGTGTTAAAAGAGTGCCTCTAAGACGCCATTATAATGTTACTAGTTGGTCTTAGATTTTGTTGAATGTAGAGTGGCTTCTGAATAAAAACTACAGTTGTTTTAAATATTACTTACAGATTTGTTTTATGCAGATCTATATTGATTCCATATTTCCTGAATGCAAAGACGTGGATGAGTGCATATTAAATGCTGCTAATTCCATAGGCTTGAAAGAGATACCATGCTATGAAGTTAAAATGGGAGAGCAATGCAACTGGATAAAGAAAGCTCAGGTTTGTTTGCTCTCCTTTTTCTCTCTATCACAATGGTATAATTGGAATTATGTTATCTCAATTTGATTCTATTTTCTTACATGTTGCAGGAGTCATTTCATCCCGTTGAGGTGACAAAAGGACTATGGATTGTGCCCGAGTGGAGTACACCACCAGTATGATTATCTCACTCTCTTTGGAGGTTTTGTTGCAGTAATTTCTCATCTTTTATAGGGTGCCCTCTTCTTCGTTGCTTCTGCAGAAGTCTCATGAGCCAATTGCTTCTGAGTCTTTAAATTGCTTCAATGAGGAACCTTCATTTGGAAAATCATAATGTTGATGTAATCCCACATTAGTTAAATCTTAAATATAGCTGCTTATTTATTATTGGGCCACTCTGCCTAATGACCTAAGGTTCTAGTGAATTTGCCTGATAGTTTACGGGGAAATTCTAAAATTAGGAAGAGTAGTCCAAACACACCGACTTGGCATTCTCATTGCAAATCCGTTTGACTGCTGGAATAGTCTCCCTTGCATTTTTACTTCTTTTAATTCTTGACAAAGAAAAATTTTAGCTTTGAGCAATGGTTAACACATCGTATCAATAATATTATTTTTGCTCGCTACAGGATGTTCAAGCAACAAATATAATTTTGAATCCTGGATTGGCATTTGGAACTGGAGAGCACGCCACCACTAAGTTGTGTCTTTTGTTGTTACAAAGCTTGATAAAAGGAGGAGAACTCTTCTTGGACTATGGGACAGGTTCAGGAATTCTTGGAATTGCAGCAATCAAGGTAATCAACTATTAATTTTGCTCCAGCGGCTATAAATATTGACCCATTACTGTAGCATAATTTGTCTTTCTGTTGTACAATGTGAAACAAAGTCAATTCTTCCGTGAATGTAGTTTGGTGCTGCCATGTCTGTTGGAGTTGATATAGATCCCCAGGCAATCAAATCTGCACATCAAAATGCTGCTTTAAACAACATAGGACCTAAGAAAATGAAACTACACTTGGTTCCAGACAGAACCTTCCCGGCCTCCATGAACGAAAGGGTAGATGGAATAGTGGAAGATTTGAGCTCACACGAAATTAGAGGGATTTCTGAGACAGAGAAGTATGATGTAGTTATTGCAAATATTCTTCTTAATCCTCTGCTGCAATTAGCAGATCATATTGTTTCTTATGCTAAGCCAGGAGCAGTTGTGGGCATCTCCGGTATTCTATCTGAGCAGGTAACTTCTTTGCTAGGGTGTTAAAAGTTATCTGTATGTTATAGATGATGAGTGGCAATCAGTTCCGCAGTCAAAATTGGTACTTCAGCCCAGTTTCGAGGAGAGGGCTCTACAGTGTACAGTATTTTTGCTTCTTCAATGTTTTCTATTGTTCCTTGTCTTTTGCTGGAAAATGTTGTTATACAAAATATTATTGCCAAGAACACGATGAAGTTGCTGCTATTTATATTTCTCAACAAAGTTCTTCATAGTTATATTTAATTGGATTTTAGGCAACATGAAGCTGATTTTGTTGTTGTCATAACTTTTACGCAGCTTCCACATATCATTAATCGCTATTCAGAGTTCTTAGAAGACATATTACTATCAGAGATGGATGATTGGACATGTGTGAGTGGTACAAAGAAACGAGCTAAAGAAGATCATTAGTGTTGAACTATAATCAGACACAGTAACCACCCAAGTTCTCATCTATTTAAGTACTGCATCCTATGCTCTGATTGATTGCCAGTGCCAAATTGCCAACGTTCCCTCTCAAGCTTGTGGTGACAGGTGCTCTCTAGGCGCCAGTTGCTGCTGAGAATCAAAACCCAAAATGTCCAGAAGTTTCGAAAAAACTTTCAGTGAAGTTCCAATATATTTTAACTTCAATAAAGTTGACTTCAGTAAAGCTATATTGAATGAACTTTTCTAGAAAAGCACAAGGTCTTGCAATTGTCCTTTGGAAATGTTCTATTCATTTTTGTGATGCCCAACTTCTCTTGAACATGTGAAAATGAAGAACTTCCTCAAAAGGAAGATTCTAAAAGCACAATTAAGAAAAATTTAAGAATGGCTCAAAAAGAAAAACATTGAGGAAACAAAATTAGATTCCAAAATAAATGTCAAGCATTAGGAGAATATTATTACCCATATTAGAATGATAGAATCAGTTTTACATCAGTCAAAAGGTACTGTAAACACATTTCAATAGAGGAATGAAAACTACATATTTCCTGAAGCTATTTCAATTTTCAAACTGCTTTTGGAAGTACTTCCCAAGATGTTTTTTCCAACATTTCCTTCAAAGATCTGTCTGGACCTCAATACAGCCTTTTCCCATGCTGACGAAGGAACTTTCAATTACCGTGATCATGATGAACCAACTAATAACAGCTCACCCAGACAGGAATTAATCACACAGGGAGAAAACAATCTAAAGATCGTAAATGCGGAAACCTAAGAAAAACTACTTTCAAATAAACAGCATTACCATTAGTCATTTATTTTTGTTTTTAATAGTTACCACACACCCATTCCAACACAAATTTAACCTAATCTCCCTCCAAGGTCGGTGTAAGAGAGATTGAAGCACGTTAAACAACAATACCTAACGAACCTAATACAAGCCTGAATTCTCTAATTACTATCGTAAGTATAAAAGTAAAGGAGGTAAACCCCAAATTAATTATCAACCTATTTAGATTATCAACTAATGACTTTTATCTGGGGTTGTTAGACACTTCAACCAAAATCATATAGATTAAACATCACCGCTTGAGCTGTCTCCGAGCCAAAGCGGGGGCTTTCTTGGGGATGTAAACTTTGTAACTTACCTGGCCAAAATAACGATAATGTTATCAGACCATGGCATATTATAAATTTTTAGTGCAACATTAGCTTCTTATAGTTTAGAGATAAAGCTCTATAGTGTAAAGTCTATGACAAGTTAAAATGCTCACCTCTACCATTTCACCACCCCGCATCACAGTCATAGTCTTCTGCTGATACTGTGAACCTTCATTGGTTTCATCTTGTGGTTTCTTTGAGCTAGTACCTCCACAAGCCAATTGTGTGCAAGAAGAAGGATCATCAGAGGCAGAGACATTTTTAGTTTCCTTATCATTATTATTGTCACCAAGGGGATTCACAGTTGGCGTAGCTTCTACCATAGTCTTATCCACATTGTCCCTAGCGATGGAATCTGCTTGAGGAGGTCCTTGCAAAGTAAATAATTGTTTCTTGGTGGTGCTAGTACTAGATAATTCTGGCTTTGATACTAATACAACTGATGTTGGGTTATTAGTCTCAGAACTAACGTGCCCCTTGGGGTTACTAGCAAGAGCCAGCAGATCTGGTGGGTACTGAACATCATGCTTAGCAGACCCTTTGCCATTATCATTCCTGTCAGAAATCTTGTCATTATTTATTGAAAGATCAGCAGAAGCGCTGCTCCGCTCCGCTGCGTAGCTTGCACCTAAAAGTTCATCACCATCTCCATTGGAGAATCTATTTTCTGAGGATCTGGAATTTATGGTGGAGGGTGTGTTCACTTCACAAGAAATCACATCTTTCTGAGTAATAGGAACCTTTGCATCTGCTTGGTAGCCCCTCCGGATTCTTAGATTTTCCAAGGCCTTTTGTCTTAATATTGATTCCAAATCATAACCATCAACACTGCCAGAATCCTGGTTCCTTTTTCCCTTTACATCATCATTCATCTCAACCCTATCGCAGCTAGGATTGCTTCCATCATGACCCTCACCGTTCCTGTGACTTTCTGTGACTTTACAGGTTCTGATGTTAGAAACAACAGCTTCTCCCTTTACAATTTCTTCATGCTTTTTCTCTTCAGATGCAACATGTGAATTATGGACTAATTCCCTCTTACTACCTGCATCAATACTATCATTGCTTCTGCTAGAAGGGTAATCATCATGATCATATACCATCTCTTCTTTATGCTCATCATTGAACATCCCTGTCACGTCCTCTCCTTCTCTGACAACAGTGATAACCGATCTGAGCCGCCTCGAATTAGCCTCACCTGCTAATTTATCCTCCACATTATGATCACTATATTCACTAAATTGACTGCATAACGAAGAACTTCTCGACCTTGACCTCCTGCTTTTGCTTTCGTTTTTCCCCTTCACCAGTCTCTTCCCATCTTTATATTTCCTCTCAGACCTGCCTCTATTCTTCTCAATTTCACGCTCATCACTGCTACTGTTACACGTTGAGCAACTCCACGACCCACTACTTGAGGAACTAACACTCACACCTCTCCTAGACTTCTTCTTCTTCTTCTTCTTTTCAAGCCTTTTCTTTTTCACCTGAAAGTCATCATTTTTCTTTGACCCTTTCCGCTTTTTAACATGCGGAGAATCCTCAATCCTTTCACAACTAGAGGACCGTCTTCGCCTCTTTTTACTGACCTTAACATCTTTCTGCATTCTAGAACGAGACCTTTTACTCCTATAATCACCCTCAGAACTAGAAGATGAAATAGACACTGAACTCCTTGAACCATCACTATCACTTGAATAAGAAACAGAATCATCACAACAGCGAACCTTCTTTAAGTTATTACTTCTCCTGGTTCTACTTTTTCTTCTTTTCTTAATTTGAACCTATACATCCAACACACATCCATAAAAATTAAAAAAAAAAAAAAGTTCGGCTTCTATGAAAGAATTAAACTTTGTTCAGAAAATACTTCAACCAATCATAATTATTAATTAATATTTCATCAATTACGAATAGTGCCTCATTGAATTACTTCGCTAAGCAAAGTAAAATCTGCCAATCTTTGAAGTACAATTGATAGAACATGAAAATAATAGTAGAAAGCAAAAGGAGAAAGAAATTACCTGAGAGGAAATCTTGGATCGTTTCTTCTTCTTAAGAGAAGAAGAAGGTGACTTTCCCATTGGGGTTTCTTTATTTGACCTGCAATAACCAAAAAAAATAAACCAGAGCGCGTTAATGGGCTTTTAAAATATTAAACAAAAAATGTAGAGGGAAGAAGGCCGGTAATGGTAATTGGTAAAAGGCGACTGCTTTGCTCTCTCTCTCTCGAAGAACACAACACAAGAAAGAGAAAAAGCTACCGATCGTGCCCAAATAATTGATTCAGCAGCACCCAGACGACCGCTGGGAATTAGGAGTTATGACCGAACGATTGCGTTTTACAACTGTAACTTCCAGGTCCATTGATTTGGATCATGGGCCTAGGAAATCGTATTCTATATTTGTTTGCAAAATTAATATTTTAAGTAGGGTTAAGTTATGATTCGTATTCTCTAACTTAGAGTAACTTTAAAGTAGTCATGTCTTTTTAAGTATGGTTTAAAGGTAAGACCAAATAATAGTTATTAAAAAAATTGTTTATAGGTTCAAGTGAATCTTATCAAATTTTTTGAGACATTAAACAAGGTGTATTATAGTATTTAAGTTCATATTTGATGTTATTAATAAGCGGAGAGAAATTTACTCTAATTTTAAAGGGAATGAGACCCAAAAGGCTTGAACTCATTCCTTCAACATATGTTGAAGACATGAGTATCACTGAACTATAAAGACGTATTTAAGTTTATAATTGTTATTGAATAAACCTCTTTTAATAATGAGAAAAAAGTTCAATGATACGTTAAAAAAAAAGGGTTCTCATCCACTGTCGTCTTTGGTACTTTGGTTCTTTAACAACCTAGAAAATAGGTTGTGAAAAGAACAATAATACTAATTATTAACAAATCAACAAGGTTTTGTGATTGCTACCTGTCTCATATTATTTTCTTTTATACCCTTTAAAATAAGATAATATTGAGATAATATAAAATTAAAGGTAAATTCTTGTTTAGTCCATATATATATATTAGATTAAGTACACATTTAGTCCCTAAATTTCGAAAAATGTCTCAAGACACCCTTACTATTAAATATTTGACACTCATACCTTTATTTTTTTTCTTTACTTTTACGACAATATCCTTACTGCAATTTTGGGAACATTAACTAATTTATCTACAAAAAAATTAATTAATTAATAAATTAACCAATATTTTTTACTATCATATTAGCCAATAGTCATTTATTAGCAATTTAACCAATAATTATGAGTTTGAGAGAATTAGTATTTTCATACCCTTACAACAATCTTACTAATAATTATTTATAAATTAATTAATACCAACCAACTTTAAAAAAATGTTTAACACCTTTGCAATAATCCTGCTAAAAAAATTGTATTTATTTTTATTTTAGTTTTAGGATTAATTTAATAACTAACTTTTTATAGATAAATTAATTCATGTCCCCAAGAGTGTTGTTATAAGGGTATTATTTTAAAAGTCAGAATAAATGAGGACAAAAGTATAACACAGCTGAATAAATAAGGACAAAAGTGTAACATATTTAATATAGCGGAAATGCCTTCAGGAACTTTTCAAAATGTAAAAAGTAAATGTATACTTGAGCCAAAATTTGAAAACTAAAGGGATATTTACCCTAACATTTAACACATCAGATTGTAAAAATAATGTTTGTACAAAAGTTTACATATGTAGCAACTAGCAAGCAAGCATTACTCCTTTAACAGAATCATAGGCAGAATCAAACGGCCAGGAAGGCCGGAACTACATTATGGCTCTCCTCATGTACCCAATGTTTGCAAAAGTTAGAAGACACAATGTGTGAGAGAAATATGAACCTGGAAAATGGAACAGATAACACAAAAGTACATTAGCACTACTTGTCCAGATTCGAACTAAAGTGCTAAGGTTGTCCCAAAAAGGTATACAGCCCATACATATATATACAATAGAAGTGCATCTGTTCTTATTGTCAAAATATTTGGTACAACATTTTGTAGAAATGAAGCTACAAACTTTGCAGTTTCTGAGCTTCACTCTTCAGCGTCACTCACACTTGGACGGGTATCAATGTAGACTTCTGTTGAAAAGTCGATTTCATCGACAATCCTCCCTCTATTATATATAGAAACACATATAGTTACAGTGTAAATAAAACTGCCAGCTGGATGCCAACCGCCAAGCCAAAAGAAAAAGGGTATTTGAATGTATAAAAGAGAGACATATCTCATGTACCTTTCAAGAACAAATTTTCCTTCTTTGTACTTTTGGCTCTTCTCGCGTGCTGACTCCTGTAGGGGAATGATAAAAAATACAAACAAGAAGTTAGCACGATCCTTCCCAAAATATAGGTGTGTGTATGTGTTAAGTACAATGTATGTGTGCAAACATGCGAGAGAGAGAGGGATACATATTTCCACCCAACGATTTGACCACAAGAGCAGCAAAATATGTCTGCTACAGTATGCATTCCCGAGAGCATCAGCCTCTCCTCCGAAGCTCCAACTGTGATGTTCACACTGAAATACAAACTCCATACCATTACAAGTAAACTCAAGAGTGTCCGTCTTGATTACGATTTGCTCCTCTGAATATAATTATTAAAAGGATAGATAACAAAATGGTAGCCAACTTGACTTCTTTCTTGCATGATAGATGGAAGAAAAACAAGATCACTTGTATGTATTCTCAGCCTCTTATCAAACAAGTTAAATGATTTTCCAAAGAATGACAATGGATAAGACCCATTTGAACTCATTTCATTGAGAAAATGATCATTGGCACAGGTTTCAAGATTGCACAGCTCCATATTTCTACGACTGATACTAGCAAGAGTAAATTCTCAACTGGCCCCATATGTCAAAATAAAACAAAGTACTCAACATACAAGTGCATTTAATATATCATACACCATTCCATGGATTGACATAATGTAATATTAAAAAACAAAGATTTCAAACATGGCCACATGGGTAGGAGAACACATAAAACTTGGTTCTTGTTTTGAGAGTTTCAGACATCTGTAACAATCTAATAGCAGTATATCTTTACATCATTGCAGAGTTTATGAAAGAATTTCAAAAGATTTGGGTCATACTGCAGACAAAAATCATTTGAATAGTGCCAATAAAAAAAAAAAATTTACATGCAGTTAAAGAACATCATGATTGTTAATGCTTTCAAAAGGAACAATAAAGAAAACATGGATCACAACCAAGTAAAATGAACAGTAAAACTAGCATAATTCTTCATAAATTAACAAAGTTTTGTGTTGAATCTATCCACAAAGGAACTTACGCGCTATTGAAGAGATATGCTTTCCCTCTGCGACAATGAAAAGCCTGACCAAGTCAACCAAAACGAATTTATCAGTCAAGCACAGCGCTACAATTACATCATCTGTGTATAAATTAACCAAGAAGAATCAGCAATTTAAAAGCAAGTCAGACAAATGCAAGAAATAAACAAAAATTGCATCATTAGGACTTCCCGCTGAAGATATAAATTTGATGAAGTAGTGTATGACCACACCTAGAAAAAGAGGGCTAAGGCTGAAGTCAGCTTATCCGCTTGTCCTAGAAATGGAGTATCGGTCCAGGAGATTGAAAAGCAGCTGAGGGTGCAGAACTTGACTTTCATCCATGATGTGATGGGTCAAAGATTACTCATTTAAGCTTCACAGCCGATTTACATTCCTTTTTAATATGGGAAGCGGAAATCTATCAGGTTTTCTTAAAGGGGAGTTTTTTATGGATCTTTTGTAAGATTCTGGGTCATATGCGAGCAAAAATAAAAATGTTCTTTGGAAGCTTTCTAGGAGAAGTTTAAGCTTAAAAGCTTTTGAGGAACTTAAACTTTCTGACAAGGATGTCAAGCTTCTGATTGATAAGATTACAGCAAAAAGTTAAATATTCAGCAACTTTCTTTCATATGCTGGTAGATGGCGATCAGTTCAATCTATTTTGTCTACAATTCAAGTTTACTAGAATAGTGTGGTTATTTGACCAAATCAAGTGAAGAACAAAGCAGACTGGGTTTGCAAAGCTTTGTTGTGGGATGATCCTTGGAAGGCTTTGTTGAAACAGAAAATAAAGTGGACTGTGTTAGAAGCACAAACTCCACTAAAAGGGACAACCAGAAGGAGCTTGCTAAATTCCTAATTGGAATTCAGTTATAGAAACAGGCATTTGGATACGTGGAGCCTCTTTAGTTGTCTCAAAGATGAATGCAAAACTATTTTGTGCAGCATTTACCATTACCAACTTGAATAAAATTTACGAAAAAAAGTTGGTGCCAACTCCATACTTTAATGATTCATCTGATGTCAGTGGCATTCTCGTTCCGCCCTGTTTATGGCAACAGCTTTCTCCAAAAAGTCATCAGCAACCCAACCTTGAATTATCTCCTTAATCCTTACTCTCACCACTGAGCACAGTGCAATTATCAGGGCCAGAATACCAAAAAGATGGCCATTACAGAGGCTCATTTGTATGGCTGCAACTGCAAGACCTCAACGTAGTTTGGGTAGGAAAGCAGTAAACAAAATCACCACCAAGTAGATAAGCCCACCTCCCTCGACATTTTCAATACATATGGTGAATCTTTATTCCATTCGCCGAGGACATAATTTCGAAACACACCATGATTAGATTAAACAGGCACCCCTGCCTATACCAAGATCATGTACAATTTTTAATTAACTTAAGCAGGTTTCAATGCATTCAATTATGTACCATCTTTCAAGTGAAGGTTTCTAATTTCTACACCATTCATGATTTCACATGCAATTCTGATCTTCTAATAAACAACACATTATTAATTAAGAGCACATAATCAGCAAAAAATGTTACTTCTCATGTTCCATCAACTACTTGAACGCATAGCAAACAATTGAAAGACAGTAATAATAATAAAAATAATAATAATAATAAACATAATTAAGTACCCGGGAAACAAGATCTTCAGGAAGGGCCAAGTGGGTTCTGCAGAACTTGCATCTGTAGGACCTTCCATCTAGCTCCACCACAAATATTCTTCCCATTTTTTTTTTTTTTTTATCTTTTTGCTCGTTGCAACTGAAATCTGTAAAACCCTTTTATCTTTTCGCTTCTTGTTCTTGTAACTCAAACGGCTGCCTTGAGTTCAGTTTTGGATTCAGACAGTGTTTAAGATAAGACACGACGCATTTTTTCGGCTTTCAGGATCTGTTGCTGACATTGCCCGGTTAGTTTCGTGACGTCGCATGATTGGGCTTGCTTCTGTTTCAGATGTTAATAGCCCACATATCCCTTCAGATTGGATCGAGTATATTTTGTTGTCAAAATTGCTCTCCAATATTTTATATTTTGTTGCCAAAATTACTCGCCAATATTTAGTATGTGTAAATCACTGCTTCTGCATCTGAAAAGGATTGGTGTAATTGAAAATCCGTGGGTGTACTTAGCAGCTTTCCCCGGTGTCAATTGACCCGAGCTACGTTGTGTGCTAATTTTTCAATAAAATATTAACCGTGGGAGAGAGTTTTGAGTGGTAGGGACATAATGAATTAGTTGTTTACTAAAAATAATATGTAGACTACTAATTAAAGGTAGACAATGAGCCGTGCCGTCTCCGTGCCGTGCTAAAAAAAATCCATTAATTTTTTTTTCTCTAAGCTCACAATCACATGCCCAACGTATTTAAAAAAGTCCATATGTCCAGCATGTTTAAAAAAATCATGTATCTGGCGTGTTTTATTTAAGTTCGCGTGGCTGACATACTTTTTAAAACTCATCAGCTTAATAATAATAATAATAAAAATTTATTATCAGTTTATTATAATTTCACAATTATATATTTAATTTCACAATAACTAATCATAACACAATAATATATAAATTTAATTCCATAGATCATAATAATGATCAATTAAAATTAAAATTACAATCTTGAAATAACAATTACTTAAATTAAATTTTACTAAAAAAATATATTAAAATTTTGAATTTCAAGATATTTGTAAAATTATAACATTTTATATTTACTTTTCATTAAAAATTTTTTACTTTGATATACTTTGGTCCATGTGCTATTTATGGGCCACGGGCCGCGTGCTAACCCACCAATGAAGCGTGCTTGTTACGTGCCTTTTCGAGTGTCTTACTTTGGCCCATCCTCTAATCGTGATGTGTTTTGGCCTCCTCTAATTGTGCCGTACTTTTTAAGGCACATGTGTCTAAAATTTTAAGCCTGGTCCAGCCCACATGTGTGTCCTACAGAAACGTATTCGTGCCATATAGACACGTGCCGTATGGACACATGTCATGCCACATGCCACCAGACTCATTAACCATCTCTACTTGTAATTAATTAATATAAAAAAAGAAAAAATTTTATTTACATGAGAATAGCTCAACTAATTTGACTCTTGCAGCGGAAATGAGAGGTAAAATGATTTATTCCCCCTCATACTAATTTACCTACCTTTGAGGTAAAATCGAGACGCGCGTTGCGTAATTTCCCTAACATGTCACTCATTGAAGTATAAGTCGTCATCTCTTTTGAAAACTAATTACTGATTAGAGATTTAATATTAAATTACTTAATTTCATCTTTTGGTAGTCCTTAAAGTGAACGTTGGCCCTCTATACGACCAAACAAATTTAGACAAAATCTGTTTCAAATATACATTTATATTTAACATGCATAGTTGTAGATGTTATTAAACTAGATTAAACTTCTTGAAATGTCACAAGAAGTCCGGTATTTGAGTGAGTGGGAAAAGAACATAAACAATTCTTAATTTCTATATCTTTCTAATTTTTTACGTCGCATTCATCTATCTGAACTTAAATCTTTTTATGAATGAATGATTTTCGACAGTTGCTGCGTTTTTTTTTCTATTCATTGAGGTGTAGTTCTAATTGGGTGCACTAATCAATTTTTTTTTTTTAAAAAAAAAAAAACAATTCCGCACCATTCGTGTTCAAAGTTTAAAGTTTTCTTTCAATTGGGTATCACAATCCAAACAAATCGTAAACTATATTAATTAATCATCAAATTCTATACGTATGTGTGGAGCTGGCTAAGTTACAGCATCTGTAACTTACAAATGCTGCTTCAGCCAACCCCCAACCTTGCATTTGCATTGCTTTTTCTCTGTAAGTGGGGACACGTGTGCTATTCGCTTTGGGTTTGTATATGATACAGATGCTGTAACATAGCAACCTCCGTTTGTTTCGTAGTGCTTTCTTCTACTTGTCCAATGCTCTCAGTCATCGTCACAAAAGGCCAAAACCCCCACCGAAGGCAGCATTTTTTAACTAACACGCCCGTTACACGACAGCCCAATGAACTGCAGCTTTAATGCGGGTCACTCACTGGAGTCGGAGCGAACCTTTCCCTATCCGCTAAACTCTCAGCTGTTGCTTCTCTTGGAAGCACGTCCGCAGGCTAACACGTGGCTAATTTCCGTGCGTTAGCCGACGGCCAGCCATCAGCTGTCTGTCGTCTTCGACACGTCACCACCAAACCGCCCGCTTATAGTTTTTCAAACATTCGTACAGATACCATGTGAATCTTTACACGTGGAGACAGACGACTGGTGGGAGAGGTATTGGCTTGATGGCTTCATTATTAAAGAAAGAAAACCGCGGTGTTCGTTGATTCCAGACGACGACAGGCAGTCCGGGACCCACAAAAAAATGCGGCTGCCGCGCCTTTTCTCGCGAGACTGATTCACACGTGGATCCATTGAAAAATAAACACTTTTGAAAGTGGTTTTTGTTTTTTTATTTTTAATAAAAATATTGGTATTGTTTTTGGTCTTTGATTTTTTAAGATTGAGCGCAATTAAAATTTTGTATTCTTACTTTATTCGCCTTTACCGCCATTTTGGGTGTTTTCTTCTTGTTTTTTTTTGAGTTAATACTTTGTGTTCACTCCTCTAACCAAGAATAATACATTTATGATTACTTTATTTTTTTCATTAGAGCGAATATTAAATTTTTTATTATCATCTGACATTTCTTGAACACGTAAATAATAATTCTATATTTCGATTATAATGAAAAGTTTAGGATAATTCTTATTAAATTCTTTGTAAAATACACTTACGTAAACCAATCCTACACATTAAGAATTTGTTTATTAAATATTTAAAATCTGAAATTTTATTCATTTCATTTTTAAAAAAAATTGACTTATTTAACTTTTTATAATTTATGTCTGATTTTCATATATTTACATCTAAATAGAAAAAGTAAATTTTTTTTATTGTTATATGAATAAAAAAATGTTTGAATGTGAATTAAATATTATATCCCCAAATTATCTTCATGAAATATATTTATTTCTTAAACTATAAGACCTAATCTTTTTTTCATTTATTTGACAAAGACATAAATGTTAAATAATGATGTTTAAATTTTTTAATATAAATAAATAAAATTCATTTACATTTGAATATTTAAAAAAATGTGCCATTTAAATATTTATATTCAGATTTAAAAAAAAAATCAATATGTTCTTATTTTAAATTAAAAAAATAAACGCTACCTAACTTTCATAACTAAAACTTGAAAACAACAAAAAATCTAGTTCGAATGAATTAAGTATGCCACCAAGCCACCGATAGCCATTAACCGTTTCAAGTCCTCTCCATTTTGAAAGTTCAATCATTTATTTTTTTCTATAATTTGTGAATAAGACTTTATGTAGTTATGAGTATATTACAAGTCAATTATTTCAAATTTTTTTATAAATTTCAGATTGTAATATTTGTAAATTATAACATTAAAAGAAAAATCAACTGTTAATGTTAAAAACAAAAAACGAACATGTTTTAGAAAAATGAATAAAATATTCTTTAGAAAAAAAAAACAATTGCTTTCCAATCGGACGGTGGAGGTTCGCAATAATTTAACTCGTATCCCGACAAGTACCTTGTGAACACGGAATTAGTCTTCCATGGCCCCCACATTTGGACGCCTATCGCGGAACACGCTGATTCGGTGTCGTATAACCCAGCGGCGGTTTCACTGTCGGTGCCGCCTAATAATTAATAATTAGCAAAATCAATAAATAAGAAAAACCAAGAAACAGCCAGCCACAAGAAACTCATTTCAAGTTAAATGATGACTCTCCCACCACACGCTTTCCATTTTCATTACCAACCGTCTGATTTGAAACACCCTAGGAATCGTTTGATGGGCAGACATGATAACAAAAGAAAAACAAGTAACAAAGTTCGAGAATCACGAGGAGATTTAAGTGGGGCCCACTTTTGTTTCTCGCCATGAAGCCGCCCCTCTTACCCGCTACTGAATTAAAAAAAGTAATTAAATCAAGTGGGGCCGCAAGGGGTGACGTAAGCGGAAAAAATACTAGTAGCGTAAGCTGCTGAACGCCGATTCTCTCGCCGTTTCGCAAAGCATGGCTTCTAAGTATTGCATCTCACGACCCGACAGCGCCGGCGAGGCGGCGACATGTTTGTACTTGAATCACACCTTTTTTTTAATTAAAAAAAAAATTAAAATTCTACACGTAAAATGTAGTAAATAAACAAAAATAAAATTTTTAAAATTTAATTAACAATTAGCTTGATTGTAGTAAATAAATATAACATAAATTTTAATTGTTGCATTTATGGGGATAGAAGATGGGATACTATATTCTAAAAAAGTATGTCATATCTCTTCAAGCTTGATTGAGGACTCCCAATTTAGGCACCATCAGATGAAAATAAGTAAAAAAAAGTTACTAATAGGGGTATAAAACTAATAACAAAATCTTATCAAGACATTCTTTTTCATTGTTAAGTAAATGAAATAAATATTACGTTTCGATTGTAAAACATATCCAGATAGTCTATGAGAAGTGACAGTTCTTACTGCATTCAAAAGTAATGGATAAACTTTAGAATTTAGTATTTTCAAACCGTCCTCCATATTTGGGTTGATGATTTATTTTTTTATCTTCCTAATAAAAATAAAAAATATATATTTAAATTTTAAAAAATAATAAGTCAATATTTACACCAAACATAAACAGTTTTCATCTTTGTTCATCGCCAGAGTACAATAATTTAACCCAAAAAAAAGTTTTAATTTTATTCATGCATGTACTTGACTTATCTGATTTACATCTTTTTATTTGGTTTTCTCGGCAACCAAACATAGGGCATTAATTAACTTGAAAAGATGGAATTGTTTTTATGATGAACGAGAAAATCATTGAATTTGACTAAAACACTTAACACTCAAAATCAAACATAGATCATAAAAAAGGGTTCTCACTTCTCTTATATCATTTGACTAAGCATTAAACACATATATATATATATTTCTAACGGCAGCAGTTAAAAACAACGTGGAGTAACCGTCCTAGATTTTCCAGTTGCAAAAACAAAAATACGAAGATCGACCAAAGGATCTTGCTAGGGTCACTATATACACATCACCATCGCCGTACACGTCAGCATTAGCTTCAGTCCAAAAACTCAAGCCACTTCAGGTGGAGGAGGGAGATTAAGATCAAGATCAAGATCAATCAATCTTCTCTCAGACGAACGAGGATCGTAATCAACGACGACCGATGACGAATCGGAGTCGCTCTGGGTCCCGCCGGGATAAAAACCAACACAGCGTGCATCACGGTGAGTCGCAACAGTACCACCGGAGGAGAAAACGTCGAAGAAAAGGACCGGACGCGCCGTGGCGACTGGGAGGCACGCGCCGGCATTACGGTAGCTGTTGAGAGCTAGGTTTAGCTGTGGCAGCGGCTGTGGCTGTGGCAGCAGCGTCGGCGGAGGAGGAGAGGATGACTCCACGGTGCTGCTCTGGCTGGGGCTGCGGGCGAGGGTGCCAAGGATTTCGTTTGGCGTTGGGAAGTTTGTCTTGGCTTTGGCGCCGCGGAACTCACGCGCTGCTGCGTCGTAGGCACGTGCTGCTTCCTCGGCGGTGTCGAAGGTGCCGAGCCAGACGCGGGTTTTCTTCCCCGGGTCCCGGATCTCGGCGGCGTAACGCCCCCACGGCCGCTTCCTCACTCCTCTGTATCGGATCTCCATATCCTTCGAATTCGGATTCGGGTTAGAGGATGGTTTGTTGAGCTTATCTCTCGGAGCCATTTTGAACAGAGGAGCAAGTTGTTTGTTAGCTCTTGAAGGAAACGAACGAGAGCAGTGGCGGCTTTTATAGAATAATATGCGGGGAAGAGAGAGAGAATGTGTGTGTGTGTGTGTGCGTGTGTGTTTGTGTGTGTTAAAGCGACACCGCTTTTGTGGGCGCTTGTTGTTGGGTACAGTAAAAGCAAGAGATGTGGTGTGGCTTCCCTTACACGAACTAATATTCAGTTCAATTATGTTGCCTAATGAGACTACGCCACGTTGTGACCTTAGGGATTCTTGTTATCGTTGCATGGTCGAAATATTTAAGAAATTTTCTATCTTATCTTATGGCATTCAATAATCCTTACGCACCTTATATTTAGTAGACATTTATTTATTGAGTAATGATACAGCCACAAACTCTTATACAAATTTATTTTGTACAAACTGACGTGGCATTAATTCATTGGTTAAATGAAAATATAAATTAATTAAAATAAATTATGTGGGCCAAGTGATATTTAATTCAACCAATCTTATCATGCCACATCAGTTTGTACAAAATAAATTTGTACAAGAATTTGTGGCTGTATCATTATTCTTATTTATATGACACCAGGATTAAATGCCGATATTTTTAAACGAATTTTTTACGTAATTAATTTTTGATGTACATGCACTAACTAAAATGGCCCTGGATGTTTATATTTACATTGTTGAAAAAAGAAAAAAAATATATTAATGAGAGCCTGTATTTAATGAAAGCCTACTGAAAACGCTAAGGGCGCAAGCACGCCACTCACGTGCTACGGCGCTTCGCTTTTTCACTCGGCGCGGTCAACGATGACTTTGACTCTGCTGTTCCAAAAAAAAAATTATGGGCTCCAGACGCCCTGCCGCAGCCAAACGTAGTGGGTCCACACTAGACATGATAAATGTTGAGCCCCCTTACTAGTAGACGCGTGGCACGCGGTTTCCCTAAGGAAACGTGGCAGCAAATAAGTCCAAGGGCGGCTATGATAACGGCGGTTATGACGGCAAGTCTGTGTGCCGCTTTCTGTTTCTCTTTTTTAACAAGAACGGGAATAACGGCGGTTCATCTATTTTTAGATTTTTTCTTTTTCTATTTTTGATTGATGATTTGTCGGCTTTCTCCGTCCTCTGGCCGCGTAAATCGGATCGTATCCATCCACCCGATCCCGCGGAGATGTTGACTCACCAGAATCGGACGGCTATTATGGTGATTCCCGTTGTGATTTGACACGTGTAGATAAGAAGTCGTCGTACAGACATGGGAATGAAAATAGTCAGTGCTGCTTCATATGAAATTCTGCCACGTGAATTTTTTAAATACTAGTGGACAACTTAATTATTTTAAAATTTTAAATTAACATATTTTTTCAAGGTGTGACTTAAAACTCTAGGATGCAATATCTGCACCATACATCCATCCATATTTTTTTTTTTTTTAGGATTTTCTTAAGTAATAGTTATTATAATTTATACTTAAATTTTGTAGTATAAAAATAAATAAAGAGCAGAGACACTAGATGAATCAATGATGAATTTTATTTAACTGTAAGCTACATTTATGTGACGCCCCAAACTAAGTGTAGTTTAGTAAACCAATAGAAACAACACCCCCACTCGTTGAAAACTGAAACAATTGTCCAAATTTAGCAGAGAATAATTCAATGTTGCAAATGGCAGAGAGCTCAAAAATATTAATGAGTTAACTTGTATTTGTATGGGTTTGGAAGCATGAACTTGAAGATAAGCTTCTTATTTATTTAATTTTTACCCAATTAAACATAATCTTTAATTTTAATTTTAAACAACCATGGGATGCTTTGTAAAAAGAATAAAAAAATATAAATATAAATAAAAACACACGCACACTACCATTGGATTAAGAGTGCGTTTGAGATTGAGATACTATAGTTTTTAAGGTACAGCTGCTGTGGAAAAAAAAAAGTGTAATTATGAAATTAAAGTTAATAACATATAGTAAATGTAAATTTTAAATAATAATGTTGATAAAATTATTAAAGATATAATAAATTTTTTATTATACAAGTAAAAAATTATATCAACATACCTTCCAAAATACAACAGCTAATGTTTACCAAATACTTTAGTACTGTAACTTTTAAGTTACAGTTGTCCAACTTCAATTTTAAACGCACCCTAAGTGACCTTAGATTAGAATTTTCATACCTTAAATTTGTGATTTTTTTTTATAACAATTTTGTAAGAAAAGTACTTATATTAACTATCGTTAGGCAGTATCTATTGATGCTAAAGAATTTAATTCTTTTTGCCAAAGATTAGGGGCAAATGTAATTACCTACAACATTGCTTTATCTCATTCCATCTCTCCACAAATTAAATGGGACCATGATATTTGGATTGCTGATTACAATAATATTGCTTTTTTCTCGCCAAAGTAAATTCATAATATTAGTTGCAATCCAACACTAGGTAGGGAATATATATATATGAATAAAAATTTCAATTCCTAATTGAGATTCGGGATTTTGTATCGATGGAGATGGGATTGATCCACATTATTAGGACCAATTTAAAAGCAATGGGATTCGGGATTGAAATTGAACCCAATTGTAATTTTGGGACAGGATTAAGATTTATCTCAAGATTTCATAGGATCCCAATCTGCTCAATTATTTAACAAACAATGTGTTCAATTTTATTTTTTCTTTAACATTATTAATTATATATTGTGTAATTTGCAATGTTCTTTATTTTTTTCAATTATATTGGAGATAATGTTAATTGAACTGTTAATGGAAACACATATATTTTATATATATTAAATTTTTAAATTAAATCTAATCAAAGCATGTAAACAAAATTAAAATATTAATTGAGGTGGGCCATTCGGGATATTTGTGATAATTGAGAAGGGACGGGATTTTGAATCGTCTATAATTAGTTTTAACTTTGATCCCACAACTACAAATTCTTGGCCATCCCAGCTCATTGTCATCTCCATATTTAGGGGACCTATTTAATTAAAGGGATAAATCTGTATTTTTTTGAAAAAATATAAGAAGTTAGGGATTCAGATGTAATTACACATTCTCAAAATAGAATCAATCCAAACGTGGCTCGGGTAAAACCGACGAACAAAATGCGTTGCCGATTTCGACAGTTGAAAAGAATTTACCGGGAACACTTCCAACAGAAATTCAAATTCCATTCTCAATTAACAACCCAATTCTCAAAACTTCAATCTTGCAACTCGGTTACATCACATAAAACCCTAATCCCCATTATCAATTTGCAAGCCAGAAACTCTGAGTTTCTTTTTCTGGGCAGAATCGAAACAGCTCAGTTGGTTCATTCACTCGCTAATTCTGATGAAAAGTCCGAGTTTCAACGTTACCCAGGTGATGAAATAGCAATAAATGTTCAAAATATTCTCAAGACCTGTAGCGTCAGCACAAAAGGAGAAATTGAGAAAGCTCTGAACCAATGTGAGCTTACACTAACTGATGATTTGATTGTAAATGTTATTAACCGTTATCGTTTTGATTGGGAAGCAGCTTATACATTCTTCAAATGGGTGTCTAGAGAAGGTGATTATTCACCCGGGTCTAATGTTTTCAATGCGATCCTTGATGTTCTTGGGAGAGCGAGGCGTTTTGTGGAGTTGATACAAGTGTTTGATGAAATGCCTGACCTAGTGAATGAGAAAACTTATGGAATCTTGCTTAATAGATATGCAGCTGCACATATGGTAGAGGAAGCAATTGGTGTTTTTGATAGGAGGAAAGAGTTTGGGGAATTGGATGATTTGTCTGCTTTTCAGAATCTATTGTTGTGGTTATGTAGGTACAAGCATGTTGAAGTGGCTGAAACTTTTTTCGAGTCTGAGAAGAATGAGTTTGGTTATGATATAAAGACAATGAATATTATTCTCAATGGATGGTGTGTGTTGGGGAATGTTTATGAGGCAAAAAGGTTTTGGAAAGATATAATTAAATCTAAATGTGAGCCAGATTCTGTTACTTACGCAACTTTCGTAAATGCACTAACCAAGAAGGGGAAATTGGGGACAGCATTGAGGTTGTTTCAAGCTATGTGGGAGAAAGGTCGTAAACCTGATGTGGTTACTTGCAACTGTATCATTGATGCACTTTGTTTCAAGAAAAGGATTCCTGAAGCTTTGGAGGTTCTTAGGGAAATGAAGAATAGAGGTTGTCTCCCAAATGTCACAACTTACAACTCGCTGATCAAGCATCTATGCAAGATTAAGAGGATGGAAACGGTTTACGAGTATTTGAATGAAATGGAGCAGAAGAATGGAAGCTGTTTGCCTAATGAAATAACTTTCAATTACCTGCTCAAGTCTTTGAAGAAACCCGAGGAAGTTCCTTGGGTATTGGAGAGAATGGAGAGAAATGGATGCAAGATGAGCACTGACACATACAATGTGATTTTAAAGTTGTATGTAAACTGGGATTGTGAAGACAAAGTAAGACATACATGGGAAGAGATGGAGAAAAAGGGGATGGGACCTGACCAGCGATCTTATACCGTTATGATTCATGGGCTGTATGACAAGGGAAGGTTAGAGGATGCTCTATCTTATTTCCATGAGATGAGATTGAAGGGAATGGTACCCGAGCCAAGGACTGGGATTTTGGTGAATGATATGAACATCAAGTTGAAAGAGAGAGGGGAGCAGGGCAAAAAGGTGATAAAACTCACAAGTCTAGGACTAAAAGGGAATGCATGAAAGAAAAAGGGAGATGAAATCTTGATATTGGGGAATTCCTATGAAGCACAAAAATTCCGAAAAAAAAAAAAATGTTTTTCCAGTTTAGGAGTTAGTATTATACTCTTATTTGAGAAATTTTTCTAGTTGAGTTATAACAGTCCCTGCTAGTAGTTATAATTATATTATGGAATAAACGCTTTGTCTGAGTTTCTCAGTTTACATCCATCAAAAGATGTCATAAGCTATTGTACCTATTCAGCTTATACTCGGTAAAGCTTAACGTGGTTGCTATTGTAGCATCAAATTTATCTGCAGCAAACAGCTTAGCCATATTAAACAAGCAAATGCCAATGAGCAGATGTAATAAGTTCTAATCGACAACTACAGTTTCATTTTCTTAATTCATTCAACTCAAGATTGGTTATAAACAGCAGCAGCGTATCATTCAATGGTCATATTTCTCACCTCTTTTCGCCCCTGTAAACTCAACATGACATCTTATACTAGGGTCATATTTCTTGATCTCAAGTTTTACCTTACTCTTTGTATTCCTCATCTTGGCATAGAAAATTCCGGGCCCAGCAGATGAAACAAGCTTGATGACTTTTACATTCTTCTTCTTCCTTGTCTCTCCTCACCCTTTCATTTTCCCTGCTCCTCTTCTGATGGGAGTCACCACCCCTTTTTATACTCTTCTTCTGTGATTAAAAAACATTTTATATATCAAAAGATTCTAACACTCAAAAATGATGATGAATGCAATGCTTTTAGTTTAGAATTCTGTGCAAATAGAAACAGCAAACTTTGATGCAAGCAGCGGCACACCCAGCTACACTGAATCAACTATATAAAGTAAAAACTGGGAAACACTACAGTTCACCAGTTCAGTAAAACCATTACTAAAGTAAATAAGAAAAAGAGTAAAAAACACGGAAGGGTTTTT
The DNA here is from genome assembly GCF_000493195.1 of Citrus x clementina. Classification (NCBI taxonomy): domain Eukaryota; kingdom Viridiplantae; phylum Streptophyta; class Magnoliopsida; order Sapindales; family Rutaceae; genus Citrus; species Citrus x clementina. Next base: position 16,719,074 of record NW_006263303.1, on the reverse strand, counting down.
CTATAACCAAATGCACTGTTAAAACTCACTTTTGCCTTCACACACAACCTCATCATTTTACTGTTACAATTTGGTCAGCAAATTCACACTTTCAACAAAATAGTAAAATTGCTCATTGGATGTTAACTAGAGATACGTGCCCCTATAGGCCAATCATTTATCAACAACACATCAGATGAAATTATACTTTACAAGAATCCTGATCTTTTCTTCTTCACAACTGGGTGTCTATGTCCATGGCCAAGCTTATAACTTTATCAAATAATTCTTGATTTCATCTTTATCCACTAATCATTACTACGGAATTGTTTTGACATGCAGATCAAATTGTTGAAACGGGCATGTCCAATGACACATAATAAAAAATGAACAATTTTCTATTTGTGAGACTTTGAAGAAAAGACATCAACTTGCAAAAGTGGGTACCTTTCTCAAGCTGGAGTTGGAAGCATATCTTCTTGCCAAGCAATCAACGATTGTCGAGTCGGCTTTTCAAAAAAATAGGTCACTAAACCCCTACAAATGAACATTTCCCAGAATTTTAACCCAGATAACAAGCTTTACTGAACCATGCCTGATAATTCAGCTTGCATACACAGCTTGGTTAGAAAACAAATGGGTTGACTCATTTTTAAGAATCGACAACAGTTCACACAAAAAGATTCAAACATTTCTAGTCCAGTCTCTTGTTTGTGGTAGCGTTAATATTCCCAGCAATTAATCAGAGTGAACAAAGAAAAGGTTACTTATTTTCTAAGAAACAACTACCTTTTACAAAAAGAGACCTAACTTTTATTGTTTTAGCCTCTTGTATTTGGTGGTTTTCACTCTCCCAGCAACAAATCAGAGTGAAAAGGGAAGGTCATGAGTAACTGCAACAGAAAGAGAAAGGCATAACCTTTGAAGAAGGGAGCTGGCTAAGTTACAGAATCTGTAACTTACAGATCCAGCTTAGCCAGCTCTTAATTGGATGCATTTGGATGGTTTTTCCTCTCTCCTCAGGACACGTGTGCTCTTCTCCTTGGGTGTGTATGTTACAGATTCTGTAACACAGCAACCTCCTTGAAGAAGACATTGTGGTCGAGACTTGTGGAGAAACTGAAGGACGTGAAAGTGGTCAAAGTTGACTGAGTTGAAAAAGAAAGGTGGGTTTTGGAAAATGTGTTTCTTGGCTTGCAAGAAACAGCAAAGCAACGAAGAACAAATGCCATCTTTGTCTCTTTGTCTCCTCCTCTCTGTATAATTGAAAGTTTGACGTTGACGTTTCCTGTCCTACTATCTGTAGCTTATCATGAGACTTTTTGGATCCACGCTATAATGCATCCGACAAGAAGCAGGTGTGTCATTCTATTTACAAGGAAATGAAAGTGTCACACAAATGTCAACTATAGTGAATTGCGTAATTAAATTCAACATATCAAATGAAAACAAATTGCATAAATAATTTATCATATAAAATGAATACATTATCAACTAAAATAATCACAATGTCATTCAAGGAACACACTAAACAAGTACATTGTCCAGCAATATTACTAAGTAATTATACAAACTACAATGACTGAAAAACGAAAAGTCTTCATGTAGATTCAGCTATCATTCCTTAGATTCAGCTATCATTCCTTATGTTCTACATCTCTTGAGCTAAATTATCTCGCCAAATAATCCACTCATTTGAAAGCTCAATTGACTCAATAAATTGTGTTTCATCAACATTGTCTCGAATTCCATCGTTATCTATTTCTTCTCCCATGACATTGATGAGCATTTCCTTTCTTATGAAATTATGCAACATACAACAAACAAAAATTATATGCCGTTGTGTTACAATATCATAAAAGACAGGACTTCTCAATATAGCCCATCTCTTCTCCAATATCCCAAAACATTGTTTAATCACAATGCAAGCACTTGAGTGTTTCATATTAAAGAATTCTTTTGGCATATGAGGTTGTTGTCCATCACGAAATTCGCTCAAATAGTAACATTCTCCTCTATATGGTGAAAGAAAATCCATCCCATTAGTGTAGCCAGCATCAACCAAATAATAATAACCTATTAAGAGAATAAGAAATCATCATATAAAAAAATTATTCGCTAAATAATATATCCTTACAAGCTAAAGAAAAATTGGTTAGATGTATTACCATGAGGAACTTTTAACCCATTTCTTCTAGTTAAGGCATCTCTTAGCACGTGCATATCATAAGTTGAACCTTCCCATCCTAATAAGACATATGTAAATTGCATATCTTGGGAACAAACCCCAAGACATTTATTGTATTCTCATTTTTCCTAGTTCTATATCTTAGTTTATTGGGCCTCTGAAACGTGAAATTCTACAATAAACCATTAAAAAAATAATGAGTTAATCAACGAAAGTGTATTAGAGAAGACATTGATTTGAAGAATTATTATACTTACTGTAAACCACTTCCATTTTGGTTCCGTTAAATCCTCCATAATTAGCTCAGGTTTTTTCCTAAACTCCTTTTGACATCTAATCATTGCCTTCAAATACTCTTGGAAACATTTGCTAACTGTTCTTCTGAATCTTTTGATGTTAAAACCAACAACCCCATTTTTCATGTGATATACTAAAATCGACAAAAACATTACAACCCCTCTGGAGGCACATTTATACTTCTAACCAAACTCCCTTTTCACAAAGAAGCTTACATAATTTGAAAAATGTTTGTCTATCCTTTCTTAATTGCGACAAACATTTCACATCACTTTCAAATACCAAGACATGCAAATGGGACAATTGTTGGTTGAACTCTATATACCGAATTTGGACATTCCAACCTCCATTCATAAGGTAAGTGAAAATAGGAAGACATAGCAGTGCACACATCGATAATCATTTGCAACATGACAACTACCTCTTGTATAACTACCAAGACTCTCTTCTTTTTTGCTAATGAACAAGTCATCCTATAGCTTAATAGGGAAAAATAGGGAAAAGAAAAGAAAATTAGATAAATAACATTATAGGCAGTGACGTTAATAATAAGATAAAAGATGCAGTTGTCTAGTATGAAGATAACAAGACATTTTGATGTTTGAGACCAATGGTACATAAATTAAATGTAAATATAAGATTATGATAAACTAAGAAGATAAGTTTAGGACCCCCAAAAAAGAATAAAACTAATAAAAAGTTACAAATAAAAGTCAGCAAACATTGGACAACAATCCCAACAAAAAAAAAATCATCTAGTTGTTGAAATATTATTGTTTTACTATAATAGAACAGCGAGCAATTTGTTGTTTATTGGTCATAAGATTCAAACTTATACAAGAGTTAACCTTATCATTTGGATCCACACTTTGGTTTATTAATTTTAAATTTTTGTTGCTTATGCAGCAAGGACAACAGTGAGTGATCAGTAGTAGTACTTTTAGAAAAAAAAAATTAGTACTAAAAAATTGACTAATTTGGAAAATTTTTCCAATTTAGTTTCGTATTATATTCTGTTGAGTGTTAGAAAATATATATTTATAAAGGAGAAAATCGTCATTTTACAATTCAAGTCTTACTAACACCCTTACTTTTATGTATTTAAGCTTCTTGTGATTTAATTACCTGTGTTTTATTTTAATTAAGTATTTTATGTATTTTAGGGGCATCATGGTCATTTAACAATGAACGAGAAATCAGACGGCAAAACGGACATCACTTTTGAACTCAAGACAGTCGAAAACCTTAGGAAGAGCATAAAAGGAAAAATATCATTGTTCACATGTATGACACTATTCACATGTACGATACTGTCTATGATACTGTTCACGACACTATTCACACATACGGAACAATGACGTGACATTGACCGATGATGTGGCATTGACTGATGAGGTGTCACGATTCTATTGGACAAAATTTATATACACTGTTGATCGGTGACGTGGCAGCATGTTAGTGGACTAAAAATCGCACATACGGTACATGCATATACACAGGATTATTTTCAACCAAACCGTGTCACTGTTCAAACCGCGTGGTCAAACCGCGTACTGTTGATTGATGACGTGGCGCAATCCTGAGCGTCCAAACTATTTTTAATCCGATGGTCATGATTTACTCAATGTATCTATAAAAAGGGAGCCTCCCCCCTAATTTGATATCTTTGAATCCATTTTTGGGCTCTATTTTCTGTAATTCCTTCTCCATCTTGTATTTTCTACGTATTTTAATAAATTTCTATTTTGTCCCTAGTTCAATTATGAGTAGCTAATTTTCTTTCAAGCTTGAGTTGAAGGTAAAGTCTCAACATGTGTCATGGGCTTTATTTGGTAAATTTACTTTCTCGTCCCCTCTAATTATTGTGGATGTTTTGACTTTTCGTCGACAAATAATAATAATCTTGTCTAGATATAGCCCTGATTTCACCGGCTCCCTAGTACAAGGTTATTATTATTTGGCACGATAAGTCCTTAGCACCATATTGATTAGAGTGTGGTTCATGAGGTGTGGATTCCTCCCTCATGATTTAATTGACACTAATAAGGAATATTTAACCCATGGTGCATGTTGATACGAATCCAGATACCCAAGTGCTTCATTTCAATAGATTTATCTTCAATTTATTCTCGCCATTTTAATTTAAGTTTTAGAATATTCCAAATTATTTCCACCACAAATCCAATTACCCAATTCAAAAATTAACTCTACACGTGATTAAAATCTACCTCCTCGTGGGATCGACACTCGTTACCATTAATCTATTCTACAATAGATTCGTGCACTTGCGAGTTCAATAAAATTTGCACAACAAGTTTTTGGCGCCGTTGCCAGGGAGGTAAGTTATTTTAATTCGTAGAATTAAGTTTTATGAATAATTTCTTTTATTTCTTTTCTTGTATTTTTTATTAAAAAAAAGAAAAAAAATGAATATGCATTTAGAGGTAATAATTTCTTTTCTTTTTTTCTTCTTTAAAGTTTTGTAATTTAATTTTCAAGTTTTTTTTTGTAATTTTTGTTTATCTTATTAATTTATTTTTAGTTAATTTATTTCACGTATTTGTTTTAGTGTTTTTATAGAAATGTTTTAACAGCGTGATAAAGTTAGTACCGTAATTTCTCCTTCTTCTTTATTTTTATTTGTTTTGTTCCCATTTATTTATGTTCTTTGCATGCATGGTCGAATGTCATTATTACCTAACCTTGAGTCTATAAACCTTGAATTAGAAAAAACATTGCGCACACACAAATAAGTTACAAATAAAATGGATTTACAACAATAAGCACCACCACATGAGAGGCCATTTAAGGACTACTTTAGTTCCTTAGCTAATTTGAGCACATCATGCATAAGATACCCAAATGTAGTTGCTAGGAGTTTTGAACTAAAACCTAGTGTCCTAAATTGTCTCCCAATATTTTATGACCTAGAAAATGAGGACCCATATAATCATTTGAATGATTTTCATGCTGTTTGTCAAACATTTAAATATGATAATTTTTCAGATGATGATGTTAAACTTAGACTATTCCCATTTTCTTTAAAGGATAGAGCTCGTTCATGGCTCAATACATTGCCTGCTAATAGCATTGCATCATGGGAACAAATGGTAACAAAATTTTTGAATAAATATTTCTCAGTGCATAAAACCAATGCTATTCGCAGGGAAATTTCAGAGTTTACCCAAAGAGAAGACGAGCAGTTTTTTGAAACATGAGAGCGATTCAATGGGCTACTCTTGAAGTGTCCACATCATGGGTACACAAAATGACACCAATGCCAATACTTTTTGGAGGGATTATTGCCGAATGTGCAAGAATGACTAATGACAACAAGTAGAGGAGAGCTAATGTCAAAAAATGCATTAGAGATTTGGAAATTCTTCCAGCGGCAAGTGGATAATTTCCAACAACGGAGTCGGTCATTCAGGAATGCTAAAAGAATTAAAGGAGTGAATGAGGTTCACATTGGCGAGTCAACTTCGGGAATCAAAAAAGTTAAGGAGATGGTTGAAGGTCTCTCAAGAACAAATAGCATCGTTAACGACTGCTAAATCAACAGAACCACATGACCATGACTCATACTCAGATCAAGCCAATGCCATAGGTGTAATGAGAAAACCATCAAATTACAACCCATACTCCAACACATATAACCCTGGATGGAGAGACCACTCCAATTTTTCATGGTCTCAAGGATTCCAACAGAATGGACCAGCAGCTCCAGCTCCACCAATGCAACCAATTCTTCAAATTCCTCAAGCCTCTCAGCCACCATTTAGACCATACAATCAGAACCAGAACTACTCTTAACCCAGACCATGGGATGATGTATTCCAGAATTTCAAAAATGTTACTCACTCTACGATTGAGCAACAAAACCGCACCATTGATGGACTACGAAATGAGATGAGAGCAGGCTTCAACTCACAAGCCCAATCAGTTTCAAGCCTCGAGAAGATGGTGGGATAGCTTACTTCTTCAGTTCAGACCTTGGCAATGACTGTTGAGAAAGACAAGTTTCCAAGTCAACCAGTGCATAATCCTAAAGGAGTGCATAAAGTAAGTATCAGTTTACCACAGCAGCATGGAGAGGTCAAAGCAGTCATGACATTGCAAAAAAGCAAAGAAGTAGACAAGAAAGTGGAGATGCCAGTGACAAAAGAAAATCAAATTGTACCTGTGAATGTTGAGGGCTCACCATCGGAAGAGAAAGAAGAAACCAACCCACGAGAATATGTTCCCAAAGCTCTATTTCCTCAGAGGTTAGCTAAAGGAAAGAAGGGAAAATCCACATGTGAGATTCTTGAAATCTTCAAACATGTAAGTGTTAACACCCCTTTGCTTGATGCTATAAAATAAATTCCATCTTATGCCAAGTTTCTTAAAGACCTTTGTACTAAAAAGAGAAATATTCATGTTCAAAAGAATACATTTTTAACAGAAAACGTTAGCTCTATACTTCAACACAAAATTCCTCTAAAATGCAAAGACCCAGGCTCCCTCACTATCTCATGTAGTATAGGGAACCATACAATTGAGAATGCTTTATTGGATTTAGGAGCTAGTGTAAATCTGTTACCATACTCAATATTTGTGAAACTTAAACTGAGAGAATTACACCCAACTCCAGTGGTGTTACAGCTCGCAGATCGGTCCACGAAAATACCTTGTGGTATTGTAAATGACGTGCTTATCCAGGTAGACAAGTTTTATTTTCCTGTTGATTTCATTGTAATTAACACTCAACCAATACATGATTCAAGAAAGCACATCCCCATTATCCTAGGCCAACTTTTCTTGGCAATTGCTGATACTCACATTCAATGCAGGATCGAAAATATGCAGTTGTCCTTTGGCAACATGATTATGGAGCTAAATATCTTCAACATTGCCAAACAACCACACAATGCAGATGATGGAATTGTTGATGTTGATTTAATAGAAGCATTAGTTGATAATACTTTTCTTTCAAACCTCAGTGATGATCATTTACAAACATGCTTAACTCACTTTTGTTTGGATTTTGATATTGACAGATCGGTCGATGAGGTCAATGCTCTACTTGACTCAGCACCATCCATGGACACTAATAAATGGAAGTCAAGAGTTGAACAACTAACACCATCAGAGAAGAAACTCATCCCATCATCAGAATCACCACCGAAACTCGAGCTCAAATCATTACCCAACACATTAGAATATGCATTTTTGGGAGAAAAAGTACTATGCCGGTAATCATCTCATCATCCCTCAATGAAGAACAAAAATGTAAGTTATTGGATGTTTTAAAAGAGCACAAAGGAGCATTAGGATGAACCATAGCAGACATAAAAGGTATAAACCTAGTAGACTACATGCATTACATTCACCTTGATGAAAATACTAAACCTACTAGGGAAATGCAACGTCGGTTAAATCCTAATATGAAAGAAGTTATTAGAACTAAAGTCCTTAAGCTATTAGATGCATGTATCATTTACCCCATTTTTAATAGTTTATGGGTTAGTCCTGTGCAAGTTGTCCCCAAAAAGTCAGGAGTCACAGTAGTTACCAATGCTGATAATGAATTAATACTAACTAGAGTAACTACAAGATGGCGTGTATGCATTGATTATAGAAAGTTGAATTCTGTCACACGTAAAGACCATTTTCCTTTACCATTTATCGATCAAATGCTTGATAGATTAGCATGACATGGATTTTATTGCTTTCTAGATGGCTACTCAGGATACAATCAGATCCTCATAGCACCAAAAGATGAGGAGAAAATTACTTTCACTTGCCTTTTTGGCACATTTGCATATAGGAGGATGTAATTTGGATTATGTAATGCACCTGCCACATTTCAACGATGGATGTTAAGCATTTTTTCTGATATGGTTGAACGATTCCTTAAAGTCTTTATAGATGACTTTTCTATTTTTGGTGACTCATTTGATCCATGTTTACATCATCTAACACTAGTTCTGCAGAGATGTATCGAGAAAAACTTAGTCTTAAATTGAGAGAAGTGTCATTTTATGGTAAAACAAGTTATTGTTCTCGGTCACATCATTTCAAGCAAATGTATTGAGGTTGACAAAGCCAAGGTGGATCTCATTTCTAATCTTCCTCCACCTAAAATAATCAGAGAAGTAAGATCTTTCTTTGGGCATGCTGGTTTTTATAGACGTTTCATTAAATATTTTAGCAAAGTTTCTAGACCCTTATGCAATTTACTTGTTAAGGATGTACCTTTTATCTTTGATGATTCATGTCTTGTGGCATTTGAAAAACTAAAGCAATTGTTGACATCATCACCTATCATTCAGCCCTCAAATTGGAGCTTACCATTCAAGCTCATGTGTGATGCATCTGATTATGCAGTAAGAGCAGTTTTAGGACAAAGAGTTGATTGAATTCCCCATGTTATTTACTATGCTAGTATGACATTGAATGATGCACAGTTGAACTATTCAACTACTGAAAAAGAAATGTTAACAGTAGTGTTTGCATTGAAAAAATTTCGATCTTATCTCATTGGTTGTAAAATAATTGTGTTCACCGATCATACTGCTCTTAAATATCTTCTCACAAAGAAAAATGTAAAAGCTAGACTAATTCGTTGGGTGTTACTTTTGTAGGAATTTGACTTGGAATTCAAAGATAAGAAAGGCACAAAAAATGTTGTGGAAAACCATCTCTCTTGTCTCCATTTTGACATAATTACATAGCCATTAACATTGAATGAGTCATTTCCAGATGAACAATTAATGAGTGTGGAAATATTACCTTGGTATGCTGATATAGTTAATTATCTTGTTACAGGTCAACTTCCAGAGCATTGAACCAAGCAAGACAATGCCAATTTTTTTTGTGGAAATAAAGAATTTCTTTTGGGATGACCCCTATTTGTTCAAGTATTGTGTAGATCAAATTGTTAGATGATGTGTCCCAGAAAGAGAAATTCAGAATATTCTTTCATTCTGCCATGAACAAGCTTGTGGAGGCCATTTTAGTGCTAAGAAAACAGCAATTAAAGTTTTACAATGTGGTTTCTATTGGCCAACTATATTTCGAGACGCTTACACCTTCTGTTCTTCATGTGATAGGTGTCAACGAATGGGGAGCATTACACGAAGGAATATGATGCCACTAAATCCAATTTTAGTAGTTGAGATTTTTTATGTATGGGGTATCGACTTCATGAGACCCTTTCCCCCTTCTTTTGGCCATCAATACATATTAGTTGCTGTTGACTACGTATCGAAATGGGTAGAAGCAATTCCATGTAGAACCAATGATTATAAGGTGGTGATAGGATTTTTTAAAAGTAACATTGTTTCACACTTTGGATTTCCTCAAGCGATAATCAGTGATGGTGGTGCCCACTTTTGTAACAAAACATTCAAACTCTGTTAACAAAGTATTCAATCACTCACAAAGTGGCGACCCCATATCATCTGCAAACCAGTGGCCAAGTTTAGATTTCTAATCGAGAAATAAAGCACATATTAGAAAAGACGGTGAGGCCAGACAAAAAAGATTGGTCATTAAGACTTGATGATGCATTATGGGCATATAGAACGGCTTTCAAGACCTCGATTGGGATGTCACCCTACAGGCTAGTATATGGAAAAGCTTGCCACCTACTTGTGGAACTTGAGCATCGTGCATATTAGGCCATTAAGAAATTCAACTTTGACATGCAAAAAGCTAGCTCAGAAAGAAGATTACAACTGGCAGAACTTGAAGAAATTCGCAATGATGCGTACGAAAATGCCAAAATTTACAAGCAGCGAATGAAATTCTTCCATGAGAAGCAAATTATGAGAAAATCTTTCACTCCAGGTCAGAAAGTGCTTTTATTCAATTCTCGCTTATACCTATTCCCAGGTAAATTACGCTCTCGTTGGTCTGGCCCATTTATTGTTCATACTATTTTTCCACATGAGGCAATTGAAATCAAGGACCCAAAGAACGGTGTCACGTTTAAAGTTAATGGTCAAAGATTGAAGCCATATCTAGAGTACCAACCACATAGAGAGGACACCGAAATAAATTTGAGTGACCCACCAGATTTGAATTAAGTTTTTTTTTCTTTTCGGTGATTTTTTTTCTTTCTTTTTATTATTCTTTTGCTAATTGAAATTATTTTTGCATAAGTATGTTTGTTTAACCATTAAGTTTTCTCTTATCATTATTAATCATGAGTGTCATAGCTAAACAGTTCCTCCTGGACATTCTTAAACCATTTCAATGTGTAAAATCTCATCTCAAAAGGCAGATTCGATTTTGTAAAACACATCGTATTTGGGCTCTGTAACCAGCAGAGTTATTATCCTTTATTGAGGATTTAGAAAGCCAACTCAGAGACATTGAGAGAAGTGTCTACAACATCCAATTGGAGCTTGAGGTAAATTCAATAAGAGGACGACTGTAATTTTCTTTATGTGTTTTAATTTTTTTTTGTGTGCTTTAGTTTGTTACCTCGGTGAAGTGGCGAATAACGGTACTCTGTGACAATCAAGTCGATTACTTCAGTTTTCCATAATAACTGATATTCTGAGGGGAATGTATGGACAAAAATGAGATTCTAGCGAAGCTTCACAATTGATTCCCTCTACTTCTTCAGAATGCCCGCCTTGCAATCTATAAAGCTCGGTCCGAACGCATGCGATTGCTCATGAGGAATAACATACCTGCTGACATTTGTTGGTTAATCGAGGCTAAAGTACGATTGGCAGGTGAGTTACCTCCAAAATATATTGCATACATGCATGGTTGTGGTAAAAGAAATTATGCAAGAAAACAAAGAGCTTGAAGGATTTCTGTTGCTTGTCATAAGTGTGCCAGAATGAGTTGCGATAAAAAATCATGTTCTTTAGGAATGGTGTCTGAAACAAAGTAGATAAGATTCAATTCATTAGGGATAGCTTGAATAAGGAGTCATTGGATGATATCATTTTATCTCTTAAAATGCATCCCAGTGGATATGTGCAAGTAGCGATTCTCCAGTTATGGAGATTATTCCAGAAAGAGCATGCACGATATAGTCTCGAGAATCTGACTATAAACGGCCTTGTTTGCCAATTTATAAGAAAACTGGATATGAAGCCTATCATTGACCCATAGAGGGCGTTCAAGCCGTTTCTGGACGTAAAACCAGAGGAAGATGTGAGCCACAGTCGCAACTACCTGTAAATATCCTTTTACTTCACTGTTATTTTATTTCACTGTTGTTTTACCATTTGCATTATTGTCTTTAATAATTTTATTTTATCATTGTTTTTTTTTTCTTTTTACTGTTTCTTTTTTAACTCGCGAGCCATGTGCTTTACGCCTTATTTGACACTGACATATTACCTCATACACAGCCGTGACCCACTGTCACCAAGATTCTTAAATATGATTTTTTATTAAGCACTCACAAATTATATTTGAGAAGTATCACAATGGCAGCTACTCCCAATAGACAATTCAAGAACATTTGTGTACTTTCTAGATTTAATTATAGTAAACATAAAGAGTTCGTTGAGGCAGCCATAGATCTTGGTCAAAGCATAAAAGAGAGAAAATTACACTTGGTGTATGGAGGAGGTAACCGAGGATTATCAAAATTGGTCTTAGAAGCTGCTTTTGTCAGAGGAAGACAAGTGTTAGGCATCATCCCAAGAGTCCTAAAACCTTTGGACAATTTGTCTGACTCACCGACTGGAGAAGAGTTAGTCGTCTCAGGTATGCAAGAAAGAATAGCTGAAATGCTTAATCATGCTTATGCTTTTATTTTCCTTCCAGGAGATCTTGCAACACTAGAGGCACTTATCACAGTAGCATCTTGGGCTCATCTGCACATTCACCAGAAACCCATCGATTTGTTAAATGTCAATAACTTTTATGATGGCTTCATCGCATTTCTTAACCATGCAATAAAAAACTATTTCATTCATTCCACAGCAAAAAAGCTTTTTATTTGTGCTCACACTGCTAATGAGCTACTTGATGTATTACAAGCTTATAAACCAGAGCCAGACTCAAGGACCCTTGTGTTGGAGTCTCTAAATAATGATGGTAACAGTAGCCGCAGTAAGAAGTACAAATTAGATTTAACTCTCCACTTGTAAATATTTTCTTTTATGTTGCACCACCCAGGTGATGTCTTCTAAACTCTACTTCTTTCCTTTAAAACATTGAGTACAATGTATCGTTCTCGTTGGGGGGAGGGAATAGTTGACAATTGTGGAATGCTTCAATCTTGGTTAAGTTTTTACTAATTTTTTGTTGTAGAAACTAACTGTTGCTAACTTTTTGTGTTAAAGATGGCTGAATATGAAGTGTAGTTACTCTAGAAACGCGTCTTCTTCGTTTAAAAAAAAAAATTCCAGACATTTTCTTTTTCTTTATTAAGCTTTGATATTCATTTTTTTTACTTCTTCTTTTTAATTTCTCCTTTATAAATATACATTTTCAAAATTTTGAGTCGAAGATGGCTGAATATGAAATGTAGTGCCTAGAAACGCATCTTCTTAGTTAAAAAAAAAATATTTTCTTTTTGTATCATTTTAAGTGTAACTTTTCTAATTAGTTTTTCTAGATCATTTTCACATTTTTGCATGCATATTTTCCTTTCATGTTTAGAATAGGTTGGGGGGTAGAATGTTGTTTGAAAAAAAATTGTGTGATTTATTTTAACATTGGATGACATGATGAATTTCAAATTTTAGTATTTGTATTATCTTTGGTCTTAAGTGATGTTACGCCATGTTTGCTACTCTACATGTTGATGTCGGAGACAAATATGAGTTGCTTGAAGGAATGAACATGTCATAATAAGTACCAAGTGAGTTTTTAAGCATGTCGTTTTTCTTGGAGAGTAACTATTTTGCCAATTCTTCATACAACTTAGCAGTTTATTATTTTATACACGATTTCTAGATTTCTTTTGAGTTAACCCTTAAAATAAAATTGTTAAATTAAAAAAAAAGAGAAAAAAATGTGTGTTGCTACATCTGGAGGCCCATCAACTAGTAGATATGGAAGATTATTTAGAGCCCTAAAAGACGATGGAAATGCCATATTTGATCCGTTTGAGCCTTTCTAGCCATCCCTTTTGTGAAATATTCACAGTTAACCCTTTTGAGCCTTTAAAAAAAAAAAATTTCTTTGTCAAACTTATCATCTTGACCTACTCTGATTTGGAGTATTACCCGATATCTTATAAGTTCCATCACCTATTTATGTTTGAGAAAAATGTAAATAATTATTTTGTTCAGTGAAGTTGTGCCAAACAAAAGCCAAAAAAAAAAAAACAAAAAATAAATTGTTGTTAAAAAAAATAATAATATGTGAAATCCACCTTGCAACTTCCAAAAAAAAAATATCTGCATTTTTCTCAAACATACACTTTGTTTTCTTTATTTTCCCTCCTTTGTTAGCCATGTCCTTAGTATACGTTACGTCCTAATAAAAGTCCTTCTTGATTTTAAGGAACTATAGTCTGAAGTATAAGCTAGTTATATGGGCTAAAAAGATGTAGTGGTGCATAATAAAAAATAAATAAATAAATTGGGTTGACTAGTATTTTTGTTTGACTTGAGATCGTATTATTTCTGAGCTGATGGCACATTTCTTTCATCTTGGTAAGAGCGTGTGACATTATTTCTTTATTATTTTCTCTCAAATTCAGCATTCATTGAAGTGGCTATTTTTATTGGGTTTAATTTCCTTGTGAAAGTGTCACTACTTCCAGTGAGATTTTGGGGTTTGACATGTCATTCCTGAAAACAGCTGTGACAAAGTCTACTGAGCTGATTCATGTGGATGGTTGATGTGGGTGTGATATTTCTTTAGACTGGAGATAATGCTTATATTTTTATTTGATTGCTATCATTAATCTGATTGAATACACAAGATTGTTTTAAAAAAAATTATTTTGGGTTTGAATTTTGTTTTCACTTTATTTGCTAGGGACTAACAATAAACTGGTTAGGGGGTGTGTTGAGTGTTAGAAAATGTATATTTATAAAGGAGAAAATCGTCATTTTACATTTCAAGTCTTACTAACACCCTTACTTTTATGTATTTAAACTTCTTGTAATTTAATTACGTGTGTTTTATTTTAATTAAGTATTTTATGTATTTTAGGGGCATCATGGTCATTTCACAATGAACGAGAAATCAAACGGCAAAACGGACATCACTTTTGAACTCAGGACAGTAGAAAACCTTAGGAGGAGCATAAAAGGGAAAATGTCATTGTTTACATGTACGACACTATTCACATGTACGATACTGTCCATGATACTGTTCACGACACTATTCACACATACGGATCGATGATGTGGCATTGACTGATGAGGTGTCACGATTCTATTGGACAAAATTTATATACACTGTTGATCGGTGACGTGGCAGCGTGTTAGTGGACTAAAAATCGTACGTATGGTACATGCATATACACAGGATTATTTTCAACCAAACCGTGTCACTGTTCAAATTGTGTGGTCAAACTGCGTACTATTGACTGATGACGTGGCACAATCATGAGCGTCCAAACTGTTTTTAATCCGATGGTCATGATTTACTAAATGTATCTATAAAAAGGGGGCCTTCTCCCCTTAATTTGATATCTCTGAATCCATTTTTGGGCTCTATTTTCTGTAATTCCTTCTCCATCTTGTATTTTCTACGTATTTTAATAAATTTTCATTTTACCCCTAGTTCAATTATGAGTAGCTAATTTTCTTTCAAGTTTGGGTTGAAGGTGAAGTCTCAACATGTGTCATGGGCTTTATTTGGTAAATTTACTTTCTCTTCCCCTCTAATTATTGTGGATGTTTTGACTTTTTGTCGATAAATAATAATAATCTTGTCTAGATACCGCCCTGGTTTCACCGGCTCCCTAGTACAAGGTTATTATTATTTGGCACGATAAGCCCTTAGCACCATATTGATTAGAGTGTGGTTCATGAGCTGTGGATTCCCCCTCATGATTTAATTGGCACTAATAAGGAATATTTAACCCATGGTGCATGTTGATACGGATCCGGATACCCAAGTGCTTCATTTCAATAGATTTCTCTTCAATTTATTCTCGCCATTTTAATTTAAGTTTTAGAATATTCCAAATTATTTCCATCACAAATCCAATTACCCAATTCAAAAATTAACTCTACACGTAATTAAAATCTACCTCCTCGTGGGATTGACACTCGTTACCATTAATCTATTCTACAAAAGATTCGTGCGCTTGCGAGTTCAATAAAATTTGTACAACATATTCCATGAATAAAGGCCGTGAATATAGATAATATTAATACTCAATGACCAACTTAATTTTCATTTAGACATTGAAAACCTTCAACAAGCATTTCAAAACATCAAACCCATTAGACGAGAAAATAAGGATTTACAAAGCTAAATCTACTGAGCCCCATAACAGATCATACAAACAAAGAAGTTTTTTTTTTTTTTAATGGAACCTCAACTAAGTGAGCTAGGAAAATATATTAACTAAAAGAAAGTGAAAATAGTACAAGAGAGAAGAAAGAGCAAATGCTAGCCGAGCCCCATAACAGGTTAATGTGAGCTTAATTTATTTATGCATGTTGTTTACGTAAGAATTGGCTAGGCGTTCCATTAGTGTTGAGTTTTATTAGTTGAGTCAGTGAGTCATGTTAGTGAGTTGTAATGGAAGTTAATTTGTATTTTAATTATTATTTTCTAGTAGTTTCATTCAGTTATTGTAAGTTACATTGTCATGTAACCTGTGTTGTATTTAAACTGGAAAAGTGAATGAATAGAGGAGGTTATTCACTTGCTTAATGCTTTTTTTCTGGAGAGAACGGTTCTCTCGAACAACCGTATTTTTCCTTCCTTCTTTATTGCTTATAATATAATTTAGAACATAACATTTGGTATCAGAGCAGTCGTTCCATGGCTGAAGCTACAAGACAAAAGAAAGATGCAGATTTCAAAGCTTTTATTACTGAGAAGATTGAGAACCAAGATGCAATCATGCAGGAGGTCCTTAGCAAACTTCAAAGTTTGACGTCTATGTGTGATAAATTGAGTGTTCAATATGCTCAAGTCAGTACAAACGTTGGCAACCATTTAATGCCAAGAGATCACTCACAAACTGTTGAACCATCTAGCTCTTCTATTAAATCTGTTGACAATAACCTTGTGCGACGGCTGAAGTTGCACTTTCCAAATTGTAATGGTGTGCACCCATATGGATGGATTTATCGGGCTGAACAATATTTTGAGTATCAAAATATTGCAGAGGAGTAGCAAGTGCAACTTGCAAATTTCCATCTTGAAGGAGCAGCGCTTCAATGGTATCGATGGATGACAAAAACTAAGGGCTCAGTCACCTAGACTGAGTTTTCGAGCGCTCTTCTCAAAAGATTCGGACCAACAAAATTTGATGATGGAGGCATGCAGCGGAGGATTTATCCCAGTTAAGACAACAAACAAGTGTTATTACTTACCAAGAAGAGTTTGAGAAACTTTCCCACTTGGTGGATGATTTGCCTGAGCCCTTTTTAGTAGGGTCATTGTTGGGGGACTAAAAAATGAGATACGATTGGAAGTGAAGATGCAATGACCTCGTTCGTTGTCCACTGCTATAGGTCTTGCAAGGCTTGTTGAGGAAAAGTACAACCTCTGTCAAAAGAATTTCATGCCTTGTTCTCTATCTCCTAGTTCTCCTAAAAAGGGTACTTCGAGTACAGGGTTGTTGAGAACTCAGCCTAATGCCACACCACCATCAACTTTTAAACGTTTGACTCCAAGTGAGGCAAAGGATCGGTGAGAACGTGGATTATGTTACTATTGTGATGACAAGTTTGCTCCTGGACATAAGTGTCGTACTCCTCGCTTATTTATGATTGAAGCATCTCATGAAGATGATGAGGTTTTAGATGAAGAAAGTCAAAAGGCACTTGAAAACGTTGCTAGTGATTCAACCTTGAGGACAAGGTTCATTCTAAGGGGGGTAGAATGATGTGAGCTTAATTTATTTATGCATGTTGTTTACGTAAGAATTGGCTAGGCATTCCATTAGTGTTGAGTTTTATTAGTTGAGTTAGTAAGTCATGTTAGTGAGTTGTAATGGAAGTTAATTTGTATTTTAATTACTATCTTCTAGCAGTTTCATTCAGTTATTGTAAGTTACATTGTCATGTAACATGTGTTGTATTTAAACTGAAAAGTGAATGAATAGAGGAGGCTATTCACTTGCTTAATGCTTCTTTTATAGAGAGAACGGTTCTCTCGAACAACCGTATTTTTCCTTCCTTCTTTATTGCTTATAATATAATTTAGAACATAACACAAGTCTTATACAAGTAAAGAAGTAAACAAACTACTGACTTATTACATTTAATTACATATAAGATTACAATAATTACCAGTTAAAAGAAGTAAAATCAGATGATCTTAACCAATGACAATTTTCTTTGATGGAGTATTGGAATAGCAAAAGAGATCACCTTTCAAATCAGAGAAAAGAGAGTTAAAGAGGAGAAACTAAATTTAAACAGAAAATTGTGGATTCTTTTCATACTGCTATCAAAGAATTTACACGGTCGAGTGAGGTTGTATGCATCCACCTGCAATATAATCCCTTAAAGAACCTTTGATTGGACTACACCAATATCTCGCTCACTCGCTATACGTAAATCACGAAATCCCCCTTTACCAAGTATATCCAGGTTTCTAATCAATCCTCTCTAACTAGAAGATGAAAGTATTTCACAGTTCCTTTTTTTTCCTTAAAAAAAAAAACTTTTCTTCATAAATTTGCTAATGGCTTCGAAAAGAAATAAAGAATTATCAAAGAGCAAAGGGTGAAAAATGAAAATAATTTATTTAAAAATAAAAGCATCTGGGAATCATCTCCCATCGCTATTCATAAAATAAATAATTTATTTTTATCTCATTGCATGCACGACTAAGCAAAATCCAGACCAGCAGCACGGCTGTTTATAATTATAATTATATTTTGGGATTTATTTTTTATTAAATTTAGGGGTATTTTTATAATTATAATTTTTTATTTTTAAAGCTTTATAAAATAAGAATGGTCTTTTAATTTATTTAGGAATAAAAATATAAAATTATCATTTTATTTAAATTATGTAATTGTGTTAGTACAAAAGTGGCTAGTTGATACAAATTTAAAAAGAAAGGTGGTGCAAAAAATATGTTAAAATTTTATGATGGTTAGATAAATATAAGACAAAAGAGAGGTGATTCAATGATAATTTTCCTTCAATAAAATATAAAAAAAGGGAAAAGGACATTCAACCCCCCAACGTTTAGGAAAAGGGACAAAAAACCCCTCAACGTTTCAAAAATGACTTATAACCTCCTTTCCGTTAACAAACACCGTTTGTTTTAACAATAAATTTATTTTTAATTTTTAATTTTTAATTACTATTATACCCTTATAATAAATATAAATTAATATATTGATTTGAGACATGTCACAATTAATATTTTTTTTAAACTAAAAATTGAGATACAATTTACATTTTTGCCCAAATTTATACCTTTCTAATGATCAAACCTTTCATATGTGATTATTACTAATAAAATGAAAATTTGATTAAACCTTTTTTTTCTTTGAGGAATCAAAACCATATTATTATTATTAGAAAGGTATAATATATAGCAAATAATTTTGGCAAAAATGTAATTGTATCTCAATTTTAAGCTTTTAAAAAAATATTAATTGTGACATATCTCAAATCAATATATTAATTTATATTTATTATAAGGGTATAATAGTAATTAAAAATTAAAAATAAATTTACTGTTAAAACAAACGGTGTTTGTTAACGGAAATGAAGTTATAAGTCTTTTTTTAAACATTGAGGAATTTTTTGTCCCTTTCCCTAAACGTTGGGGGATTGAATGTCCTTTTCCCTAAAAAAAAAATGTTCGAAGGTCTACCTTTTCAGTTTTATAACAAACAAAAGATATTACCATCCACTTCTTTTCTAGGATTGAAACCATTTTCATTGATTAAATTTAGTAGTTGGGCTAGTGTCTTTGAGCTAATGCTTTTGATAAGACCATCCCATGAGCATCCCCATCGATTCTGAAGGTTTAGTCGTAGTTTTGCTGCATACTGTGCATTCTGAATATGCACTGCCATGCGGTCACACATTGTGAATGTGTTAGTACTGTGTGTTACCAATTCAGCCCCTTGCTTAGGGTTTTTGCCACTTGCTACACACGCAGAGCAATTTAATTCAGGGAGCAGCAGCCAGCATATCATTCTTACAACACAATCTTTTCTTGCCATGCTGCTGTATCAGAAGTTTCAATGTGGACCTAACTAGCCAATGCCAACTTTGATAGGTCAAAAGGCACATTCAAATGTACAAGTTTTAACAAAAGAGGCAGAAAAATGAAGGAGACACAGTATATAATAACAAAAATGTGACAGTTCACAACCTCTACATTAAGAAACAGAACAACTTATTTTCCCACATGCTCCTCCCTTTTCATTGGACCGTTTCTGCAGGAGTAGGGGTATACCAGCCATGGTGAATCTCCACAGCCTTCTTTCTCCTAGCAAGCCGGGACTTTCTGCGAGCACCAGTGTTCCTGTGCAACGTTCCCACTTTCACTGCTTTGTCGATAACTGAATACGCCTCTGCAATCAGCTTCTCAACTGGAAGAACTTCCTCAGGTTGTGCATCAGGTTTCTTCCTGAGCCCATCCAGTGCTTCCAAAACCTGGAATCAGAGAGCAAAAACTTTATGACACAATCACACTTAACAAAATAATCTCCATTGCATATTTTCAAAAAAGTTTTGCATATATTTGCATAAGCAAAAATATAACTTTGTGACGTTGAAGAAATTTTCATTAAAACCCACCTCATCCTTCACTATCATCACGGTTTACCATTGTGCACACAAATCAACAGCAGTATTATAAGCACACAAGCAGCCATAAAGAGAGACAGGGGGAGAGGAGAACCCCTCTCTTTAACGTATAAATTAAGAATTCTCTTCATCCACAGCCATCCAATTCCTAACACTTGATATGACTCATCAAATACCATTATTCCAATTCTAAGTTCTATGCATGATACAGTTTTACAGATGAACTTTAAAACGCACTTTACTGTTATTACCATATGACTTCCCTCAAATGATTCGGTCAATGGTAAAACTAAAATCTAGAAGTGATGCTGCCCTAGTTCTCGCACAAGGAACACTTTTTCCAGGACAAAAAGCCAAGAACTCCATGAGCATCCGCATGATGCACAAAGTACAAGATTTTTTCAAAATTAGAACTCAAGCATCTTACACTAACTGTGATAAGTTAAAACAAACAATGGCGAATCCTTTCAAAATCCCTACCATAACTATAAATGGCAACAGAACACCCTCAAAAGCCAATTCAAGATTTTGACTTTAGAAACTTTCATTTAATGAAGCGTTTCGAGTATTATCGCAGCCAGAATAGGTACCATCAACATGTGGAGATGGGTCCTTTTAGATGAGGATGCAGCATAGGAAACATGCTCTCTGCTTGAAAAATACACCAGGCAACATGGCTATCTGTGTCCAGGAAAGGACTACACAAGCCTCACATATATATTTGTCTTTTCAATTTGCATGCTGTTGAGAAGAAATGCAGTTACAATAATGCGCAAGAATTCTTGATTTCTTTCCATTTCTTAAGTACATCGAAAAAGAAATTGAGCAGCATCACTTAAAGCTCATGTCTTATACTAGCATTGTCTCACATTCCAATTGTTAACAAATGCTTCACATTGTAGAAGCATGTAGAACACTTAGGAAAACTTTGAAGAAACACTATCATCTTTGCCGGTCTCCCTCCCTAATTCTCAACAGAAAATACTACTCCCTCCCTAAAAGAGTTTAATTCTTACTGAATAGTACCAAATACCATATGAATTTTAATCAAATGCAAAATGATGATGCACAAGAGATAGTGTGAACTTTACTGGCAGCAAAAAGACCTATTTATTTCAGAAGCACAGTTTCATCCGTTTCTAACAAAACATTTCTATGTAAAAGAAACCATATTATCTAATAACAAGGAGTGGGTAAATCTAAGCAAAATACATAAGTTTTAAAACTAAGTTTGCAAATTCATCATATACCTTCTTCATGCGGGTTTTGACTTCAGATTTCCTAGATTTGTTATAGATGCGCCTTTTCTCAGCTTGACGAGCCCTCTTTGCAGCTGAATCAGCTTTCTTCTTAGTAGCTGCCTTGCAAACAACTGAATGACGCATTGGCCTCTGGATTGGGCTCATTGTGAGGGAGCCTAGATTCACAAAGCACCCAGAATTCACTCAAAAGAAGCCCAACGATTTAAATAATAAAGACAAGTAAAGAAATACCAAATTAAGCGTTTCGTTACAATAAAGTATGCATTTTTGGACTAAAAAACTCAATTTTGAATAACTACACAAGCTGTTTGGTTTAACTGGAGGTGGGTTTTTTTTCCCCCCTTTTTCCCTATCCCAATTCTTTAGAACTCACAAAATGAACCATCAATTACCAGCTTTTCACCATTTTCTTCATATTTTTCAACTCAACCAAACAGGAAAAAGAAAAGAAGAAGAATTTGTCAAAAAAAAAAAATGATACAAGAGAGAGTGAGAGAGATGGGTGAGTTAGAAGTTACATTACATTACCTGTGGAGAAGACATTGTGGGAGAGCTTATTGGAGAAACAGAGAGATTTGAAAGTGGCGAAGCTGGAGTGAGAAGAAGAGTTGTTGTTTAGTGAGAGGGTCTTGAATTTTGATTGAATCGTTAAACAAGACGATGATGATAAGCAGTGAAGTGCCATCTCTCTCTTTGTTTTTGTTTATCCACTCGGCCACAGTGGGGGTCGGACGGGTGATGAAGATATAGAGCAGTTCCTCTTTAGTCCATCTGTTGTGTAATAAAAAAATCAAATTAATAATCTGTCTCATCCATATAGAACGACATGTCGTTCTTGCTTGTACTGACGACGTCGTTTCTGGCCGGCCATACGCAGATTCTACCATTTTATTTGCAAAATTGTGGCAATCTACTAGAGGTCGTTGCGCCTAAAAAATTTGAAGAAATCAATCAACCCCCCAACACATAAGGCCATGAATTACCATTAGGGATGGCAATTGTACCCGTAAACTCACAAATCCCCCCAAATCCACCCGCCAAAACCCGCCTGTTGCGGGTAATTTTACCTGTTGCGGGCGAGTTTAGTATTATAAATTAAAACCTGCACATGGATGCGGGTGGGTTTGGTATTAACCTTATATTCGGTGGATACCCGTATGGATATCCATCAAACCCGCAATATTTTTTTCAAATATTTTTAATTTAATTTAAATCTAAAAATGTATAAAGAAAATAATGTTATTAATTAAATTACCAAATAGCCAAAGGCTCAAAGTTGTGTATGTGTGTATGTGGCCTATATCCTATTCTAAAGTCATAATCTAAAGAAAACTAAAGGCATTTTCCTTCGAATTAGTATTTAAAAATATTAATCTTAATTATTATTATAGGCATTGTGTTGGATGGGTGCTTATGGTGGTGAATGAAATAAATATCTTCTCTTGGAGCTTGTTTTAAATGATAATATGAAATGTAATTATTATTTTTAGATACTAGTTTGTGTTTTTTAAATAAATTTGTGTAATTTATACTTAAATTTGAGAATTTGTGTTGAATTGATGTGGAAATTTTAATTTTTCATTTACATTATTTAAATATAAAATTGAGTATGTTATATGAAATTTGAGGTTATTATTATAAATTTATATATTAAACATTTGTGATTTTAAATACGAAAATCCGCAAAAAATTCGCCGAATACCATTGCGGGTTTGGTAATTGTTAAAACCCGCTGCGGGTGAATTTTTGTAAAAAAATTAAAACCCGCTACGGATTGCGGGTGGATTTAGTAATTTAAATTTTGTACGGGTTTGGGTTTGGTAATGGCAAACCCGCTGCGGGCGGTGCCCATTGCCATCCCTAATTACCACTAGCCACAAGGCCAGTAAATATTTGAGACACAAAAATAAGGTTTGATGAATAATAATAGCAATAATGATAATAATAACCTCGTAAATGAAGCATTTTTCTTTAAATTTCGAGTTATTTTTCTTAAAAATAACTTTTGAGTTAAATTCATGAAAATTGCGAGGAAAATCGCGGCTTCCCTTTTATTCTGTTTTATTTGTCTTTGGTTTCATGTTGTATTGTGGTGTGATTCTTCTTTGCAGCAGTAGCAAAGCTTTCATGGTTTCACATCCCCCAAGTCCCATGAAGCAGTGCTCTACAATCTGTGTCTACCCCGTGAAAGTTGTGAAGTTCCTTAATGGCCCAACCACATTCTTGCAATTTAAATGTAAGCAAGAGAGGTTAGTCCAGACTCCGGACATGTAACTGTGAGGCTGATTGCATAAAAAGTTCAAAAGTTTTATGTGAAGTGTTTAGGCACAGAAATTTACAAGGCCTTGGAAGTTTTTTCAGTCAACCCAAAAGCGAAGATGCCAGAGTCCTTGCCTCGACAATGGCCTTGTGCCCTAGTCCTGTATCTTAAAGAGAACTAGAACCTCTGCTCCGTCATCACTACAGGCTGTGCTTCAACACTCTTTCTTGCTAGATATGGACCCCTTCTAACAGCTTCATCAAGCTGCATACACAAGGGGGCAAAAAAAAAAAAAAAAAAAAGAAACATCAATCAAGATGAAGAGCCATTGAAAAATTGGACCAGAAAAGAGTCATATAAGAGCCAATGGGAGAGGTTGCGGGTAGATCGAGCTTTGTCAGCAGATGCAGCATGCAACTGGAAATGCAAATCACATTTCTTGCATAACCAGTGTCTGCCTATATCACCAGCTATGACATGATTGCCCTCCCAAACAAGGAGATACAAGTAGAAGAAACTAGGAAAGAAAACAGCACAATATGTCAAAGATAGATCTAACCTTTTCGCCTATGCCAGCAAAAGCGGGGTCACTGACAAGTTCACTCGAGACAAAAGCCTTACAAATTGCCTTGCAACAATTGTATCTAGCTTCCATACCTAAAATTTTCCATTAAATACTTGAGAGAGAGACTTGATTTCAAACCTCAAAAGAAAGGAGCAAATGCTCAAACATTCACTTCCATGAAAATTCAAAATTGTAATGATCGCAGCAACTAGAAAGACAATACTCTGTAATCACGCAATATGCTGATTACTACAATTAGGAGGTGAATAGGGAATTGAAAATAGACCTATTTTTGTTGTTTCAGTACTTGCATCAGTCACTGTGTTTATTATCTCTTGTTTTGAGCAAAGCTCCATCAGGCACCATGGCCGAGCCACCAACCCAGTTATCATTCTGTATCCCTGAAAATACACACACAATAATGCCACATCAAATTTCTCTGATTAAAGGTCTTCAACAGCTGTGAGCATAAAATTTAAAAAATAAAAAATAAAATACAACAAAAATTGGATATAACAATTTCAAACGAATCACAAGCTCCTCCAATTTTATATGCCAAGCATGTTCTATTCTGCCCTTTTTCAGGCACAAAAACTTATCAAGTGTTCACGTACTTTTTAGTTTCATAATAGTAAGAGGTAAGCTACAAGTTCCAACTCACAGTGAAAGAATACAACGGTAGTCCTGGTCAACAAGGAAGGCTTCAACTTATGAGAGGAAAAACACTATAGTGCCTGACCTAATTAGTCAAAAAGTTAAAAGGTTTTGGGCTTGCATGACTATCTTATAATAAACAACCAACTGAACCACAGTAAAGTAATCTTACAAGTAAACATCAATTCCCAAAGAATCAAAAAGCAACTGCTCACTAGACTGGTGATGATGGCTTAGTGGCGTCTATTGTCCAGACCTTGCCTTGGTCAGAAGCACTTATCAAATATATTTATATGATGGTGAATTACATAAGAACTGGGTGGGCCTTATCTCCATTTGATACGTGTAAATTCAAATGAGTAAAAACAGAAAATAATTTACAGGGACGCAAACAAAAACTAAACACATACAAATAAAGAAGCTTGAGAACATTTCAGAGGTAATTTAATTCGATTCAAGTCTTTTAGTTTTACTCCTCCTTGGTGTGTAAATAGAACACCCATGGAAGTCCATGAAATTTTTATGAAAATCTACAGCATGTTTTTGCTTACTTAAATCTTTTCCTAATTACTCAATTTTTAAGCACCATAATAAATAAGTACCCATATCCATTATCCTTTATCAAAAGGAACCTCCTGATGCAAGAGTTGGATTACACTGTAGTACATGGGAGTATATTAGAGAGCACCCATATAGAGATAACTAAGCAGAGACAAAAACAAATAACCATATTTAAAACAAAAGAAAGATGATTATAACAATAACTGAAAATAAATAAACTTTAAAAAGGCTTTTATGGGTCCACCTGGACTCTTTATTTTGGACAATTATACACCATCAGGCAAAATTTTAATTTGTAAATAATGGATTTAAAATTCTCACCGCCAATCGGATTTCTGCGGCCTGTTGAAGAACTGATAGAAAGAGACCCTGCCAATTATACCGCAAAAGCTTAGTGAAACTTTCTTAGAATGCATAGAAGTAACAATAAACTCATATGAACAAATGTATACAAGCAAAAGAACTTGGACTTATTAATTGAGATGATTCATAAAAGTTATTGTAAAATTAACGCAAATGATATAGTTACAATGACTCACAGCAGATACATAACTTAATTCAACACCATATATTCATTCAATTTGAATTATTACTACAAACAGTGCCCTTCCAATTAAAGAACAATCTGATTTACCAAATTAGTGCAACTAGAGAAAGAGCCATTGAACTTACTGATGGTGTTAGTTTCGAACTCCTGGACGCCACTTCATAAATCAAATGTCGAAGACTTTCTTCGGCATCGGCATTCAAAATTATTTTGTCTTCAGATCGAGTTTTTCCTGCGATGTTTGCTATACCATGCAAAGCAGCCTGTTTACCATTACAAATTGTCATACAAATATTAAAGAAAGAAGGCACAGCACCAAGAAGTTTGCTGAGATAATGTAGATAAGATTACTTTAAGCACAATTCTGACAGCCAGTTAAGTCCTAATGCTGAAAATTTGAAACAACAAATTTCCTTTATGCAAAAGGTCAATTAAAGAAAAGCAGAGCAGCAGCCCACAAAAATAAACTCACTACAAAGGCAGTTTTATTCAATATGAAAAATGATCAGCTACTGAAACTTCCCAGTTCTGTTGAATATAAAAGAAAAGAATATCATTAGCTTACGATATCGAATTCCTACATTTCAGGGATTCAACTTGTTATCACTTCCATTAGGAGATTAAGGTTAGACAGAAAAGAGAGATCCAGGGGAAGTAAAGCACACATGATTTTCCTTCCCCCCCCAAACACCAAAAAGGACAATAAAAGTGACAGAACATGTGCACTTACCAACTGTTTACCATGTCCTTGCCTATCAAAGGCAGCATCAATAACATGTCTTGCAGCTGGTGGCAAACACAAGAGTAGCAGTGTAGCTCCTTGAATTGCTAAAAGGAACACAAATCAGTAGAAGTAAATCTAGAGTTCACAAAGATGGCATGAATAGGTTGGTTAAGCTAGCTACTTAGAAGTGAACAATGAAGCAACAAGCTTCAAGTCCCCAAAATTAACAAATTTCAGATTCTCAATCTGAAACATGCAGTGACATACATACATGAGCCTATTTGACCCAATGCTTCAAGTGCAGATTCACATTCATCAGAATCTTGACTTTGCAAAAACCCCAATCTTCCATCAATTGCTGAGATCACAGTTTTAGCACCTGAATTGACGAGAAACATAAGCACATTACAAACCCAACTACTGATCTTGGAAGATAAACAGTTGCATCCACAAGGGAGGGCGTCTCAAAACAGAGCTTTTTCTAATTTGGAAAAGGATGTACATATATGATAGCAGGAAGAAATTCTACCAGGTAAGCAGCAGTATAGTCAAACCATATAACAACTTATTGAAAATCCATTTTCGCTAATGCAGCCATTTGGTCAAATGAATTCATAGGGCCCTAGTGCAAGTCAATAACCACAGAAAGAATAATGGTAGTTACTGAGGTACCATACAAGCCATTAACCAGAAACATAGAAGCAGGAGGAAGGTGCTTAAGTAGTGCACTCCTTCATGAGAGGTACAAACTGTAGGCAATTTACGTTAAGCATGTAACACAGCATCATTCCACAAATCATACATAAGGGAACTATAATCAATTAATCACATGCTGCAGAAAGGCTAATACACGTTGACACATTTCTACACTTCTGGAAAATTTGGACTACAGGTAATCATATACACATTGCTGCTTATTCAAACATAAAATCAAACTCCAAAAGCAAAGCATTAGTCTTACTAGATTCATCAATGAACATGTGACTATCATCCTTGGATAGAAGCCTTCCACTTATCATTATTGCTCTTGATCTTAAAATTGTTTCCGTTGCCGAGTTGCTACATGAAAAGAAAGGACTACGATAACTAACAAATCACGTAAGGACTTACAAAACTAAACTGAAACATTATCAATAAAGTACCCAATGAGAGAACAAAGCAACTGAAGCAGAGTGGTCCTAGACAAGAATTCTGCACTATGCTGAATCTCTGCCAACTTCATCCATTGAAACCAGTATTAAGATAACCACAGAAGACAGAATAACGAAGAGAAAGCTTTATATAATATCATATTCAGATAAGAGTCGTCATCTCCAGCCCATAGCCAGTTTCACTTATTAATCTTGTATTAAAGATAAAAGACGTAACAGATTTGATCGGTGCAAGTAGAAAGAGCAAGAGATTTAATAAATGTAGTTGATTAATAGCCAACCTCATACAAGAGCTCCAAAATGCTCAAAGTTTCAAGGGTATCATTTTTTTTGCTGACCCCTTCCTCCAATAAAGTAAGCAGATTTGCTTTGAATATTACTGATGCCACCGATCTTGAAACAGAAAATAGCTTCACGATCAGAGATAAAACACGCACTCGTCCCTGAATTACCTTTTTGGGTTAGAAGGGATTTACAAAGAGCTTGTAACAATCTAAATTGCTGGATGTAATGAACAACTTCAACTAGCTCAGCTCAATGATTTAGAAAAGATGTTGACAGAGTCATTTATGTCCAACAGAACAGCGCACAACTATCTTAACTGTAATTACATGTTGAATTCAGAGAGAAATAAATAGAGCCGATAATTCCAATAGTACAGAGAAATCAACAGAACTGAAATATTTCCATGGCTTAGGAAAACTCATCTCAAACAAATCATATTGCGGTTAATAAAACAGAAGGCATCAACTCTCATACCAATGATGAACACTGTGCCACCAAATTTCCAAGGTCCGTAGCTGCTTTGTTATCGGCTGGAAAGATGATATCCTCCAAAAAGTTGCATTAAAGTATCAGCAAACTGAATTAAAGCAATCAGTTTAAAAAGAATAGAAGTAAGCCTAGCAAAGCAGAATAACAATGGTTAAGTTCTTACAATGCCGTTTGGAAAGCCAGCTAACTTCTTTATTGCATCCATTGATGCAGTTGCAACTTCTTCATTTCTACAAAGGACAAAGAAACACATTTCAGAATTTACACAAAAGTCAATATTCAGGAAAAGATGATGGTAATACATATATCAACAAAGAAAAACAGTATAGGTCATGTGCGTAAACCTATTTTTGGTCAAACACTTAAATGTCATATTATGCAACATATGATTGCAAGTTCTCAGTCCAAAAAGAGTCGTAGTCAATAATTCTACTGCCAGACTATGCAGTTCACCACTTTCCTTTCTATCTAACCTGATATGATATGGGATTACAATGGAAAATCGAAATGAAGAAGAAAGAGATAACGTCAAAAAGAAAAAGAAAAAGAAAATTGTCATTACAATTGATTGAAGAAAGGCCTGCTTCAAGTATGCAAATATACTTTCTTACCCATTAATTAGGCAATCTAGCAAAAGTGGATATATCTCATAATCAATAAGTAGTTGAAGAGCACAGGAAGCCTCTAGATCAGAATCCTCCAAAAGGCAAGTAACCTGTATGCATTTGGCATGGTGCTAAATTAGTTGTATTGTACACCGAATAGCAAGCAATCATTAGTAACACCAAATCTAATTCCATATCATAAGTTTGACTTGCATAACATAGATAGGCAACAGCACAAACAAGAACTTTGAATAAACCAACACAAGTACATGTATATAGATAGAGAGAGGATAGATAGTCAGTGGCAATTGCTAATGCAAGCCAATTGTTTTAAGGCATGCATAAAGTTACAGCCAACTCATAACCAAGAACAGGCATTCAATCCACCATGTCAATCTATCAGGACTATCATTTTGATTTCAAAGAGAACAATGTTCATGTTGTGCATCTGTGTGCGCATATGCATTGTGTGTAAGAAATGCTACTTTACACAAAGTTTGACGTAATAGAAAATCTAGAACAAACAAAGTGTCAAAAAGCAAAGAAGACAGCCTACACAGTAAGAAGACACACAGGACGTTACAGCCAACTCATAACCAAGAACAGGCATTCAATCCACCATGTCAATCTATCAGGACTATCGTTTTGATTTCAAAGAGAACAATGTTCATGTTGTGCATCTGTGTGCGCATATGCATTGTGTGTAAGAAATGCTACTTTACACAAAGTTTGACGTAATAGAAAATCTAGAACAAACAAAGTGTCAAAAAGCAAAGAAGACAGCCTACACAGTAACAATGTTCATGTTGTGCATCTGTGTGCGCATATGCATTGTGTGTAAGAAATGCTACTTTACACAAAGTTTGACGTAACAGAAAATCTAGAACAAACAAAGTGTCAAAAAGCAAAGAAGACAGCCTACACAGTAAGAAGACACACAGGACGTTTAAAATGTTAAAAATGTTTCAGAAAATTAGATAAACTTGAACTCCTACTGAAAAAGATAAAAAGACATAAGGCAAGATTCAATTCAAACACTTAAAGCAAAATCGATAGTTACATATGCACTCACAGTCTTGCAAGCCAAACGTTTGACTGAATGAGAATCTGCCGTCAGACCAACTTGTACAAAAGGCTACAGAAAATAAAAGGAAATAAAGCATAAGGAAAATAGTTTAAAAACCTAGATCCAATTAATTAATAACTTCTTCAACCCTGCCCAGTCCCTCCAAAAGTACATGTAATAAGCATAAGGAAAATTTCACAAGCACAAAGGTATACACACCATGTAATGTGGGATGAGAGAGGCACCATATTTTGTTTTAAATATCCGTTCTAGACAAACAACCAGAGTATCTTCCAAACCAGGCACATCCGGTTTTGTTTGTAAAGTGCTGCAAACGGTGAAAAGAAACGACATCAAAACCAAAATTAACTACAATACAAATACAGACTCATTACACTTGGGGGAATAACCTCCTTCCAAACAATAGCTAAACATACATATACGATTAAAAAAAAAAAGCACTAATACAACCTCACACTAAAATTTTAAAATTGAAGTAAACTTGTGTAAATACTGCGAATCAATGTTAAATTTATAATTTAGTACCAACACAAGCCAAGTCAAGCCAAACTGAATACATTTCTCTCAACCTCCAGCCTAGCTTCGTTGAGCTCAAAGGCAGAAATCACTCAATTCATAATATAAACACGAAAATATTTGTTACTTATCTAACATGTAAACTAAAAAAGATTGTAAAAGTAAAAATTATTATCCATTTATAAAGCCAGTAAGTAAAATAACATTGCAAAACTATTCATAAGTAAGCCATAAAAAAGTAAATTAATAAATTGAAGTTACTTGAGAATAACAGAGAGGGGGAACCGGTCGAGGAACTTCTTCGCTGCGGCGTCGTTTTGAACACCTGAAATGTTAGGTGATTAAAACGGACGATCTTGCTTAGATTATCTTAAAAAACAAATAAAGCAAAAGTGAAAGTGTGGAGAGTGGAGAGTGGTTACCAGGATGATAAGCGAAATCAGAAGCTGAGTCGAGTAACTGATTCGAATCGTCCATGGAGAGTTCGTCGTCCATGGCTGTGAGTCTGTGAGTGTGTGTGTGTGAGAGAGAGTTGAGTGTTGTTTTTTTGGCTTGCAGAGAAAGCTGAAGTCTCGAGGCCAAATGTGTTAACATGTATTGAGGGTGACGGACAGACGGACATAGAGTTTAAAAACGGCACGTGGACATTGCTTTGAGTGCGTGTCACACGACCAACTCATGATGGAGCGACTGCGAGTCGAATCCATAGTTTCGGTTGCGGGCCGGCAAAATATCCGATCCACTTTCAACCTTCAAATAGTCATCCCATTTTGGGTGTCAAGAAAACCCGTCTGGACAGGATCCAACCCGAATCCAGCCAATACAAAAAAGGGGACCCGGGCATTGAATTTTAAAACCCAATCATTTTCAGGCACAGGTCCGGGCACAACACCAAAAACTCAAAATTCGGACGTTGCATGGTTTCTTAATAAGTAAAAAAAAAAAATTAAATACTATACCCCAAAAATCAAAACTCAATTGAATCATAATCCCTAAATTTCTTTCGACTTATAAGCAAAACACAAGTAGCAGCGCTGTCATCGGTTGTCGCGCCTCCAATTCTCTAACACTTTAAGCCAACAGCAACCACCACCCACCGTTGGCATCATCTCTTCTCAATTGTTGACTCGCTGGCCTTGGCACGTGGTTCGCTCCATCTCTAATGCCTCTATCACAACCTATAGCCACGTTCGCCCAGTCAACTCTGCCACCATCATAGACATTGTCTCCATCACCACTTTCTCAACGATCATCACAACATGCATGCTACCTGTTGATGAAAGATTAGTGTGTTCAATTGTAGATAGGGATGACAATTTTTCCCGTAGGATCACATCTCATTTGAGACGGCATTGAGATATATTTTTGTCCCATAAAATAATTTAGGAACGAGAGTGGTACCTTTTTTTTAATCTCACTTGCATATACGGGATGGGAGTGAGATTGGTAAATTCTGTCTCATCTCATCTCATTGCCGATTAAGAATGAAATTTTTTTCAATTGGGATGAGATCTCGCAAGATTCCATCTCTTTTAGGACGGGATCGGGACATATATTTGTCTTAAAAAAAAATATAGGGACGAGAGTGAGACGTTTTTCTATCCTACTCATATATACGGGACAGGACTGAGATTGGTAAATCGCATCCCATCCTGTCCCATTGCCAACCCTAATTGTAGATATTTAGGTGAGAGAAATGAAAGAATAACAGTGAAGGATTTTGCAACAGGTTTCTTTTGTGTGTGGAAAATCCTTTTGATGTACATATATTAATCTTTGTAAATTATGATTGCATGATTTTTTTTTCTCTCAGCTAGCTGTTATCACGCGTGTTGAGAAGCTCGACTCAAAAACCTGTGTGTGAGAGGTGTCAGGCTTGACCCAGCCGGCACTTGGAAAAATCTGGGCTTAAACCTGAGTCTGGGCAGCTATTTTAACCATCCGGGCTGGTCCCGGGCAGCACCAAACCCGGACCGGACCCGGGGTGTTGCCATGCTGCCATTTTCCTTGTCATGATAATATGCCCTTTTTAGTAATTTCTTCGCACTTTATTTCTAAGGTTATAAGCTTCAACAGCCCAGTTCTAAAAGAGATTTGCAACTTACCACACGAACTAATGACACCCAATGGACTAACATTATGCACTCATAAGTCGTAAGTTGCATGTGATGAAAGGGCAATTTTCAGAAACCTCCCCTGAGGTTTGATATAATTTCACTTAGATGGCGAGTTTGATTGTATTCTCACTTACCTCCCCTGTCGTTAGTATACATACGGTTTGACCGTTAGTTGACTTATAAAATTACTAAAATATCCAAACCACTTAAAACCAAGCCTAGGATTTGGCGCCAACAACTTCATACGGATTCTTTTACCAATGACTGTGTTTATGGACAAAAATAGGGTGCTATACATTTACCTCATCTTCTCTCCAAATTGAACTTAGGTTTGCTCTCCCCATTTTGGCCGAATTTTTCAAAAAGTTGCAGCTCTTGGTACTATGACTCTCCTCCATCTATATATTCTACACACACTACACAATACTTGCTTCCCCCATCCTCCATTAATCAATTAATTTATATGTTTTTTATTTTATCTTTTAATTTTACAGGAAAGGAACAAACATTTTCTCAAGCCCAGCTGGTCTTTTAATTAATTACTACTGTAAGTACTCAATATTTAGGCTAAAAATTTGGATTCAACCCATCTCCTTCTTCCTTTTATATAAATCATTTTTCTTTTTCTTTTTTAACCATATTTATTTATATCGAAATGAAATGAAATGATATTGATGGCTAGATGAGTGTAAGATTGACTATAGATGAGTATTAGGATTGATTGTTGTGTAAATATAAAAAACGGTTTAATTAAATTGGTAGGTAAAAAATGGCACATGAGGTGTTCAACAAAATGCCTATTACAGTTTGTTTGTCTCATTTTAAGTAAATTAAGTAAAATGGCACATTGATGGGAAGACAAGAAATAAAAACTGTTTGCGGACGTTGATATGGTGTGTGTTCCTACATGGTTCAATATAGTTCTGATAATAATAATTTCAAAATTTTATGACGTCTTCACATTGGATACGAATTCTTATGGCCATCTACAGGTTTTAATTCCAATTAACTTGGAAGACAACCATTGGGTTGTAGCTCGGGTAGACTTCCGGCGCAAGCAGATCTCTATCTATGACTCAATGAAGGAGTTTCGCGAGAACAAAACGTATGGTCAGCTTTTGAAGCCACTTCAAGTTATATTTCTCCAATGGCTCGAAGATGTTGGGTTTCAAGACATCCGGCCAAACTTACGTAGTGCAGAACCCTGGAAACTGGTGAGTGTTGATGATGTGCCCCAACAACAGTCCGGAAGCGGCGATTGTGGAGTGTTTATGTTAATGTTTACAATGTACTTAATGTTCAAGTTACAATTTAATTTTGACAGTTGGCATGAACATTATTTTAGGAGGAAGATTGCCATTGACATATTTAACGGTGATATTATGTTATAAATGATGTATTACTCTTTTATATTAATTATTGAATCTTGTGTCGACCGAACTGAAAATTCATATATTTGAGATTGTTATTATATCTGTTTTGATACCTTGTGTTAATGAGTTGATTGTTGAGATGTTGGTTGGTGAGAATATGTGTTGTGTTATAGGTTGATAGCAGCTTGTGTCAAATATTGGTGGTTTGGTCTTTGTAGCAAAATTGAATCCTTTGCTGGTGGAGACTGGTATAGTCTGTTCCTGAGAGAAGTAAATTATGTTTTTGTTGTTTTTAATTTCACCTCCAAGCAAACATCCTATAATTTAGGGAGACAATATTTATCTCCCGGGAGATGGGCAGTCGTCGCTCCAATTTTTGGATACAAACATTCTGAAATTTGGGGAAACAACAATGTCGCACGGGAAACAACATCTTGTCTCCCCAAATTTCAGAATATTTGCTTCGAAATTGCAAAAACAAACATTCTGATATTTGGGGAGACAACAATGTCGCACGGGAGACAACAACTTGTCTCCCTAAATTTCAGAATACTTGTTCCGAAATTGCAAAAACAAACATTCTGAAATTTGGGGAGACGAGTATTGTCGCACGGGAGACAAGCTATTGTCGCACGAAATTGCAATATCGAAACAAGTATTCTGAAATTTAGGGAGACAAGCTATTGTCTCCTGTGCGACAGTGTTGTCTCCCCAAATTTCAGAATGTTTGCTTGGAGGTGAAATAAAAAACTACAAAAATATAATTTACTTCTCTCAGCAATAGACTATACTCTCCATCAAGTTGTTTGTCACCCAACTGACAATACAAATAACAAACATTTTAATTTATACCGAAACCTAAAAAACATTAATATCAGTTAATTAAATTAGAAAATAACACTAATAAGAACTGACACTATCACTTAAATAACAGTCGCATGTGCATTTCCGCAACTTACAGTTGATCACAATCACAATTTGACTGAATTTCATCAGCCTATACATCTAGAAGTCGCCCATATATACAAAAAGAATAAAAATAATAATTACAGTAACAATGTGACATGATAGATAGTTAAGTTATACTTTATACATGGCATTGTCACTATGTTAGTATAACATTTATACAAAATATACAAAAACTCAATCTTGTGCCAATGACTGAGTACAAAAAGATGATACGATATCTCAATTGCCTTGCTCGTACTGAAAAGGTGTTGTATCATCAGATCCCTCAAACTTGTCGCATGGGAGACAAACTTGTCACCCAAAAACGCAGAAATTGTGTTTCTGCGATAGGCGCACACAAACATTGTAAATTCATAAACATATCAACTTAAGCAAACTTTGGCAGGAAAAATAAAAATTGCAACTAAGACTATTTCTATTTTACACACCCATTTGCATAACAATAACAAAATTTTGGCTTTATAGCCTTATTACACTATCTAAGGTGTAAATCACAAACATAAGATAACTAATAATTAAATTTTTTCAACTCATGGCCACATATGGCTAAACTCATTCTCTTTTTAATCAATTTTTCCACCACTAACCCATGAACAAGACAAATGAAACATAATTAACAACCACTTATAAAACTCCAAAAACAAGAAAACCAAAGGTATTTATAAATTTTAGACTTTCATAAAGTAACTAACCTCTTACAAACTCCAATAACAGTAGCATCTTCCGGTCGCCGTTGATCATCATCGGTCGGTGGCCTTCTCCGACCATCTATGTTTTTCTTCTTCATGGGTTATGTATGCTTTTGATGTGTATTTCTTTTTGTTCCAGCAGATGAGAGTAGGTGAGTGGAGTGAAAATGGTAAGAGATTGATAGCCACTGCTTTTTTGTGCTGGGGAAAGAGAAGAGAAAGAGAAATGTATTCTTTTACATAATGAATATTGTGTTTAATCGGTTAATACAATTGTCCAATAGATTTTAAACTATTTTTTTATTGTTATTTGATTTTTTTTATAATTTCAGCTTGTCTTTTACATATTTACCCTCGTCAACTAACGGTCAAACCATATGTATACTAACGGCAGGGGAGGTAAGTGAGAATACAATCAAACTCGCCATCTAAGTGAAATTATATCAAACCTCAGGGGAGGTTTATGAAAATTGCCCTGTGATGAAATCAAATAAGCTTAACATCAACTCAAATTTGAGCACTGAATACAGCCCATAAGCATAAGCTAGCAACTTTAGATGTGAATTTTATTAAGTAACAATGTCAAATAATTGTGAGCAATTAAGCAAAGATTCTTATTTTGTTATGCAATGAACGTTATGTTAATAAGTTCATATTAAATATATCTTGTGTAGTAGTATTATGGACAAATATAATATTGGCTTGTGTTATTTTTTTTTAATCATTATGAAATTTATAACTGAACACATAAAGGTTGAGGAATCCGTACTGCCATTCATGCTTTGATAGAGTGTAGCACCAACTCTTTTCTTCTCTTTGGCTCCTCAAAATCAAAGATTGGATCAAGAAAATTGATATAACAACACTCAAGGAAGTCAACAGCAAGTACGGAACAGCTATGGTAAATCAAGGTACAAAAATCACCTCTATCATGAATGTACCTGAGTGAAAATTGCAAGATAAAATGGATTTATTGTTATAGATTTTATAATTAATAACCTCGAGCACTCATATTTAGGCAGAACAGAAAATTTTGACAGATAGATTTATTATTATAGCAATCGGTTTTTGTTGTTGGGCCTTCCCTGGCCCATTTTGAGAACTCATGAAACGTCTGTCTTTGTCTCCTCCTAGATTGAGCTAAACTCAATTCCCCACACAGAGAGCAAAATAATTAAATAAAGAGAGAGAAAATTGGCAGAAAAATATCAATCAAAGAGCATCAGAGATATAAAAGAAACAAACGTATATATTTTCGAAGAGGATCCCGTAATTACTCTTTCTCTTTAGACAACATCCAAACCCTAGCTTTTGGACTTTTGACACTTGGTGGTGTTTTGGATGTTTCTTTTTGAAACCCTACGTAAATAAAATTCAAAGTCCAAGCCAAAAAAGTTTTTGACATTTTGCCCATCTGAAACTTTCACTGAAACCCCCAAAAAACTTAGAATAAGAATGGTACATGGCGTGCTGTGCTATTTCCATGCACAAGCTGTCTAGCTGCAGCGAGAGTTCTGGTCCCCAAAACAATACCCCAAAACGTTAGCATACTGATTGCTTTGCCGATCATGCACAGAACACGTGCCCAATTTCAACCTTTATATGTATATCGTATTGTATGTATATCCTGACCACTCTCGCATCATCATCATCATCACCACCACCACCATCATCTCATTTGTGTGAAGAATCAGCAGAAGGAGAAAAACAAAAATTATGTGTAGAATTTTTGGTCTGTAATTTCAGATTCTCAGTTCCTGCAGGTACTGCACTTTTATATTGTATGTGTTTAATTATTTCTTTGCGTAGGTTTGCATGTAGATGCAGTCGTAGCTTTAGTAGGCTAATGAGTTTTCATTTGAAGATTGAGTTGGCTGTACAAGCATATGATCCATTTCAATGATTTCGAGAGTTACAAATTTGCCATACATTAACTTAAAAAAAATCTACTCCCATTGAAATTCATAAAGAAATTTATCCGTAATTCACATTTTTACGATAGAAACTTTGAACAAGTCCATGGAGTGAGGGCATGAGCTGCCATTGGACAAACAAGCCAGAGGCCTGAGCAAGCAGTGAACTTATATGAAATGACATTTTTCATTCAAAATGCATCTAAAATTAATATCTAGGTGCGAGCAGGGCAAAGTGTCGGGCTGTGGGCATGTAAAAAGCAATGTTATTATTGACATAGTAAAGAAGGAAATGTCACAAGGGGAGTAACAAATTTGTCACTTGTGCATGCAGGTGGGGACAAAGGGGCATGGCCAAGAAGTAGCTAGCTAGTCCTAGCTATTTGTAGCTCAATCCTAGACCAAATAACCCAGCCACATGAAATATGAGGTCACGACATTACAGGCCCTACAAAGGACCACCGACCACCCCACCCCTGGCTTCCATTATTCACCTAATTTCAACTGCCTATTTAATATGATGTATACTTCACCCGGCCTCTTCGGAAGTATATTTTTCCATTGCCAAGGGGAAAACAACGCGTCACATTGGTATTGGAATTGAAAAATTCAACACATCGGTGAAACCGTATGTCATTATCTTAGAAGGAAGCCCAGAAACACACGTGGATTTTCCCCTTTAAAGCAATCATCTTAACCCAAAATGTAAGAATCAGATTCTCTCCTGATATTCATCTGAGTAAACTATATTAGTATAATTAATAATTAATAAATTAAAAAAAATAATTAAATCTTAATTTTTTACTAACATTAAAATACAATGACACAATATCCTCTTCTAATCAAGAGTGTTCAGATTAAGAGAAAATTCTAATCCAAAATATAAATCCTAATGCTCATATTAGGAGAGGATATTGATCCAAAATGCAAATCCTATCGCACTCGGGTATAAAAGTTGAATTTCATGAGTAAAAATCGAACTACCTTTTTGTTACCAAGAGCTCGGACTCATGCGTTGAAAATTAAATAATTTGGGCCGCTTCTGATGGTATTTTGTCTGAATATGAATGCTATTGTTATAAAATAAATAATAAATAAGCACTTCTTAGCAAATCAAGGCCAGCTCCACATGTACAAAGATTGACAATGCTCAAATACCGGACGCATAAATTATCTTTTATAACATCAACATGCATGGAATAGCGGTTAATACAAATCCATGCAAAGCCAGCTAACACACTTATAACAGTCACTTTCTAAGCATCAACACAAACACATACTAAATATATAGTTAAAGCAGAAAGATCTTCTGATACTGATAGAAATTAACACAATACACAAAAGAAATGAAACCAGTTAAATCTTAGTACTACAAGTTTCACTTAAAAGCCAAAAGCAAGTAGAAACATCTCAATTGCCAGAGAAAGAGTATAGCTTGCAGCTACCTCCTCAGTAAGTCCACATGCAATCAAGCTCAGTGGGACCCACATTCAACCTGCCGCCGCCACCAACAACACCACCGCCACCGCCGATGTCCTGCATCACCGTTGACCAGTTTGACCCACCACCGCCACCCTGAAAGGGAGGAGGCGCAACTGAAGAAGCAGGTGGTGCGAAGAAGAAAGGAAGCTGAAGATTCTCCTGCAGAGACCTCAAGTTAGGGAAAGCATTCAAGCCAACATTGTTTCTTCCAAAACGAGCAAACGGGTCACAAGCAGCGCCGGCACCAGCATCGGCATTGATAACAAGCGCTGGTACTGTAGTGAAGTCAAAAGCTGAGGAGCTGGTGTTGAATGTGGTGGCAGTGGCTGCCGAAGCTGCGGCTGCGGCTGCGGCGGCTGCAATGGTGGAGAAACAGGACACGTGCTGATCAGAAGGAGCGTGGCTTTCATCATACGAGCAGCTGTCATTGGGGGCAGTGGTGGCGTTAGCAGCGGCAGCAATGGTGGGGTGATCAAGGAGAGGAGGAAGAGAAACTGATGAAGGGGAGCTGGGTTCCGGATACGAGTGATTGAAGGTTGAAGATGACGAAATGGTGCAGCTCAAACGACTTTTCTTGACGGCGTTTGCGACGGCAGCCGCGGTGGCGATGGCTCCACTGCTCTTTTGAAATACTCTTGAAATCACCCATTCATCCTGGCAAAGAAGAAAAGGTTAATAATCAAAATTCAAAAGTGAAGTGATGTACATAAAATGCATCAAGCAACTGAAAAAAAAAAAGTGCTATTTGCAACGCAAAATGTCATAATGTATGATAAAAGGCAAAGGAGGCTAGCTTTTGCTTATCAAGACAAGCAAAGTGGAAAGCAGGAGAAAAGAAAAAGCACTGGATAATCTTTACGGAATGATAATGCTATCGTTATACTAAATAACATAGGAATAAGCCAAAGGGGATCATTACGAGTATTGACGGTTAGAAAAAATTTTGATTCAAAAAAGCTGAGGAAAAGGTAAAGCTAGGGCAAGCATGTTCATGCCATGCAAGAAGCTTAACTTTTTAGCCTGACATAAAACAGGGTTAAGAGTTATTTAAGTTGTATCTTAACACCAAATTAAGTGCAAGATGTGTGTACATTGTTTAAACAAGTTGTGATAAGTAAAGATGTGTACATGAATGAAGAGACGTGAGGTGCCTGCCCACTGAAATAACATTAAAATTTTGTAGAATAAATCTCAATAATACTTATGATATTAAATTTAAGCAAATGCCATTTTGAGTTTTCAGCCCACTTAAATGACAAAAACAGCATTAGAGCTGGCCTTACCAATCAGTTCTCAATTGCACTGTGATAATAACTACCATGATCCATCTTGTGATCATAAGCATGAGTTGTTTCAGAGGAAAAACAAAGATAGCTTAACGGGAAAGAGGAACATGAATTACTTCATTGTTTGTAGTTTGTATTATCTCCCAAAGAACCAAACATGGCCATAAACCTAACAGCAAAACCCTAAACACTACTAAAATGTCTAAAGAAATGCGTGTATGTAATATATGTAGAATACCTTGGAGCTTCTGGAGAGATATTGATAAGCAAATTTTCCTTCCAGGCGATACTCATGCATAACCCAGTTGCTTTTCTCTCCTTTAGGAGCTCGGCCTCTGTAGAAAACCAAAGTCTTCTTCATGCCCACAAGAGCACAAGTCTTGGAGCTGTAAATCTCTCTGTCCTTCCCAGTGGCCTTCCAGTAACCAGCCTCCGTAGCTCTGTTAGTTCTCAGCCCAGTTGGGTACTTCCTGTCTCTCAGGCTAAAGAAGTACCACTCTTTCTCGCCCATCTTTGCCTTAGCTGCAGAAGCGAAAACAAAAGTAACAAACAATGTCACAACAGATTCGCATATCAAGTATGAACAATGGAGAAAAAAAGGGGGGGTTTGTCAACTCAGCTTACCAG
Organism: Citrus x clementina; assembly: GCF_000493195.1. Lineage (NCBI taxonomy): Eukaryota > Viridiplantae > Streptophyta > Magnoliopsida > Sapindales > Rutaceae > Citrus > Citrus x clementina. The sequence continues at coordinate 16,677,563 of NW_006263303.1, read as the reverse complement.
GAAGCTCCCAGGGCTCACACTTGTTGAGGTCAACTTCGGCAATGGCTCTGCCAGTGAAGTTGCAGTCAAGAACTTTCTTGAGAAGGTAGTAAGTGATGAGTTCTTCATCAGTTGGGTGAAACCTAAAGCCAGGAGGCAAATGTGCATCACTGTTGTCAAAGTAATTGTAGGTGATCTCCATGACTATGAACAAAAATAGCAACAACAAAAGAGTATGAAGGCAAATCAACTAAAAACTTAAACAGAGAAAAGATAAGTGCATGGGATGATGATGATGAGGAGTAAATAAAAGAACAAAGGGGTTTTGTAACTTAGTTGTCTAGTGTGCTTGAGAGAGTGTGCTTATTGGTCTAGTTATATGGGGGGCGCTTGGGTTGGTTTCCCATGGGGATTTGATGAATCAAGTGACAGGAGAAAAAGGCGAAATAAATAAAAATATTAGATCAATAAAAGCCATAAATAATAATAATCTCTTTGTTTTCTCTGATCTGTCCTGTTCTATTTTCTCTCTGTAATGGGGTCATCTGCTACATTACATAATAATGCCATAGCCTGAGAGTAGAAAGAGAGAGAGAGGAGGTGATGTATGTCTCTGAGGGGGTGGGCTCTGTGGGGTTCTGTTTCTGGCATTGAGTATGCGTGCGTGTGTAAATTGAAAGAGAGGGAACAGAAAGTAGTTTTATGAGAGGAAAAAAAAAAAGAAAAAAATTTTATTGAAAGAGATTGAGATTTTCACCATCTCTCGATAAAGCTGTTTCATATCTCACCCTGTCAGCACAGTACAAGATTAAATTATCAAACTCGACAGGGACCCTTTGTGCTTACACACGCCACCTTCATTTCATTATATCTACAATTATTCTTTTTTTTATTATTATTATTATTATTTTATTTTCCACAAAATTTGCATAAACAATGTATGAATACCCCTTTAAATGAATATCATTATTTGGATATGGTGTGTGTGTCCACAAGCCAAAGTGAAATGTTCAGCTTCAGCTTCTGCTTCTGCTGTGCTGCCGCTGCTTCTTCTGCAAATCTTTAATAATGCGGAAGACTGAGGCCACAGCTGCTTTTGCTAGTTACACTTACACATAACAATCTTATGCTAAGGAAAGAGTACATGCATGGGCAATTTTTGACACAAAAGACAAAATGATTTCCACAGGGAGAGTGGCTAGCTAAAAAGCACCGGTACCCAGAATCCTCCTTTGTACAAAACAAGCAAGCTAGGCTCTTGTTGGTGTAATAAATTAATAATTCAGTACTGGGCTGATGCTTCTTGACACTCTGGATTTTGCATACTAAATTTTTCTTGTAACATGGCCAGGCCCCTACCCATATTTGTAACCAATGCGAAGTGCTAGTTTTTGGCGACGGTTCTATTACTTTTGCACATAAAATTCAATTCAATCCTCATCTCATAAAAGAATTCTGAATCATGCAATCAATCTATTATTCTACATGCTACTTTTTTGCTGTTCACATTCATGTTTGAAACACTGTAAATCTGTAAAGATTTTTGCAATGTATAAGGAAAGCAGGATCAGAGTATCAGATCTGCTGTGTGAGTGAGGTAGAAATCTTTAATTTTACTCATGTGATTGATCCACTTAACTGTTTCAAAATCCTAGACTTTCTCATATTACAAGCCAAGCGTCATGTCCACTCAGCCATCATTTTCACAGATTCATATCCGAAATGGCAAAAGACTTGCTGTGATCTGCAGCTGTAGCAGACTATACATATGTTGTATGCTGCTCATGACAAAAATTTTCGGCAATAACAACCCCTCTCTCATATTCTGGAGCAAATAAATAATTAAATTTATTTAACCATGACTAAATTAGTTCAGTTCAATCTTTTCTAGTTTTGATTTGATTTTTTTTCCTTAAAAATTTGATAATATAAATTTGAACTGAACTAAAAGTTTCTGTTTGTATTAAAATAGCACCACGTGACATGATTTAAGGAAGCATAAGAAAATTAAAAATATATATATATATTAAACTTTATAACAAAATTAAAGAAAAAATTCATAAATATTCGAAAAATCGAACCGAATCGAAAATCTAGCTCGGTTCTGTCTCTAGTTCGGTGCTTATCGATTGTTCAAATTTCAGTACTCCAAATTATAAGTTTAGAAGGGTATCAAAGGAAAAACGGACGTATACTATAAACACTCTAAAAAGTAAAAACTTGTAAAGAAGAAAGAGAACAAATATTACTGAAGCTGGGAATTGTGAAGAAAGGTTAAAAAAGAATTAAAAGAGAGAACGATAAATGATGGGAGTGGTTGAATTTTTTTTGTTATTATTATTATTATTATTATTTCTTTTTTACAGCAACAATAGTAAAAGTTTAGAAAGACTTGACTTTTTTTTTTTTTCTTCCCTCTTTGTAACTAGTATATGAAGCATTTGTATTATTTGTTTTGTGTTGGAATTTGCCAAGTGATGAATTGAAATGATGAAGCAAGCACACCATGCATGCATCACTTCGAGCAATCCCATCCATCCATCCATCCATCCATCCATCTATCAAAATCAAAAATCAACAAAAAGATTGATGGTATGAGATTTTGACGCGTCATGCTCGGATTTTGAGATGACCCTTCTTCACAGGCTTTACATCAAATCATATCAATATCATCAATCTGCAATCTGCAATTCTGCATTTCTGCACTCCCTCTCTCTCTCTCTCTCTCTCATTTTTTTCATTTTATTGTTGTCAAGGTTTCTTCACCAGTAACCATCCGAAAAAAGGCAACAAAATCAACCCCCTCGATCTTCTCCTGTTTTAGCCACCTGATGACCTGAATTACTTTCACTTTGCCTTACAATTTACGGCTTCTCCTTCTTTCTCTCTTTCATTTCCCCATGTTCATGCTACGATACGATGATTTTTAAGTACCAAAACTAATAATAAATTTCCTAAATTAACTTATAATCACATATATATAAATAGTGTATGGTGTGGAGTTCATACATTATTTATGTGTGTGGTTATAAATTACATTACATATAACTTAAAATTTATCTACTAATAATAATAACCGTGAGTCATTCCACGTTATTTATTAATGTTCCTACATACTCGTTCAAATAAATTTTATAAACAGAAAAAATTACTGATTTTTTAACATTGTACAAAATAATAATCCCCGGTCACATTACATATATAATTGTTTTAATATTATTTTCTTATCTAAAATTTATCGAGATAACGATAAGCAAGCATGGCCTAATACGTGGAAGTGGGTATTACAGGAAAATTGTGCATCCTTACATTTTATGTTATTGTTTTATACATAAATGTTGTGATTGTAAATTATGTGTTATAGCTAGAAAATAAACCCTAGTAGGAATTCTATAATTGTCGCCAGTTACATTTACAATTTATCTTTTTCTTATAAGATATAATTCAAAATGCATAAATTACAAAAATAATGATATATATATATATAACATATGATACATAATAATAACTTGTAAATATATTCACAATCTTATGTGATACAGATCATCTAGTAAGCAGCAAAAATGCGATGTATGATATTAAGAGAGAATTGAATACCAAAAAGAGACAAAACACGTTCGCACATTTATTAAAATTAACACCACGGATTCGTGAAAAGGTGTCAAAATTAATACTCTGAATAATTATCATTGTTAATGGATTTAGCAAATAAATGATTTTGAATGCAGTATATTATTTTTCTTCCCTGTTTTTGTATTTATAACGAGACCGCTGGACTTCAAATCACATAAATGTTTGCATTTATTTAATCGATCAATAATTTACACATACAGTGATGTAACTCACATAATGGAGTTATAATATATAGAATATTGTCCTCTTATATTTTTTTGGTCTTATTACAGTACCTCTCGTACTATTAAATATTAGGCTTTTAATATATTCAAAATTTAAAAGTGTATAAACTTTTGAAAAATTTTAAAATCCGCTCGTTGGGACTGAGAGGAGCTTCAATTTGGGAACAAAATAATTCTCATATATTCATTTGTCTTTAGTAGTCCAAAACCTACACACCAATAATGTATGTAATCCAGAAAGCAGTTGACTTTTTTTTTATTTTTCTTAAAATTTTCATAATATATAAATGGTTATTTATTTCCTGATTTTTAAAAGTCTGAAAATAAAAAGAAATAAATAAATAGTGGGGAATGGAATATATGAAAAAACAAAAGGGACACGGTTAACGAGAGAGGGCGTATGGGGGGATTACACATGACGACAAGGTGAAGTAAGCCGCGCCGCCCTCCGCCTACGGCTCTGTGCGCTGCGTTTTGGGAAGCGAGTCCTAAAATAATGTCCAATAATTAATAACCTTTTTTCATTATTATTATTATTATTATTATTATTAAATGTATAACGTGAAGCTCTGCTTAAATAGTGACCACCACCCTTGCTGCCTACTGGGCCCCACCCACGCCCTCTCTCGCTTACATTATAGTCCTTGCTCTGCTCTCTTTTTTTCTGGAACTTTGTCCAATCATCTTTTGGGCTCTGTGTACCTGCTCCCCTCTCGTCTTCACACGTGTACCCATCTCACTCACTGTCTCTCTCTCTTCCCCCTTCCGGCCTGACCCACAGAGCACTATTTTTTATTATTTTTTAATCAAGATAATGAATATTATTATTTTATAGCGTAATATCTTTTATATGTCATTTTATCTTAAATTTATTTGATAATTATTTTTTTGTGCTTGATGTTTTAGTTTTTTTTATTTTATCACTAAAATAATAATTTTATTAGTAAATTACTGCTGTCAAAAGAGTATTTTAGAAATCTCACAAGGTATAATATTTATAAATTTTAGATATATAAAATTATTAATTGATAAGAGCATTATTATTTTTTGTATATAATTAATTTTTAAATTTTTTAATTTAGAGGGTTGAATTATTCTTCCATAGGTTAGGATTAAAATAGATTGCTACTATAGTTGCAGTTCAAAATTCATTTAACTTTAATGGTTTGGTGTTAAAATGATAAAAATTAAAATATTTATTGAAACAAATAATTGTCATAAAATTATTGGCAAAGTAATATATGAAAAAACATTAGGTGATAAAATGTTGATATCCCTAAAGATAAAAAATCAAACTAAATACTAATTTTTTGAACTAAATTATCACACAAAAACACCATTTTTTTCCATAAAAAAATTAAATTCATTGTCCACGACAATAACAATACAAGTAATTTTAAGTACTTTTTTAAAAAAAAATTAAATAATTGACTTAAACTATAGACACTAAAAGTATTAATACCCCTAAAGATTAAAAAAAAATAAATTACATACTAATTTTCCTAATTAAATTATCATATAAAAATACTAATTTTCTTTTAAAAATTAAATTCAACGTCTAAGAAAATAACCACACAAGTAATTTTAATATTTTTTAAAAGTATAGAAATTAATTAAATAATTGACTTAAACTATAATCATTAAAAGTGGATTTACCGCTGTGCTAGGTGATTTTAAATCAGAATGACTTGTGCCTTTGACCTTTTGATATGTTTGATGACAATTCATTTTTTTTTTTCACCTTTCTCTAGCCAAATATTGACAAAGCTGAAATGGGGCTCTGGCTATGGTACCGCCGTTCCTGTTTTTCGGTGATTTAACCACTGACCAGTTTCATTGAGCACCATGCACTCTTTTCTATTTATAGTTTTTATAAATTCTAAAGTGACAAAATTTCCTTAAATTATAGAAAAATATTAGAATGAGAAATTATTAATAGTATATCTTAAATTTGCGCTTTTCTCAAAAAATATTATAATATTTTAAAGGTGTATCAATCGTTTACCTTAAATTGATAAAAGTTATCTACCAACTACTAAATTGTTAGCTGCCGTTTGAAAATTAACAAAACTATAGTGAATTGACAATTTTACCTTTAAAAATTATCGTTTGTATACCCTTAAAATCTCTTATTATCACTTATATACCCTTAAATTATCACTTGTATCATATAAAAAAAACTAAATTACCCCTCCGAAAAATAAGGATTAAGGGAAGGAGAAGATTAGTTGCTGGTAGTTGTAATACGGGTCGACCACCTCTGAGGCTCTAATTTTGCTTTTCGCTGGCTTAAGTCAATAGAATCAAGTGTTTTAAAGATTAATTCCTTGAAATAGTGCAATTCTAATAAATCCCAATTAAAAAAAATTATATTCAATAATCAGCAAACTCAATAATCAATTTACGTATGGATTTACAATTAAATTGACATTTATCCTTATCATTTTTTTTTGTCTTCCTATAGAATTTTTATTAAACTCACTAATATAACAAAAACTGCAATGTCGTATTAGTACGAAGGTGGGGTTGCATCTAAAAGGTACTTTCATAATCTTTTTACTAAAATTCCTAAATGATAAAATGAAATTCTTTATTTTGAACTAATTTAAATTTTTATTGTCTTACCAATATTCAAGAGGATTTAAAAAGTTATAGTTTATGCGGAATTTTGATTCACTTAAAAAAAAAGTCCTTAAAACTAATTTTGTTACAAATTATGTTAATAATAATTTTTTTTATAAATTAATTGGTATAAACCGTTTTTTTTTTGTTTTTTTTTTGTGGTGAAAATAACCCCTCCAAAAATACATACCCATTAAAATTAAAAAAATAAATCTTAATAACTTCTTTAATGAAAATCCCATAACAACATTTACTAATCATTTACTTCTTCCTTGCTTTGCTTTCTTCCCTTTGGTGGATGTGTGCTGGTGCTTCTTTGGTTTCTTAACCATTCTTGGAAATTTTATTAATGATGCCAGATGAAAGATGAACTCAACTGATATGATTTCTTGAGAAAGATGGAGTTGAGTGGAAAGGAGGAAAAAAAATGTTGTGATTCCTTATGGAAGATGAAATTATGAAGGTGAGAGGAAACTAAAAAAATTATAAAATCGATTCTTTCTTTTTAAAATATAAATTTAAGGGTATATTTATCTATTTTTTAATATTAGTGTGCTATGATCTTATGATGATTAATATGTCTTGGACGTGAACAAAAAAAATGCTTAAATACTTATAGCGTATGGTAAATAAAAATAAGTGTAAGGTGCTAAATTAAATTTTAACAGCGTATATAAACAGACAATATCATTATACTTATGAATATGTGGAAAATAATAAATAGTACAAGGGTCTTAGTGAAATTTGACGGACATTAAGCTACCAAAGACAAAATGGATTGATTCCCAATTTTTTCTTCAACAAGCTCATCATGCATTTTTCTTTCTTTTTTTTCCTGCAAAACCCAATGATGCTCAAAAGTGAAAACACTAGACAACTTTTTTTTTTTGACAATGTGGGTATGTAAGATCACTTATCACTTCAATTGATTTCATTTGATATTTGATTTTCGATTGATATAATTGTAGATTCTTTCTCCCTAGTCCCTATACTGTAACCGAGCCAAAAAGCGAACAGAAAAAATTTCAAGGAGATTCGGATTCCATTGTCTATGCTATGCATGCTATCTGCATTTTAATTGAAGCAACTTGTATGTACGTGTGTTTGTGTGTGCGGCATTTGCGTCAAAAAGTTAATGAGCGTTCTTCCACCAACCCACTCTGCTAACAGCAACAGGAAATGCCCTCTGCAAGGACACTCTCCAAGCTGGCTTCCAAGTTTTCTTTCAATAGGTACAACTTGAAATAGAACTTTCAAACAAGTCCTAATTTCACTTGTGAAGTGGATCTAATTAAATGAAATTGATACATTAGAGTTTTATATACAATTTTCTTTTTTAATTTAATGCTACTTAAAACAATCGATAGAATGATTCAGGTCATTGTTCCTTTTTTTTTCTTTTTATAAACTTGCATAACTTTCATGTATTTCAAATACATAAAATAGAATTTGACCAATTTATAGGCAATCTATTCTGGTAGATGGACGAGGAATAATTATTGATAATTTACTTAGATAAAAATTTTCAATTGGTACAAGAAATTTGAGGTTTAAATTCTGTTTATGCGGGCGTAAAGAAAATTTCAATATGATATTAGTTAGGGGTGGTAAAAAATTCTCATAGATTCGGAGGACCGTTATGTTGGGGTTGAATAGTGGGTCTAATTTACCTTTATTTTATAAAAAAAGATCGGGTATAGGTATGACTTCTTATACCTGTTGATTAGGTGGGTTAGGCACAAGTATAAAACACTAATATTCCTACTTGCTCACAAAACTTATTGTACCATTGACTATTTATTTTTTAAATATTTTAAAAATTAAAAGTAATAGCTAAATCAAATAAACATTAGAGTAAGAAATTTAAACCCTAAAACATAAACATTAGCACTTAGCAACTTAGTAATCAAAACAATAATCTAATATGATATTTCTAGATATTTACGCGGAGATTTTAATTGCATAATAGACTAGACATTTACCGACTATTTAAAATCTTGTCTTAATTGGAAGTAAATGATAATAGAATAATGTTCGAATCAACATTAATTAAAAGGAGTGAATGATGACAAAAAAAAAGTCAAAGTAGAGACTTTTATTTTCAATTTAAATATTTAATAATACATCGATTAAAATTAAATTTAACAATCATCAAATTGTAATCAATATTTACATAAAATTCAAAATATTTTTTAAAATATTATTTTTTTTTAAATATATGCATATGTTTATAAAATAAAGAAAGAATATAGGGGGATAGGAGAAGACGATGTGTATCTCTAACTTTTATCAGAGGATCCCCGACCCATACTCAGTTAAAACCCACAGTAGATAAAAGATCGGTGGTGGAAATATTCTCTTCCAAATGGGTGCGGATACAAATATTTGCATTCGAGCACAGTGACCTGTAGCCAATCCTATTACTAGTTGTGTTATAGTTAAAAAATAATAATAATAATAATAACAGCACATTGGTAAATAAAAATTGATGAAATCAACATTGGATGATCCAATAATCCGTGTTTACATTTTATGGGAAGTGACTAGAAATGGACTAACAAACATATCACTGCAACAATCTAATTCATCAAAGTGACCGCAGCCACACAATGGGTCGGTTGGTTGATATTTACTTGATGGGAGCGGGGGCAATGATCTTGATGTGATTTCAATTCTTTGATTTATTGAAAAATGGTCTTTTGATTTCAATCAAACCAATTATCTTTTCGAAAATAATTTTTTTAAAAAAAAAAAAATCAGCTAAAGCCTTTTTGGGGTCTTGTTGAAGAATTGATCTTTTCAATCCCAAATGAAAATGTCCAAACCAAAGTCAAATGTTGAACATAAACTATGAAGTCCACACTTCACATCGACAGACAAATTTATTTGCTCTAAGTCAGCGAATGGGCAGACTTCACATCGACAGTCTTGTTTCGTTGACGATATTATTGCTCTAAGTTTTTCAAAAAACTCTTTTTTTTTTTAACCTTTTTCTTTGTGTATTTTTTAAAGCAGACAAGTACATCAACATCAATTAATGGTGATGTAAAATAATTTGTTGATATGTACCATATCAATAACCTATTGAATAAAAAAATCATTAGCTAATAATACGCTTCAAGGTTCAAACAACACAACCCAAAGTCAGAAAAACTTAAAATTGAAGTAAAGTATTTTTTATATTTAATTTAATGGCCAGAAGTAATTTGAAAACAAAAAGCTAAACTTCAATTTATCTTTGAGATATATAAAGAATCATAATTTTTAATTTATCTCCTAAAAGTATGACGACTTCAGTTTAACTTATATTTTCGTTCAAAAGATGAGGGCAAATAGAGAACACATTAATGATGTTTTTTTTTCTTGCTTTCTTAACAGTAAATAAGGGTAAATCAATATTTTCACATGAATAAATAGAAAATTGTCATTCTAAGTAGGGCTAAATTGATGTTTACCTTAATAAAATGAACTACATGGTTTAAGAGTTGGCAAATTCAGGTTCGAGTCAACCCTATCAGATTAGAAAAAAAAATTAATCCAAACGTATAATGTGATTCGATCCGACTATATTTGGATTGGATAAAAAATTCAAATTGGGTTTGGATTCAATCGGGTTATGATTATATATGGATTAGGTCAAGTTTTTTTAGTTATTTTGATTTTTTACAAATTATTTTAGTTATTAGAATTTTTTTAATTAATTATCTGATTGTATTATGTTTTTACCAATTTCGAAAAAAAAAAATGAAAACTACTACTACGAAATCAAATGAATAAAAATTATAATAAATTACTACCACAGGGTAGGAGCGGGTTATTTGTCCACCCCTAAATTTAGTTTCAAGTGTTAACCAAATCAAATTTTTAAGATCGGATCAAGTTTAACCTGATCCGCACCCGAACTTTTTTAGATGAGGTTAGGTTATTTGCGCACCTATAACATGGCTTGAGCGAAAAATCTTAGAAAGAAATAGTTGTGGCTTTGAATCTAATCCATTTTATTGACTATTGAGCCTAGTCTGGGCTTTGGTTGAGCTCCCAATCAGACTTCAGGTTAGAATTGGGCTGGGCTTGAGGCCCAACAAAATGACAAGGAGCTAATATATTGCGTGGATACTAATGGGCAAAAGTCGACATTATACAATAAAATTTATATAGTCAAAATATTGGAATCAAACTAATTTTATTATTATAAGAAAGTTATAACTTAATAGATATTGCTCAGTTATCCTTAGTGCAAATGATATAAAGGTAAAATATGTATTACATTAATAATTAATTAATAGAGAATGTCAAATCTAATATATAGATATTGATAATAGAGATATATCTAATTTCAAAAAAAGGACATATTTTTTTGTGACTACTTAAAGGTTATTTTTATAAAAAGTATCACTATAGAGAGATTTTACTATATAATTAAATAAAACCAAACTCAATCCTTATACACTATTACAAAGCATTTCTCACACTTGCTTCTTGGCTTTAACATTGGATTGGAAAATCTTATGGTGCGTTAACTAAACTGAAATCAGAATGGACAATAATGAGAATGTGCTGGAATGAGAATGATAAATGGAAATTAAAATAAACTATTTATTTGAACTATAAGAATTGAAATCATAGTGGGTTAGATAGTAACAAATTACTAAAAAGTACTTAATAAACAATTGTCATAATGATTTTTTTGTATTTTAATTATTGTCATTATTTATTCAAAAAAATTAATATTAATAATTATTGTTAATAATATACTAATATATTAATTAATTGTATTTTTTATCATTAATAATAATAATAAATTAATATATTAATTAATTATAATAATTTTTTAACTAAGGACAAAATGAGTATTTTTTATTTTAGGGGGGGGGGGGGAATGATCAATTTTACGAATAGGAGATTGATTATAGGGTGGGCAAAAAAGCCTGGGCCGGCCCAAGCCCAGCACGGGCCAGTCCAGGCCTGCGGACAAGGGCCCAAGAAAAAAGCTCGGGCTAGGCCCAGGCCCACTGTTTTTTAAAAAATAAATTTATAAATTAGAATAATATGATTAAAATTGAAAAGTAATTTAAAAATAAAAAAGAAAACTTAAATTCTTAACTTATAAAATCATTGATGATTCAAAATATCTAAATTTATGATACTAAACTCTCTCTTTTGTGTTAATTAAATAAGAGAGCGTTTGAATTAGATAATTCAGTATTAAAGAAATTTAAAGTTATGAGTTTTTATTTGCTTTATTTATTATTTTACTTTAAAATATTCATTTTCTTTAATTTATTTATCATTATAATAACTTGTTGATCATTAGTTTACTTTAAATTTATAATAATTTAAAAAATTTAAAAAAATAAATAAAGTCTAAGTCCGACCAGAACCCAGCCCAGGCCCGTAATGAGCCCAACCCAGGCCCTCACACTAAACTTGAAGTGGACTCGGGTCTGGGCTTGAAAAAATCCAGCTCAAGTCTAATGTTTGCCATCCCTAATTGATTCCCACCACTCCCTTGGGAATTAATCTTCCATTTCCAAAATCAGGTGGGCCCCATGATTTTGATTCATATATCTATTTTATGAAATAAACGATGATAATGATTATAATTCTGAATTTTAATTCTCCATTTAAGAAAGTAAACGCACTATTAATGTAATCAGTATATGCATTTTCTTTTGTTGGATGTTTAACGTATTTACCTTTTTCTAATCATGTAAAAGTGAACATGGATGTTATGAAAAGCAATCAAAGAGAGCACCTTAAATTTTTCTTTCTCCGATCTGTAGTCTAACTTTAGTATTCTTGTATCACCTAGCTCTAACACGTGTAAATGTAATCTACAAGCACACCTGAATCTAATTAAACAAGAGACTTTTAAGCCAAAAAAAAAAAAGAGGAAAAACACTTTTCATCATAAAATTTTTCTTAGTTGTCAATTTGTTTGATGGTATCATATGGTCAAAACAAAATTGTACAACTTGTTTGGTAAGTTTCAATTTCTTAGAAGGTTGTATTCGGATAGACGTCCAAAAATAGTAATCTATTTGCACCCACTCAATTATTTTGATGAATCATCAAACTTATCTTGAACCTTTTAGATGGAATGTGTGACTAACCTCCTGTAACATCAGCCGTTGGATGTGGAGTGAGAAATTAAATGGCAGAAGCAAGAGGTTAAAGAAGATGGGAACCGGCTTGGATGTTAGTTACATAATCTGCAACGCATACAACTCCATATATATATATATATGTAACACAAAAAAGATTACACCACTGCTCATAGCTTGTATGAAAGTTGTGACTTGAAACTTTGAAAAGAAGACTCATTGTTAGCTACCTTTGGCACATAAACTCAAAAGGGAAGGCGGATTCAAAAATACAACTACATTTCTTCCAATAATCAGGTAATTCTTTTTCATTCTACCGATTAGCAATTATATTTATAATTTATTTCACTTTGAATCTTAACATACTTAGATTGATTCATCCAGAAAATATACAGATTAAGTAGTAATGCCGTATTAAAGTGAATTAATGATCGATACTGTTCAACTTATCAATTTTGGTATTAATATTAGTAGTTTAATATTTTAGTATTATCAATATGATAAAATGAAACGATAATGATTTTTTTTTTTTACATTATTAAATAAAAGTTCTAAAAAAAAAGAAAAGAAAAAAAGGCAAGAGAAGGATTGTAGAATGAAATGATAGCCCGTGAATCGTGAGATCAAAATGACTTTCTCTGTTTGTAGAGCTATGATCACATGTGATGATTCTATAGGTATCTTCAAAATAGTTGCCAATTAAAAGCGATCAGTGATGATCACAATCATTGCCCCTCGCTTTCGGTTGCGGGTAGAAATAGAGTTTAATAAATTTTGTTTGGAATATCCAAGGCTTTATGAGTGGGCCGCTTGGTGAGTTGTGTGGCTTTGATTGGTCTGGTTATCTGGCACCATCACCATGATGTGCCTCTCTTGTCCTTATCTCTTTCTTTTTACATCTATATACTCCTAATAAACTCCAATCATGATATTGTAATAAATTAAAAGAAAAAAAAATCACAACATTAAATGCTCTCAAAAAATCAACTAATACTAAAAAAAAATAAATAAAAAATAATAAAGGAATTGATCAGGTAAAGCCTGGCCTGGATAATTATTGTGAAAAAGGCCCATTTAAACAGAACCCAATGGAACTTTCAACCCGGTGGTCTCAAAAATTGATGCGTAGTTACAGTTTACTGGGTGTCTTTCCTGTCGCTACAAAAAGCCCAATTTGTGTACTCTTGGTTAGTTGTTGCACCAACAAGAAAATTAATTAAAATAACCTCAACTCCTCGCTCTCAAATGGCAAGATAATTAAAATGATTAACATATCAAGTTGGTCACATGGTACATATTATTTTATCTAGAGCTGACAAAATGGGTTGTTAGGTCTTATTTATTTGGTGTCAACTTCGTATTGTGCCAGATTTAAATCCAACTCATTTAATAATCGTGTTAAAATATCAAAATTTGAACTTAAAATGGAAAATAAATGGGTGGCCTAACTCTCTATTCAATGACTAGGTAATCATATCATCTAACATAATACAATTCAATAACCCCGTTTAAAACATACTTAACACGATTTACATTAAATATTGCACATCCATTTGAGACAAATTACAGTCTTTTTTGAATCTAAATAATATTATGTATAGATATTATAGATTATATATGTCTATGAAAATATTATACATTTACACTACTAAGTTTTAAGTCTCTGAAATTTTTGAAAAAATGAAACACTATATAAATATTAATTCTTAAAAAAAGTGAATTATGTCCAATATTAAAAAAAAAAACTTGAGTAAAGGCTTTGTATATTAACTCAAGTACAACATAGATACAAGAGAGTGTTCAGAGGATAATCTTTGCTAACTCTAATTATAATATTATGTGATAAAGTTAGCTTAGAGATAAGTTACATAATAAAGATAAGTGTGATGCAAGATATTTACAAAACATGAGATAATTGATGCAAACTGCCAGACCAAGCCATGTATGGAAGTTACACTATTGGTTAAATATTTGAGTATTGAAAAAGCATGCAACATTTTATTATTATTTAATAATTGTGTCACTGACGAAATAAATAAGTTAAGAAATTGAACCTTAACTCAAGATACGAAAAAAAAAAAAATCGTGTTGACCCAAATTAAATTTATTTAATAATAGTGTTAATTTTCACTATCCAAACTTATTTATTCATATTGTGTTCATATCAAATAAACAAAACGTCAATATACTTAGCTTTATATAATAATATATAAAGAAATTATATGGTTAATCAATCGAATAAAATCTTACGACTTTGATAAAGAAATTTCATTTAAAATATTCTTTGCAAAAGTAATATTTTGTCTCGACATTCATGCCAATGATCATATATCAAAATTATCAACATTAAATCATATATCAAAATCATTTACATCAAAAGTGAAGATGCGATGCCATTTTTTTTTTTTTTGGGTATAAATACTACCTTTGGGAAACATTATATACAACACAGGGGTTCAAATTAGTAAGCTCATTCTTCATTGTTCAAGAACTTTTGTTTTTAACAGTGTCCCTCTAAGTATGCATTGGGATTAATATTATACATTGGTGTTATGATTAAATTTTTATTTTTCAAAAATAAAAATAAAAAACAATTATTGTAAAAAAAATGGATTATATTCCTTGAGAAGGGTTTGCGTGGAGTTGACACACCATCTCAGGCTGCTAAAGTGGTATTTATGATCACTTGTAGCAGGTCTAATGGGTCTTGTCAATAGATTTCACAAATTAAATAGTATGAAACCCATATCATTAAAAAAAAAAAAAATGGATTCTATCTAAAAACTCACCAAACCTGCCAAATAACATGTCCTAAATAATCGGGTGCACTATTTTAACATGCTAAGAGGATGCACTCAATCCGTTTATTTTTTTGGAGAAGTTTTAGAATAACTCTGAGCTACTATATTAACTATACAACAAGTGAATAATATTATTATATAATGTATATTTGTTTTGAAAAATTAGTATATGAGTGATAATTAAGTAAAATTCAACTACATATATCATAAACCCATTAATTAATTGTATTGTATCTTATGTGTCTTAAAATTCTTGAAATGTCTCAAGAAGATAGTACGCCCGTGCAAGAGTAACCATGATCTCTTATTATTATTATTATTATTATTATTTTTTTTTCGATTTATCACTTTCAGTCAAAATCAAGAAAGAGATGCAAAAATAGACTAATTTGTTTTATTAAACCAACGGGTAGAGTTGCGTGTTGAAGAACTTATGTGAAATTTTTGTGGTCCCAGTGCGTGTTAATTACTTTTTGGCTTCTTTCTTAATTGTTTGTAAATGCACGTGTCAAGTTATTAGATAAAAAAAATACTCACTATTTATGTGAGAGGGTTGTAAGTTATATGAATATAACTTAGCATTAGTCAAAATATAATTATTTTTTCTTCTTTTTTTTAAATTTTTTGAAATAATTAACTTTTTGGACAATTTTACATGGATAAAATACAATTGAATCACTGTAGTTAAAAACATAATTTTCTTATAATAAATTCGTGCAACCATTTTAAAAAATAAATAGATTTATATTATCATTTGGCTAAACCATAATGGTATCACGGTTCTTCTTTTTTTTAATATTTTTTCCCTCCTTAAAATAAAAAATGGAATTCTAGGTTATGAAATGTCTCGATGTGTCAAGAAATCAAATAGAGGGTGATGGGTTTGTCACTTTTGCTCCAGCGCAATTCAATTCCAATATGATCACGATATCTCTTACTAATCAATTTTGGGTCACATTTTAAGTTACATCATTCTTTATACGACCATACATGTAAAT
Source organism: Citrus x clementina (assembly GCF_000493195.1). Lineage (NCBI taxonomy): Eukaryota > Viridiplantae > Streptophyta > Magnoliopsida > Sapindales > Rutaceae > Citrus > Citrus x clementina. The sequence continues at coordinate 16,661,202 of NW_006263303.1, read as the reverse complement.
GTGCGCGCGCGTGCGTATGTCTAATTACCTGTCTAAATGGAATTACCCAAAGGTGCATTGATCTTCCTTTTAAAGAAGAAAATGAAATAATAAATCTTCCTTTTTCTTTTTTGGTAAAAAACTTCCTAGTTACCATATTTATAATAATATTCTTTAGGTTGAAGTGTTACATATTGGAATGACCGATAAAATTCTCTTGGTGATCACATAAATTTTACTCCAAAGAAATTTAATAGAAAATGAAATCCAAGTCATCTCGGATGTATCATTAAGATTTAAGCGTAAAAAATACAAGCAGTGATTAATTTTTTAAAAAAAGATTAAGATTTTAATTATTGTGACTTGAAAATTAAACGAAAGAATAAATTGTAACCATAATAAAAAAGGAGAAGTTTTATAATACAATAGTGGTACCACATAATTCGTATAACAAGTAAATAATGATATGATATGTGTATTCATTTTAAAAAATTATTATGCAAGTGGTGATTATATTAAATTTAATTATATATGTATACATGCATTAGTTTAGTGGCTGTGGCAGGAATTATTTTTAGTAAGGGCTAAGTTCAAACATTAATTTAATTTAAGAAAATGATCAACAAATAACAAATATGAAAATAAAAATTCATTAAAATATTAAATTTAATAATACATTTATAACTATCCTCGACGTAGATTTATATGTTGAAAATGTTGAAAAATAATTTCATTATCAAGACTACAAAATTATCTTTTTATATAAAAAGATTATCATTCAACCATTGATCTAGTATATGATTCTGCATATGATTTTTCACAAAATTCATAGACAATAGGTCAACGGTAGCTAACAATTTTTTTTTTTTTTTGGCAAAAGGACGATGATGGGTTAGGGATTTGATATATGTGGATTTTTTTTTTGTTTTTCTTCTTTTTTGAATTTCAAAATGCTAAATAAAATGTTAGTAAATTTTTAAAATTTAACAGGTACTTTATTGTAAATCCAGTGAAAAAGAAAATGAATTTAGTCTTCCTTTAAAAAATAAAGCAGGGGGTTGAAGCCGTTGCTAGTTCTTAAGTGGGCCGTCGCTGCATTGTAGTACTACTTATGTATTATTTGATTTTCTCCAAAAAAAAAAAAGAAAAAAAGAAGAAAAGTGTAACGTTGTACTAAAGCAGCCAGAAATTAAATTTGTTTCCATGCAGAGCAACTGCAGCGTGTGGTGTTAGAACATGCACGGTTTATTCTCTCTCCTGTTTATTGAGAGACACGAAGCCAATAAAACTCAGAGTTAAAAGGATTCCTTTGGTACTTGTGGTTGTGTACTTGTTGTCAGAAATTCCTAATAAGCAAGCAAGCAATGGAAATAAGCAATGGAGGAATTGATAATACAGGTTCAATAATCACCATAAAGGGGATGCTGAGTCTGTTAATGCAGAGTGTTGATGATGAGAAAAATGAAAAGAAAGTCATATCATTGGCGATGGGTGACCCAACTGTTCATTCTTGCTTTCACACAACTCATGTTGCTACTGAAGCCGTTGCTGAAGCTCTTCTTTCCGAAAAGTTCAATGGCTATGCCCCCACTGCTGGTCTTCCTCTAACTAGAAGGTAATTTTGATTACTCTTTTAATTTGTTAATATCATTATTCTGGGTTTCTTGGTTTTGGCAACAAATTAGTTGTTATATGTTTGTGTTGGATAGTAAATACAGAATTAGTTCTGTTATGGGTTTGTTTCATTCTAATCTAATTTCTAATTTCTCACAGATGCAATTTGAATTAAGCAACTTTGAATTAACAATCTGGGAATGTCAATTTTCAATCCCGCTCCAATTTCTTATGAGTTATTTATTGTAGTTTGAAGATTTTTTAGAAGTAACATTTGGGTTTATTTAATCTAGTTCTAATACTTATTTGTTTTCTTTTGGGGAAGTTGCAGAGTATGGAAATAGTTAAAAAAAAATGATAATCTTCCCTATTGGAATTTCACTTAGGGGGATGTTATGGTTCAATCTAATTATCTGATTACTATTAGTTAAATGTGTAGTAATGCTTGCAACTTGGGGTTACAGAATCTTGAATGTGTTTTCCCTTTGGACAGAGCCATTGCTGAATACCTCTCTCGTGATCTTCCTTACAAGTTAACACCCAATGATGTCTTTGTCACATCCGGCTGCACACAAGCCATTGATGTTGCTATGGCACTGCTTTCTCGCCCTGGTGCAAACATCTTGCTTCCAAGACCAGGGTTTCCCATCTATGAACTTTCTGCTGCCTTTAGGCATATTGAAGTTCGGCATTTTGATCTTCTGCCCGATAAAGGCTGGGAGGTGGATCTTGATGATATTGAATCTCTTGCAGATCAAAACACTGTTGCATTGGTAATTATAAACCCTGGGAATCCTTGTGGAAACGTGTACTCTTACCAACATTTGCAGAAGGTTAGTAGACTGAAATGTTGCTTCAAGTGCTGCAAAGAATGTAACTTTACTTCCCCTAAAGAGGTTGGAGTAATTAAATTGTTTGTTTATTGTGGTTAGATTGCAGAGACTGCGAACAAGCTAAAAACTCTCGTTATAGCCGATGAAGTTTATGGGCACCTTGTTTTTGGGGATAAGCTGTTTGTGCCGATGGGAGTTTTTGGGTCAACTGTTCCTATTCTTACACTTGGGTCTTTATCCAAGAGATGGATAGTACCTGGATGGCGACTTGGTTGGTTTGTCACAACTGATCCATGTGGCATGTTTAGAAAACCCAAGGTACTGTCTCCTTTCTCTGTCTCTTTTCGTCGTACATGTGTGTGAAGAAGTTATATAAAGCTTCTTACATCTATGCTTGTTTAAGAACCTCTCATATGTTAGAAGTGACACTGCATAAAATATGTCTCTTTGGCGGAAAATGCATTGGTTCGTTACTCCTCAGTTGCACTTTTTGCATCCCATGGGGGATGGTCTTAGTAATTAATTCATTCCTTCATTATCTGATTTTTACCATTCTCATCTACTTAGGTCGTTGAGCGTATGAAGAAATACTTTGATATTTTGGGGGGCCCTGCAACCTTTATCCAGGTCTGTATCATGTATGGTTGTTTGAGCACTATTATGCAGATTATGATACATGGCAATTTTCTTGAAAATTTTGCTGGTAGTTGTGTGCCCTCATATAAACTTATTCCAGAGCTAATAAATTTTAAAAGTACTGGTTCCTCTTTGAAATACCTAGACCTTTAACTTATCTGACTATATATTTTTCATCTAAAGCGCATAACATATTTTGTTTCTCATCAGTCCAATATTTTTGGTGTTTTAGGCAGCAGTTCCTAGTATTCTTCAGCAGCCTGATGAGGTTTTCTTTAAGAAAACTCTTAATTTATTGAAACAGAGTGTAGATATATGTTACAATAAGATAAAGGAGATCCCTTGCATTAGTTGCCCCCACAAACCAGAGGGGTCTATGGCTGTGATGGTAAGAAATTTGCAGAATTAGCTGCTCTCTCTGTTTGAAATGAATGACTTTAGTATGTCATCTTATTGATATTTATATTTACCTTTTTAATTCGATGCAGTTGAAACTAAATCTTTCACTCCTGGATGATATTATTGATGATATTGATTTCTGTTTCAAGCTGGCAAAAGAGGAATCTGTGATCATTCTTCCCGGTAAGAAACAAACAATTTGAAGATTAAATTGTTCCATTGGATTCCACCAAAAGAGCATTCTGTACTTGTTGAGGTTGTCTTATCTTCATTAATTTCTTCTGCAGGAACTGCTGTGGGACTAAAAAATTGGCTGCGCGTCACTTTTGCTGTTGATCCATACTCTCTGGAAGAATGTCTAGATCGGATAAAATCTTTCTATCAGCGGCATGCTAAGCAATTGCAAAGATATTAGAGACTCAAGTAAGTCGACAAAGCATCTAATTCTCATATGTTGGTTCCTTGGTCATGGCATAGCTCTTATGAAGAATGATATTGTTCTTCAAGAGGTCAAAATTGTGTTCTATTATTTGTTAGTTCATCATCAATGTAAAAGCAGACCTCTTACAAGAAATAGCCTTGTTTGCTGGTCAATAATAACATGTATACTAATAAAACTTGTTGAAGCATTTTGTTTATTGATTCAGAGGAACCAAAATTTAAAGTTAGATGAAGAAAAGCGGTTTCTTTATGTCTTATTTGTTGTACCTGCCTTTGTATGAAACAATACAAGGTTTTCATTTTGGAAAATTCATTATAATAAGACAAGGCTAATATTATTTTTATTATTTGATGAATTTAACACTAAAGTTAGATACCACAATCCTCATGGTAGCTAAAAGAAACCAATGTTTTTTATTTTTTTGTGCCAAATTGCATACACTTGCCGGCCAGACAAACAATTTAAAAAGGGTTATGAATCGTTATATAAACAGTTGTTTCATTGAATCTGTTTCCACCAAATGTAAAATTCCGAACTGACAGCAATGCCCTTCAAATAAGAAAGCTACAGCAGCTCGGATATCAAACAGGCTTTAATAACTTCTCACCAAAAATAATAAATAAATAAATAAATAAAGAGCCTTCATTAAATAATGCAGATGAAGAAAGTGAGAAAGGAAGAACAGTACAATTTCATGCTTTATGACCAGAAAAGTTGTTGATAAGGTCAGTAAAAGAATTGTGAGACGATATTCCTTTGTGAGTTACAATTATGCCTGTCAGCAGTCACCATCTCAATATTTATAAGATATCAAAATTTGCAGATGAGAAGCCAAAAACCGCATAACCAAAGAACAGACAGTACAAAAGACAGCATCTTAAAGTTATTTGTAAGTTGTTTAGGAGATCATATTCGACACACTGCAAGACAAATTGCTAACATCTTACATGAAGATGGATTCCCTCTCATATACACTATTTGTTTTTATGTGGCTGAAGAATCAGAGAGTATCACTTCCCTGATTTTATATATCCAGTAATTCTCTTCTTCATTCCATAGCTAAGTGGTCGGTCTCGACTTTTCTCCTTATCACTATGGATACAAAATCTGGTAACTTCCCTTTTTTTTCCTGTTAAAGTTACTGTTCACGTACTGCGATTTTGTTTGGAAATTTATTGCCTTTGTTTGAAATTCTGTGTTTCTTGCTTGTTTTCAGTGGAGGCTGAAAATGGCAGTGAATTTAAAGCTCACATGTTCTCATCATCATCTGAGGTGAAACCTCATATCTTCATCTCTTCCATATTTAAGATTTTGGTGTTGTTGTACTGTTGTAATGATTTTTTTGTGCCCTGCACTTGTCAAATATCATTCTAGTTAAGAATGTTTTGATCATTAGCTTTTGGAAGAAATGCCTTGTTTGATAACTTTGTTGTTGCTTTTATGTTATTGCATAAATATAGTTGCTTCAGAAGCTGCAAGAGAAGTGGAGTTCAGTGAAAAAGAAGCCGTACCCCGCAATGTATTCCAGCATATTTGGTGGAATCATTCTTGATCCAGCTATGATGGTGATTCCCATAGATGATCACATGGTTCATCGAGGGCACGGTGTATTTGATACAGCTATAATTTTAAACGGGTAGGCATAATGCATTGTAGTGCTAATAGATTAATTTATATTTAGTTTTATGTCAAAAGTGTCTGTATAGCCGAACTGCTAAGGTCTCGTGCAATTCTACATGCCTGATTTTCATTAATTATGCAGTTATTGCTGGACTTACTAGTATTGAAATTTTTTTCTTTTGCCATTACCACAGATACCTCTATGAGCTAGATGTCCATCTGGACCGCTTCCTTCGATCTGCAGTGAGTGCAAGGATCTCCTCTCCCTTCCCTCGATCAACTCTACGGAGCATTCTTGTGCAACTGACAGCAGCATCACAATGCAAGAAAGGAACTCTAAGATTTTGGTTGACTGCTGGTCCTGGGGATTTCTTGCTCTCACCTGCTGGCTGTCCAACATCAGCATTCTATGCTGTAGTCATCGATGATGACTTCTCCCAATGCAAAGAAGGGGTTAAAGTGATTACAAGCTCTATCCCCATGAAGCCTCGTCTGTTTGCCACAGTGAAAAATGTAAATTACTTACCGAATGTCCTTGCAAAGATGGAAGCTGAAGATAAGGGAGCATCTGCTTCTATCTGGATTGATGAGGACGGATATGTTGCTGAGGGTCCAAACGTGAATGTGGCATTTATAACCCACGATAAGGAGCTTGTTTTGCCCTTTTTTGATAAGATCCTCAGCGGATGCACTGCTAAAAGACTTCTAGAACTAGCACCGAAGTTGGTTGAGCAAGGGCGTCTGAAAAGCGTCAAGACTGCTAATCTTACAGTGGATGAAGCTAAAGGCGCAGCTGAAATGATGTATGTCGGAAGCACACTTCCGTTATTGCCAATCACTGTGTGGGATGAACAACCCATTGGAGATGGTAACCACTTAACACCCTTACCTTAAACACGATTTTGTTTCATCATTTCAACAAATTAATATTGCAAGCACATACTAAGGCTGCTTTGTTCTATGCATTGTTTTTAACAGGAAATGTTGGAGAACTGACAATGGCACTCTCTGATCTGCTTTGGGAGGATATGGTAGCAGGCCCTGAAACTCAGAGGCATTGTGTTTCCTATGATCAGTGAACCACACATTCACCAAGGAGGCTGCAAAAATGCTTTCATCTTCCAGTCATTTGTCTTAATTTTCTCTACTTGCATGCATTTTCGCAAAGTATCTATGCTTCAACTGTATTGTTTCTCTTAATAAATGTGCAAAATCTTGAATAAAATAACTACCTTGATATTCAAGTACTTATGTCTCCTTCACTAAACTAATCTGATAGAAATCATTTTATATTCCAAGGTAAAAGCTGAAAATTCATGACAAATGAATCAAGTCATCTCAATAGATGCTTGTTTATTTGCTATCGCAGTAAGATACTAAAATCTGTGTGGCCCTGCTCCCAGCTCTTTGTTAGTTTTGAAAATTAACCAAAATGCCTATCCCATGCCACCCATTTCTATAAGTGGAAATCAGATGTTTCGAGCCACATAATCAATGAGAGTCCAATGTGCCTACTCCATCTCATAAACCACAATTTTTTTTTCTATTTTTGAAATGGATTAAAAGTTGCCCAGACACAGAGTGGCTGAAAGTGAGGTGTTCACATTATAAATGGGATTTAATGGCTTACAGAATGCACAGCATCCAAAACACAAGGCATCTTTTGCTTTCCTTCTTCAAAATCTGCTGTTTGTTTTTGTTCCATAATATTCTTTTATCTTCAATTTTGTTTCTTTTCACACATATAGAGGTTACTCAAGTTGCTGGCCAGCTTTTGAAACTTTGGACACATTTCACACTAACTATTAGCACATGTGTATTTATTCGATATCATCAAGGGTAACTTCTCTTAGACATCTCTCAGCAAGTGGATGCAAGATAAAGGTGGTAATTGACCGATTCTTAAGTTACATACACTCATGTATTTAATAGATGATACCCTAAAAATATTGAAGAAACTCAGCCATTCAAAACAACAAATGACAAATGTCAAAGGATCTCAAAAAAAGACAAGTAAAAATTAAAATCAACAATGCTGAAAAAATCTTAAGCTTTAAGACTTTGATCTTGCATTGCATTTCCAAATAACCAACAAAGGACGGAGAGAGAGTGAGGGGAGGAATTTCTCAACTCCTGCTCAAGTATCAACTGTATAAATAATGACTCCCAGTAAGCCGGAGTTACTTAAATATTATGGTTGAATGTAGTTCTCTATATTTTAGTATAGAATTATTTAACGTATTATAAGTTAAAATAATACAATTAAAAGTTATATTTGTCCAGAATATACTACTATATAGTATGTATCTATATTAGACTTATTAACATAAATTTAATTATTTAATAAATGAGTCTATTAAAATTACTCTTTAATATTTGACATTCGTCACAAATTAATCCGACAAATATGTAAAATAATTAGAATGGTTTATGCTAATCTGAGAAATAATACAATAAACTGACGATCTGAATCCGTATCGGTAACCTTAACACGGCCACACTTATCGACTGCACGCTAATGCTAGCCTTATAGATCCCTCTTAAAGGGAGAGTAAAGTTTACTCTAGAAAACAAATTTAAATCATCAATAAGTTAATTAAACACATACATGTAGTAACCAGCACATGATGCTGGTTCGGACCTTCCAATTTCGAAAACTAACCATCTTTATTCATTTATTTTTCATTATTCTGAAATTAAAGGACACGTGGAGGGGTGTGAGCCTTCCAGTAATAGGGTTCCTACAATGAATTAGTCTCTACACCTATGAATTAATTTTGAGTTTTGATTGATAATTTTAGCAAAAGGATCAGCGTAGCACCAATATTCTGCATGGTTGTCTAGTTTTGGCGGTAATTTTGCATGTAAACAACTCAGGTTTGCCAAAATAAGAAAATCAATTGAAATAGGAGAGGCCAGAAAAAGAAAAATATTGTTAGCTGAAATATATAGCCCTTGCATTTGCTATAAAAAATGAGCAACAAAGAGAAAAGTTTAATTAAATGAATGATCGTGCGTAGAGAGTCGAGTCATGGCAAGGTTCAGGCCAGTAGCTATGCTGGTCGGCATGCCCTTTGCTTCTATTTGTTCGACTCTATCTCTCATTGGAGCTGTTATTTGGGTTGTCGGGTCAGTTCGATTTCTTTCTTCTCCATTATTATTTATTGATTCTTCTTCCTAGCTAGCTCTTTAATCAATTGCTTCCATGGTTTTTATAATTATTAGTTCTCTGCTGGATAAAGAAAACTGTGATTCAATTTAGAGTTAGATTGCGATACAACTTGAATACTTACAAACAAAAGTTGTAATTGCTTTTTGCTCTTAAAAACCTTGTTAATTTAATAGATTATTGATATGAAAGAAACTTTTCTAGAAACATTTCAGCCATAAATGCTTTAATATCTTATGATTATTTATGGCCATTGTTTTTTTTCTTTTTTAAAAAAGAAAACAAACAAAATTTGAAGCATGCCATGATCATCCAAAGTCCCAATTTTTTTTCCGTACTTGTTTTGTCATTCTTAATTACTTGAATGAAACCTTTATTTCAATGTTGAACTAGAAAATTTTTTTGTGGTCTTGAGTGTTTGATAAGGTAACTTTCAGATTTGTTAATGGTGTTAATTATTATTAAATAAAAATATAAAATAAACCTCAACCATATATACCATTCTTAATAGGAACTCAATCCTCTCAAAAGATATTAAGAGTAAATCTTTATAAATCTGAGCAAACTTAGTGCCTTAGTATGACTTATCTAATGACCATAAGTGTTTATTTAATCCTATAAACTCTTATAATAATTTTTATTGTTGTTTGATTGTTTTTTTTTGTAGAGCTTTTAGAGTTTAAATAAACTATTTTGCCTCTATTAGGAAAAAAATAAAATTTGAGCTTTTGGGAGTAGAGGTTCAATTTTTTTTTAAATGTTAAAATATCTAAAATATCATTTACTTATTTGAATATCTTATTTTATTCTTTTCATAACATAACTTAAAAAAATTACATATTAAAGTAATTTTATAGATTTTTAATGAAAGATTTTATTGACAACCAAACAACTAAAATTTTTTAGATAAAAGTTCTACTGCCAAAAACTCTATTTAAATAAGATTTACTTGAAAAGTTATACCAAATGGAGCCTTAGACCAAAAAAGGGGTTTACATCTTCAATATATATATATATATAGTCCTTTTTAACTTCTCTGCAAAAACTTATTTTAACATTTTATGTCTCAAATTTTTATGTACATTTTTCAATTTTTCTTTCTAGTTATGGTGATGTTTAATTATGCTAACAACAATTATGATGATACTAAAATTAATTTGATGCAGGAAATTAGTGAGTTTAATTTTCCCTTGTTGGGAATGCATGGGACTCATCAATCGAGCAGTTTACCTTATTAGGCTTCCTGTAGTAACCATTCGTTATTTCCTTAACAAGATACCATTTTGAGAGATTAATGAAATTAGTTTTTTTACCGTTATTTTCTTCTTAATTTTTTCTTTTAATGGTTGTTTTTGAAGCAATTAGGGATTTAGAATGTCTGTTTTGTTACTGCATTGAGAGTTGGGGTAGATGCTCCTCAATTTTGTCCCTAAATTTAGCCAATTGACTAGTCATATATGTATATTTTTGAAAATTAGTCGAAAGATTATTTAGCTTAATTGGCATATATCTTTCACTAATTACAAATTAGATTTAATTAAATTTTTGAGTTATGTTGAACACAAATATTATTTTACCTTTAAAAAAATTAGATCCTATAATAAGATTTTTTTTTTAAAAAAAAAATCCAAGAACTAATTAAGTAATTGGCTTAAATTGTAGGGGCTAACATAACATTTTGAGATCATAATTTGAAAGTATCATTAATTGGTTAATTACCTATTAATTTAATTAAACTATTAGCTTGAAAGAAACTTGTAACACTAATCTCATTCTTACCAATTACTTGTTTATAGAAGAATTAAAGAATTAGTTCAGCTAATCTAATTTTTATACCTTTCATTAAAATTATTTGCATAAAAGCATTTGAGACGAACAAGATTACATGATTTTTCTTTTAAAATTTTTTAGATTAAGAATAGCGATCGACAATGAGTACCTATAAATATGTAACACAATAAATAATTTTAAATGATTTGGAATTAGCTAGTTACCTATATATAAATATGTATAATGTCAGATTAATATATTGTTATTGACATTAGAATCTCTGTACGTGTAAACTGAATTCACTATAATCCATGTGACCGCTGATTCGCCGTCACATAAGATGACAAACAGCCGCATATGCAGTGCACAAGGTCTTTTATGACTGTAAAAACGCAACACAAAAAGTAAATGACAAGTGTAATTGAATTTAATACAACCACTACTTACATGAAAATGGTTCAAAATAAATACACATATATCATGGTATTATTATTTATTGTATAAATGATATGACGGCCTTAAGCCGTCACAAATCCATGAATTTCACTGCCTCTTTTTCCCCCATTATGATTCAGATTCCAAAGCTGAAGAGTCTTAAATCATTACTACGACTTGATACAAATTCACAAAAGAAATAAGTACCTATTAAAATCAAAACAGCAGAGAAGCAAGCATATAACTAAAAGAAAAGTGACCCGGTCTTTCTTTTCGGCTTGCCAGAAACTAACAAAGGAATTGAAACAAGATTGTCAACAAGATCTGAAGCCATGAGTTAACTATTCTTTCAGTTCATTAAAAGACTGAATATGGATTGAAATTAATATCAAACAAGTAAATCAGTTTACCCAACATGTCCAATTTGATATGCCATGCCCATTTCAGTCTCCTCAAACGTCATCTTCCGGGACTTGTAACTGTAATACAAATAAATATGCAATCAATTCTGACAATATCTAATCATATTTGTGGGAAGAACAAAGAATTGGGAAAAAGAAATCCGTCCATAATTTATTCAAGTCAATACAAAACTCAATTCTGAAGAAGAAACAAATTGTTGGATAAAAAGGAATCCAATTCGAGAAAGAAATCTGCCTCTCTAGAATCCAAAGCCTGCTCTCTCTAAAAATTCTGCAAAATATGACACATTCAAAAGTGCAGGCAATTGTAAGCACAACAGATTCTAATCAACTGAATGCAGGATGAGATTCATCTCATGTTCTAAATTGGCATATAAACCATCATGTTTCTTCAACAAACTTCCAGCAAACAAGAAGCAATTAACCGCAAATCCCACTCCTGCTGCGGCTCAGCCTGCTCCTAAAGTTAGAGTGCTCTGTATCAATCAAGCACATCTCAGTTCGGCTAAAACACACCAAGTATCAGATTTCGCTCAGATGGCCAATTATAATTCTTTTTTTTTTTGGAGCCATTTTAGTGGCCATTTTAGTGGATGCTGATCGGACCTTACCCCAAAGAAAAAGCAGAGTTATACCAAAGCAAACAAGTGAAACCTAACATAGTGTGCAAACCAGAAGCTCCATAATGCAACATATTGCTACAGAATTATATAAAAATTAGATAGTCAGGCAAAAGTCCCCATGGAAACTTAAATCCTAAAAATTGTAACAAAAGTTAGATAGACAGGCAAAAGAATGTAATGTGAAAGATTTGTGCTCATATAGGAAAGATAGTTCGATAGCTTGCCCACCGTCGGTGGAATTGGACCATTTAAATTGTTCAAGTATAGATTCAAGCTCACCAAGTTTGTCAAATTTCCAAGATCCTTAGGAAACCTTTGACTAATGTTAATACTATAGAGACCCTGCGAAAGTGAAAACTCAATTCAATAATTCTAGCCCAAATGGAAGAGAACTAAAGCAACAAAAAGAAGTGAAAATGGCAAATGCAACTCTATTATGAAAATTCCACCTTGACTATGAATGAAGAGGAAAACATAGAAATTTGCACATTCATCCAAAAATAAAACCTGTATTATATAAAACATCATTTGGTCAAAAGAGAGGGAGCAATATATACTAATAATGAAATTTTCGACACATTCAAAGCGTAACTTGTTTTGCACATCTCACTAACATTGCATTATTGTAACCTTTCAACATTGACAAAACGTAGCGACCTTTCAATTAACTTATCCTACACTTGAGGAAGCCAATCACAGGATCTCAGTAGAGCTGTAGAGAAAATCAATCAAGGAAGTACCCATGTCTCCTTAATTTTTCACTGAAAAGCGAAAGTTGAAATTTAGCAAGTTACAATTTAATAATGACCCAAAATTTCAACCAGAAGCATGTAAGCACAACAAAAGCAAAAATTTCGAATTAAGACCAGCAGAAATCTAAATAAATATATAAACTAATAAACAACAGCACTCCTTTTCTATCTAAATGCAACTTTTATCCAAGTTCATTGTAAAAATGGGTTCCAAAAATGAACAAAAGTAGAAAATGGAAAAGAAAAGAGTTCCCACCCAAGGACATTCTGCTGGTAAATATTGTTAACACTAGAACAAAGATTTTCAAGAAGCCCTTCCATTAACAGGATCATTTTACTAATTATGTAATTTTCATAGAAAAGTAACAATAACAGCAACCACGATGAAGCAAAGAACTGCCAAACCAAAATGCAATAAGCATGGTAAATAAATTATTTACTCCAATTCTGTATAACAACATATTATAGATTTCTGAACCTCATAATCAAAAACCAAAGAAATATTCACTCACAAGAATAATTAATTCGAAAAAAAATTAAAATGCTCAAATGCATGCATCAATGGGAGACTATAAAGTTATTTAAGGAAAGTATGAATTACCAGCAGGAGAGAAAAAGCTCGTAAGCTGAGTCTGCCAGCTGCTCCAATGAAACCTAAAATCAATTTCCACCACCTGTTTAATTTTCTGCCTCCATTTTCATATGAAACCTTAAATGTATGTAAGTTTCAGCCATAAACAAGGTTATCCAAAGCTATAAACCAGGAGGTAACATTAACTAAACAAAAATTCCACTGGAAATTACATTTTCATTTCTTCGGTTATGAAGAAACATCCGAAATTAAAGATTAAATCAATCATCACTGCTTCAAAATGAAAGTATTGAAGCTGAAATTTGGAAAGCTGAAATCAACAATAAAACTGTTGTAATTAAAATTCTATACCAATTAACTGATTCTTACGAAAATTAACGCAAGTTTCGCCGCACCGTCAATTTTGATATCCGATACGGTGACTAATCGTTGTCGCCGGCGTGTCCAAAATTGACGGCAATGAAGAGCTACTGACTAAGCCGCTGCCACCGCTAGCCAACGTATAAATAACAAAATTAAAATTTTAGATATAAAATAAAATAACCTTTGTGATGCTGGCAGATTCACGAATTTTTTAGGATTTACAAAAGTATATCTATATGTAATTCACCGATTGCAGATTATCAAATTTTCAATCCAATCTAATTCATCAATCCGCGAATCGAATCTTTACGGATCAGATTTCTACGGATTAAACGGATTGAGCGAATCAGATTGGATTTTGAACACCCCTAATAAAATCAGTTGTTATTCAAATGTGTTTTGATGGATTATTGAAGAAATTGATAGATGCACATTTTGAATACGTAAATAGCATCACATTGAAGACAAAGTTAAAGTTGAGATGTTTTACTCGATTGTATGTTTACTACCTATGGACGTATATGATGATGAAATAGTAAGGCTTTTGTTATGTATGAGCTATAATTCAATGAACGATGGGTGCACCCCTATTTTTGTTATTAAATCCTCCAAAATACTGAATCAAGAGCCTATAACATGGGAGCCTCAGACTTCGTACATGGGAACATCTCCATTCATGATATTGAAAAAGAGATGTTACCGATAATGACATCATTGTAGCAATATTTCTCTCTAAGGAGGTACAAAAATGATCCCATTGATGAGAACGTCATTACATTGGTGTTTGTTGAAGAATAGACGTGTACCACTAACAATATCATTGCAACAAGATTACTCTCTTTTCCAAAACAATGATGATCGCATTAGTAACACGAATAATACACTAGTAGATATCATTAATGTTGAATTGTACCATAATTCAATTGATGATAGGGATGGTGACTTTTCGATACTCCTATTGATAATTGTGATAATGGTCATTTCGATAGTACTTTTGATGATGGAGACAATGTGTATGATGAAGGTTTAGTTGGTGATAGGAAAAATTTGCCTCACTTCCAGAACGAGCATAAACCAGACCGAAGTCGACTTATCACTCCTAGGTCCCATTCCAAGGGGCTAGCAGTTGACCCTCTTGTAAGTATTGCTCCAGTTTTACCTTCAGACTTGGTTGCTCCGGAATTTATTAGAAATATTGGGCCCAATGATATTTGTGTGGGCAAATTGTTTGATTCCAAGTATAATTTAGTATTGAACTACACAAAGTTTTCTTGAGGTAAGTTCGATTTTAAGGTTGTAAGTTCCATATCGACACATAATAACTCTATGAAATGAGAGTTATCATGACACTTTTAGACTTGAATCAATAATACTTAAAGAGTAAATGACATGTTTTTATTGCATTTTAGTTATATTTGCATGAACATCTATTTTAGTTTATTTTAAATAAATTTAGTTTGTTTTAGATTAATTTGTGCTTAGATCATATGCATAATTGTAGGTAACCAGAAGCTTAAATTTTAAGTAACATGCAGTAGCCATTGCTGTAGCACTGTTGGTGTAGCAATATTGGAGTATTGACAGAAAAGATTTCGCGCGAGATACTTAGAAAATTGCGATATGGAGTTTCCAAAAATAGAAGATACGCGCCCTAGACTTCCGGTTGCCCTAATTCTAAGCTATACATAATTCTAAGCTATAAAAAGAGCACATATTGAGTGTTAGAAAGTATATATTTATAAAGGAGAAAATCGTCATTTTACACTTTAAGTTTTAATAACATTCATACTTTTATGTATTTAAGTTTCTTGTGATTTAATTATGTGTGTTTTATTTTAATTAAGTATTTTATGTATTTTAGGGGCATCATGGTCATTTCACAATGAACGAGAGATTAAACAGCAAAACTGATATCACTTTTGAACTCAGGACAGTCGAAAACTAAAACCTTAAGAAGAGCATAAAATGAAAAATGGCATTGTTCATATGTATGATACTATTTACATGTACGGTATTGTTTATGTTACTATTCACAACACTGTTTACATATACGGAACGATGATGTAACATTGACCGATGATGTAGCATTGACTAATAAGGTGTTACGATCTTATTGGACTAAAATTCTTATTTACTGTTGATTGGTGACGTGGCAACATGTTAGTAGACCAAAAATCGTGTGTATGGTACATGCATATACACATGATTATTTACAACCAAATTGCGTTACCATTCAAGCCACTTGACTGTTCATATCGCGTGATCAAACCGTGCCACTATTCAAATCACAGACTGTTGACTGATGACGTGGCGCAATCCTGAGCGTCTAAAATATTTTTAATCCGATGACCATGATTTACTCAGTGTATCTATAAAAATGGAGCTCCCCCCTAATTTGGCATCCATGAATTCATTTTTTAGTTCAATTTTCTGTAATTCATTCTCTATCTTGTATTTTCTACGTATTTTAATAAATTCTTATTTTGTCCCTAGTTCAATTATGAGTAGCTAATTTTCTTTCAAGCTTGGGTTGAAGGTGAAGTCTCAACATCTGCAATGGACTTTATTTGGTAAATTTACTTTCTCTTCTCCTCTAATTATTGTGGATATTTTGATTTTTCGTTGACAAATAGTAATAATTATGTC
Source organism: Citrus x clementina (assembly GCF_000493195.1). Taxonomy (NCBI): domain Eukaryota; kingdom Viridiplantae; phylum Streptophyta; class Magnoliopsida; order Sapindales; family Rutaceae; genus Citrus; species Citrus x clementina. The sequence goes on along the minus strand of NW_006263303.1, from coordinate 16,644,907 downwards.
TAGATACCGCCCTGGTTTCACCGGCTCCCTAGTACAAGGTTATTATTATTTGGCACGATAGGCGCTTAGCACCATATTGATTAAAGTGTGGTTCATGAGGAGTGGAAACCCCTTTCATGATTTAATTGACATTAATAAGGAATATTTAGCTCATGGTGCATGTTGATGCAGATCGAGATACCCAAGTGCTTTATTTTAATAGAATTCGTTTTAATTTATTCCCGCCATTCTAATTTAAATTTTAGAATTTTCCAAATCATTTTCACCACAAATCCAACCACCCTCATAGAAAATTAATTCTACACATAATTAAAATCCACCTTCTCGTGGAATCGATACTTGTCACCGTTAATCTTCTCTACAATAGATTCGTGCACTTGCGAGTTCAATAAAATTTGCACAACAGCACACACGCAAAGAAAAAGATAGAGTTGTCACCCAAGGAATAAACCTGAGAGAAAAACACAAGAAACACAAAAATCAAGAGAGAGATTAAATGTTGATAGAGGAGGAATCGCAGAGATCAATTAGAAATTCATTTTTTTATTCTTTTCATGTTTTCTATTTATTCATGAGGATGTATTGGATGACTAAAACTCTTTATTTATTTTTCTATCGCAAATCATGAATTAAATTTCATTGTAGTTGAGTAATAAACGAACTTCATGGATGTTTGACTAATATACGAGCATTGCTTTGTGTTTGCTATAACATTTTGTCTTAATTGTATTTATTTTATTCTATATTTCAGATGACCATCCATTTAGGGATACTAGCTAAGAAGAGCCTAAAAAATGTATGACTTAGAGGATCTCATTAAGACAGTACTTGATTTTAGATTCAGTTTTCTAAGTTGAGTTAATTTTAATTTAAATACGGCTATGCTTAATCTAAAATTAGTGATGAACTAGACATAGGGATTCACTTTGTATGGTAAATGGAACATAGATCAATTAATGCTATATTTAATGTTGGTGTAACAATTGGTTACTGTTAGTTTGCATTAGATATAAGATATCCAACAGTTGACAGTTGAGGATGCATGAAAGATTCTGCCCATTGCTATAGTAGATGTTGTAGCAACGGTACTGTAATTGAAAAATAATCAATGCCATTAAGTGAGTTTATTTACTTAATTACTTCATTCCCATTGGTTACATCCTTGTGTTTGACGTGAGAATTTTCTTTATTTAATTTTTCTTTATTACATTTTTATTTTAATTAGTTATTAGTTTCATAAAATTATTTTATTTTATTTTAATTTAGAATAAAACTGAACTGTTAAGATTGCTGCAGCAAATCTGATAATATCAATTCACGTGGAGACGATATAAATACTTATCAGTATATTATTTGTTGTGTCCACTTGCACATTGACAATCATAGCATTAGAGATTGCACACACCAACATATTTCGAGACTATGCTTCAAAATAATGTAAATGGCGCCTTCGAGCAAAGAGAGCATTAAATCAAGGGAACATATGTTCGACAATGATGAGATGTGACAAGACACATTTGTCGTAATGAGCCTAAGGGTCTTTAATAGGCAAGGAGTTAGGTTATCGATCATATCATCGTAAACAAACTTATTCAGGAGAAGTAGATATATACTCCAAATGACATTATAGCAAACATGTAACAATAAAATAATATTTACTTATCATACTAGCATGCATATTGGGCTAGGGAATTTACTCTAGAGGTGATACGATTGAAGTCGTATAACTTTCTTCCCAAGTACTCTTATGGATTGGAGAATGAAAGTGAGAGTAAAGTAACTCGTTAAATAGTTTATCTATTGATCCCTAAACAATATCTAGGTAATTCATTACATACATAAATGATATGTTTTACTATAGTATATTAAATCAACGATTATAATTTTTGAAAGTTTGTTACAAAAAAAAGCATTGGTATACATGCAATGCTGATATAAACCATTAGGGTATTTCCTTTACTTCTCATTGATAAAGTGAAAGTACTCATGGATATACTGTAAAGGACAAAGAAACGTGTCAGATTATCATAGAGAAAATATACAAGCTCAATTGATGTTAATTAAAATAAAAATTAACAATAATTATCTTGTTCCCTATCCATCCCATTGACTCTTTCCTCAAAAGTATTCCCAAAAAAGTTCTTTGAATGTTAGATGTCACGATTCACTGTGATGTTATCAGCAAACCATTGGTTGAACTCATCAAATAATGTTAGATCCTCTATTCCTCTAAGTGAATTTATATCTACACTTGTCCTTTCGTTGAGCTCGACGTCCGTTAGTTCTATGGCGGGGAGACTCTTGATGTTCCTTACTCACTTGAAACGAGAAATCAAGTAGGGACTTTGAAGAGTATACGATATTCTATACGGATTTCCAAACTTGTTTAGGCCAGAAGGTGCTTCCTTGAGGATTTGTACACTGTCATCATTTAGGTCCTCATATAAACTATACGATGATATCGGGGTGTGATTGATGTGCTCATAATTTATCTATTATTTTAATGCTTCCATAACTTAATTTTATGTTAAAGTATATTTTATTATATTAATTTTTATCTTAATTTTTATATTTTGTCATTGTAGGAATATTAGGAATATTCATGAGAAAAGAAGCTTAAAGAGGAAACAAATTGGAGTATAATGGAAATAATGTGGAAGTAAAAGGGAAAGAAATACAAGCCAAATCAATGAAGATTGAATTTAAGCATCATGCAGGCAATCACGTGAAGAATAAAGGAAGAGAAGAAAATGTCAATTGGCTTTTAATTTCAAGCTAGTTACGTGGAGCCCATTTGACAATTTAAATGGCAAGCTTACAATATAATAAAGGAAGCAAATATTTTGGCATTGTTTGAAAAGGGTATTCACGTGGATGGGCTTTGGTTTCAATACTGATTGGCTTAGGAATGAAACATGCGGCTAGGCTTTTGCTTTTAATTCTTTTCATAAGAGGATTTTATAAGCCGCACCATTATAAAAGGGGAAAGCCAAGCGGAAGCAAAAGAGAGACAAGAAGGCAGCCGCACAACAACTGAAAATTGGAGAGAAAATCGAGAGCAAGAAAAGAACAAGAGAAGCCGCTGTAAATCCGAGAGCAACAATTTGGAGAAATTAATTGCAGAGATTGGAGAGAGATAGCTTCTTGAGTTTTTCTTTCTCTCTTCTCTATTATCTTATTTGAATGTTTTCCATTAAATTCATGGATTCTCTTTATATTCTCATGAACTAATTTATTTTACTAGGGCTATGATGTAGCCTAACTATGAAGATTTAATTCCATAAATCTATGTTATTTTTAATTAATTATTCCATGATTGAGTGTTCATTATTGTTCTTAATGCTTTTAAATATTTAGCCAATATTTGAATGATTTGAGGATACATAATGAGACCGAGAGGAGATTTATGTATTTTTGCTCTGTGTAATGGATGCCATAAATTGAACGAAAGACAGAGATGTGCCAACGTGATTCGTGCAGTTTTATCTAAGAATTTTCATAGAGCTTAATGAATCTTTGCATATTTAAATTCACATAGAGATATAGTGGGTTGATATGTGGAGATATTTTTGATATTACTCGAGAGAGGATATTGAATAAATTAGGGAAATTCACTGTCAACATGGGTAATAAACTTTAATAGCATAGATGGATGATTAAATTGGATTGGTTATGGTGAAATCGGATGTCCTAGTGTTTTAATCTCTTGGTATTTTCTATTACTGCATGCATCTTTATTTAATTTTAATCTAAATTCGCTTATTCCATTGTTCAAATAAATTAGGGTTAGAATAATTTCGGTAACTAATAGGATATACAATCTCTGTGGGACGATACTCTACTCTTCATTATATTACTTGTGTCGACTAGTACACTTGCTAATTTACGCAACAGTGATCATAACAATCTCCAAGATCATCAGGGGCCTGTCAATAGTAATAACTATTATTTTTAAACACTGCAGTTAAAATATAACGATCATAAAGTGTTAACTGTCTAACTTGTTGACCATATATGAGCATCTTAATGGGGAATCACTATAGTAGTGCTTGAATGAATTGTCATTATATGAGTTAATAAACTCCAATACATATTTTTTTTAAACTCTTCCTGTTTTTTCTGCTCAGCCTCAACATCTGACATAATCTCATTCATTGTTTCTTTGATGTGAATAATAGAACGATCAATCTTCTCCATTCGACGGATTACATAATCATAGCGAAACTTTTATTTCATTTGTTATCATGAATTTTTTTTTTATGTATAACTGGGTAAATCCAATATCATTGTTTTTATAACAATTAAAATGTTAAAAATAACATGTAAATATCTTTCATGTGAGTTATCTGCGTCATATTTATCAAGAATGGGTTACTGATCGTGTATCTCGTATTCATCATCAACGGGTGTCCAATGTTGCTTAGGTATTGGGATCTTGCTTTACTAAAACTCAACTTTGTCTTCTTCAACCGGTGGCATATTGATACTAGGGTGATGATACAAAAAATAACTATGAAAGTAAATTAAACAATTTGTTGCTATTATATTCAATAATAATATTGTAACTGAGTTAAATAATATACTCACATTACGAACCCAATGTGGGATTGATTCCCTATAATCCTTTACACTATTGCAAATATGGCGTGTCCTTCTCCCACATGCTTGGGTTAAGTGTTTATCTGACGATCTTCTATACATAAATTAACTCAAATTTGTTGTTCGGGTAATCATCTATTATTTAATAAATATTTACAGCTAATCTAAATATATATGTAATATTTACAAGACGAGTCTTATTGTCATAAAACTTGTACACCCTAGTAAAACTAATTTTTCTCCATACAATATGCGATAAGTCTTTTTATTTGTTTTGATGGCCTACTTTTCACTTAAAAGGTCATCAATCACTTCAAAAAGTCAGCCTATAGTAAGTGAAGATACAAAGTGAAAAACAAAAAATCAATTTTAAGTACAAATCTAAATAACCATAATTTTCTGTCTTTTCAATGCACTTGAATCCTAGGATAAAAGTTATAAAGGTTGTACTTCACTTTTTTAAGACCAGAAGCCTCAAAAGTCCCTAATTTTTGGTTTAATGCAGTGTCAGAACTGCCATATATTGTTTTCCAAGAAGAATGACCCAACAAAAGATTTCTAAAGTAATCAAGATCATCAACATCATGTAGTAATAACGAATCTGGTGTACATTAATCTTTTTTTTTTCATGAAGTTATTTATTCGCAAACTAATATAGCTCGATTTTTAGCACATGAATGTCACCCATATCATTAAAGCTCAATCCTCAAAGTTTTCATCTAATTCTTTAAGATTCAACGCTAAATTACCATTAAAATACAAATCACATAACATGTGGTTCAAGCAACCTTTGCTTCTCTATGCACATCTTGCACCATAGCAAAGTCGCATAAACAACTTAGTGATCGATAACAGTACTAATTGGTCACCAAATTCAAACCAGAGGTAATCCTTATCACATTTATTATGAGCTACCTACTTAAGTAGCGCATCGTGCATGATCGCACTATTGGACATATAGGTTTCCATTGTTGCGAAATGGTCGAATATATCTTTCTTGGATAATCTTAATTGTCATCTTGTATCTTCCTTTTGATCTTTTCCATCAAATTTCCAAGTTTGCAAGTATTTGTAATATGCCCAGGTAAATGTTCGAATGTCAGTATCTTCTTCGTGCCTGGTTCTTTCCTTGGATTAGGTGGATTACACTTTGCCCGTGGGTTCTTTGCCATTATATTTGCGGCAAATCAAAATCTTATTTGTTAGTCACATTCATTAAATTCAAAATAGAAATAAACACCTATATATTACTGTGTTTTTTTAGTAATAGGCACTTGTTGCACTAAAACACATATTGTATTCTAGTGTGATAGACACTTGTGGCACTAAAACACAGATTGTGCTTTAGTAAGACAAGTGCTAATCATACAAAAAAAAGGGATTCGTTTTTGGTACAATAGGTGTATTTCGCACAAAGAAGGCACCTATAATACCAAATAAGTATGTAGACACCTATCGCACCAAATAGGCATTTGTCATTTGGGTGCTATGCAACAAGCCCCCTTGTCGTAACAAATTAGTGCGACATAGTGAACTTCACACCGAACATACTTCGCATCAAGGTACCATCAACCCAAACTTAATATATTAAAAATGACAAAAACAAAGTCTAAGAGGCATTTCATTGAGCACCTAATGTGCCATTTGTATTTGAATAATGTTCTAATAAAAATCATATTTTTTTTGTTTAGCCAATACAACCATATAAGCAATACAATTATATTCAATCAACCTACAACCATATCAGCAATGCAATCATCTACCATCAATTTAAAAGCAAATCAAGCTTCAAGATTAAGAAAACTCATATATTTTGATTTTTTTTCATTCCTTAGTTGTAAGACAACACAACAAAGTATAAGATTTCGACTGTTGATGTGGTTACTTGGGCATTGTCGATTGAGCTTTGAGAGTTAAGAGGAATCAATTGGTTTAGAGTTTGAGAATATTTTGGGACTTTAGAGTAATTTTATCCAAATTATTACTATGTGGCTAATAATGGTAGAATAAAATTTGAGGGGTTAATAATGAAAAATCTAAAAAGTTTTTGGCTATTTTTTATTTTTCCATATTTTTCTTGGCGCCCTAAGGGTCTAATCATATACAATTTGCAACTTGCACTATTGCAACATTATAGAGCTTGAAATTAATTATGAAAAACAACAAAAAAGATTATTGATTCATCTCTTTCTATGTGATATTTCCAATTTAAATTAATTCATGAGTAGATTCACCTTACATTTTCACGTGATTAGAATCGGACAAAAAAATCTGCCTACACATAAATGGAGAGTGAATGAGATAATCCTACACTAACTAATAATATATAAGCTTGAAATTAAGGATGAAGGCTGAACTTTAATTGATTGATTGGGGGCTGCTTTTATCAACTAATCTTTACTAAACTAGAAGTAGTACTAGTATTGTGGTTGCCTAATGCAAAGAGTTAACGTGATTTTCTGGTTAAAATTAAGTGAATGGCTAAAAGATAATGTTTAGATTAGGTTGGGGGGAAGGGATAATTAACGTAAATTGTAAATAAGTGTGTTTATTTATTTTTTTTATTTTAAAAACCAAAAAAAACTAAAAACAACAAAATTTTTATATCTAGGATGACTGTGTAAAGAGTCATGACTTTTGAGATGCAACCTAATAGTTCTGTTGTATTCTATTTTGATTTTAAAATTCATAGTAAGTTGTTTTTGTTTCCTTTTCTTTGAATTACTCAAATTTGTGGACTCTCCATTTGGTTACTAAGTCATTTTGTTGTTTACTCATTTAACAAGTATTATTAAATCATTTGTCACACACACACTATGACACATACTAGTGGGTTGTAAGTTAAAATTTTTACAGCATTTAATTCTTTTAATTTATTAGGGATAATGTCTAATGTAGTAGAAAGTGTATATTGCAACAACAAAAAAAAAAAAGAAGAAAGAAAAAGAAAAAGAAAAAGAAAAAGAGAAAGAGAAAAAAATTAAATGTGTTTAATTTTATTACATCTAGAACTCGAGTAATTAAGTCCATAGAGGTGTTTCAACATCCAGTGCCCTAAGCCCAACTGGTCTAGGAGTTATTGGCCCAAAACTTACATGGGTTATAGATATATTGTTTGCTTATTTACTAAAGACCCGAGTAATTAAGTCCGTAGGGGTGTTTCAACACCTAGTGTCTTAAGGCCAATTGGTCTGGGAGTCATTGGCCTTAAGCTCGCTACATAGGTTAAAAATGTAATTTTTTTTTTAAAAAAATGTTTAAATAATCTACTGTCTGAAGATAGAATTTCTAATGAGTTTTAGAAAAAAAAATATTGTTTCCTTTTAATGAAGCCCCATAAGTATTGTGTTAATTACTTGAGTACAAAAGAAAGTTTATGATAATTTGGATAATGAGTGAATGACAAAGAGTTAGAAAAATTTGGGAGAGTTCATTTACTTGGTCGTTTAGAGGATAGATAAACAACTATTAACTTGCATATGAATTTTGTAAATCTTAATTTAATATAATGCTTTAATTGCTAGGAGTTAGCAATAAGCTAGTTGGGGGGGGTGTAATTAGTGTTAAAAATTATATGTTTATTAAGGGATAAAAATGTTTTTTGTGCTTATAATATAATTTATTTGTAATTATGTAACATATTATGAATTTCTAATTATTTTTCTAAATATTTGGTTTTGTATATTTTTGTGTATTTATTAGGTAAAAATAATAATTTCACGCCATTTGAGGCTCCAAACAAATTATGAATATCAAATTTGGATTCCGTAAGTCCAAGAAATTAGGTCATTATTGAGGAAGATTCGCGACTTTTATTGTAAAATTATAAGTTTTTACCACAGTAAATGTGGTAATTGTGAAATTATAAGTTTTTATCATGTTAGCTATGATAATTGTTAGTGAAATGTGTTAGATGTGTTTGAGTGAATTAAGTTAGGTTTATGTTTTGTTACTAGAACAAATGTAAGGATAAGATGTAATTAGTTTTATTTATTTGTGTGGTGTGAATTAATCTTGTATTAGTATAAATAGAGAGGGAGAGAACACACTTCTCTACACCTTTCTTTCTCTTCTTTCCCCTCAAATTCTTCTTCTCATCTTTCTTTGTAATATATTTTAAATAAATAAAATTAGTTTTATTTCAATTTTCAAATACTATTTTTCTATATTTTTTAATTTTAATAATTTCCTTTATTTGAAATATATTTAGCTAAACATTAATAGTTAGGGTGAGGTGAAATTCTTAATAGAAAAAAATGATTTAATCAAATTTCATTTTTAACTATATAAATTAAATTATTTTCTATTTAATTTTATACATATTTTATATTTTGAAATTTTGATTTATTGTAGACAAACAAGGCAGTTTGGCATAATAAATTCTTAATATCTTAATATAAGGTATGGTAAAATTATATTTTGACTTATTGCAGACAAATTAAATTTTGGCGCAATAAATTCTTAATCCATAATAAAATTAATAGGAAAATAATAATAATTTATATAATTAATCTTTTGGGCAATAAATCTAAATAAAAAATGGCAAAAACATTTATTATATTTTATTTATTACTGAGACTGAATCCATAACCTTAACTAATTTAATTTTATAGTTTTGCTCCAACTAAATTACATATATTTAAATTTTATTTTTATTTTTTTACATAAACTAAAATAAACAAAATTAATCTTTTCTTTATGGATTGACCTTGGGACTCACTGAGCTATAGTATAACTAAGCACTCTTATACTTGAGGGTAAAATTAAACACTTTTAAGTTGTGTCATAAATCACAACCTTGATATTAATTATATCAGTAATGAGTAGATAAGCTGAGAAGTATTAGAATTGCACTTTTGGATAACCTTATTAATATTACGATACTTGAAATTACATGAATTGAACATGAGCTAAATCGAAATGACAAATTAAGAAACAAACTTCCTTAACATAGTTAAAAGGAACATAAATAAGAATATTAGTGCTAAGGTCGACCTACTAATAATATTTCCATAGGTGTTGTGCATTCCATGCTTTGCCAACAATTCTGCCATTTAGATAACCCAATTTATATGCACCATCGGTGAACGAGTGCAGTACTTTGTACGACCCTTCCCAACGCAGCCCTAGGACTTTGTCATCCATCTCTCTAGTATGCTGATTTGGTTATGGTGCACCAGATCCCCTTCTTTGAGTAGTCATAGCCAAATACTTTTGCTGTAAAACTTAGTCACATTTTGCTTGTAAATTGCTAACTGACCTCTTACCGCCTCTCTCTTCTCTTCAAGCAAGTCTAAATCCAGCAATATGTATTCCCTATTTGCTATCTCATTGTGGTACTTTGTTTGATGTGGCTCCATACCAATTTCAACTGGGATTACTGCCTTGTGTCCAAAAGCAAGTGAGAATGGAGTCTCCCCTGTTGAAGTCTTTACAGTCTTTCTATAAACCTATAGCACTCTCGGAAGCCGTCTACCCAAGCTGCCTTCTTTTCACTTAAATCTTTTTTTCAATAGCTGCTTTACAAATTTTTTCACTACTTCCACTTGTTCATTTGCATTTAGATGAGTAGGTGAACTAAGTTGTAGTTCTATACTGAGCTGAGCATAAAATTTCTTGAAGTTTACATTGTTCAACTGGGTTCCATTGTCAGTGATGATTGCTTAAGGTATGCCATATTTACAAATTACACTCCTCCATATGAAATTCGTTGTTCGTTTCTTAATTATTTTTTGAAGCGATTCAACTTCAATGCACTTGGTAGAGTAATCAATAGCTACCACAACATATTTCATTTGGCCCTTCTTGGTCGACATCAGTTTGATAAGATCTACCCACCATTGCAAATGGCCATGTGCTCGACATTGTGGTCATGTTTTCTAGTGGTTATCTTGTAATAACGGCAAATTACATGCATTCATGCATCTTCAAACTAACTCTCAATCATCCTCATACATGGTCGGCCAAAAATAATCTTGCCTTATTATTTTGTGGGCCAATGATCTACCTCCGCTGTGATCTTGACAAATTTGCTCATGCACCTCTATCATTAAATTTTCGACATTAGTTGAACCCAAACACATTAAGTAAGGTAAGGTATGACCTCTCTTGTTAAGTATACCCTCAATGATGGTGTAATGCATCACTCGATATTGCAGTTTTCTTGCATTTACTTTATCTTGAGGTTGCTCCCCGAACTCAATATACCTTGTAATAGGCACCATATAGCTCTTTTCATACACTACCATACAAATTTCAATCTCGACCTTAGCTATACACGACTTTAAAACTAGCTCTAATAGGATTTCTTATGGGAACTTTGGACACTCCGTGGCTGCTAGTTTTGCTATAGAGAAAAACTATCTTTGGAATAAGATTTATTGAGGTCGATAAAGTTTACACACATTTTCCATTTTCCATTTTCCTTTTTCACCATTACCACATTTGAAACACATTTTGGATAATTCACTTCCCTTATAAACCTTGCTTTTAGCAGTTTATCTACCTCATCATAGATGGCCTCATAAATGTTTTAGTTGAACATTCTCTTTTTCTGCTTCACGGGCTTGTGTTTTTTTTTATCTATAGCCAACTGGTGGCATAAAATTTGAGGATCTATTCCATCATATCTTCATGATTCTGTGCAAATATGTTATTGTATTCAACTAATAAGTTCTGAAGCTCATTGAAAATTTGATCCATCATTTTTTTTCCTACTCTTACCACTTTGCTCAACTTATCCTCACTCACTGACACTTATTTCATCTCTTCATTAGGTCATACTGGTGTAATCTATACTCAACTCATAGATCGATACTTATGATCTGCATAGATTCTCTTGCAGCTGTAGAGTGATAGCTTTGAGCTACTTGTTGTTGACTCTGACCCCATCTTGGACTATAAATTTCATGTAGATTGGGCTCACTACTCTTACTATCCTATCAAACGGTCTGCCCAAAATAACTTGATAAGGGCTAGGCTCATTAACCACTACCTATGTCACCATAATTGTTTTTTGAAGTGGGCTAGACCCTATAGCCAATAACAAGTCAATCACCCCAAGGAGAATCACCTCAATTCCTCCAAACTCTATTAACGATGTTATGATAGGATCAAACTTGAGGTCACCAATTTACAGATCGTACAATGTTTGCTTAAATAAAATTTCGACCGAGTTACCCCTATCTATGATTTATATTTGTGTTTACCCAATGATCGTACAATTTACCCAATTTACAGGATCAATTCAACTCCTGTCCTACCAAGGTAACCTTTACCATAAGTGTGTCTTCATGCGGATTGATCAGTATTAAATATTGTCTAATTATCAAGTGATAATAATATTCTTTTGTGCTTATGTTATAATTTATATTTGTGTTTATGCAATATATTAGGAATTATTAATTATGTTTTAAATATATCTAATTTTGTGTATTTTTGTGTGTTTATTAGGTAAAATATTAATTTCACGTAATTCGAGGCTCCAAATAGATAAACGGAGGTCAAATTTGGATTTCGGAGGTCCGAAAACCTTAAGATAAGTTAAGATCAGCTTAAAATTGGGCTTGTGTAAAAAGAGTTGACTTTTTCTGTTGACCGAGCATTGATTGGATGATAAAATGAGCTTACAATAGATATGAGTGCATGAGATAACTGGTAATTTTGACTAAATCTAAACCGTTCATGATTCAATGGCCATAATTGTGCCACGTGGCAATGGTTGGCGAAGCAAGTTGTAGGATTCGAATCTTTGTATTTGGGTCAACCCGATCCACCCATTAACCCGCCAAATCTTAGCCGTTCTTTGGCCAAATTGGACGAGTCAAATGATGCCACGTGTGATGTTGACTTTTAAAGTTTGACCAGCCATTGGATCTTGATCTAAAGGTTGTGAGGAGCACATGCATGAAGCTTATGATGGACCGCAACACATTAGATTATGAATTTATTTTTCTATAAATAGAGTCTCATTTTATGTTTTTAATCATCTCTCTACAACTCTCTTCTTCTCAAATTCTCTCCATCTCCCTGTAATCTTGATTTTCAGGTGTGTTTTTAATATTTTGTATAATTATTTTTATAAATAAAATTAGTTTTATTTTCAATTTTAGTTGTTTTTATTACTTTTAATTATAAGTAATTCAATTTTAATATTTCTTTTTATTATGTTCAACTAAATAATATTAGTTAGGGGAAGGTGAAATTCTTAGGAAATAAATATGATTTAATCAAATTCTGTTTTTAATTTTATAAATTAAATTATTTTCTATTTAATTTTATACATATTTTATATTTTGAAATTTTGATTTATTGTAGACAAACATATGAATTTGGCACAATAAATTCTTAATATCTTAATATAAGGTATGGTAAAATGGTATTTTGACTTATTGTAGACAAATTAAATTTTGGCACAATAAATACTTAATCCATCATAAAATTAAAGGGAAAATAATAATAATTTATATAATTAATCTTTTGGGCAATAAATCTAAAAAAAAGGCAAAAAGAATTTATTAAGTTTTATTTATTACTAAGAGTGGATCCACAACCCTAACTAGTTCAATTTCATAGTTTCATTTAAATTAAGTTGTTTATATTCAAGTTTAAATTTCAATTTTTAGTTAAAATAAAATAAACAAATTAAATCTTTTCTCTGTGGATCGACCTCGGACTCACCGAATTATAATACAACAAGACACTCTTATACTTGGGAGTTAAAAATTACTTTTAAATTATATCATGGATGTGTGACCGCTTTCTTATCTATGTCTGTGAACATGATTTGTGCTCTTTAAATCCATTGTTTCTCTAATATTGGAACACTAAAATTCACCTCATAACTTTTCAGAGAGTATCTACTATACTTCTTTCTCGAAAGATTTGATTTCCCTCATGGGGACGGCCTTCCTGTGATCATCACCACCATATTGTCTTCGATGTCCCTTTTTCTCCCATCTCTTCTTGGTTACTCATATACTTTTTTAGATATTAATTTTACTCTAGCCACTCAATCAGCTCTTTGAAGTCTATACAATCTGCGATCCTATATACGTACACCTTGGTGAGCATTTTTGCCCAGACCTCCCATAATAGGCTTTGGTAGGCTCAATAGCCTTTATATTTTATATAGTAAATATTTTTGCTCTGCTTATGTTCAAAGGTGTAAATCTCCTACACAACTCTATTAAGTTCACCTTATAATACGATCTTAATCCTCTTTAGTTCATAGATGGCGATAATGTATTACTCTTTTAATTGGTTTTCTCATTGGCTCTTCCCATACTTATTTCTTCTACTTCAGTCGCAACCCATTAGTGAGACTTTTGTTTTTTCACGATTTCTTTCCCAATCTTAAATTGGCCTCTCCAGTTGTTTGCTTCTGTCATAATGATGCTTATTATCCAAGTTCCTCCTCGAGCTATACCTAAGATTATCTCATCCCCTTCTTGGTTTCCCTCTTCGCACCAGACCTATTGTCAGTTCCTCTATTTTTCTTTTTTCTTCCTCCGTATTTTCAATTTTCATATCCAGTTTTGCATGATCATGCTCCTCAATGAATGTTGAAATTCCCTTACTATACAAACTACTCCACAGTCGATTGATTTTCTGCCCCTTTATTAGCCTTCTAGAGCATCTGGATGATCAAAGGCCCCCAAAGCAGTAACTTCTTTATGATATATGATCATAAAGCTTCTCAAACTTTCAAACTCCCCTTGGATAAGCTTTTTCAGTCAGCTTGCATCCTACTCAGGTATTCAAGAACCTTTGAAATGTAGGGCAAAGAGTTTACACAACTCTTTGAAATTTCTTATGCTTTCCTTCTTTAATCTCTGGCACCACTCCCCGCATCTACCTTTCTAGAGTTAAGGGGAAAACACGACGCTTTGGTAGATCATTTAAGCCGTGAATTCAGATCATCTTATTAAACCTCTCCACATGGTAGTTAGGATCGATTTCCCTTCATAAACTAAAGTCAGAACCACATACTTGGGCGGTAAAGCCACCGCCATCACTTCAGGTATTAGAGGAGATTCATTGTCGAGCAACAATCTTTCTACCACTTTCTTGTCCTTTGCCTTGGCCTTTAATGTTTCTAGAGTTTTTTTAAAATTGAAGCATTCATTTCTCAAGCTCATTTGCCCATTGGGGTTTCTTATCTATTCCCTCTGCCTTTTACGATCCAGGTCATCAATTTGCCTCCTCAACTTATTCGCTTGCTCTCTTGCACTTATACTCTCTTATTGTACCTTAGTTTGAAGTAGCCTTATTCCACTCTATCATTCACCACTGAGCTCCTCTCTCTCATGTTCGTTATTATTTTATGGATCGTCACTCCAAACCTAAGTGCCTCTGACTTGGGCATCAACCAGCCCTTTGGTCATCTCCTTAAACCTTGCCATATGTCTGTCCACCACTTCTCTCCATCTTTTATCTACAACGACATTCACTTCCTCCGCCATTTGGCATAAAGTTTGCTTATCTTTGTCATCACTGTCCACCACAATTTTACAGTTCCATAGCCTCCTCTTGTCAAATTTCAAATGTATAGATTTTCGCACTGTTCCCCATATATGGCACCAAGATGTTGATACCAAAGAACAACCTCAATAGCTAATTTTTTTTTTTGGAGAATAACAACACGAATCCAAGCTCAAACGTCGATTTGATTGTAGCTTTCCACACCCGCCAATCACAAAACATGGCTAAGATGTGCCAGTGGGGGTTCAAGCGTAGATTCTTTGATGGTTAAGTTAGATGTTTGTATATAAGGAAAATAGAAATGAAAAAAAGGAACAAAAAAAGTTAAAAAATAGAAATTTTCTAATGATGGTGTTGTAGGTCCTATAAAAAGTAGAATAGTTTTAAGATTGGTAACTTGTAAAGTTTTTAGTTAATTTGTTAACCCCCTCCTATGATGCCCTCTTCAGCTTAAATAAACTCTTGGTTGTCAGTGGTTACCTCTTTAGTTTTAGCCCACTCTCTTCAGTAGTTGCAAGTAGTTGTTAGTTGAAGGTGGTTTAAAAAGTTGTGGCACATAACTTCCCTAAAAATTAGGCCACGTTATCCGGATAAATAATTTTCTATGTCAAGCTAGCACATTCTCAGGTTAAAAAAACAAATTTCCAAGTCATACTACTTCACTTTCGGATTGGACTAGTGGATTTTCGAGTAGCTCACATAGACTTAAGGTTGTATTTTAAACCGGGCCATCTACATAAACTTCAAATTGTACTTCTAAATGAGGTCGTCCACATACACTTTAGGTCGTACTTATAAACCAGGTTGTCAATATAGGCTCTAGGTTGTACTTATAAACCAGGTCACCAACATAGGCTCCAAGTATTATACTTACGAGGTCAGCTCAATGGCAATAGGTTTAAAGTAGGTTAAGGTCGATTGTATTTCTCGGCGTTATTAGAAAAATCCAATCTAACAAACATCGACCACTTATGAGCATGAGTTTTTACATTTTAAAAAATACTTCAAGACACCCTTATTGATAATTACATTATAATTATACCCTTACTTTTTCTTTACTTTTACAAAAATAATGTTGCAACAATATTCTCGGAGTTATTAATGAAAAGAAAAAAATATAAATATATCTAATTAGCCTTAAAAATAAAAATAAATTAGCTGTTGTTATTTTACTTTTAGGATTGACTTTGTAAATTAATTTTTTACAAAAATTATTAGTAAGATTGGTGTAAGGATATTAAACATTACTTTAAATTAGCTAATATTAATTTATTTATAAATAATAATTTGCAAGATTGAAAAATGCCAATTGTTGCATAATGATATCTATTTCTTAATTTGCTAATAAGTAATTATTGGTTATTTGTTAATTAACTTTTTTTATAGATTAAAAAATTAATGTCAAAAATATTGTTGTAAGTGTATTATTATAAAGGTAAAGAAAAAGTAAGAGTAAAAATATAACATATTTAATAATAAATGTATTTTAAAATAATTTTTAAAATAAAAAATAAATAAATACTTAAATTAAAATATAACAACTAATTGAGCGTGAGCATGCAGACTAATTGTAATTTGATCAAAGCTTAATTGTTGGCCATATATTCATGCATGTCTTTCGTGAAACAAAGACTTGGGTCGTGTTGGAGTATGGTCGGGTACTTCGGTTGTAGATAGCTTTTCAATTCGATGCATGTGTATCTAATCGGTGTGATTTCAAATGCTAGCTTAAATTAATTTGTTTCAACCCCCTCCCCCCACCTGCCCCCCTTCCCGAGTAAGTAGTTCTAACTCGTTACAGTTTTAGCATTGGATACTATTGTTATAAATCCATTGTCATTTTCAATAGCATATCTTAATTGCCTAATTCATACGTTTGTGAGCAAGTGGGGCATAAAATTATGCCCCATCGATTTCAATTTTGTCAAATATTAATTGACGCATTTATATCAATTTCGATTTCAGGTTTTGTTACTTCAAATTGACCTTTCATTGTTGTCACTCACAGTTCTCTAGATGAATGTGATATTTAGCCAGCCACTTGAGATGGGAAATGAGCCAAATGGCACGTGGCATGGCACGAGCACGACACAGGAACGTATAGCACGGAACAATATGAGCATGTTTCGGTGGAGTACGCGGCACGGCACAGCAAGCACGTGGGCCGTGCCGAGCTTAGAATTTTTGGCACGCGGATCTTAAAAGCACGGCACGATTAAAGATGGACTAAGAACGGCACGATAAAAAAGCTCGCAATAAGCACGTTTTATTTTTTAATGATAGTAAACTTAAAATTTTATAATTTTACAAATAACTTGAAATTAAATTTTTTAAATCTATAATTGATTTATATTAATAATTTATTAAATAAACAATTGATATCATAATTTTAATGAATAAAATTATAAATATCATGATTTTATAAATATGCATTACTATTACTGTGAATTATGATTTATGATACTATGTAAGTCTAAGTTAACAATTAAGTTAACCCATAAGAAAATTTTATTATTATTATTGTTGTTAAGTATTAAAAAAATTCTAATATTATAAGGTCAAATTTAGTAATTAACATTATATTTTCTTATTCTTATTAAATATAGACTTGAGTTTTGAATTTTTGATTCTATTAAATTTGAATAAAGGTATAAACCTAAGAAAAGTACATAGACTTGAACAAAATACACCAACAACTTAGCATGCGCTCTTAAAAAAAATATATTAGATTTTTTTTCTTAGGCACAGCACGGCCCACAGACGGCACGGCTTAAGAAAAAAAATTTAGATGCGGCATGACACGGATACGAACACGTATGGACCTTACCGATACAGTCCATTGGCCATCTCTACCAACCACATATCTTATGTGTCTCACCTTAACGAAACAACGACATTATATAGTTTAATTCCTTGGCGCACCGAGAGTCTGAACGTACAATTTGCAACATTCAGCATTGCAACGTTATTCAGCGTGAAATTAATTATGAAAAACAAGAAAAAAAGAGTATTGGTTCACCGATTTCTATATGATATATCAAATTTAAATTCCTTCATGAGTAGATTATGTGATAAGAATCAGACAAAAAGATTTATTTGCACATAAAGGAAGATTGAATGAGATAATCCTACATTGACTTATAATATATAAGCTCAAAGACGGGGACGGAGGCTGAACATTAATTGATTGGGGTTTATTTTGTCAACAATCTTTACTAAACTAATATTGTGGTTGCCTAATACAGAGTTAATTAATTTTCTGGTCAAAATTAGGTGAATGGTTAAAGATAAAACGTTTTAAAAAATTACTGTTTAAGGTATAATTGTTTTACCATTAAGGATAAATGCATGTTTAATCCTTATATTTGAAAAAAGTCTTAAAACACCCTTGATGTTACATATGTTATACTTAGGGATGGCAAACAGCGGGCCTGGGCCGGGCTTTTTCAAGCCCATGTCCAGGGCCTTTGTTAGCTAAGTGTACGGGCTTGGGCCGGGCCGGGCTCGGACTTTATTTATTGATTTTAAATTTGTTAAATTATTGTAAATTTGAAATAAATTAATGATCAACAAGTTATTACAATCATAAATAAATTAAAGAAAATGAATGTTTCAAATTAAAATAATAAATAAAGCAAATAAAAAACTCATAACTTAAATTTTCTTTAATACTGAATTTTCTAATTCAAACGCTCTCTTAATTAATTGACATAAAAGAGAGAATTTAGTATCATAATTTTAGTTTTTTGAATCATAATTGATTTATAAGTTAAGAATTTAAATTTTCTTTTTTATTTTTAAATTACTTTTTAATTTTAATTATATTATTCTAATTTATAAAATTATTTTTTAAAAAAAGTAGTGGGCTTGGGCTTTATCTGGGCGTTTTTTTTCTTGGGCCCTTGTCCAGGCCCTCATGGGTGAGGGCCGGGCCTAGGCTCGTGGGACTGGGCCCAAGAGGGCTTGGGCCGGTCCGGGCTTTTTTGTCATCCCTAGATATACTCCTACTCTTACTTTTCCTTTTTTTTTTTTTACAATGATACCCTACAACAATATGCTTGGGGATGTTAATGATTTTTTTTTTTTTTATCAAAATAGCCTTAAAAATAACATATTTATCCAAATTTTTATATTATTATTTTACTTCTTGGATTAGTTTGGTAAATTAAATTTTTATAAAGTAATTATTAGTAAGATTATTGCAAGTATATTTAACGTTACTTTAAGTTGATGGGGATTAATTTATTCATAAATAATTATTAGCAAAATTATTGCACGGGTACAAAAAATATTAGTTCTTTCATATTGATATTTATTAGTTAATTTAATAAAATTAAATTTTTAAAAAATAAATAAATTAATGTCAAGAATATGGTGGCAAGGATATTTTTGTAAAAGCTAAGAAAAAAATAAGGCTTAGAATATAACATATTTAAATGTAAGGATATTTTGAGATATTTTTGAAATATGGGGATTAAACGAGTACTTAAATTAAAATATCGAAACTAAATAAATATTTACCCTAAGATGAATTTATAAGTTATTTAGAACAAAATCAATATCTACTCCAAAAGTATGAGCTATAAAGTCCAATCCCTTTTAATTTATAACAAAAAGTAATTTATTGGGGGCTTAGGAGTTAATTTACTTCGACAATTTCAATAAATTTCTTTTGTTTGGAGGATTTGAGTCTCAAGCGTTTCAAGAATCCTTCGCACTTGCTTAAGGTAATCTTCAACTCATGGTTTTCTATTACTATAAATTAACATTGACCGCTTAACAACATGAATTTTTATAAATCAATTTCATATAAAAGTAAATACACACGTGAATGCGAAAGCCGTCGTGAGTTTACAGACCAATTGTAAGTTGATCAAAACTTGTTGGCCATGCATGCATGTCTTTCGTGAAGCAAAGACTTGGGTCATGTTGAGGTATGGTCGGCTTCTTTGTTTGTAGACAGCTTTAATTAATTTGTTTCCCAACAAGGTTTTTGATCGATGATTACAAGTTTTAGCATCGGATACGCTTGCGATGAAACCCATTGTCGTTTTCAATAGCATATCTTGCCTAATTCATACGATTTTGTTACAGACAAGTCGACAATAAAATTCTTGGTTTGCACAAATATGCCAACCTCTAAATTACTTTGATCGTTTCATGTTTTTCCTTTTCTAATTCTTTTTTCAGGGTGATCGAATTGATTATTCTACAGGATTAATTTTTAAGACTTAACACATTTGGTAATTATTATTATTATTTTTGCTGATGATATGGTGAATTTACCAATTAAATTATCTGGTAATTAATTTTTTTTTTTACAGATTATTATAAGCTAGTTAGCTTTTTTGAGTATGAATTAGATTAACGAAAATTTAAAATCTATATATATTACCCAAATTTTCATGCTTATAATAGAATCATAATAATATCTGCGTGTGTTAGCGGATAATTTAATTAATCATGTATCTAGTATTGTTATTAGTTATTACACAATATCACAACACCTAGCTAATAAAATTTACCGAACTTATGCATGCACCTATTTTGCAATTCATCTTAGCACTGTTAACAATACAATTTATCAAAAACCTAATTATTTTTTAATATCGATAATTAAATAATGGGAAACTACCAGTTTTCTCCTACCAAAATCAATACATACCATTCATAGTATTCAATAACTCCCTAGCATTAAAAATTAAGGAAAAGAGGGGTAAATGAATTATTCGCATGAATTTGATTTTACAAATAGAAAATACGTATTTATTATAAGGAAAAATTTTAAAAATAATAAAAAGTAAAATAAAAAATCTTATTATTAATTTTTTATTCACATCAAAATATATATTTCTTAATTTTGGTGTTCATTAATTTATTTTAATTTTAATTTATATTAATTTATTTATGCCCCATAAGTTATGTATACTACCCCATTTCAATCAATAAAATCACATTTTTTAAATTTAAAGTAAAGAAAAAAGTTTAAATAATTAATTAATTATACCATTTTCTTTACATAAGTCTATTGTTGATCACTGTAGATGCCATATTTCAAAGATAGCCCATTACGCCACGTGCCTACTCTTCTAGGTAAAAAGAAATTTTTCTGAAGGAAGCGACAACTAAGACAAAAAGGAATTATTCCAAGAGAAATAACACCCAAGATAAAATTTCCTAGGAACTTGTAAAAGCGGCAAGAGGGGGAATTAAACTCATTTCAAATTCAATGGCCTAAGGAAACCACGCCAAAAGTCATATGTAGGGAAACATGCATATAGGAAATAAATATGTTTGTTTCCTTACAATCAAATTCATATCCATGTATATAAAAATGATAGGTGACACGTGTCATTAGGAAGAGATCTTAAGGTAAAACCCCTAAATTCATGTCACCCATCATCTATAAATAGAGGCCACCTCTATAAGAAAGGGGTCTTTCGGCCTCTGAAGAACAATGTTCATCCTAGAGAGAGAAAACACATTTTCTTCTCCATTCTTCATTATATCAACCTTAGTCAAGCACTAAATTCGGGCGTTAGAGTGTCTTTTTTAGGTATTTCCCTCTTTGGATTCAAGGCCAACTAATCTTTACAAGTTTTCCGCAACTACAAATTCATGTAAAGGTAAAAATCTATCCCTTCAATCACTAATGTTGTTTCAACTAAAGGGTAGAGCTATTTGAACCCACAAATTTTCTCTCTAAACCCTCTTTTTAATTTAGTATTTTATTATTTAAATAATTTTTGAAAATATTAGTTCATCAACCCTTTCTTTTCTTTCTCTTCTCAATTTCAAAAATTCTCATCAATTCATTCATATATTTTCTTTTATCTGCAAATAATTGATATATCAAACTAAAAGAAAAAAATTACTATTTAAAAATGAACACCAACAACTTTTTAACAATCATGAAAGTTAATGAATATCAAGAAATTAATTTTTACCAAACACAAAAGCTGTTATCAAATTCTTACATACAGAAAACATGAAATATAAACCATGATATATTAAGAAAGGAAAAATAAAAGAAAAAGTGAAATTGAGTGTTTAATTCGCAGAATATAAGAGTAGAGAGATTATGCAATCATAAGATAGAGAGAAAAAAAGATCAGTGAGGGATAATTTTGAGATTTTTAAATTTTAAAAATTTTTAATAATTAATTTATTTTTTAAAATGAGTGTGGAGAGGAATTTAGTAGGTTCAAACAGCCCCACCCTTAACATAATTTAATTTAACTATTTTATCCTTATAATATAAAATGGCTAAATTATTTAAATCATGTGCTTTTTGTTTGTAAGTTAAAAAGATTAATGAAGATTTACTTGTTAAAATTTCTTCTTTATTTAAAATTTTTAAATAGTATATGAATTTTCTATAATTATTTGTTGGAGTGGGTTGGGTTTAAATAATTTGAGGGGTGAAAATATCACCACCCATAATTTATTACCTATTAAAAGAGTAAATAAAAATTGAAACATTTTAATGGATATCCTTATAGTTTAAATTAATGACAAAGTAATTGAGCGAAAAAGTTACCTTAATGAAGTTGGGGTTCATTAGGAAGGTGAGTATCATTTTTTTCTTTTTAAATTTATAAGTCAAAAAAAGCATCCTCATTCATTTTTTGAGTATTGATATTTGAATTTAAAGATGGCTAACAAGTCGTGCCGGCAAACCAAGGCTCGTAAGGGCCCACGGGCCGGCATAGCACAGCCCACCAAATTGGTGGGTTGTGTCGTGTTGTACCCTTTTTTTTGTTAAGCCCAGCACGGCTCATGGCACGAGTCCACGCATGTCATGCTTATGTCGTGCCCAAAAAAGGCCCAACAATTTTTTTCCTTCAAAACCACGTGCTTTTTTAAGTCCACGTGCAATGTGCTTTTCCAAGCCCATCAGCTTATCTAATAATAATAATAATAATAATAATAATTTTTATTAACTATTAAGAGAATAATTAACATTTTATTATCAGTTTATCACAATTTCGTAACTATATATTTAAATATTTAATTTCACAATTACCAATTCAATTATAACACAACAATATTATTTGAACTACAGTGAAGCAAATTACACATAATTTTATTTGAACTATTAATATTATAATTGGACTTGAACTCCATTGAATAAAATTGCAACTTTTAATTTATCATAAAAAATAAAAGAAATATTTCGTTCATAATTTTATTTTGTGTATAAATATAAAAAATATTTTATTCCCAAATCACAAATAAAACATATCTCCATTAATTAAGTTATGATTTCATAAATGAAATGTTAATTGTCGTAAAGTTTTGATATATCATTTATAAAATTGTGATATTTATAATTTTATTTATTAAAATTGTGATATTTATTTATTCATTTAATAAATGATAAACTTAAAACAATTAGAATTTTTTCTAAAACTAAGACTTAAATTAATTTAATAAAATATATTAAAAATTTTAATTTTAAAATATTTGTAAAATCATAACATTTTATTTTTAGTTTTTATTAAAAAAATTATTTTGATATACTTTAGCTCACAAGCGGCGTGCTAGCCCACCATTAAAATATGTTTATTACGTATTTTTTCGCGTGCTATACTTTATCTCACTACTAATCGTACCGTACTTTTAAGATCTACGTACCTAAAAATATAAACTTGTGTGCCTTGTTGAAACGTGTCACGTGCCGCCCGGCCCGTTGCCCTCCTTTATTTGAACTGAAGATTATCACATAATGACCACAAAACAGTTGTAAAATCATATGGTATTACTAATGCCGTACGATTTTATAAATATTTAATTGCAATTATATCACCGTTAGAGTTGTTTATCATTTTCCATCATCTCTTTTCATCAAATTTTGTCAATCGAATCTTATACAATTATCAGCTCTCATTTATTTCGGATTTTTATTTTTTTTTACGATATCTTTCTTTTTCCTCTGTCCAAATGTAGCCAAGTTGATGCTCGAACGAGTTGACTTCCCATCATTCATTGCATCTAATTGCTACACAGAAAACGAAGCCATGCATTAAAACATTGAACAATTTGTACTGTGAAAGGTACGTATACTGTCAGAAACCTCAATTAATTTCATCCATCCGAAACCCAAACCCTAACCCTACTAGAGTTTTCATTTCAATATCATTTTCACAGAGAGTTGGCCCAGATGGCCATAAGCCTACAACGTATAACAAACCCTAACCCTACTAGAGTTTCATTTCAATATCATTTTCACAGAGAGTTGGCCCAGATGGCTATAAGCCTACAACTAGCGGTGGTCAAAATATCTGTTTGGTCCGGATTCGGATTGTATTCGGGTATTATGAGCCGGGTATTATATAATTTGGGTATGAAATCGAGTCGGTCTTGGACATCACTTGATAAATCTGAAATCCAGATTTTATTAAAAAAATATTATAAAATATATATTATTTTAAATATTTATATTTATTTGACTCATTTATTATACACATATAAAGTTTTAAACACTTAAAGTTTATATTTTCATGTCAAATTTTATTAAAATAAATTTAAAACTTATAAATTATCAAAAAATAAAAAATATATACACATATAATATTAAAAAATATAAAATTTGGGTACCCGAATTAAAACTCGGCCCGAACCCGAACCCGGACCGATTGCATCTGGGCAGGGTCCGGTCATTGCAATACCCGAACCCAGCCCGGAGTTTTGCCATCCCTACCTACAACGTATAACATGATCACCAGTATTCTCACGTCGCAGGTGCATGAATTAATTAGGGGCCAGCTTCAACGACCATTTAATGGTGACCCCAATGTGGGGAAGCATTGTAAACCCTCCAAACAGCACAATGACAATGATGTAACCCCATGCAATTTTCATATTTTTGTGTTAATCCATCATATGTAACAACTGTAGCTGACTAGCTGTTTTAGCTTTTGGGACACAAACAATATATAAGTTGAATTTTGGTGCAACTTAATTCAAAAGCCTTAACAGGTTTCTTGCCTTCTTGTTGCAAATTGGACCTAGGCGGCTCTGCATACATGCACTTGGTTGCAAGTTATCAAGACTTTGAATAATTAAATGAAAGCGGTAGTTGCATCAGATAACATATTTAATATTTGTCTTGAACAAAAACTCATATTTATTAATAAACTGATGGTATTCATTAATTGGTTACATGGCATTTAAGATACCAATTTTCTGTAACTTTGAAAGTGTATTGTTACTGCAAGACATTGGGTCAAAGGCTCGAGTGAAGGAGAGAAA
This sequence comes from Citrus x clementina, assembly GCF_000493195.1. Taxonomy (NCBI): domain Eukaryota; kingdom Viridiplantae; phylum Streptophyta; class Magnoliopsida; order Sapindales; family Rutaceae; genus Citrus; species Citrus x clementina. The sequence goes on along the minus strand of NW_006263303.1, from coordinate 16,619,572 downwards.
ATCTCAATAAAGTTGATTTCTAATAAAAAAAAGATTTCAATGTATAACGTGTGTTAAAATTGTGGAGGGTATAATTGCCTTTGAATGTTATAGGTAATAGGAATAAGATGAGGATCCTTAAGGTCATGACACCAATCAAATCATACGACGATCGTTCACAATTAAAGTAGATATAACCAACAGCGATATTATAATGACACATCGAGAATGATAGTTATTTCATTCTTATCACTATCTTAAAATCTTCACTTGATTTCAACAGTTTAAATATTTAATACCTCTAAGGGTTGTTTGGGATTATCACTCAGAGGATCAAAAGTGATTTTATAAAATTAAAGATAATTTTAATTTTGAAATTTTTTTAAAAAAATTACTTTTGTCAAAATTTCTTACAACATATTTTTAGAAAGAAAGAAAAGAATAACTTTTCAAAATCTAATTTTGAGAGACAATTTTATAATTGATATAATTTCATATATATCCTCACATTTATTATAAAAATCTAAAATTATCCTTACTCAATTAGGAAATAAAATTATTAAATTTAATGATATTATTATTATTACCAATTATATTAAGATAAAAAATAAAAATAAAATTAACAAAAAAAAATTATTTTAGTTATCAATTATTATATATACACAATAAAAAATATTATCTGTATACACACACATATTCAACATTATGTCTATTTTAGTCATTTGTATTCTTACAACAGTTTAACATTAAGATTTACTAAACACATACAACTACTTTTAAAACTCATAGTATCTTTAAAAATAAATTTTACCAAACGTTTAACTACTTCACTTCACAACTGATTACTTCTATAGTACAACTAACAACAATTATGGTGCGTTTACTAATCAAGTTAATCGGAAAGGGTTGAATCGTAATGGAGTGAAATCTGAGTGGGCTGAAATCGGAATGAGGAATAAAAATTAAAATAAATTGTTTACTTTAATTATAAGAATCAAAATCGAAATGAACAGCATTGTCATTGATGTATTTACTTTATTTTGGAATCGGAATGGATTGTAATAAGTTACTAAACTGACATTAGTTGATTATTGTCATTATTTATTATAATAATCGTGATTAATAATAATAATAATAATAACAACAAGAGAATGACAAAATGAGAATTTTAAAATTTGAGCGGAGGTAATATGATCAGTTCAAGGAATAAGATTTTTATTTCTACCTCCCCTATGAGAGTGGAAACTTTAGTAATCATTCTCAATTTTAACTGAGATCCATCACTGTGATTCCCATTTCAACCTTCATTTAAACAAGTAAACAAATCATTTATTCTCATTCCTTAATTTCTATTTCGATTTCTAATAGGTAAATATATCATTATTTAAAAGTTAAAATATTACCAAAGCCACCCTAAATATTACACTTCTGAAATTTGTCTGTCAACTTTAACTGCTTTTGATTTTCAAACTAGCACAACAAAATAGAAAGTAGAAGGGGATGGTCAAACCAATTAAGCTTGGGGTCAAATTCAACAAGGGCGCAGCTGTCTTTTTCAAAAGTCATCGCCCAATTTTTTGTCCAACTTATAAATGTAGCAAGTTGGCCAAGTAAGACGAGACATTCCCCTTTTTTCTAACTTTCCAATATACATCCACTTTCAAGGGAAAATAATAGAAATTATTGATTAATCTAATATGTAATTAATTATCAGTTTATCGTTTGAATTATGTAATATTATTGGTTAAAATTATTTAGTTAGACAGACCCTAATATTATTATATCATGATTATCACAAATTCATCGTAACAAACCAATATTGATAATATTTAATACTTACAAGTCATGTAACTCACAAAACAGAGAACATGAACATGTCTGAATTCATTTCTTTTTCTAGATATTCTTCTCTTTGACTTATGTTGAGCTGCAAGTTGCAACTTATTTGTTGAAGATAATATTTTGAAAATTACAAAATATACTTAGCGAACTGGTAGGACATAGAGATTGATTGATCAATATGAATTTTCACTTGATTTTATTTATATTGATAAAATTTAGAATTGAATATTTTGTACGGACTTTTTAGGTCACGGTTATAAATTTATATTACGAATTATATAATTAAATTTTTTTATGTATTATTAAAGTACTTTTTTAATATTTATGATTTTAATTATGAAAATCCATAAAAAAATCTGCTGCAGTTTATGGATGGATTTAATAATTTAAATTTTTTATAAGCGTAGGTTTGGTAATGACAAATCTAGAGCGTGTGGGATTTATCACCAGCCTAATGAAGAGGAATTGTTTATTGGGAAAAAGGGCAGTGAATCCCCTAACATTTGGGAAAAAAGACATAAAACCCCTTAACGTTTAAAAAAAAACACATAATCTCATTTTTATTATGAAATTCCATTTGTTTTAATAGTAAATTTATTTTTAATTTACAATTACTATTATGTCCCTATAATAAATAATTCAATATATTGACTTAGGACATGTCATTGATAACATGTATAATGAAATCAACAACTTTTTATTTAAAACTTAAAATTGAGTTGTAATTACCTTTTGCCCAAATTATTCACTCTAAATTGTTAATATACCCTTCGTAATGATATGATGATAAAAAATGATGAATAATTGGTAAAATTAAAATAAAATTTATCATTGGAAAGGGTGTGTTTGTAACTTAGAGTGAATAATTTACGCAAAAGGTAATTACATCTTAATTTTAAGTTTTAAATAAAAAATTGTTAATTTCATTATACCCATGACATGTCTTAAGTTAATATATTGAATTATTTATTATAGGGAAATAATAGTAATTATAAATTAAAAATAAATTTACTATTAAAATAAATAAAATTTAATAATAAAAATAAGAGTTATATGTCTTTTTTAGAATGTTAAGAAATTTTATGTCTTTTTTTTCAAACGTGAAGGCCTCATTGTCATTTTCCCTTATTTATTTATATATGAGAAATTAATAAAGTGGGGGCCAACTTCACGTGCATAGACCACACTCATGCATGACTATCAGTCAACTATCTCAGCGTCATTACTATTGTAACAGTGTTATCCTACAATTTTATTCGAACTCAGCTGATTAGTTAAATAAAAATCATTTTTAGAGCAGTATTGTCTTACACTTTTATTCAAATTCAGCTAATCAGTTAAATAAAAGTTATTTGAAAACACTTGACGATGCCTTTGGAAACTTATCAACCATTTGATGAACATCGCATCACATACCACATTATTTGTAATAAAATTTTGAGATAAAATTTAGAATATTTATTGTTGTTACACTTTCTATTTAGCCATCTCAATCTCTCTCTCTGTCATGGAAAACGACAAAGTAAGATTGACTATTTCTCTCAAAAATTTTCTCCCATTTGTAGGGCACTAGGGCCCTTCGTCTTAACTCTACATGACTTAATCCCTTGAAAATTTTTCAGAAAAGGAAAGTCGAAAAGAGTTATATAAAGCCACAAATATCATAACCCAAATGCTTCATCCACCAAACATTCTCTTCTCACATATCTCTCTAAAAGACTGAAACTTAGAAACAAAAACCAAAAAGGATTATATGGATATCGCTGACACCCAGCAAAACCAAAAACACCCACCACCTAATAAATTAAACATCAAAAAGAGGCTAAATCAAGAGCAGGTGAGGGTGCTTGAGAGAAGCTTCACCACCAAAAAGAAACTTGACACAGAGCTGAAGCTGAAGCTGGCAAATCAGCTTGGCGTGCCGGCCCGACAGGTGGCGGTTTGGTATCAAAACAAGAGGGCAAGGTGGAAGACACAGAGCTTGGAGCTTGATTACAACACAATTCAAGTGAAGCTGGAGAATGCATTGGCTGATAAAAGGAGGCTTGAGAAAGATGTGAAGCTGCTTAAGGAAGAGTTAAGGCAGGCTCAAGAGATTTTGTTTGCTAAGTTGATGACTAGTAATAACAATAATAATCAGGAAGCAGTGGAAGCAATAACTTGCAATAATAACAGTAACTATTCAAGTGCTACTTCTTGTAGTGCTGAGAAAGCTGGTAGCTGCTCCAGCTTTAGCTTACTGCATGAGGAATACCATGTACATGGTAATGATCATGACCATGATCAGGGGCTGCAAATTGATCATGAGCTTTTTGCTTGTTTGATTGGCAATGGTGGGTCTGCATGGGGCTCAAATGAGTGAGATGATTGAAGAGGCATGTTTTGATGTAAGCTAACGACAAGCCATGTGAAGGGTGACCTGTAATTAGGATAGCGTGTTGATAATGATATTAAATAATTAAGTTAAGAAGCCGGCTAAGTTATGTTCCAGACACAGCAACAGTAGCGGGTGGGAACGTAACTTAGCCGGAGCCTTAAGTTAAATGTCTTCAGCGTATTACAAGTATTATTACATAGGCTACGTACATTGCTACATATCATGAAAAGTGATGGCTCATATGAAATTAATAATTAGATTAGATTTTTATTTTTAATCATCCTTTTTTCTTTTCTAAAGCTAAAGCATGACTGAATAAAAGAGCCAGTTGGCAACCACAACTCCAGAGCCTATGGTTAGGCAAGTTACAACAAGAGCTAGCCACGCAGGCACGACATAATTCACTCTAATGCATTGGAGGTAATCACATCGAGCCACCACGCTCACCTCAACACCAAACACCGGTTTAGAGTTACCACAATAAGGACCTGTTTGGGGCAGCTGCGCTGCCACCGCGCAGCTGCTCCCCAGGCCAATTTTAGGGGAATAGCGCAGCTGCCCCAAACAGGTCCTAAATTTGATTATTTAAGACGATTTTTATTTTTTCCACCACATTTATAAATTTGTACGGAATAATAGTTATTGCATCGAGAAATTTTGAAATCGTAGTCAATAATCACACATCCTCATTTACGTTTTAGTTGCTTTTGCAAGTCAACATGTTAACACCCAACCAAACGGAAGTAAAATTAATGCATTGTTTGGGGAGAACATAAAAATTGTAATAAAACGCCATGTGTCAATGAGGGGTGCCATGATGTTAAGTCTGTACGCACCCGAGGCACCTGACTTACTCCACAAGTTCGGATATCCAAGGTACCTGACCTACACCATAAATTCAGACACTCAAGGTACCTTGCCTACACCATAAATTCGGATACCCGAGACACCTGGCCTACACCATAAATTCGGATACCCGAGACACCTGACCTACACCATAAGTACGGATACCCGAGGTACCCAACATATGTTAGCCTAAAGGGCTATACATAATGTAATTTTGATGATAACAAACATATGTATTAAGTAAATTTAATAAATATTGTATTTCACATTTTCACTAGTTTTTGAAGGGTAATATTTATACAAGTGAGTCAAGTGAAATCAAGCTCAAGACACTCAACGGATAACGGTGAAATCAAGAATAAAGTTTAGAGCGCAACGAACAAATGAGTGCAATAAATTCTTGTAAAACCGGTATGATTTAATTGATGCATGATTTAACATTTGAGAAGTTCAAGAGATTAATTTAATTAATTACTTTTTATAAACTAAAAGGTTTTATTTTTATAAGATAAAGTACCTTGTGGTTTTGAGTAATTTGAACTTAAATGTAAAGTTTTGAAATCTTTGATTTTAATAAGTATTATTATTGAATATTCAGAGTTGGACCGTTTTACACTCATTTTAAATGTTTTGGGCGATACTATAATTTATGAATATTTTAGACTAAAGTGAAAGGTTTTAAGAACTTTAAAAAATAAGGGTATTAAGTTGAAAAGGACTTTTTTGTGAAATAATAATATCTTTGGGGCCATATCATAATTTCAAAAAGTTTTGGAAAGACAATTATTTTTAGGAAATTCTAAAATTGGACCTATTTGTAAAGTTTTATGACATTTTGGGCTGTAGTATAATTATAAAAAGTTTTAGGCCAAAGTGTAATTTTAGTGAATAGTATTACTGTAGCAAAATTCAAAAATAACGGTAATATCACTGTTCTTGAGCGGCTAGCTGGATAAATCAAGCGGTTAACCGCTTGGGCTCGGGAATTTGCATATAACGGCTAGTTTTCGGGATTTAACTATAAAAACTCAACTCAAACTTCATTATAAAAACTAATACAAGCATAAATAAGATCATATAACATATATTGAGCTTCCATTTCACAAATCATCATTTATTGAGTCATTATTGAGCTATAATTTGTCATCTACTCTTAAAGAGAGTTTCATTGTTGTGATTTTCATTTCTCATCAAATTGTGAGTGTACAAGTGTGAGAAACACTTGGGGTGAAGAGATTGGGGAGATAATCTCTTGTTGTAAAGGTTCATTGACACCTTGGAAGTCAATTGTAAACATTTGAAGTCTTGGGAGGCTTGGATAGTGAAATCCTGAAGCCGGGTGAGCTTGGAGGCGTGGACGTAAGCGGGGATAGCCGAACCACGTAAAAATCCATGTGTTTGTTTTCTCTTCCCTTACTCTTTTAATATTATACTTGATTGAATTTATTGTTTTTGATTTGATTAAGGCAATAGATTAAATTATTGTACGAATTATATTGCATAAATTTTAAAATCTCAATTCACCCCCCCTCTTGGGTTGCATAACTTACATTTCAACATACACCAGGTACACTTGGAGATTAAAAAGATACGAGAGGTATCACAGATCATATGCGAAACGGTCAAGGAAAAGTCCCTAAAAAGTCAGTCACGAAAGACGTCTCCATCACCTAAAAGATAATATTTGATTTTGTAAAAATAAATATTAAAATATTTTGTTGAAAAAGCGGCAACAATTGACTGTCACCTTTGCCAAAAAGTGAAGGACATTGTACCAAGGACAGTGGTCCTCAACAGCCCTGCCAGACAACCTCTACTAAGGTATCTTAGACCACCTTCCAACGTACACCACGTGTCCAAAAGGATAAATTACACCATGAACGCCTTCTTGCTCCCCAAGCATACTCTTAACGGCTCAAAAATCATGAAAAAATGGAAAAAGATAGAAAAAGCCTGGAAAAGGACAACCAATAACCATTAAAAATATGCCACGTGACAACTGGGGTACTCCATATATAAAGAAATCCAGGTTCTATTTTCATTATTCAACACCACACATACACTCATGAAAAGGCAGACGTCTTCTTCCACCTCAGACCACCATTTAAGAGGGCTGGTAAGCTCTCGCCACAGTAAAAAGCTTGAGTAACTGACTTGAACATGGGAGTGTGGATGCCGGGCTACCCCGACTCCAACTCTAACCTCTTTTTCATTGTTTTGCAGGTTAAATGCTCATTTCAAAGGACTTCCATTCCAGATTTCGACCTCTCGCTGTAATCACAATCCTCCCACTCTCATTACCTATTTTGAATCCTAAAAATATCGCATACAATAATCAAGTGAGGTCCCTCGTTTCCGCAAAAAAAAAAAAATTATTCTAAATAGGTTTTCTTCTTTTTTTTTTTGCACCCAAAATATATTTAAAACATGCATCAATAACAACAAAAAATTATTTGAAACTTTTTAAAAATAAGTTGGAAAAAAAGAAGATAAATTAAATGAGTCTACAACTCACAATGTATAAGATGTAGAAATCAGATTTAAATCCTATATTTAAAATGCAAAAAGAATAATCACAAGTTCAATGACGTTTTCTATAATTCCTTTTTTTTTAATTTAAAATTAGTTGTGGTAGTGTCGTTAAGGTGCACCAAATTTAAAACCTTACCACTAATATAAATAATTAGTACAGAGCGAGTAAGGATCGATCCCACAAAAACTATGTAGTTATATTTATTATCAACTCTAAAGCAAGATTTAAAATAAAATAATAGTAGTAATAATAATAGTAATAATAATATAAATTAATCTAACTAAAGAAAATGCCAATTATAAATAAACAAGGGGGTTTATGAATTTTTAACTAAATAGTAAGAAGTAAAGAAATTAAAACTACGAACAAGAATTTAATAAAAACTCTAATTAAAGGAGAAAGAAATAATAATGATGAAAACTTTGGTTAAAAGATCATTCGCCACCACCAAACATGCAGATAATATAGCAATTCTATCATTAATTTTTATTAAAACTATCAACTGTAGACAACAATAAGCTCTGTTAGTCTCAATCTTTCCTTAGTGTATCGTTAGGTAAAATAAGCTCTTCACCTAATCTCTAACCATTAAATAATTTAAAACAAGCTCTTTAAATTTAAGATAATGGAAGCATTAAACAGAGAAAGATATTAGGTTGATCTAGGCAATAAACACACAAGCTCGGATTATTTAATCTAGGTTATGTTCTTCAATTGAAATCACTAATTCCAACCTGCTACTAATGATTAAAATATTAAGACAATTACGGATCAAGAATTTTAATCTAGCAATAAAATTTATTCAAGTCCTATCTAATTGGCACTCAAATAAAACAAGAATAAACCATGAACATTAATTATAGAAGAACATAAACAATCTCAATTAAATAAATTGAATGATATAATTTAAATTTAATTGCATTGCATGTTTAGGATTTTGAATTCACCCTCAACCAAATAAAAATTTAGCCCAACATAATTGAATTGGGAATAAGAGAATTGACAAAACCAATCATGGAGATTAATTCAAGCGGCTGCCTTTGCTTTAACTTAATTCCAGCTGCTGATTTTTTTCTTCTCCTTGCGGCTACTGATTTTCCTCAGTGTTGCTTCCACTTGACCCTATTTATAATGCTTCAATTGTGGCTTTTTAAATCCTTGCCTGGAAAGAATTAATTTTCAAAGCCCAAAACCGCCACTTTCATGCTTCAATTAATAAGCCAATAATGATTTCTTAAAGCCAAAAGGCTTTATTCTCTTTCCTTTCACGTGGCCACTTTTGGTTTGCAATCTTTGTTTTCCAATTTTGCTTTCATGTGATGGCTTGGCTTGTTAATTGGCTTGGCTTCCTTTTTGACTTTCATTTTGTAATTTTAGCTCCATGTGCAACATTAATTTTGCTTGGCCCATACAAGCTTTAATTAAATTTATTTTCTAATTCCTTCTAATTCTTGATCTCTTGTGCACTTTTGTCTCTCAATCTTTAATTAAATTTCTTTACTGAATGCTCCGATTTAATTTCTCTTTAATTCCGGAATATACCTAAAATAACAAAATAAATAAAACTAAGATAAAAATTAACACAATAAAATATAATTTACTAAATTAAAAATTAACTAAAATAACTAGAATATTTAAGACCAAAATAAGAAAAAGATAGAGAAATTAATAGCAAAATATATGGAAAATATGCACTTATCAAGTTGATAAAATGAAAATGAAAAAATTTTGAATTTATGATTTTTATATCTTTTTAAGTGTTTTTTTTAAGGTGCTGGACTTTTACCTTCACACATATTTGTAACTTCTGGAGAACTTGCCACGATTATTTCGTCTAAAATTAGGTAGAGCGTGTACTTGAAAAAGACACTTCGATGCCCAAGTTAGTGTTTGTTTTCTACGGATGAACATTGTTCTCAAAGGCAATAGACCTCTCTCTCTTAGAGATGGACCTTTATTTACAGAAATATATAACATAAAATTGAGGTTTAGAATACATGAAAGTTTTCCTTTAGATTATCGATGTGTTGTGTTGTCTGTCAGGACGATGACCTTTCTAGAATGAGACTGTTAGGGCAGTTCCTTCGAGTAATGGATACTAATATAAGAAAATAAGGGATAAATGATGGAAACTAACTGTCATAAAAGGTAGTGAATGACAGACAATTCTTCTGTCATCTATGTCACTATTATTAATTTATGAAAGAATAATTTTCATCATGCATTCATGATGGTTTTTTGTTGTCATATATCTCACACACAATATTTTAATGTAAAAAAATATTTTAAATTTAAATTTAAATTTTTGCGACATTGTTTTTAATTTTGGCGTGAAATTTGATTATCATTTGTAAATTTATTATTCAATTTTGGCTGGAAATTATTTATGACAGAATTTATGATGGATATTTCCCATCATTAATTAATATAATTTTTTTAAAAAAATTATTACAATTATAATTTGTTGATAAATTCCTATATATTAATAAAATGAATATCATAAAAAATCAGAAAAAATTATTACTTAACATTCATTCAATCCAACAAATTAATTTCAAAAGAAATACATAAAATGTTCAATGTGATACATAATAAAACATCTCAAATTGGAGAAAACTATCTCCAAATATAAAACAACGGTTAAATTCCAATGCAACTACAACAAAAGCAGCTAAAATTCCAGCCACCAAACCTAATTTCTCAACAAAACTTCCAAAGATTAATGCAAGCCTTCTAGGACTTCCAGCACTCTAATTCCAGCCACAAAGTCAGGTTTCTCAACACTCTAATTCCAACCACGTACCCAGCAACACTCCAACTCATATCTAGGAACCCACCATCTTCCAACAACACTCTAATTCTAGCCATATACCCAGCAACAATCCAACCCAAACCCAGCAAACCAGTCTATGCAAAAATCAATCAAAATACGCAGTGTTATAACATCTACATTACAATCCTTAACAACAACCATTATAATTCGACACTACAACTTCAAACTCAACAATTTTTAATAGTTGATATTTATAGTTTCATAGTCATGTTGACTATTATGCTGATGTGACAAAGATGTTGGAAAGATGGTTAGCCCACTCCAAACAAACATCATCTAATTCATCTTAAGTGTATGCTTTATTTCCATTAAACTATTAATCATAAGATTAATATCGTCAAACTTCAAAAATAATGTCATATATAGGGAATAAAAGAAGTTAAAATATCTCATCATCAACTTACATTGTTCATCAACAAACTAACATCTACTATTATTTCCTTCATGTACTTTAACACATAATAGCCACACTACAATTTTGTGATGTTTTGTTTTGGAGCGTGTTCATGAAAAAAAAAAGGGAAAAATTTTGTTAGAGAACCTATCCATTTTAGTTAAAGTACGTAATCGATAGGTACATATATTTTCTATAGAGTTATTTCTTCTTCTTTTTATTTCTTTTTTTTTTACCTTCACAATTCTCGTCTTAATATAATAATTCCATTTTTCCTTACAATCTTCAGCTGTGAAAGGTGTCATGGCACTATATGAAAAACTAAACTATTATCTTTTAATCATATTGAAGAAACTTAAACTATCAGTTGTATGAAATGGATTGACATACATACATTTTAAGGAGCTATTCTAAATCAGTTTCAAGATTGGATTACATAGGATCCACATAAAATCCTTCTTTTTTTACCACATCAAATACAACTAATACCCAATGGTAGCTACAATAGGAGAAGGCAAAAACAAAAAAAAAAAGCCAAAAGCAAAACCATGAATTAAGAAACAATTGTAAAAGTAATATGAATTCAGAAACAACTAAAACTTTTAAATGAAAATTAAAACTTATGAAGGATTATTTGACATGAGAATCAGTTGTCTATTTTTGGCCTCTTTCAAGTGGTCGTGAATATGCTCAACTCTCTCTGAGCAAAATATTTCTATAGCCCTTGGATTTGTTGGGCAAATCAAACTTGAACACATGAATCCGAATGGTTTTATTCATTTTCTGGTTAGTAGAATGGTACAATCCAACATCCTAACAAGAAAATCAGTGTATCAATAAAAAGGTATATCAGATTGATGTAAAATAGTATAAAGAAAAATCATAAAACCACTTATGCCATATATACTTTAGTAGCATTTACTCCTAGCGCTTACATTGACAACAAATCATTTTAATCTTTCTTCACAATATAAGTATAAACATCTCTTTAGAATACATTATCATTAATCATATATGTCAAAACACCATCATTTTCACCAGGCAGGTATTTCTCACACAATTTCCCAAATAAATGTAACATCGGATGGTTGTTTTGGTGCTTGACTACTGTACTCCTTGTATTCCTCATCAGCTGCACTATAAGTTTTTTAGTTTTATCCTTATTCAAAAGTGCCTTTTTTGTTAGGTTGTTAGGATGAATCTCGCGTATACCAACAACATAGTCAAAGTCCAATTGCCTTTCACTACTTATTCTTTTGCTCTCATCATTTGTATAACCCTTCAGAATTGAAGGATTGGGTCTTGGACTTTTCCTTAAAATGGTTGCAGTAGCGTTTCTTGGTGACTTGCCCAAATTATCTACTTCCTATGAATACTAATTATATGAACTAGTAAGTATATTAAATTAGATTGAATAATAGATATACAACGCAGTGAGTATATTAAACCGAGAAAAATACAACTAATTTTATAAATAAACTAACCTTATGTGCATCTCCTTCATTGTCATCATCGTAATCATCATTTTTGGCTAACTTCATCGGAATGGTAGCAATAGTGTTTTTGGTGTCTTTTATTTCTTCCTAGTTTCTTCCTTCTTTCTCAATGTTGATACTTTAGGTTGTTCTTCCTTTTGGCTAGACATCCATTTCCTTTTTTTCTCAGCTGACTTGCCCAAATTATCCCGCTCTTGTCTGCATTATCGACAAAAAGTAAGTAAATTAAATTGTATTAAGTGGGAGATATACATGGAAAAATATCTTAAACCAAGAAAAATTGAGCTAATTTTATAATAAGTAACCTAAAGTAATCTCCTCACTATCATCATCATTATTGACTTTATTATGTGGCAAAGTGGAACTTCCTACATCTGAATTAGGGGTGGGCATGGGGTGGTTTGGTTTGGATTTTAAGTCAATCCAAACCAAACCATCAAAATTTGGCTCAACCCAAATATTGTTAACTGAATCCAAACCAATCCATTTGGATTTGGTTTGAACTTTTATAATCAAAATATTTTTTATTTTGATAAATTTAATTGTATAAAAATTATTAATTATTAAATTAATACAAAAATATAAAAAAATTAGTGGATAAAAAATTATAATAATAGATTTTAGAATGACTTCATCCTTAACTATTAACCATATTACAATATAAAATCTAAAAATGTTAATACAAATTAAAATGAGAAAAGACATCTCAACTCAAGTATCAAAGCAATCCATCAAAATTAAATTAAATTAAATTAAATTATTCAATTTTATAAATTTAAATCTTCCAAGAAATAAATCTAAAATTTATTGTAATTAGAAAAAGCTCCAAAATTTTAAATGCAATAAGAAAAATTAGACATGAAATCCAAATAGATTTAAATTTAATTAAAAAAGAATAATATTTTATTTAATAAAATTTTATAATCAATTACATTTTTAATTTTAGTAAGTTACAATACAATTGGGACAATAAAATTAATAAAATATTATAATCAATTACATTTTTTATTTTAGTAAGTTACAATACAAATGGGACTATAAAATTATATTAGAGGATTTTATAAAAATATTGTTTGAATAATTTATTAAAATATTAATTTAGCCTTTTAACTCAAGTTGAGATTGTAAAAAATTATTAAATAATAGTGATTATTTGTTTTGAAACAATAATAATGACCACCCAACAATAATAAAGACTTAAACTCTAAATTTTGGTCTATCTAAAATTTTCCATGTCAAAGGGAAATTCCTTTTTTCTTTAAAAGTGGTTAGATTATTTTATATATCACTAGATACATGGCAAAAACTCTGGCATAAAATCTCATTTCAATCTTTTCAATTTTAAGCAGATTCGAAAAAATCTTTTTAATTTTAAGATTATGAGATGTTGGAAGTATAAACTCACAAACAAAATGAATAAATAAACAAATAACAAAAAGTGGAGTGCACATTAAAAAAAAAAACCAAAACATTAGCTATTAAGGGGGAGATATCTTACTTCAAAAAGACAATTGAGTTTCAAAAGAAAAATAAGTCAAACACAATGCCAAACATAATTAAATATATAAAGAAGTTAGCTTAAAATCTAATAACTTAATAGTTAATATCTCGTTGTCGATTTGCTCAATTTGAATGTGCGATTTTGGAATTGAAAATAATGGAATTAATTGGTTTCCATTTATTTTGTTTAATTTATATTTTACTAACATGTCATCTTGAATTTGTCCATGACCCATAGGTAAACCATACCCAAACTATTATGAAATGGTTTTTTTACATAAAAACTTAAATTTTACCCATTTCATGATTTATCCAACCTAAATCATTTCATTTGGTTTGGGTTTGGTTAAACCCATGGGTTGTGGGTTTGTGCCCACCCTATTCTGAATGGTGAGGTGTCCTCTTCAATTCTCTGTAAATTTCTTGCAACTGATTATCAATTGATTTTTTCCAAGCATCTAGCTCCTTCTCTCTTTCACTTATGATGGGTCCATGAATGGTGTGAAAGTACGTAAAAGCATATATAAATTTGCCCAGGCCTTGCATATGGCCAATTGGAAGAAGCTTTCCCAATGTTTGTGCAAGTCATTTTTTACATCCAAATTCAAGAAGTCTTTTTTGTCCTCTTTAGTTTTTCCTAACACCTCACCATAAAAAAAAACTAATATTATTAAATGAGCATAGATCGAATCTTCC